>NC_057391.1:67538225-68138225 GCF_019320065.1 Cervus canadensis
CCTTGAATAGCCAAAGTAATCTTGAGAAAGAAGAATGGAACTGGAGGAATCAACCTGCCTGGCTTCAGACTCTACTACAAAGCCACAGTCATCAAGACAGTATGGTACTGGCACAATGGAACAGAATATAGATCAATGGAACAGAATAGAAAGCCCAGAGATAAATCCACACACCTATGGACACCTTATCTTTGACCAAGGAGGCAAGGATATACAATGGAAAAAAGACAACCTCTTTAACAAGTGGTGCTGGGAAAACTGGTCAACCACTTGTAAAAGAATGAAACTAGAACACTTTCTAACACCATACACAAAAATAAACTCAAAAATGGATTAAAGATCTAAATGTAAGACCAGAAACTATAAAACTCCTAGAGGAGAACATAGGCAAAACACTCTCCGACATAAATCACAGCAAGATCCTCTATGAACCACCTCCCAGAATATTGGAAATAAAAGCAAAACTAAACAAATGGGACCTAATGAAACTTAAAAGCTTTTGCACAACAAAGGAAACTATAAGCAAGGTGAAAAGACAGCCTCAGATTGGGAGAAAATAATAGCAAATGAAGAAACAGACAAAGGATTAATCTCAAAAATATACAAGCAACTCCTGAAGCTCAATTCCAGAAAAATAAATGACCCAATCAAAAAATGGGCCAAAGAACTAAACAGACATTTCTCCAAAGAAGACATACAGATGGCTAACAAACACATGAAAAGATGCTCAACATCACTCATTATCAGAGAAATGCAAATCAAAACCACAATGAGGTACCATTACACGCCAGTCAGGATGGCTGCTATCCAAAAGTCTACAAGCAATAAATGCTGGAGAGGGTGTGGAGAAAAGGGAACCCTCTTACACTGTTGGTGGGAATGCAAACTAGTACAGCCGCTATGGAAACAGTGTGGAGATTTCTTAAAAAACTGGAAATAGAACTGCCATATGACCCAGCAATCCCACTTCTGGGCATACACACTGAGGAAACCAGATCTGAAAGAGACACGTGCACCCCAATGTTCATCGCAGCACTGTTTATAATAGCCAGGACATGGAAGCAACCTAGATGCCCATCAGCAGATGAATGGATAAGGAAGCTGTGGTGCATATACACCATGGAATATTACTCAGCTGTTAAAAAGAATTCATTTGAATCAGTTCTAATGAGATGGATGAAACTGGAGCCCATTATACAGAGTGAAGTAAGCCAGAAAGATAAAGAACATTACAGCATACTGACACATATATATGGAATTTAGAAAGATGGTAACGATAACCCTATATGCAAAACAGAAAAAGAGACACAGAAGTACAGAACAGACTTTTGAACTCTGTGGGAGAAGGTGAGGGTGGGATGTTTCGAAGAACAGCATGTATGTTATCTATGGTGAAACAGATCACCAGCCCAGGTGGGATGCATGAGACAAGTGCTCAGGCCTGGTGCACTGGGAAGACCCAGAGGAATCGGGTGGAGAGGGAGGAGGGAGGGGGGACTGGGATGGGGAATACGTGTAAATCTATGGCTGATTCATATCAATGTATGACAAAACCCACTGAAAAAAATAAATAAATAAATAAAGGAAAAAATAAAAAAAAAAAAACAAACATAATACTGTGGACACCTCTTTGTCTCAATAAATGTAGCACTCATCATCTTTATTAGTGGTTCCATAGTATTCCACTATATTTTCTGTACCATAATTTATTCAACAAACCCAGTTGATGGATATTTAGGTCATTACAATTTCTTTCTATTATACATTATTCTTGAACTGATTGCTCCCAAAACATTAATTTCCTACACTTGATCTTAGCCAAAAGGCCGAGAAGCAATTATTAATTTCCTTAGAAAATACTTGCTAAGCCAAATCATACACATATTAAATTTTACTATATGTTTTTATATCTCCCATTCTTATTTATATCTTTTGCCATGACTTTTGGTGGTATTCAGCTTTTATCAGGAAGCATTTTAAACTTCTCCTATTGTTCTTGATTGCATCACTCAATGTGTGGAACATTTGTTAATAGGGAACTCAAGAGATTTTCAAATTTTCTTTATCTCTTAAAGAAGTCTTTCTAGGAGATCAGATAACAAGTTTTGGCACGTGAGAAGTATACATGAAAGGACTACCACAACAAAGGAGTGAAGCTCTAGGTGTTTGGAGTTTGTTGTCTTATAATTAAATCTTTCTCAAGAATGTTTCCAGTAGTCATGTATGGATGTGAGAGTTGGAACATAAAGTAAGCAGAGAGCCAAAGAATTGATGTTTTTGAACTGTGGTGTTGGAGAAGACTCTTGAGAGTTCCTTGGACTGCAAGGAGATCAAACCAGTCAATCCTAAAGGAAATCAGTCCTGAATATTCACTGGAAGGACTGATGTTGAAGCTGAAACTCCAATACTTTGGCCACCTAATGCGAAGAACTGACTCCTTGGAAAAGACCCTGATGCTGGGAAAGATTGAGGGCAGGAGGAGAAGGGGACGACAGAAGATGAGATGGTTGACTCACATCACCAACTCAATGGACTTGAGTTTCAGCAAGCTCTGGGAGTTGATGATGGTCAGGGAGGCCTGGCGTGCTGCAGTCCATGGGGTCGCAAAGAGTCAGATATGACTGAGTGACTGAACTGAACTGAACTAAGACTGTTTTGGTGAAAATGAGTTAGGAGAAAAGTATCCCTCTTTTAGGCTTGATTATTTTGAAACACATAATTGAATCTGGTTCAGAGCTTCTGAGACCCTTTGTGCTGCACCCAAAGCCTTGAGTGTAATCTTTTCCCAGACTACTTAGGTGAATTTTCTTCCTCAGTTCCTATCATACCTTTAAACCCCACTAAACTTAATAAATGAAAGCTGGAGACTAGGAGAAGCTCAACCAAGATCATATGGGTGGCACCTGGTGAGATCTTCTGACCCAACTCAAAGAGTAGCAGCATAAGGTCAGAGCAAATCAGAACTCGTTACGCTCAGTTCATGGACTGCCCATTGAGCTGGCCTAGACTGAGAATCAGGCCATGGTACTTATTGTAAAATCAGTAGGAGAAGGGGGAAAAAAGGACTTGAAAAATGTGCTGAGTCAGGGGAGGAGAATCTTCAAAATCCCAACCAAAATCTTGATCATACTTGACAGTGTTGAGGTGTGGCTGCTGAGGAAATTCACAAATTCAGCTGGTGGGAATCCAACAAATATGTGCTTAACATCAACTGCATCTTCTTTCCTCCCAAGCAGACTTCATAAGTCTATGCATCTTTGTTTCTTACGGCCCTCTTTCTTTCTCTTCTTGTTCTTCCTCCCTCCCTCATTCTTCCCGTTCAGCATGTGTGCTTAGCTGCTCAGTCATGTCGTGAACTGTAGCCTGCCAGGTTCCTTTGTCCATGGGATAGCCCAGGCAAGAATATTGGAGTGGGTTGCCATTTCCTACTCCAGAGGATCTTTCTGACCCAAGGATTGAACCCATGTCTCTTGCATCTCCTGCATGGGCAGGCAGATTCTTTACCACTAGTGCCACCTGGGAAGCCCTCTTCCTATTCTAAGTGCTGCAAATCCAGGGGCAAATGAGACCTGCATCACTTCTTTCTCTCTGTAAATACCTTCTCCCTTGCGTACAAACTGTCTCAGGCTTTCACCATTCTAAAGAATTTCTTCTTTCCACTTTGTCCTCCCTTTTGGGGGACAGTTTATGCCAAGGTAAAGAATTCCTTAGTATGCATTCACTCTTTAACCAGACTTTGTCACTAGAGCCTTTTCCAAAATCATAGTTTCAAATGTCCCAAGTGATATGATGGCCATTCCAGGATATTCAGCACAGAAACAGCTTCATGTGTGAGAACTCTCCCATTCATGTGGATTGGTGGGTGTGGATGTGGACTCCTTTGGCCTTTTATGAAAGTTGAAGAGGACTACACTTTTCTTTCTCCCTGTTAGAGTGTAAGTACATGATCTAGGTTTGGCCAATAGGATTGGCCAAAAAATGCAAAAGGAACTTTGCTTTTGGAGAGCAGGAGGCAAGAACACAAGCTCAATTAGAGATTAGTCATAGCAGCAGGGGCGCCATGAAGTTTCTGGTGAATGCAGTGACTCCCCCAGAGTGGGGAACCAGTGGTGATATCTTCACCAGACAATTTCTTGGGCAAGACCTTAACCATGTTCCATGATTCCAAGTTTCTTTGGTTCCTACCAGGTTCTCAGCCTAGTTCTCCACTCTTCCTGTCTTGAGTTATTCAATATTCTTCCAATACACCTTTTTCTGCTGAAATTAGCCAACGTTGGCTAACATTGTTTGCCATTAAGAACCCTGCCCTCATCACCGGGCAAGGCGCCTTCTCTGTGGTACCCTCCCTTAGCTCTTTGCCAGAGTTTAACTGTGGTATTGGAGAAGACTCTTGAGAGTCTCTTGGACTGCAAGGAGATCCAACCAGTCCATCCTGAAGGAGATAAGTCCTGGGTGTTCATTGGAAGGACTGATGTTGAAGCTGAAACTCCAATGCTTTGGCCACCTCATGAGAAGAGTTGACTCATTGGAAAAGACCCTGATGCTTGGAGGGAATGGGGGCAGGAGGAGAAGGGGACGACAGAGGATGAGATGGCTGGATGGCATCACCAACTCGATGGGCATGAGTTTGAGTAAACTCTGGGAGTTTGTGATGGACAGGGAGCCCTGGCTTGCTGCAATTCATGGGGTCACAAAGAGTCGGACACGACTGAGTCACTGAACTGAACTGAACTGAAAGTAAATCCTCTCCCTCCTGAAATGTCTCTTATATTGCCTTTAGTGACCACACACTTTCTGAATATTCTCTTTTCTCTCTCACTGCTCCTTCTCTATCATTCTCCATCATTCTGCCTTGGCTCTTCATTTCTCTGTTTAAGGTGTCCCCAAAGATATCACCTCTCCCCTGACTTCAGTGAACTTTTAAACTTAGGCTGTAGTCCATGCCCCACAAAAAAGACCCAGTGCAAGCTCATAAGTAAATAAAATATTAGAATATATGTATGTATATATCATTGACAACTGATTTGCTTAACACCCTCCAACATCAATGAATCCTGAATCATCTATATAAAGACCACCTATTATACCTGTGACAATGCAGACTCTTTGACCTTGTCCCAGAGCTAAAGAATCAGAATGGGAAGAGAGGGGAAGGCTCAGGAATCTGCATTTTATTGAGTCCCCCCAGAAGATTTCTACATTCATAATTGTCTGAACTCTGCATTCTTGCAATCATTTACACCAGTGAAGATCAGCAGCTTCCCATTATAAACCTTAGAAAGAAATATGTCTAGCTCTGAGCAAAGTAAGAGGGCTCCCATGGCCTAAACAAACAGGCACCTCCTCTATCCAGCCCTTGCCACTAATCTGGACCTCACAGTCCATATGCCCTGTCTTCACCGTAGCCTGTGAAAAGACTCTGATGGCTTTCCACATGCTGAGAGCAACTGCTGTTGCTCATGGCACTTTTGTAATTGTAGCTCGAGAGAAAATCTGAGAATGATAACACCATGAGCTCTGCTCCTTGGACGCTAAACAATGAAATGGAAACCCTCAGCTTTGCACTCCACCTCCCTCCTGACCAAACACCAACCAAAACCACAAACAGTGGCTTCTCAGTGAGGTTGCAGGATAGCAGGTGACTGAAGTGAGTGTGTGTGTGTGTGTGTGTGTGTGTGCGCGTGCGCTCAGGCACCATCTGCTGCATGCAATATAGATGAGAACTCCCCTGTGAGTTAGGCTGGAGCTTAGGGCAGGGGTTTTCTACCTTAGCTGCTCGTTAGAATCACTTGGGCAGCTTTAAAACATCCTTATGCCCAGGCTGTATCCCAGACCAGTAAAGTCAGAATTTTTTGAGATGAGACTTGGCATCCAAACTTTTTAACAGCTCCGTGGCCATTCCAATGTGTGGGCAAGTTGTAAAGCCTCTGCTCATGGGAGAGTTAATGTACTAGTTAACCCATAGAAAGTAACAACCTCCACTCACTGTTACCATTATCAGGTGGAAGCCAGGATGTCTTACACTGAAGCACCTACCCGCTGAAAACTGCAGAATTCTGACACTATTGACTGTGAACCCATGGCTTTCTCAGTCCAGGTAAAGCTTTTCACCAGTAGAACCCTAATTCTGTTCAGTCAGTTCAGTCGCTCAGTTGTGTCTGACTCTTTGCAACCCCATGAATCGCAGCACGCCAGGCCTCCCTGTCCATCACCAACTCCCGGAGTCTACTCAAACCCATGTCCATTGAGTTGGTGATGCCATCCAGCCATCTCATCCTCTCTTGTCCCCTTCTCCTCCTGCCCCCAATCCCTCCCAGCATAAGGGTCTTTTCCAATGAGTCAACTCTTCGCATGAGGTGGCCAAAGTATTGGAGTTTCAGCTTCGACATCAGTCCTTCCAATGAACACCCAGGACTGATCTCCTTTAGGATGGACTGTTTGGATCTCCTTGCAGTCCAAGGGACTCTCAAGAGTCTTCTCCAACACCACACTTCAAAAGCATCAATTCTTCAGCGCTCAGCTTTCTTCACTGTCCAACTCTCACATCCACACATGACTAGCAGAATTATACTACTGGTGCTCTGAACAGCTCATTCCTTAGTAAAATGGAAAAAGCCTTTTGTCAGAGAGGTTACATGAACCTGACTGGCTGTCAGGGCTCTCCACTTGACCCGTGGATTCACAAATTTGTGTGTATGTGCATATGTGTGTTTTTATATGCTTTGTTTTCAAAGTGTTACTGAATTTGACAGTAAAGAAAGCAAGGAAGGAGTAATGGAGTGCTATCAGTCTTATCTCTTTCTACTTTAATAATGATTTTTCCATGGCATCATGGTATTTAATAAGCACTTTTTTAAAAGTACTATATGGATATCATCTCACTGAATTTCAACAGCTCTGAGATAGGTATTATTTTCAATCTATAGATGAGGAAATCGAAGAGCATAGAGATTAGATTTGCCTGAAGTCCATTTGAATCTAAATCTATCTGACTTCAAAGTCTAGGCTGTTAGCTATATTATACAGCCTCTGAGAGCATTTTTGTGATCATCCACCTGCTCCTTATCCAATGTCAAATATTAATAAAATGTGCTTTTTACCTTAAGGAATACCAGAAATTACCTTTACAGATCAGACCCGAAATGACAGTTTATAGAGCTCTGTTTATAGACAATGATCTCAGTTTTAGGCTATGATCAAAGCTGCTAAGGTAGTCTGTGTCCAAATTGGATGCTTAATAAATGTTTGTTGATGAGTGATTAGTTAGTGTTAATTGCTCAGTCGTGTCATGGGCAGAGGAACCTAGCAGGCTACACAGTCCATGGGGTTGCAGTCATGTCATAAAAATCACGAAATCAGTCCAGATTGGTATTGCAATAAAGTCTGCACTACAGATTTCAGAGGGTGGTCTACAAGGCAGCAGTCTTACTTTTGTTCTCTAGTAGTAGTAGTAGTGAAAGTTGTTCAGTCATGTCCGACTCTTTGTGACCCCACGGACTACACAGTCCATGGAATTCTTCAGGCCAGAATACTGGAGTGGGTGGCCGTTCCATTCTCCAGGGGATCTTCCCAACCCAGGGATCGAACCCAGGTCTCCTGCATTGCAGGTGGATTCTTTACCAGTTGAGCCACCTAGAAGGCTTGACAATTTATCTGACTCCTTCCCCCTCACTCCCAAAGAACCACCTACTATAAATATCGAAGGTTTGCCATTGTTCAGAATCCTATAATTTTATTTCAGTGACAGGGAATCACATTTAGGCTAAGCCTATAGCTTTTAACCAGTATTATGTGAACTTTCAGGAGAACACAAGGACTTTCCAAGCAAATATCATCACAGATTGGGAATTACCTTTTGTAAATTTTCCTGAACTGATTCACCTGAAAAATGTTCTATTGGTCCTCTGTTTCTGCTTCCTGTCTCACGATTACCCTTCCTTAATTTTGCAGAAGAAATGAATACATTTTACCTTTTAAAAATGGGAAATTATATAGTGATATAAGCTCTGATATGCTTAATTAAGGGATATTTCAAAATCTTGATATCAGAGAAGCTTTCCTTAATTAAGGCACCATAAACTTATAATAGGGATTCATATCTTTATAACACACTTCCATTAAGAGTGAAGCATAGTTTTATTTTTTTGTGTTGCTTCAGTCATTTTACTTTGAATAGTAATAAAAGAGGCAAAATGATCAAAACTTTAATTATCTATAGCACCAGTCTCTAGAAACAGCAAAATATTTATCCTTCAACATGATGTTTCATTTTTTTTTTTAACTGGAAGATACTTTGCTTTACAATAATGTGTTGGTTTCTGCCATACATCAACATGCATCAGCCATAGTTATATATACGTTTCTTCCCTCTTGAATCTCCCTTCCACCTCCCATCCCATCCCACCCCTCTAGGTTGTTACAGAGCACTGGGTTTGAGCTCCCTGAATCATAGAGCAAATGTCCATGGGCTATCTATTTTACAAATGGTAAAGTACATGTTTCAAGAGAATGAAGCATCATTTTAGAAATGGGGCATTTGGCCTATATTGATGTGACTATATGAATTCCAAGACAGAAATCCTGTAGCCTTGCCATGGACAAAATAAGGTATACCATCTTCAGTATTTCTTCCATATCATTAAATGACAAAGCTCCAGTATTCATGTCTTGGAATCTGTGCAGTCAAAACTGCAAAGAGCGTGCTAGCAGACACTAAGCTTCATCAGAGCTAGTCTCTGAATCTTCACCATTCACACCAGTGAGAAAGTGTCAGATGAACATTTCCCTTAATCTGTGTCTATGATTGTGTCTCAGTGGCATCTTTTGTTGGATTTCAAGGAGGAAGAGGTGACAAATTCCATGCTGACTTCCCACATGTAAACAATACAGCTTAGAGTAAAAGGAATGTGGATCAAAGTTAATGTGTGTATTTTTTTTTTTATTCAGACTGGTAGGAAAAAATTTATACAGATTATTGGATATTTTAAATCCACATTCATTTTTCCTTAAATGAACATCTCCTACTGGCTGTCAGCAACAAACACTTCTTGCTTAATTTATTTATACCTACCGTCCTCTTCCGTGGGTTGAACTATCTCCACAGGACTTTGTAGTTGATTCTACTATGCACCTAACAACTAATGCTGCAACACTACACAGCCTCCTAGGCAGCCTTGTTAGCAACAATCATTAATGATTCTTTTGTAAGACTGAATTTACAAGAGCCCTCTATCTTCCACACCTCTTTCTCTGTTACTTCCTGTAACTATTCACAAAGTACATTCAACTGCACTCTGAAAAGTAGAATTTCTACCTATATGCATGTATAGGACAATAAATTCAATAAATTCAGCCTAGGGTATAAAGCTGGCTGCATCATTTCAGATGAAAATATTCAATTCTAACAATTGTAGCAATTAAACTGCTCGGGACTGGACTTTATATTAAAGGAGAAAAATAAACCTTTGTGTTTCTTGGGCTGCTTTGGGTTGGGTATTCTCTTTCTTGCAGCCAAACCATGCAAAACTGACTCACTTTGCATTCATCTGACAGTAACTGCCCACCATCAATTCCACAGAATTTTTTGGACCCACACACACTCTCTTTCCTTTTGCCACAGTGGAGAAGAATATCCCTCCTCTGATCCAAGGCTATTCAGCCACCCATGATTGCCTTCCATCTGAGGACGTTGCTGTGGTTTCTTCCTCTGTTTTGCATCTTTAGCTTCTTATTCTCCACCCAGACCTTCCAAAGAGCATTCAAACGTCCTCTTAGACCTTCCAACCTCAACCAACCAACCAACAAAAATACCTCCCTTGATTATACATTCCTCTCTGCCAGTATTCCCATTGCTCTTCTCTCCTTCCCAGGCAATGTTCACAGGAGCTGTCTATACCCACTGTCTCTACTTCCTCTCCTTCCTTTCTTTCTCCTACCCCACCAATCTAGAAAAAACAGCTCTTGATAAGGTCACTGTGACATTTGTGTTACTAAATCTAACAGATGCTCCTCAGTTTCATCATATCTAACTTCTTAGTAACATTTGACACTGTTGATTACCGGCCAGTTCTTAAGTCATTCTCTTTATTTGTCTCCTATAAGACCACACACTCCTGGTTTATTATCTGTGGCCATGGTTCCACAGACTCCTTCTGATTCCTCCTTCTCAAGCTGGCTCTGAATATCAGGGCTCCTCATGGTTTCATCTGGGCTCTCTTCTTGTGCTCTCCTCTGTCATCCCAGAATGATCTCGTCTGTACAGGCTGCTAACTCTCAAATGTATATGTCCAGTCTGATCTGCTTGCCGAGCTCTAGCTTTGCACACAGATAATTACTAACTTGATTTTTCTATTTGGACAGCTCACAAGCATCTCAGACTTAAGATTTACAAAACCAAACTCTTCATTTTGACTCACTCAGATGTGCTCCCTCTTTGGTCTTCTCTATCAGTAAGTTTCACCTTCATCTACTCAGATGTTCTTGCTAGAACAGTGGATGGGTCATACTTGACATAGCCCTTATCTTCAATCTCATCTCCCTCCTTCAACCTCAACTTAAATCCCAAATAAGGTATCCCCAAGTCCTATAGACTATACCTCTAAAATATTCCCTGTGTCACTCTACTTCTCTCTGCTTCTATCTAACCACAGTCCAAACCACCAAAGGCTTTTACAATATCTTCTTGACAGATTTTCCTCTATCCATTTTCTGACCCGTTCTTCACTAAAGAACTGGGTAATGGTTGTAAAGATAACTTGAGCATGCCATTTCCCAGTTTAAATGCGTCAGTGGCTACCCATTGCACTTGGATAAAAATCCACTACCTTTAAAATTGCCTTTGAAACATTGCATAATTTATCTCCAACCTACCATCCCAATCTCATCAGATGTCTCTCTCCTTGACCCAACCACATTAGCCTCCCTCCATTCCTTGAGGGTGCCAAGTTCTTTGCTTATTCAAGGCCTGATCAGTGTACAATACTCTTTGCCAAGCTTTGTCTTCTAGTCTGAATTTAAATGTCATTTCCTCAGAAAGCCCTTTCCTAATATCAACCCCTGCCAGTGCTCTATACACAATGTTGATAATTTGCCATATGCACTTTCCCACTTTTTTTTTTCTTTTTCTAATAGTGTTGCTAAGAATGTTTTTATATATGCTACAAGAGTTTCTCTAAGGCAGTGTTTTTGAAACTGTGGGTCCCAAGTTGCCTGTGGTTAGTAATGTCAAATTTTTTTAAGAAAAATAATAAAGTAAAATAAATAGAAGTGAATACAATAGAAAATACTAGAGTACACAACATGTAACAGGAATAAGCTTTGTTTTATGAAACTTTGATTTCAGGTGTGTTGGGGGGGTCATAAAGTAAAATAGATTTATTACTACAGGTCAAAGTCAAAAAAGATTGGAAGTCTACTACTTCAGGGTATATTTTAGGAAGCGATATCTTGGGTCACAGTGTTCTATTGTAGTTTTAAGCACAAATCTAGGAAATCAAGAGCTTCAGTGGGGGGGAAATGAAATAAATCTATACATATACTACACTTTGCCCTTAGTTTACTCATGTTAGTTTCCATAAACTTCGGTTCGTATTAACAGTACCTTTTGAGAAAGGGGAAAATTCTTAGAGAAAAACATCTTACAAATATTGTATAAGAGGTCAGTTATTTATGTAGAAATCAGTGTTGTTTAAGTACACAGAGCAGTGACAGAAACCAGGAGGTCTGAAGTTTTAGCATGCCTTCTCTTTTCGTAACTTTCCACATCACCAATTTACATTATGGCTGGAAATAAATCCTCTATGTTTATTTAAACACTAAAAGTGTAGAACACATTTATTTTATTGTATAAAACTCTATTGGAAAAATTCTGGCTTCTTAGGATAGTAATCCCCAATCCATGGACAAAATACCATTTCCATGTGCTGTTTTCTATTCTCGTTGCCTTTGGCGCCCTGTTGCCCTTTAACCTACCTTTACGGCACAGCAAAGAGCTGAAGCTGAGCCAGTCCTACAAGCCAGAGCAGACAGCTGCTCTGGGTAGGGCCTGAGGGGTACTGAAGCACAGTCTGCTGTGAAGTATCTATTCTATTGCCTGACTTGCCTCTAGAGTGACTCGCCTGGTTTCAGCCAGAAGACTCTTGTTAAAATCCAAATATTTTACGGAGGAGAAAGTCACATGTTCAAACCACTAGTTTTAAAAGCAGTCAGGACCTTGAATGAAAGGGATGGAAAGAAGTTAGCTGCTAAGGCAGGCTAAGGTGGGAAATAGCTCCCACCTCTTTAGTGAAGGGGTAGGCTGAGTTCCACATTCAGTTCCCCAGCTGAATGTGGAAAAGAGGCCCTGAAGACAAACTCTTCCTACTTGTCAGTTTTGTGCTGTCTGTAAACCCTCTCCCTGATACTGCAGGGACATGTTGGAAGCACCGGGGATTCAGAGCCAGCATTTCAGCTCCGTCCTATTTAACCTCATTTACACGCTGCATCCATTGTGAGATCTCAGGCATTGCCCCATGCTCACATTCAAACACAGCTTCTCAGAAGCCAGTATTTGAAATACGGAAACCAGTCAGGTTTTGGATACCCATCCAGTCTATGTGTCACCCTTTTGTTTCTACTGTAATTATCTCTACGTCTGGCCTGACCCCTCTTTTAGCCAGTTTTGTTTTTTCAATCATCTCCAAATAGATATTCCACTTGAGCAAAACCAGTGTTGCCTTGTAGCCAGCAACAAGAAGAGGAATGCTGGATTTCAAAAGCAATAAAAGAAAACAAAACCAGACAGAGACCAGGTCTGTTTCTTTAGGACACATCAACCTTACACCGTTGCCAGCGTCACTTTTTATTGAAGATGACAAACAGATAAAATCCCTTCATCGCTGATGTTAGACGTCTCTTGGTAAGAATAGTAGTAAAGAGAACTAGGGTCCAGGTTGAGATTTATTGGGCCAAGATTCTGCTGTTGGGGGATTTGTGGGTGAGACGTGAAGAGCCCACCTGATTCAGTTATATGAGACTTGACTTGATTTTGCTCCCAGGAGTCCAGGGGCTCCAGGGCAGGCTGGCGATAAGCAGAGTTCCTTACGTTCAGAGCCCACAATCTCTATGCCCCCATTACTCACTCTCTGGGTCAGGTTTTGATTAAACTCACTCCCAATGAGGCATAAGTGATAAACGTGTTTGCTTGTTGGGTTTTGACCGTCCTCCTGGAAATTCACAATCCACATTAGGTATTGAAAAGCCCCACATAGAAGGAACCTGCCTAACTTTGTTTCACCCTGAGTGTATTACCCCAGCTTTGTGCCTTTAGAATAACTTAGCATTTTCAGGGGGTGCTAGCTCCATGGCAAACATGTTTCTTTAAGTAAAACGAATGTATCTCTTATTCATTCATTCTTTCAACACATGGCTACTGAGGCCTAGTATGTGCCAATCGCTGATGAGTAAAATAATCACCTTCATGAAGCTTATATTCTTTAATTAGCTTATCTCCCCTACATTTGTTGTATAGTTAATTACATAAGTCACTGATAAACATTAATAAAATAATCACACCAGCAAGGGTATGACTGAACCAGGGTGGCCCTGAGTCTCTTCCGGATGACTGAGGACACCTGAAGGCAGGTGCTAACCAGATGAATGGGGAGGAGGTTTGAAGAGAACAATGTTCTAGAAAGAGGGGCCACAGGGACAGATGTTGAGCAAGAGGAGAAAGCACGGTGCTAATTCAAGAAAGCAGAGTGAGAGCCTTCCTCCTGGTGGAGGCTGAGGAGGTGGGTAGAGGCCAGACCGTGTCAGGAAGCTGGCTGGGGAAGGGTTTGTTTTGGCCCCAGGGCCCCTCTCAGTGCTGCTGAAATCACACTACCTCCGCCTTGGGCGTTTGCCAGATCCCAGGCTGCATAGCAGGCCTTAGTGCCCCATTTTCCAGGAAAGGAAACAAAGGTCAGAGACGCAAGTGACCTTCCCAGGAGCGACTCAGGGGCAGAATCAGGATTTAAACTCAAAGTCTGTGTGAATCCAAAACCACGCACCAAACTAACACAGTCCTGAAGACAGCTGCCTGCCCACAAAGCCTGTGATACCACGCATTCCCTCCCAGCGCACCAGGCTCCTGAAAGTTCTGTGCCCTGGGGGAGGCGTGGCAGGAGGATGACCAACACAGATGCCACGTTCAGCGTCAGAAAGCACAGGAGTAGGACAGCAAAAACCACCCTCCAGGACTCAACGTACAATTCTAAGTCCCCCGAAACAGACACAATTTTCCACTTCATGCTATAGACTAGGCTGTACTACCAACCGGAAAAGGGAAGCCCAGTGCCCTTTCGAGGTTTTGATTTCCCCATGGTTCTGAGTCCGGAAAGGCTTTTAAACACCCCAGGAGTATAAGCCTGTGGCCTTCATGCCAGCACAGCAGACCCCAGACCCTCTCTGTGAGGCTCCACCGCCTACAGAGACAGGGATTGGTGATATGGATGTGGCCTGAGGGCATTCTTAGCTGCCAAAGTGTGCTTGCTACTGGAGGCTGAGAAGAGGGGTGTTGGTTTCCAGGCTTTGTAGAAGATCTCAGAGTCCTGTGGCCTGCTTCATCTGGAGAGTAAAAGCAGATCCTCAAAGAGCCTTAATTCCTCTCTGGACTTGAACATAGAGTGGTGGGCAGGGCCAGAACCCAGTGTCCTGACATCCTCTACCCTGTACAATTGTGTGCACGTGTGTGCGTGTGCATGAGTACACACACACACGACACACACTGCTTTCCATCTCGGCACAGGGTATATTGTGCCTGCTGAAGCCTCAGTCAGTGGAGTTCCAGGAATCCTGGAGGCTTTTATATCTGGTACCGATTCTGGTTGGAGATGCCCCAATGAGATGTCATCTTTGGGGCTGAAACGGCCCTCAGGGTGCTCCCCTGGGCTAACCTTGCAAATACCCACTAGCCTACATAGGGAGATGGTGGGAGACCTCAAGGGTGCAACTAATTCCTTTCCACCCTACCTGTCTTTTAGAGCATCATTGCCCCCAGAGGCAACTCTTCTGTAGGGTACAGCCTTTGAACATGCATACATCTGACTTTGATTCATGGCTTTGCTCTGTGACTGTGGATAAGGTGTTCAACCTCTGTTTCTATGTCTATAAAGTGGATCTAAAAAAAACAAAAAACAAAATAAATAAATAAATAAATAAATAAATAAATAAAGTGGATCTAATACCTTCCTGCTGGCATTGTTGTAATGATTAAGTGACATCACATAAATCAGATCGCAAAGCACATGGAAAGTAAGTCCTTAATAAACAACAGCAATCATTTTGTCAATGACTACCAAGAGGTGAAAGGCCTGAGGTAGATAAGCAGGAAGGTCTAGCAAAGAAAGTCTGCAGCAGTATCTCTGGTTGTGGTGACCCCAGCCCTTCACCCTCTGCCCTCCAATTAGACTTAAGGGTCTCTGAATAAGCTGACAAGTGGCCTAGGCTGTCAGCCACCTTCCTGGGCCAGTGCATGTCTTCAGATTTGAGGCCACATGGAGTAGTAGATCAGGAATAATCCTTAGATTAGTTAGTCCTGCCTTCATTTTTTCTGGTTATTTGATCTTAGGCAAATCATTTACACTCCCTGCATCTCACTTCTCTCATTTGCAAAATGAGAATAATAATGATATCTATCCCATAGGACATATGTGCAGATTAATGAGGAAATGTAGAAAGATGTTTTAGGGTACAGTTATGTTTTATGATGAAGGAAAAGGAGTAACTGTGTTCATAAATTTGGCCTCTGCTGGAAAACTTCGAGTAACAATGAGTTGACAGAAAGGATTACATTATTGATCAGTTATAATTGCTTGAAGTTTCTCTTTATATTAAGTGGATGCCTGTGCTTCATCTCAACTCTGACACATAGAGATTTTGCTGGACCAGCCTCAGACTCCTTAATCAGCAATTGCAGGGACAGCAACGGGGCTTGTACAGTTAAAACCCCCACTGGAGACTGTCCACCACTGATCTAGGGACCAAGACCAACCTGGAGTTACAGCAGAGCACTCTGGGGCTAACAATGATGTGATCATGTTCTGTGGATGACAAGGACAGAAACCTACCCAAACCGTACCCTTGGACAGGAGTTTGTCTGAAGTTGGAAAAGTTATATGAGGAAAGTCCCCAAATGGATTAGACCTTCTAGATTTAACTGCATTATCCTCCAAATGACCCAAAGTCAATTTATTCCTCTAATGGTTGTCCCCAGGCATCTCTGAAGGGTGTTGGGGTGGGGGTGGGAGAGATCAAGGAGAATGGCCAAGCAGGTTTGGCTGATAGACTGGAGAGACTGAACAGCCCCAGGCTCAGGAACTGTCAAGCAGTCTATGCAGAGCAAAGTGAGAACTGAGTGAGGAGGCTTCTGTGCTGTGCCCGCCCTAACTGGGCCTGTATGTGCTTGAACTAAAATGGACATATGTTAAAGCAACAGGAAACTTTAGCCATGATTGGCTGTGGGTACATGAGAGACTCAGCTTATAGGTCAAGAAAGTGTCTTGCCACATAATGTGCCTTGTATAATAAGTTATTTGAGGTGTAGAATGTAAGCAATATACAGTCGTCCTTTGGCATTCTCAGAGCTTTGGTTTCAGGACCTCTGTGGATACTAAAATCTGTGAATGCTTAAGTCCCATATATAAACTGACATAATATTTGCAAATAATCTATAAATATCATCCTGTATACTTTAAATATCTCTAGTTTATTTATAATACTTAACATAATATAAATACTGTGTAAATAGTTCTAAATACAATATAAATGCTATGTAAACATAGTTGTAAATACAATGTATATTATGTAAATAGTTGCCATTGTATGGCAAATTCAAGTGTCACTTTTCAAAACTTTTTGGAATTTTTATTTCTGATTGTTTTCAATTTGTGGTTTGTTAAATCTGTGGATGTGGAGCTGGCAATACAAAGGGCCTCTTGTAATTATAAGAAAAATATACTATATTTTCCATGTTCTTCATCTTGGAAAATATTTACATACTTGAAGTTTCTTTTTCCTATAAAATTATGTTACTTTCCCAAGAAGATTAGGAACTCCTTGGGGAAAGGAATTCTGTCCTATACAGAATTCTGGGTATGTGGTAGGGCTCATCAAATACTTGATGAAATATTGAATAATGTGGTACCTTGTGCTTTATGCTGCTAGCCATGTGTCCACGATAGGGCTGCCTTGGAAAGTACCACCCAGCAACTTACGTCAAACTATGACAAAATATCCCTGGGAAGCCCCCAGAAATTTCTCTGTTTGCTTTCTATTGAAGCCATCACCTAAGTGACAGGATACATGGGCCTCTAGAGACCAGGCTGATGGGATTAATTTTCTCTTCCTCTTTCCTCACAGTGCAGTATGTACATTGTTGACTACTTCTTGTAGAAGGCAGGTTAAGTTGCAGACAGACACTGTCTCCACTACTCAGTTCACTGGGTGTGGGTTTGGGGCCATAAGCAGCCTCCTGTCTGCTACCATGGGTGGGAATCATCTTAATCATCTGGCTCCAAACCCACTTTTCCCCCTTTCTTCTCTTGCTTTTTAATAGACATATAATTGACATACAACATTATATTTGTTTCAGGTATACAACCTAATGATTTAATATTTGCATATATTGTGAAATTGTAACAGGAGGGAAAGGGGCAGGGCGCAACTTTTGAAAGAATGACATAGCCCAAGGACACAAGCAATTAGAATCAAACCAAGATGAGACAAGACTAGACCTTAATCCTCAATCAACAAGTGAAATGACACACCCAGAGGTGCCATGACAGTTCCAAAGTGAAAGTGGCTCAGTCGTGTCCGACTCTTTGCGACCCCATGTACTATACAGTCCGTGGAATTCTCCAGGCCAGAATACTGGAGTGGGTAGTTATTCCCTTCTCCAGGGGATATTCCCAACCCAGGGATCGAACCCAGGTCTCTTGCATTGCAGGCAGATTCTTTACCAGCTGAGCCACTAGGGAAGCCCTTGACAGTTCCAAGCACTATTAAAAGACCAAACAGTAGGCAGTGGCCTAAATCCAGGAAATCTCCACCCCTTCCCCAAAATAGTTGGAATAATCCTCCCACTCATTAGCATATGAAATTACCCAGCCTATAAAAACTAACCACACCAAATTTCGAGGCTGCATGTGCCCTCTGCGATGGCCCATGCTCTGTCTGTGGAGTGTGCTTCTCTCTATCTGAATAAGTCCACTTCTTACCAATCACTTTGTCTCTCACTGAATTCTTTCTGCAATGAGACATCAAGAATCTGAGCTTCATTAGGTCCTGAAACCAGGTACTGTGGGGTTTTGGCTGGGTTCGAGTCCCAGCCACGTGTGTTCAAGTCCCAGGCAGGGTTTTGGTTGGGTTCAAGTCCTAGCCACCTGGGTTCAAGTCCCAAGAAGAGTTTTGGCTGGATTTGAGTCCCAACCATGTGGGTTTAAGTCCCAAACTGGGTTTTGACTGGGTTCAAGCCCCAGCCATGTGGGTTTGAGTCCCAATCTGAGGTAAACAGATTCAAAAAGATCATCACATAAAGTCTACAGACAGTCTCTGAGTTATGACAGTTCAAGTTACAATTTTTTGACTTTACAATGGTGAGAAAGTATCACAAATTCAATAGAAACTGTACTTGGAACTTTGATCTTTTCTCGAACTGCTGATAGGCAGTACGATCTTCTCGATGCTGGGCAGCGGCATTGAGCCTCAGCTCCCAATCAGCCACGTGACCATGAAGGCAAACAACCTACCAGCCTACAACTATTCTATACCCTGCAGCCATTCTGCTTTCTGTATTCAATAAATTACATGAGATATCTAACACTCTGTTATGAAACAGACTTTGTGTTAGGTGATTTTGCCCAACTATAAGCTAAGTGTTCTGAGCACATTTAAGTTAGGCTAGGCTAAGTTATGGTGTTTCTTAGGTTAGGTGTATTAAATGCATTTTTTGACTTGTGATATTTTCAATGTATGGTGGGTATATTGGGACATAACCCCTTGTAAGACAAGGAACATCTAAAGTTTACACTTATCCATCCATCCAGCTATGCCTACATACTATACATAGTTACAATTCTTTTTCTTTTTATGAGAACTTTTAAGATCAACTCCTTTAGTAACTTTCAAATATGCAATACAGTTTTATTAACGATAGTCACCATGCTGTACATTACATCCCTAAGACTCGTTTACTTTATGATGAGAAGTTTGTACATTTTAACCACCTTCACCCATTTTGCCCACACTCTACCCATCTCCCAACTTGTCTTAATAATTTGTCTTGCCTCTGCCATTTTGTTTTGAGACCCCTGATTTCTGAAGGTATAAATTGACTTCTGGCCAAGACTCAAGTTTCTTGGGATTTTCTCTCCTTCTAACCACTGAAGCCCACCTTCAACTAATGTCCTGAAGTGCTGTTGTGGTGTAAGTCTTGAAATTAAGGCTCAATGTTATATGCTGCCTTGAGATCTTGTAAAATCCAGGGGTTCTCAGATAGCTTAACTACAAGTTCCCCTCCCTACGCTAATCGTGGGGACAAGGTCGCCTAGCCAAGCAACACTCCTTATCAAAGGGACCAAGCACAGTGCATGGTTATCCCTGGGTAGCAGATTTCCGTCCCCGCCAGCTCACAGAATTATCCCAACAAGCCAATCACATCTTCCTGCGGGAATCCAGAGGCACCACACCCACTTGATACCTGTTTCTCACAGACACTCTGTGTCTGTGTTCACATGTCCTCAAGTGCAATCCCCATGTGGCCCTACATGGCAAGCAATGTTCTCCTCCCCCAGGCTTTCAGTATACAGTAAGTCCTCTCTATACGCACCTTCAAGTTGCAAACTTTCATCAAAGATGCCAACGTGTGTTCACATGTCCAATCACATCAGGAGTGAGTGAAATTGCAGCTTGCCCTGTCTCCTATTGCTAAAGATCCTTCAACTCTACCATCGCTCACCTCCTATCCCTCCTCCAGTCAGTAACTCATCTTGCCTGTTCATTCAACGTCAGCCCCTGTATGTCAGCTGCTATACTGTACTACTATACTTTTTGAGATACTGTACTATAAGATTACAAATGTTTTCTTTATTTTTTGTTTTTTATGTATTATTTGAGTGAAAAGTATTATGAACCTATTACAATACAGTACTATATAACCAGGGTTATTTGGGCACCTAGGGTATCTTTGGTGGACTTACAAATACTTCGGATTTATAAGTGCGTGCTTGTAACAGAACTCGTCTGTATGTAGGGGACTTAGTCTGTAAATGACTAATAAACCGTGGTTGATCTCATCTGTTCAGTGTGGGGTGTCAGATGTTCAGCCATCTGCATGATCCCAGGGTGGGAATCCCTCCCTCACTGATGGGGTGAAAGGGGAGTGATTAAAACTGCTATGCCCATACCACTCCTGAAATGGATCTTGTAAAGTTGTTCTGTGCCCCTTTCTCAGCGCTCCTAAGCTGCAACTCTTCCTGCAGATTTTTCACTCCTTTTGCGGCCCCTCTGGAGGGCTATGGGCTGCGTTTTCCCCTATTTCCCCACCTTCATTTCTTCACACTCAGCACGATACCAGTTCTTACAACACCACCAATAATGTGGGCGAAATTCAGAAGCAACCTCTTCCAGGTCTACACAAAATAATATTTGAGTATTTGCCTTTCTTTCTCTGGCAACATTAGTGTTCTCCAAACCCTCTTTAATATTTTACTACATCCACTCCACCATCCTGAGGGTCATCTACACATGTCCTGAGAGTGAAGGGAGTTTTTGCCATGGAGACTCAAATGTCAGACAGTTATATAGCAGTATGCCTTAAAAAAAAAAAAACCAAACTACTCTGAGTAAGAAGCCACTTATTTTTTCACTTTCTTGCAACACTGAAGTTGACTAAAGTATAGTCCTAATAGAATGCATTATTGACTTATCAATCTGCTTCTGGTGTGAGGTTTCTGCAGGGGGGTTTGACAGCCATCAGGAGCAGCAAAAGAGAAAAGACATCCTTCCTGTGTTGCCTCTACTGAATTTTAGTGGATTCACATTCTAGGATTCTAGTAAAAACACATTCTAAGATGTAGATCTCCCTTCTGCAGCTTAACCAATTCATCTGAAGATTTAGAAATTATATTTATTCGGATTAGCTAGAAAATGTAGATGAATATTTATTTGACATCTGATTAGGGAAGGCGTAAGTTTGAATGTAAAGTAAGAAAACATAATGGGAAAAGGTTATAGACCTAACTTTATAAAATAGGTAAACTTCTGAAGGCTAAAATTAAAAAGTCCTAAACAAAGTTAAAGGTCAATTGGAGAAAAGATGAAGCATATATGGCTGTCCACGAGTCTGACAGTCTTACTGTTACAGAGCCCCTCACAAAAATGATATTTTTTCCCTAGTGGGCTTCCCTAGTGGCTCAGACGGTCAAGAATCAGCCTGCAATGCAAGAGACCCAGGTTTGATCCCTGGAGAAGGGAATGACTGTTCACTCCAGTATTCTTGCCTGGAGAATTCCATGGACAGAGGAGACTGAAGGGCTTCAGCCCATGGGGTCACAAAGAGTTGGAAGAGACTTAACACTTTCACTTTCACTTTTATGCTCCAATTGAAAAGTCATCAAAGGCTATGATTAAGCAGTCAATGAAAAAGGTATCACAGACTACCAATAGTTTGATCCAAAATGTCCATCCTCTCTAGCAAACAAATAAAATTAAAGTAGGACTAAGGTGCTAATTCTTAGTGCCATATTCTAAGTGCTATTCTTAGTGCTAATTCTCACTGCCATAAAGCTGGCAGTGAGTGGACTCACCTTGCAAATCCTGGTGGCAGACAAGGCTCATCTCTCTATGAAAGGTGCAAACACCAGATACTCTCATCCCCAGCCCCTAGGCTGGGGCACTCGGATGTGATGACCCAAGATTGTGTGTCACTTGCTCGTGATGCTGAGAAGCTGGGTGAGAACAGAACTCCTTCTGGCTGCAGCAGCAACGTTCAGTTTCCAGGAGCTGCTGGGGCAGAGGTGCCAGCGTGGTGTCTGATGTCCAGCGTCCTGTGTCCTGGCCCGGTGCCAGCAGAGGTGGCAAAGCCAGTGTAGGCTCCCTACAGCCTCAGTGGTGACGCCAGAGGAGTCCTGGCTCACTGGCTCTGTGCGAAGGCTTTGTCGGGGCTCTGGTTGCACAGACTTCGTCCACTCCTGCCTGTTAGCTAAGCTTCACGGCGTAGCTTTCCTGACAAATTTGTGGGCTGACCAGCACCTAAATTCCTGCAGTGCTTTCTGCTGCTTGACTTGTATGGTAATACATAAAGAAAGCTCTCCAATCTAGTAATTTTACTTCTCAGGACATATCCCATAAATAACAAGAAATGTGCATATTTAGATAAAAGGATATTCTTCTAAGCCCTGTTCAGATTAGCAAAAACACAGATCCAAATGTTCTACCATTAGGAATTAGTTAAATGGGTAATAACACATCTGAAGTACGGAATATTATGTAGTAATTAAAAATCATGTTCTTAAAGAATTTTACAAGATGTAAAAATAGTACTTATAAATACTAGTTAAAAAGCAAAATGTTTGGTGAAAATCCAACTTTTTATAAATAATCAAAATGTAAACAGTCACTTTCTCTTGGAAATAAATATGGGATATAGGATATGGGTTTATTGTTGAGGTTTTTCTTTCTAATTATTGTATATCTTCTAATCCTTTATAATGAACATGTACTTTAGCCAACATCAGAAATTTAGACAAAAGCTAAATTATAAAAAAGATGTATGTGAAAATTTTATTTATTGTCCAGTGGGTTAATTGATCTTTTGTTTGGTTGTGTTTTAGTTAGTTGTGTTTTGTTTGCTTTTAGCAGCTTGGTAATAGATCTTCAACTTGCAAAGGACAGGAACATCTTTAACAAACTTCTAAAGAAAACTACACTTCATTCTCTGTTCACTATTGACAGAATGTTTGTGTCCTTTTAAAATTCATCTGTGGAAATCCTAAGCCTGAAAGTAGTGGTATTTGGAAGTGGGGTCTTTAGGAGGTGACTTGGTCATGAGAGTGAAACTTTTATGAACGGGTTTAGTGCCTTTATTTTTTAAAAAAAATAAAGACAAACTCAGAGCTCTCTTAATCTTTCTGCCATGTAGAACACAGTGGGAAGTCTGTCAACCAGGAAGTAGGCCTTCACCAGACATCTAGTCTGCTGATGCCTTGATCTTAGACTTTCCAGGCTACAGAATGTTGAGAAATAAATGTCTGTTGTTTTAAGCCACCTTCCTTGGTGGCTCAGATGGTAAAGAATCTGCCTGCAATGCAGGAGACCTGGGTTTGATCCCTGGGTTGGGAAGATCCCCTGGAGAAGGGAACAACTACCCACTCCAGTATTCTGGCCTGGAGAATTCCATGGACTGTATAGTTCAAGGGGTCCCAAAGAGTTGGACATGACTGAACGACATTCACTTAAGGTACTTATAGCAGCTTGAACTAAGATACTGTATTTTTTCACAATTGCCGGAAGAACTGTCTCAATAAAACACTAGTTTTAACATAGGAAACTTTTTTGTTTTAAGTATTCAGTTAAATACTGAATGGAATTCAGTTGCCTACTCAAGGCAGGAGTTCAATTCCTGGGTCAGGAAAATCCCCTGGAGAAGGGAATGGCAACCCACTCCAGTATTCTTGCCCAAGAATTCCATGGACAGAGGAGACTGGTGGGTTACAGTCCACAGGGTCACAAAGAATCAGACATGAGTGAGCAACTAACCATCATCATCATCATCACTAAAGGCAGGAGGTCTGAACTGGTGGGGAGATCAGAAGATAGGTATATATGGACTATTGGAGGGCCCGTGTAGGGAGAGTGGATAGTCATAAAATAAACATAAACACTAAAAACCTAGGGAACATAAATATATCATCATTTTCCACTGAGAACATGTTAATTCTTTCTCTTATGCTGATGCTGCTCTTAATAACATTTATTACAGTGGCAGAATGCTCTACAGTTTATGAAGTACTTGTACTTGCCCAGATATTATTATTAGGCTCATTTTACTGGAAAGAAAACTAAGCCCTAGAGAAATTAAATGATTTATTGGCTGTCTCATGCTTATTATATGGCAGTGAATAAAGTGAAAGTCGCTCAGTTGTGTCGGACTCTTTGTGACCCCATGGACTGTAGTCTATGGAATTCTCCAGGCCAGAATACTGGAGTAGGTAACATTTTCCCTTCTTCAGGGGATCTTCCCAACCCAGGGTTGAACCCAGATCTCCTACATTGCAGGAGGATTCTTTACCAGCTGAGCCACAAGGGAAGACCAAGAATACTGGAGTGGGTAGCCTATCCCTTCACCGGAGGATCTTCCCGAACCAGGAATTGAATCAGGGTCTCCTTCATGAGAGGATTTTTTACCAACTGAGCTAACAGGGGACCCACTGAGCCTAGAATCTGGCTCTTCTGACCTTTCAACTATTCTTGGAGATGGCAGAGCAAAGTGATGAAAAGCTTGGGCTTTGGAGCCCGACAAACCTGGGTACACACCCAGCTCTGGCCCTACCAACCGTGTGAACTCAGAGAAACTGCCTAGCCCCTCTCAGCCTGTTTCCTCATCTCTGAAGCTGAACCAGACACCAACCTCAGAGAGTACCTGTGAGAATGGAAAGTGTTAGTCACTTAGTTGTGTCCGACTCTTCGTGACCCCATGGACAGAGGCTCCTCTGTCCATGGGGATTCTCCAGGCAGGAATATGGAGTGGGTGGCCATCTGCTTCTCCAAGGGATCTCCCTAACCCAGGGATCGAACCCGGGTCTCCTGCAGTGCATACAGTTTCTTAACCATCTGAGCCACCTCAGATGTAGAAGCTAGCTGTTATCACTGCTCTGCCCACCTCCTTGATAAGCCTTGTTTCTAGTCTCTCGGGACTAACGTCCCTATTGTGGGTTGAATTTTGTCCTTCAGAAATTCAAAATTCATATGCTGAAGTCCTAACCTCCAACTGCTCAGTGTGAGTGTCACGCTCAGTCACTTTACTCATGTCCAACCCTGTGCAACCCTATGGACTGTAGCCTGCCAGGCTCCTCTGTCCATGGGATTCTCCAGGCAAAAATACTGGGGTGGGTTGCGGTGCCCCCCTTCAAGGGACCTTCCCATCCCAGGGATCAAACCAGAGTCTCTTACGTCTAACTTGCACTGGCAGGCAGATTCTTTACCACTAGCGCTACCTGGGAAGCCCTCCAGTAGCTCGGAATGAAGACTTATTAGGAAATATGCCAAATGTCATGAGTTAAGGTGAGGTCACACTGAAGTAGAAAGGGCCCCTCAGCCAAAATGACTGGTATCTTCCTAAAGAGGGGAAGTTTGGAAACACACACACACAGGGAGAACACCCTGTAAAGACTGGAATGATGCTGCCATAACAAGGAATTAGCAGATGCTAGAAGAGAGGCCTGGAAGAGATCCTTCCCTCCAGACTTCAGAGGGAGCATGGCCCTTGATTTTGTACTTGAGGCCCCAAAGCTGTGAGACAATACATTTTGGTTGTTTCAGCCAGCCAGTTTGTGGTACTTTGTTATAGTAGCCCTGGGACAGTAATGCAATCCCCTCTCCACTGTGGCTCTGGTACCACTTTATCTATTCACTGTCCCCTTGAAGTATGTTTTACCATCACTGGATTGTAATCAGCTTCCCCTTGTGATGCTTTCTTGCATCCAAGTTCACTCACTAGAGAAAGATGATGATAAGGAAAGTCTGTGACTGTTGGAGAAGTTCAGATCCTAGGTTTAAAAAATGTCTCACTAATTATAAAAGTCTCATGATTGTAAAAGTCTCATTAAAAATATACCCTGACCACTAATGAGCTTAAAGTTGCCATTCACACTTTTACTATGTAAAGCTCCTTTCACTATTTGCAGTTTCCAAGGATTAGATGTGACCATTTTGGCAGGGCTATGACCCAGTTTACCAGAGTTTAAGAATGTTTTCTTTTTTTAAAAAAATTGCATATTTATAAATATGTATTTTCTGAATTAAAGAATTATCCTGGTAAGATACTAAGGACCCACACCCTCCTTATTTACAATTCTGAACTCTTTAGGTCTATGGTAACTTGTAGGAATGTCCTTACTACATTTTGATTTTCAATTAAGAACTAGCAATTTGCAAGTGTCAATTCTGGACTCAATGTTCTAGTTAGTTAGACATCTTTGAAAAAGAAGAGACAGTCTGTTTAGTCCATTTTAGTTTTCAAAATTACAGACCCTGAGTTTAAGATACTACAGAATTTCTCTAACTACTTCAAAAGATGTGGTTAAATTTCCAACACTACATCAAGATGAAATTATTTTTATTTATCTTAAAAAAAAAAAGAAAATATGTTGT
Organism: Cervus canadensis; assembly: GCF_019320065.1. Lineage (NCBI taxonomy): Eukaryota > Metazoa > Chordata > Mammalia > Artiodactyla > Cervidae > Cervus > Cervus canadensis. The sequence goes on from NC_057391.1 coordinate 67,564,611, forward strand.
ATACATTTGGGGAGGTAGAAAGATCCGTGTTGCAAAAAAACAAAAGCTTTCAAGCATCAATACATTATAATACTGCTAGGAGAAGGGATAGAAATTATGGGCTTAGATGCTATATGAGTTATCTATTGCTGTTTTAAATTTAGCCACAAATTTTTGTGACTTAAACCAATATCTGGGTCTTATCTCACAGTTTCTGGTCAGTTATCTGGTGAGGTTTAGCTGTGTGCTCTGGTTCTAGGGCTCTCAGTCTTTAGTCAAGGTGCTAGGTTATCTCAAGGCTCGTCTGGGGACAGATCTTGTAAGCTCATTCATGTGGCTGTTGGCTGGATTCAGTTTCTCGCAGCTGTTGGACAGGCTTCGTTCCTTGCTTGCTATTGGCTGAAGGCTGTCCTTAGTTCCCTGCCAAATGGACCTCTTTATTTGGAGGATGGCTCATACTATGATGATTTCCTTCTTCAGTGCTAACATGCTAAGAGGCAAGAGAGAATTCCAGCAAGACAGAAACCACAGTCTTTTGTAACTTAATCTTAGAAGTGATATCTCATTACTTTTGTCACATGCTGTTTGTTAGAAAGCAGTCATTAGGTCCAGCCTACTCTCAAGGGGAGGAGATTACACAAAGATGTGAATATCAGGATTTGAGGATTGCTGTGGCATCTTAGAAGGCTGACTTCTACAGATGTTAAGCATAAAGATAGTGATCTACTTCCAATGGCTTCTTGAGCTCCTCCTGTTCATTTCTTTATGACTTTTTCCTTAATTGTGGTTGACAGTCACACTGGATTTGTCATTATCTCTACAGGAATGAATGCAACTTGCTTTTTGGCTCTGTCATTTCCAATGTTTTTAGATGTTTATAGACTCCTCAGTGACTTCCAACTACGTGCATAATGTTAAACCTCCAGGATTGCTGCCTTAAAGTGAAAATTCCATATTTCCATCAGTGTAATCTTTCCAAAATGCTTACTAAATACTTACATGGCTCATCAATGCCCTTCAGAAAAACCTGAACATAGAATGCAAGGACCTCAGTTAACAGCAAGCCCCACCTTTCCCCCACAATTTTTTACTGCTTTGCCCACCCTCCCACACAAAATTACCAGGCACTACTGAATTACTTAAAGTTGCTTGAGAACATGGTTTCTTACATGGTTTCTTAAGTCACTTAGAACAAATGCTGTATCTGCTCAAAATCTTTTCCCCCTCCCTGCCAGCCTCACACCACAGCTAACTTCTTTCTCCCTGTTAACATGATTCAGTCCATAGTTTATGTGCATATTTCTGTCAAGGGACTTTATATACTAATTGTATGCTTAAGTGTCTGACTTATTCTGATCTCAGAAGAGGCTGCATATTCATTTTACAATGTTCCTATGGTACTCAGTTTTCTCCCATTTTATCACAGTGCACATATTATAGTTGCTCATTTATTCATCAGTTACTCCTGTACAACAGTTTTTCAACCCATTAGTGGGTTGTAAAACCAAATTAGTAAATTATACCAAAAGTGTTTAAAATAATTTCTTATTGTTGTTGTGTCACTAAGAGATGTTTGATTCTTTTGCAACCTCATGGACTGTAGCCTGCCCAGCTCCTCTGTCCATGGGATTTCCCAGGTGAGAATACTGGAGGGAGTTGTCATTTCCTTCTCCAGGGGATCTTCCCGACCCAAGGATTGAACTCACATCTCTTGCCTTACAGTTGGATTCTTTACCATTGAGCAGCAGGGAAGCCCTGTTTAAAAGAAAAAGATAATACACACACACACACACACAAATCAGAGTTCTGCTTTGTATCAAATATAGTTCAATTAAAAAAAAGAAAAAACTGAAGTTCATTTCATATAGGAAGGGTGTCTGTATGTTTCATTTTTCTTCAGTTTATTTAATATAAATGTATATATATAATATACAAATTGATAAACTTAAAATGTCATATATTATGTGAAAGTAAAGCAATTGTTTCTTTCTCTTTCTATCTCTCTTGCTCCTCCCATGCCTATATACACATATACACACATATTTGTGCTAAGTCACTGTCAAAAATGGTTTGAAAAACACTGCACTTAAGTATAAGCTCCATTAGACTGGGAACATGTCTTATTCTTGCTTATTTCCTGGCCCTAGTAAATATTTGTGGCCAACTCTATGGACAAACAAATGAACAAAAATTAGCCATGGAATTCTGCATTTCCATGTGATTCTTAAAATTATGTCTAAGTCTAATACCCTGGACCATCTACATAATTTGTTGGGCCCAAGACAAAATGAAAATGTGGGGCCCTTGTTAAAAAGTTATTAAGAATTCCAAGATGATGACAGAATAGCATTACATCAAGCACAGGGCCTTTTAAAAAACTTTTCAATTTATTTGTTTTTAATTGAGGGATAATTGCTTTACAATATGGTACTGGTTTCTTCCATACATCAACATGAACCAGCCATATGTATACGTATGTCCCCTCCCTCTTGACCCTCCCTCCCACCTCCCACCCCCCCACCCCCAGGTAATCACAGAGCACCAGTTTGAGCCCCCTGAGTCACACAGAAAATTCCCACTGGCTGTCTAGTTTACACATGGTCCTGTATGTGTTTCATTGCTACTCTCTCCATTCGTCCCACCCTCTTCTTCCTTGCTGTATGTCCCCAAGTCTACTCTCTATTTCATCTTCATTGCTGCCTGAAAATAGATTCATCAGTAACATCTTTCCAGATTCCACGTATATGATATTTGTTTTTCTCTTTCTGACTTTCTTCACTCTGTATAGTAGGCTCTAGATTCATCCATCTCTTTAGAACTGACTCAAATGCATTCTTTTTTCAGGCAGAGTAATATTCCATTGTATAAATGTACCACAGCTTCTTTATCCATCCATCTGTTGATGGACATCTAGGTTGCTTCCATGTCCTAGCTACTGTAAATACTGCTGCATTGAACATTGGGGTGCATGTGTCTTTTTCAGTTATGGATTTCTCAGGGTATATGCCCAGTAGTGGGACTGTTGGCTTATATGGTAGTTTTATTCCAGTTTTTTACTGTCCTTCGTAATGGATGTATCAATTTACATTCCCACCAACAGTGCAAGACGGTTCCCTTTTCCTCACACCCTCTCCAGCATTTATTGTTTGTAAATTTTTTGATGGTGGCTATTCTGACCACTGTGAGGTGATATTTCATTGTAGTTTTGATTTGCATTTCTCTAATAATGAGTGAGGATCTTAGAAAAAGCAAGGAAATTCCAGAAAAACATCTATTTCTGCTTCATTGAATATGTTAAAACCTTTGACTGTGTGGATCACAACAAACTGTGGAAAATTCTTAAAGAGATGGGAATACCAGACCACCTTACCTGTCTCCTGAGAAACCTGTATGCAGGTCAAGAAGCAACAGAAGCGGACATGAAACAACAGACTGGTTCCAAATTGGGAAAGGAGTACTTTAAGGCTTGCATATTGTCACCCTGCTTAATTAACTTATATGCAGAGTACATCATGAGAAATGCTGGGCTGGATGAAGCTCAAGCTGGAATCAGCATTGCTGGGAGAAATGTCAACAACCTCAGATATGCAGATGATACCACCCTTATGGCAGAAAGTGAAGAGGAACTAAAGAGCCTGATGATGAAGGTGAAAGAGAAGAGGGGAAAAGCTGCCTTAAAACTCCACATTCAGAAAACTAAGATCATGGCATCCAGTCCCATCACTTCATGGCAAATAGAATGGGGATAAAATGGAAACACTGACAGACTTTGTTTTCTTGGGTTCCAGAATCACTGTAGATGGTGACTGCAGCCACAAAATTAAAAGCCACTTGTCCTTTAGAAGAAAAGCTATGACAAACCTTGACAGCATATTAAAAATCAGAAACAGCACTTTGCTGACAAAGGTCCACATAGTCGAAGCTATGGTTTTCCCAGTAGTCATGTACAGATGTGAGAGCTGGACCAAAGAGAAGGCTGAGTGCCAAAGAATTGATACTTTGGAACTGTGGTGCTAGAAAAGACTTTTGAGAGTCCCTTGGACAGCAAGAAGATCAAACCAGTCAGTCTTTCCAATGAATATTCAGGAAATCAACCCTGAATATTCATTGGGAGGACTGATGCTGAAGTTGAAGATCCAATACTTTGGCCACTTGAGAAGAGCTGACTCATTGAAAAAGAGCCTGACGTTGGGAAAGATTGAAGGCAGGAGGACAAGGGGATGACAGAGGATGAGGTGGTTGGAAGGCATCACTGATTCAATGGTCATGAGTTTGAGCAACCTCTGGGAGATTGTGAAGGATAGGGAAGCCTGGCATGCTGTAGTCTATGGGGCTGCAAAGAGTCAGACATGACTGAGCCACTGGAGAACAAAAACAACGTGGCAACTCTAGAAATCAGATTTGTCCCTCTTCCCAGGTTGTTTTTTATAGCTGATTGTTGTTTGTTTGTTTAACAACTTTCTGAACTAGTTCTGTAAAGTCTAAACATATTATTTGTCATGTGTACTGAAGTCTCTGCTCAGCTAGCTTGCTGCTGCTGCTGCTAAGTCACTTGAGTCATGTCCAACTCTGTGAGACCCCATAGACGTCAGCCCAGCAGGCTCCCCTGTCCCTGGGGTTCTCCAGGCAAGAACACTGGAGTGGGTTGCCATTTCCTTCTCCAGTGCGTGAAAGTGAAAGTGAAGTCGCTCAGTCATGTCTGACTCTTAGCGACCCCATGGACTGCAGCCCACCAGGCTCCTCTATCCATGGAATTTTCCAGGCAAGAGTACTGGAGTGTCAGCTAGCTTAGTAGTCAACTAATCATTGAACAGAAATTTCCTTAAATGCCTGGGACTGGTAAGTCTTCCAGTGTTTGCTAAGGGTCGGTAAGCATACTGGGGCACACTCAGTCAGGCAGTAAACAGCCTTGCCTTTGGTTTTACTGCCTGCTTTTGAGGAGATTCAAAGTTAGCAAGAGGTGACAGTTTAGGGCTTTCTTGGATCTTTCCTGAGCATGCAGTTACCCCTGGGCAGATGCATAATATGCAGTTGTATATCTGGTTGGACGTCTAGAGTCTGAGGAGTATGTTGGCACTTTTCAAAGCCCCCTTTTGGGCATTTCACTCCCAAATTGTTGTTCCTTTTAATCTTTTTTTATTGGCCTAATGTTCATTCCAGCTCTTACTGTTTCAGATTACCATGATGTTAAAAAATTGTTGTTGAGGGGAGGGTAGTGGGAGCGGGGTTCAGGATGGTGGGACACATGTACACCCATGAGTGATTCCTGTTGCTGTATGGCAAAAACCACCACAATATTGTAAAGTAATTAGCCTCCAATTCAAATAAATATATTAATTTTAAAAATTGTTATTTTTGACAAAATTACAAACAAAATTATAAATTGACAAACAGAGAAAAAGCTGTTTGTGCTGGGCAAACTTTGAGTCAGGTCAAATAAAGGCAACCGTGAGAATGAGGTCTTCTAGGGAAACAACATGCAGGTCATTGATGACACTTCTTTGGGAATTGGGCTTTGAAGGAAGCCTAGCTCTATTCTGACCCCTGTCAGTGGTTGTCAGGCTGCTAATTTTTACCTTAATTGCATGGTTTTCAAGGCTACCATGGAGCTAGAGAGGAGAATATGGGAATACAGTGAGTTAAAACACCACAAAGCTCACGATTCTTACCAAGATTTAATAATTTTTATTGAGTAAATATTTCTAAGATCGTTGGCAAGCCTTTAGTTTACTTTCAGAGTCCTAAGAAAATCAGAGTCCTGATTCTGACAATTTTCCCCAGTGTTCTCATCGCTTTTATGGAGGAGAAGATTTTCAGAGGTCCTTACTCCATTTTCAGTGGCATCTTGTAGCACTTTCTAAAACCTAAGGTCATCATTTTAATCGATAGACTTAGTATCACTTCTGCCGTATTCTCTTGTTAAGACTGTTACAAAAGCATTACCTATTTCAAGGAAAAACTCTATGGGGGAATGGTGGGGTTCGAAGGGAACATGGGACTGGAAATACTGTTTTGGTCATTTCAGGAAAATGCAATTTGCCACAGTCCATCCTCTAACCATAGTAATTCACAGCTCTTCCCACATGCAAAATTACCTAACCCCTTCCCCGAGAATCCCTAAAATATTATACCATTAAGGCAGCAGCACCAGGTTCAAAGTTCAGAACTTCATGATCTAAATCAGCTCTAGGAATGAATGATGTTTCTTGTGTATTGTTCCTTGGGTATAGCTTCATGCGTACCTTTGATCCTTTGATCTAAAGACCTACAAACAGTCAAGTTATCTACCCTGAACATATCTCAAATACAAGGTTAAGATAATTGCCATAAATACTCCATTCAAAAAAGGAGAAATAAGAACAAAGTTGTCACTGGCCCATAGCAATACGAAAGTCCACTTGGGCACATGTCGCCAGTTCTTTAATTATGGCTTAGTCATTGTACCTAGAAATGATGCTCCACAGCTCTTTGCTTTATTCCCTAAGCTCTCAATTCCACTCTCTGTATTATTCTTGCTTTTTCATAACTAACTTGGATTTGCAGATAAGTTATTTTCTCAGCTTGCTTCTGGCCCATGGTAGTTTGGGCATGCAGAGTTCTCTCTTAATTTTTTGCTTTCTCTGTCTCTTTTTTAACAAGCTCATAAAATTCCATTAAAATTTTGTGGATTTCTATGTATCAGTTTGTACTGGAATCCATTCCATTGAGCTAAGTCTCCCTACATTGGGCTCCCAGTATGCCTGCTGTGGAAAACACCCTTAAGCTTCTTGGACACTGTTTTCTAATGGAGAGGATCTATGGGGCAGGCCATTAAGATTCTTAGAGGGACTTGTAATTATTTTAAATGGTCTATGAGGCACCACATTAGATCTTTCTGAATTCTTAAAAAAAGGTTTAAAGTTACACTTTTGACTTCTTTTGTAGACAATCTCTTCCTAAAAGAACCCTTGATTAGATTTCTTCCAAGAAACTATTTCTTACTTTGGCGTCATTTGCTGTCTGGAGAGACAAGGAATGAAAAACAGTTTTGTCTTTTTTTAATCCAGCAAGTCCTGGCTCTTCCTTTATGTTACAGATCTTTCTTTAGTTTATCTCTCTCGTCTCACATTTTACTAAGGCACCTAGAAAAAGCCATGGGTCATATCTATCACTCTGCCTGGAAATTTTCTTAGCTAGATAATCCAGTCAGTTATGTAAATTCCCTCTGTTCTACTTTACTCCAGTCAACAGTGTTGCTAAATTTTTTGCCTTCACATGAAAAGAGTCTATTTTCCTCTAACTTCCGATAACATTTTCCTCGCTTTCTTTTAATCTTTATCAATAAGCTTCTTGAGCATCGTAAATTTCCACTAACAGTGTCTTCAAGACTCTTTAGACTTCAGCTCTCTTCATTGTCCTTTTACCTTCTGCCTGCTGTCACCTTGTGTTTTGAGTTTTATTACAATCCTACTCCACTCACGGGTACAAAAATATGTTCAATTATCTTTTGCTCTGTAAGAAATTTCCCTAATATGTAGTGACATAAAACAATAGTTTGTTATGCTGATGGGTTCTATGGGTCAGGAATTTGGGCAGGATACAGTTGAGATGTATCTGGTCTGTGTTGTCTAGGATATCAGCTGGAAGGCCTGAGGTCCTATTTTAGCTGGAAGGCCTGATGTCCTACATCTGGTCTATGTAGGACATCTGGTCTATGTTTTCTGGTCTTTGTTGTCCAGGACATCAGCTGTAAGGCCCAAAGGTTAGCAGTAACTTGATGACTAGGAAATTAGCTGAAAGCTTATTGACTCACACATCTGATGACTGATTCTCTTGATGTCAGCCTGCACTTAAGCCACAACTTACAATGACTTCAGATACCAACTACTCAAAGTTGAACAAACCTCAGAGGTTAAGGGCATAGTCTTCCATAAGACTATACTCACTTCAGATACCAGTCGTAAGCTTGGGACTCTCCAGGTCATCTTCACTTCTGACCAGCTGGCTACAAATTCATAGGTTCCCATTAACACTCCCAGAATGGATAATTCACTTGTATGACTCACAGAGCTCAGGAAAGTGCTATATTTATGATTAAATTAAAGGATACAAATCAGAACCAGCCAAAGCAAGAGACACATAGGTGAGGCTTAGGAGAGTCCCAGATGTGAATGTTTCATTGTTCTCTCCCTACGGAGTTAGGACATGTCACTCTGCCAGCACGTCCATGTGTGAAAACATGCAGAGTATTGCCAAGTGTAGAAGTTCACCCAAACTTCAATGTCCAGAGTTTTTATTAGGATACAACTATCGAGGCATGAGTAATTAAATTACTGGCCATGTGACTCAAGCTCCAGCCCCCATCCACTCCCCATAAGTTGACGTTGTGTGTGTGTGCTTAATTGTTCAGTCGTGTCTGACTCTTTGTGACCCCCATGGACTGTAGCCCACCAGGATCCTCTGTCCATGGGGATTCTCCAGGCAAGAATCTCGGAGTTGTGTTGCCATGCCCTCATCCAGGGGATCTTCCCAACTCAGGGGTCGAACCCAGGTCTCCCACATTGCAGGCAGATTCTTTACTGTCTGAGCTACCAGGGAAGCCAGTAGGTTGGCATAATGTCACCCAGTTCAAAACTCCAACCTCCTTATCACATGGTTGGTTTTTCTGAAGGGTCAGCTTCCATCCTGAGTCATCTGATTTATTCAAACTATCTAAGAGCCCACCATTAGTCACTTCATTAGCATAAGATATCAAGGAACATGATGAATAACAAAAACTGTCCTATCACTTGAGAAATTCCAAGGTTTTAGAGACTGCTTCCTAGGAATGGGGAACAAAGGCCAAATTCTTTTTTATATAAGCCATCAGCTAGAACACCTACACGTGGCCTCTCCAGGTTACCTGGGCTCCTTTACAACATGGCCATGTGGTTCTAAGGGTAAACACGCTGAAAAAGAGAGAACTAAGTAGAAACTGTATTGCCTTTTATGACCTAGCCTTGGAAGCAATGCAGTGTCACTTCAATCACATCCTATTTGTTGGGGCAGGTGTAAAGACCACCCAAGATCTTGATGGGAGAACAGCAAGACTTGGAAGAGGAGAAACAGAACTTTTTTCAAACAAATAAATATGAGGGCCTTTTATGAAAAACAAGTCTGACATAACCATCAAGTCTAAAGTCCTCCTGAAAAGCAAAAGTGTTAGTCGCTCAGTCATGTCTGACTCTTTGCAACCCCATGGACTGTAGTCCACCAGGCTCCTCTATCCATGGAATTCTCCAGGCAAGAATCCTAGAAGGAGCAGCCATTCCCTTTTCCAGGGTATCTTCCTGACCCAAAGACTGAACCTGGGTCTCCTGCATTGCAGGCAGATTCTTTGCTGTCTGAGCCACCGGGGAAGCCCATTAAATCCTCCTAGAGGTTTTCAAAATCTTTGACAAATTGGCCTCCTATTACTTTTCCTTTGAGATATCTAATTGCTTTGCTTCCAGTTCAGGTAAGAGAGTCATTCCCATCTCAAGGATTCTGGACATAGCTTTTTCCTCACTGAAAAGTATCCTCACAATGAAAATCTAACCCATCCTTCAAGGATTACCTTTATCATGACATTTGTGAACCAGTTGACAGAAACCTCCAATTAAACGAGCTTAACAGAACAGAGAATTTATTGCCTCAAGAAACTGAATGCTCCAGGAAAAGGAGCTGGCTCGGGTCATGCCCCTGGACACTCCAAACTCTCCTCATCATTACTTCTAGCAATCGCAGAGAAACAGTGTCTTTCCTCTGTCTCCCAAACAATTCCTGAGATTTGCTCTAACTGTTCCACCTCGGTCATATACACAGACTGGCACTAGATTCTGAGGTCAGAGGAAGGAGTTATACTGAGAAAGGAAGAGATTTTGTTGTTGCTGTTCAGTGGCTAAATAGTTGCTGACTCTTCGTGACCCCATGGACTGCAGCACACCAGGCTTCCTTGTCCTTCATTATCTCCAGGAGTTTGCCCAAATTCACATCCATTGAGTCAGTAATGCCATCCAACCATCTTATCCTCTGCCACCCTGAGATTCTGAGGTCAGAGGAAGGAATTATACTGAGAGGGGAGGAGATGGTCTTTTCTAAAGAAATATGGATTACTGTTACCAGTCTGGGGAAATGAACTTCCATTTGTAGGGTGACCGTTTTTTTCTTGCTGGAGTGCTGGAAGGGACTGCAAAGATTATTTTGTTCCCCACCTTTATTTTACACATGTGGAAACTTGAAATTCAAAGAGATGGGATGACTTTCTTGAGTTGTACACAGTGAAATAGCATCAAAGTCAAGACTAAACCCTGTGTTCTGTTTTCCCAAGCCAGAGGTTCTTTGTATAACTTGATGTCTGAATAGACACCAACATTATATGCTAGCTTTCAGTTTTGCATTATTAAAAAAATAGCAAAAAAAAAATGCAATCACATAGGGTTCAAATTTGAGAATTTGGACAAGTGATTTAATTCCTCTAAGCCTCCATTTCTCATTTGTAAAATATAGTAAAAACAGCTATCTTGAGGAGATATTGTCAGGATTATAGACATAAAGATTCTAGAAAACCAAGTGCTCAATTAATGGTAGATAGTATTTGTATCTCTTGCCATATATAATAGGGTTTACCACATACTATGTTTTTATTCTGTACTTGGTGTTTGACTAACTTAATTCTTTTCATAGGTGGTGGATTATGATTTACACAATAAATTTATTTTGTTGAGAAGGTCAGTGAAAGTTCTAGCCCTTAATGGGCTTCAAGCAAATATTAAATAATCAAGACGGATCTAACTAATCCAAATTAGGGATAGAATTACAACCTTGGGCTTTTAAATACCCTTTTGCAACATTGCCTTTGGGAATCTAAGTGTAGACAGCAGAAATTTTATATGTTGTCAATTCCATGCGTTTCTGTATTTTAGCTTTTGCTTTTGAATTCAGGCAGGACTGACATGTGATGAGTTTAGTGATGACAGTCTAAATAGTTTGACTGCCTTTAAGCCAGTGTTTATGGGTACATAACCCAGATATGATACACATGACTCACCAGGCCATATAAGTCACTGGTATTTTATATCAAGCCAAGATTTTTCTTTAGGCATCCCATGTTTCAAGTACTCACATTGTTCCCTTTAACCTTTCCATCCTTTTGTTGTGATTAACAACACAAAAAGAGCTTTGTGTGTCTTGCCTACTTGGATAAAGGTCAGTACTTTTACTGACCCCCAAGAGATGTACACCCAGTGCTTTAAAAGTAGAGGGTCATGTATTTTATTAATTATTTCTTTCAAGAGCTTATAATTGTCATAAAATGTAACTTGAACAGCAAATTATTTCTAATTGACATTTTTAATAAAACTGATATGTTGTATTTAAAAGGCTGGCGAGTAGGAAATTTGTAATATATTACAACAGTGATTATCTATATCCCTTTCCATGTTCAATGGAGTTTGACACATAGTAGGTTTTTAACCAGTACTTGGTTTGGAATGATGGATTATTCTTTCCAGTGGTAGGTGCTTATACCATTTAGTACCTAGGCTCAATTTGGCACTGTAGGCAGAAATTATCTGGCACATCAATGTGGCAACTACAGATTCTACAAATGCAATATATAATATATGTAATGTATAATATGTAATAACTATATACAATATGTAATAACAATAATAATTTTTATTATGAAGTTATTTTTGGATATCTATTTGTTGTTGTTGTTCTTGTTTAGTTGCTACATTGTACAACCCCATGGACTGTATGTAGCCTTCCAGGCCTCTCTGTTTATGGGATTTCCCAGGCAAGCAAACTGGCCTGGGTTGGCATTTCCTTCTCCAGGGAATCTTCTTGACCAAGGGGTTGAACACGTGCCACCTGCATTGGCATATGGATTCTTTACTGCTAAGCCACCAGGGAAGCCCTGGATATCTATAATGCACTAGTCATAATGTTAACCATAAAATTAGTCATGGTCCTTTCCCAAAGGCCTATTCTAAGTTTACTTGGAAAACTACTAATACATGGCCATTAAGTTAAATGAAGGAAACCTAGTAGCCAATAAGAAGACTAAACATGGGTATTTCTTTCACAGCTCCCTGAGCAAGATCAAACCTGGGTATGGTTGTAGAAGGAGAATTCATCTTTGGTGTTATTGAGGAAAATCCTTTCTTAAATTTCTTTTACCCTATTTCACCAGTATGTGTCAAGGCAACTTTCCTCTAGAGTATTAAGACTTTACTCTGCGAAAGATGTAAAAACTTTCACATTAAGATGTAAATGTCTGCCTTAAGTTAAGGGACACCTAAACTATCATCCCCACTGGATAGCACAAGGCATAAATTAACTAGCAGAATTTTATTCTTCAGCTTTCAGGTGTGTGTTGGAAGTGGAGAGGGGGAAAGTACTGAGGTTCTTAGAGGATATTTTTGAGGTCAGTAAGTATTCACCTGAAACTGAACCACTTAAAAGAGGGTCTATTTTACCTACTCTTAATGTGGCTTTTCCTACAAGGTACTCTTTGCTACATTTCACTGAACTTACCAAGTAAGGTTACTTGATGAGTCATTTGTAAAAATATCTAAGTATAGCTCCCAGGGAATGAAAACATGAGCCCCAGTAACAAGAACTCTCTAAAAGACATTCCTACCACCAAAATGTAATCACTCTGGGCCACTTAAAGCTGAAAGCTAATTTTACTTCCTCTTTAAGGATTTATGAAACTGAGATGAAAGGATTTTTCTACTTCCACTTTTGCTTTTCTGAATCTCTTTTCCATACTGTGACAAGAGCAGAACAAATTAGATCACATCACTCCCCTGCATAAAAACCACCAGTGGTTTTCCATCACACTTAAAATCAAAATCCTTACTGTGGCCTAGAGGCACCCTCTTACATAGCACTCCCTCCATGACCATGCCCCAGACATCCCAGAGTTTTGTCTGGTCCTTGACATGCCAAGCTCACTTCCACCCCCAGAGCCTTTGCTTTTATATGGGACACTCTTCTCCTAGATTTTCACATGGTGGCTTCTTCCTGTCATTCAGGCCTGGCCAACTGCCACTTCCACTAAGAGGCTCTCTCTGGTCGACTGGTGTACCATCCTGCTTGCCCACATCATACTCTTCTTTACCTCCCTCATGGTATTTATCCCTCTACAACGACCTTATTTGTTTTTTATTGACCCCAGATAAGCTGCATGAAAACTGCCTTTCTTTTTCACCCCACTGTCCCCAGGATCGAGAATAATGCCTAGCATATTCCAGGTGTTTTATTGATCAAATAAAATATATGACCTAAGTATATAGTATAAAAATTAGAAATACTATAACACATAAAATACATAGGGCTTGGAGTCCTTTTGAAGCACTATAAGAAGAACAATCTAGGGCTTCTCTGGTGGTCCAGTGTTAAGAATCCACTTTGCAATGCAGGAGAGATTTCGATCCCTGTTTCAGAAAGATCTCACATGCTGCGGACCAACTAAGCCCATGAAACCACAACTACTGAGCCCATGCAAAACTTTAGGGTAAGTGATTTTTCATGGAACTTGGAAATATTTTGCCATGTAATATGTAATATAACTCCTCTCCCATCTCACCAAGACATCTTCAGTTAGAACATCATTGCTGAAATTGTTCTGTTTTCCTGGATAAGAAAATGCAATGGAAAGGACCTCAAGGAGAAGGCCCAGTCTGCTTCTATAACAGAAAAAGCAGGACTGTGGAATTAGAGGGTCCTAGGTCTGTGAACGATCACTTTTCTTAGCCATAGTTTCCTCTTTTATAAAATGGAAAAAAGGTATCTCCTTTGCAAAGTTATTGTGAGAATTAAATGACACTCACAAGGGGCCTTGTATGGAGTTTGGCACATTCTAGGCCAAGATCTGTATGCAAGTCAAGAGGCAACAGTTAGAACTGGACGATTGACTGGTTTACCTTTGGGAAAGGAGTACATCAAGGCTATATATTGTCACTCTGCTTATTTAACTTATATGCGGAATACATCATGTGAAATGCCAGGCTGGATGAATCACAAGCTGGAATCAAGATTGCCAGGAGAAATATCAACAACCTTATATATGCAGATGATACCACTCTAATGGCAGAAAGTGAAGAGGAATTAAAGATCCTCTTGATGAGGGTAAAAGAGAGTGGAAAAGCTGGCTTGAAACTCAACATTCAAAAAACTAAGATCATGGCATCCAGTCCCTTCATGGCAAATAGATGGGGAAAAAGTGGAAGCAGTGCAGACTTTATTTTCTTGGGTTCCAAAATCACTGATGAAGGTGACTGCAGCCATGAAATTAAAAGACACTTGCTCCTTGGAAGGAAAGCTATGACAAGCCTAGACAGTGTATTAAAAATAAGAGACATCACTTTGCCAACAAAGGTTGGCAAAGCTATGGTTTTTCCAGTAGTCATGTACAGATGTGAGAGTTGCAGCATAATGAAGTTTGAGCACCGAAGAATTAATGCTTTTGAACTGTGGTGTGGCAGAACACTCTTCCTGAGAGTCCCATGGACTGCAAGGAGATCAAATAAGTCAATCCTAAAGGAAATTAATCCTGAATATGCATTGAAAGGACTGATGCTGAAGCCAAAGCTCCAATACTTTGGCTACCTGATGTGAAGAGCTGACTCGTTGGAAAAGACCCTGATACTGGGAAAGATTGAAGGCAGAAGGAGAAGGGGACGACAGAGGAAGACAGTTGGATGGCATCACTGACTCAATGTACATGAATTTGAGCAAATTCTGAGAGATAATGGAGGACTGAGGAGCCTGCGTGCTGCAGTCCATGGGTTCCCAAAGAGTCAGACATGGCTGAGTGACTGAACAACAACAACAAAGCCAAGTTTATTCCCCTGATACTGAGCTAAAATTGTCTTCTCTGTAATTCCCAAGCACTGGTTCTAGGACTGCTCTGCAGAACATGAGAGGATTATGTCATCTTTCAGGCAACCGAGCTCTAGTTTCCAAGATCCTTCAAGAAAAAAAAATTCATAACATCTCTGTGTCTAGTTGCTCTCAAGCTTTAAATGACTTCATTTCTCAATTACTGCTTTTAGTACCCAATTTAATACATGTTTAAGCAAGAATCAGAATACACTTTAAAGGTGAACCATAAGTAGTGAACAAATCCCTCAAATGTTTAGAGAATAAGTTTACAGCTGACCATGCAGTTTTTCTACAGGCTCAGGATTCAGTCTGGTTATTAGGCAACCGTACTGAACACTCACTGGGTGTTGGGGACGTACCAGCTCTTTTAGAGTATTTGGGTGCTTGTGCTTTTAGCTACAATGCATGCGTGATAAGTTGCCTCAATCATGTCTGACTCTTTGCAACCGCATGGACTGTAGCCTGCCAGGTTCCTCTGTCCATGGGATTCTCCAGGCAAGAATACTGGAGTGGGTTACCATGCCCTTCTCCAAGGGATCTTCCCAACCCAGAGATCAAACCCGCCTTTCTTGCATCTGCTGCATTGACAGGCAGGTTCTTTACCACTAGCACCACGTAGGAAGCCCTTTAGCTACAAGCCTCCGAGGAAACCCCAAATACAAAAAGAAAAGTGGCTTAAACAAGGAGGAAAATTAATATTCCCCTTAAGTAAAAATTTATAGTATGCAACTGCTGTGATGGCTCAATGGCTCAACAAGGTGCAGCATCCAGACTTCTGACATCATTCCCCTTCTCCTCATCAGCTGGTCCTTTGCAAGACGGCCCAGAGGTTCCAGGCTCACCTATAGAGGTAACAACACACCTAAGGGTACTTTCTCTTGTTCGACTCTTTTTATTAGGGAGGAAAATCAGTCTGAGATCCATCCCTCCAAGACTTTTCCTCAGGTTCCATTGGTCAGAATTGCGTCGCATATCCCTGCCTTAAGCCAGCGCTACCCAGCTCTTTTACAGTGACAGAAATAAAGAAAGCAATGTTTTTACGACATAGAGAGTGCCTGAGTGCAATTGCTTTTAGCCAGATGGGACCATCTCAGGTTTCAGCAGCTGAGCCTCACTCAAATGTTCTGAAGGCTTAAGGGATCAATATCTTGTCACATCTGTAACCTATTTGAAATATAGCAGTGTGCACTGACATACAGGCTGGGCTGCCGCCCTAGGCCGCATGGGAGACTGCGAACGAATGTATCTATATGTATCTAGAATGTATCTAGAGTTTGTATCTATATACAAACTCTAGTGAGAGAAGGGTCTGCCAAGGAGGAGGAAGAAGAATGTGGTGGTCAAGAACACCTCATCTGTTTTAAATATCACAATACATCCTGAGAGGAAGTATTTTGTGAAGAATAAAACCAAGGCTAATAGTGTAAGTGACAAGCTTAAGGTCACCAAATCTATAAGTGGCCCAGCTGGCATAGGGCAGCAGACCCAGTGGTATGCTGGTAAATGTTTAACAACCAGCTCTCCCTTGTATCCTGTAGAGCACCCAAATGTAGTTCTGACATCAGACAGTTCAGCTCAGTCTCCCAGTTGTGTCTGACTCTTTGCAACTCCATGGACTGCAGCACGCCAGGCTTCCCTGTCCATTACCAACTCCTGGAGCTTGCTCAAACACAAGTCCATTGAGTAGGTGATGCCATCCAACCATCTCATCCTCCGTTGTCCCCTTAATATTTTCATCTAAGATAAAAGTGACACAATAAAGATGTATATGGGAACTTGTTCACCAACAATATGACTTCTTTGCTGAGTTGAATGTTCTTGTGCCATTCACCACCTAACAGCTCTAGAGACAACATGCTTTTTACAATTAATTTGCATTATTAACAGTTCCTCTGTCACTTTCTTCTATCTAGACCATCAACAAAGCAATGTCAGTTCTTGATTTGTGACATTTGCCGATTGCCATCATGTAAATGCTCCCTCCACAGCCAGTTTCAAGTTCCCAAAGTGAAGTCACTGAATGTGGCGTTGGGAAGAGGTGTGCAGTTAATACATCATAGAGTATTTATACCATTCAGGCACAATACACGTAAGGACTTCAAGAGCAGAGATAACAGTAGGATGCATTAAGATATTTTAAAATATATGTTTCTAATATATATTATCTTTTTTCTTACTTTAGATATGAAGTATAGTTGATTTACAATGTGTTCGTTTCATGTGTACAACAAAGTAATTCAGTTATACATACGTATAAACACATACATATGTATATATATTTTTTCAGATTTTTTAGATACTGAATATAGTTCCCTGTTCTCTACAATAGGTCCTTGTTGGTTATCTATTTTTATATATAGTAATGTGTGTATGTTTATCCCAAACTCCTAATTTATCCCTCTATCCCCTCCCCTCCTTGGTAGCTGTAAATTTGTTTTCTATATCTGTAAGCTTGTTTCAATACTACATATCATCTTTGTTTAAAATATAATTGGAGGTTTAAATAATTTAACTTTTAACAGTGGCTGTGTTTAACAAACTGGCAAAATCCCTAGAAATTTAACAGTCTGCTCTCAGGAGATAGTATAAACCAGTTTTGAACACCATCATTGACTCTAAGTCCATGCCCTTTCTACCCCTGACTCTCCTGACTACTTTTATTACTACATGTAAAAGCTAGGGTTGGTCTATAGGATACAAGGGAAAACCTGGGTACCAGTCATTACTTTTGATGACCTTGGGCAATTACTGGTTAGCTCTCTGACCCTCAGTTTTCTCTTCTGTAAAGGATGAGAGCAGTTCTTGCCTTGCCCAAGGGTTATTTTGATGGTAAGATTGGCTGGTCTAGGTGACAGGGCTTTGTAAACGTAGAGTCAGATACAGGAAAAAAAAAATCTTTATTATGACGGTCATTTCATCACTAGTTTTCAACCAGGCATCCATTGTTCAGTTCAGTTCAGTTGCTCAGTCATGTCCAACTCTTTGCGACCCCGTGGACTGCAGCACGCCAGGCTTCCCTGTCCATCACCAACTCCTGGAGCTTGCTCAAACTCACTTCCATCGAGTTGATGATGCCATTCAACCATCTCATCCTCTGTCATCCCCTTCTCCTCCGAAGTATGCAGTGTTCAAAGGTATGCTTTAGTGTGAGATCTTCTGTAATGCCCACAACAGACAGTAAACTCCTGGAAAAATTGTTCTCAAGAAGTCCAAATTTTTGCTAAGTCTTATTAAGAATAGCTATCTAAACTGGGAGAAAAACATTTTTTTCCAAACTTTAGTTTACTCATTTCTAGCTCCTGTTGGACAGTTTGAAGGGACCTCTTTATGGTATTGCAGAATGCTTCTTAATTTCAATACCTGAATAAAAGTCCTTTGATTTTTAATTTTGATTTCTCAAAGCTGCTTTGCCTTTTGGGGCTAGATCAATTCAGCAAGTTATTTTGTATGAATTGTGTCCCTCTACTCAATGTGGTTTCCTAGCTATAAACTGGATTAAGTATCCCAAATATTTTAAGTTACAATTCTAAACTTGAGCAACTTTATAAAATATTTGCCTGAGTATGCTGAACTTCTCTTCGGTCTGCAGACAACCGTTCTCTCAAGCCCTTTTCCACATCAGGCCCTTGGTTTCTGGTGATCCTTCTGCCTGTAAAGCTCTTCCCTGGTTGATTACAAAGCTGACTCCTCATCCTTCAGCTCGAATGCTGCCTTTCTAGAAAGGTCTTCCCTGTACACTTGTTTCAAGTGTATTTCCCCAGTCTGTTTCCTTACTTATTTCCTTCATAGCACTGATCACAATCTGTAATTTCCTTGTTCATTTGTTTACTTCTTTGTCTATATCTCTCATTATAACATTAGCTGCTTGGGGCTGAGACTTTTGCTCATTGATGTCATAAACTACCCCCAGTCTCCAGCACAGTGCCTGGCACATAATAGGCAGCTGTTGAACAGAGGAACTTGTCTAACAAGGTCCACATCAATGGTGTGGGGCTGGGGCCACCTACAGTCTCTTGAAGCAAGATCCTACCCTAAAGATTAGCCAGGGCTTGACCTGTGACACTCCCGGTGGCCACATTTCTCTCGGATTAGGGGTAGCCACAATGGCAGCTCCAACTTGCTGGCTCCTGTCTGCCCCACCCCAGTGGGGCCACCTCAGTGATGTCACACAGGACAAGATTCTCTAATCCTTTTCATTCTGTGACTGTCCTTTAAACAGCTGATTTTCATGACCTGCTATGGTCAGAGAGGATGGAGCAAGGAGGGTCAGGTGAGGGGGGTTCACCCCTCCCAACAAAATTAGTGTAGGGGGCCTAGCGGCTCATATGTATTTCTTCAGGAGAAAGTGGGCAGCAGAAACTGTAATTTCGACTAGGCTAAGGAAAAGTGAGAAAAGAAAAATGAGAAAAAGAAGAGCAAAGGAGATAAAAAGAGGACAGAAGGAAAAGAGAATAATAAGAAGGAGGAAAGAAAGAAGAGGAAGACATAAGAAGAGGACATCTGTGAGAAAAATACGCGCAACAGGTAGCGAAGGAGGAGGAAGGGTGTTGAGTGCGTGTTCTGCTTGGCTTTGCGGCTCTTGGGTAGTGACTGGCCTCAGTGTGAACGGATGGATGATTCAGCTGAGGGGTTCACAGGTCCTCACCTGAGGGGCTACTTACATCACTGAGATCATTTTGAGAGGCCCAAGCCAGGCTGTCTTAGGTGACTGTCTTGGATGGATTCACAATAGTAATTGGGCTTTACAAAAAATGTAGACCTTAAGAAAAACATCCTGACTGTGGAGGAAAAGACAGGAGTACTGCTAACCAGAGTAAGCTGCCAATTCATCACTGCCTGTCCTCATCCCCAAGCCTCTCAGTTATAGTCTAATGGCACACAGTTAAATCCAGGACTTGAAAACTAACCTTTCAGAAAACCGCCTTCCTCTTTGGTAACTGAAATACAAACAGATTTCTGAAGCAGAGTAGAACAGTTAGACAATATACCTGTAAAAATTACTGAAGTACAATTATGGCAATATATTCTCACTGATGTTTTGCCAAAACTGACTATGAACATCCCAAATGTGTGTAGGAGACCCAAGCAAAGACTTGTAGTTGAAAAGAGAAGAAACTTTTAACCTTCTTTTTTCAATGTCACTTTCCCCTCTTCTAATAGTTTAATTTTTTTGCCCTTAGCATAATATTTAGGGAATACTTAGTACAATATTTAGGGAATATGAAATGTAGTATAACATTAATAATAAGGAAGAGGCTATTATACCAAGCACATTTAACATCAAGCACATCTAAACATTTATTTAGATAATATTAAGATATCTTTCTTCCAAATTTTAAACTGTTAATCTTACAACCTATGAGTTTCCTCATGAATACCTGCAATACCTGAATGTTCCTGCAAGCTGTATTCAGAAATAAGAAATAGTGGAAAGGTGCAGCTTAACTGTCAGTCTATGGTACACTACAGACTCCTTAAAAATTTCTCTATGCTCATATTTCCTATTTTTCTACCTCTTCCATTATAACTGACTCAGATTCTTCTATAAGTGTAGAACAGAGAGAAGAAAGATGTGGAAGCCTAAAGGAAGGAAGCAAAAAGACAGGCAAGACCTTTGAGCTCTTTATAGTCCAATAGAGCCACTGGTGACCCAGGTCCTGTCTTATGAATAAGAAAATTTGTTTTCTAAGGGTGCTCCAAATAGGGGTAGTCACATGGGCTTTTCCATTTTAGAATGGGAACGAGTCCACTAGCATGCTAATCATGCTGCTAGCATGTGGATGTTAGCATGGATGTTAGCAATCCATGTCTGAAGCATTATGGATTCCAATTAGGTAGAATTTCAAAGATATCTGATCTAATTTCCTTCTTTTTTCTTTTAGCAAATGTGGGGAGAATTAATTAGGAAATATGTCCTCAGATAATACTGGGACCAAATATATAAGTGAACTTTATTTTTACTTTATATACCTGGAAATGATCCATCTTCATCTTACTCTAAGAAATCCTAACCCCAAAGATACTGAGTAGAGTAACACTGAAGTTCCTTGAAGAAGTGGCCTGCCAGTGATCATTGGGTGATATTGTTTGATACTGTTATTAGGTCCCAGACCTGAAAGTGAAAGGAACAGAATCTTCCAAAAAATGTTGAAAAAACTCCAGAGGACTTTTACAGCTTTAAAAGCAGCTATGTGAAAGTTGCTCAGTCGTGTCTGACTCTTTGCAACTGTATAGTCCATGGAATTCTTCAGGCCAGAATACTGAAGTGGGTATCCCTTCCTTTCTCCAGGGGATCTTCCCAACTCAGGGATCGAACCCAGGTCTCTGGCATTGCAGGAGGATTCTTTACCAGCTGAGCCATCAGGGAAGCCCAAGCTAAATGACAGGGACAGAATAAATGGGTTGCTTTTGATCTAAGAGTTGGAGCAACAAAGTGGTTTTAGGAGATACAAACTAAGCATTTGTATTTTAGGAGATACAAAGTAGGGTACAAGCTCCTGGGATAAAATAGAGAGGCCCCATCACAAATTTACCTTTTTATCTGCCAGAACATGATTTGGATAATATTTTCAGTTGTTCTTTTTAAAGTACCTGCCTCTAATAATGAAGTGTTTGGTTTTTCTTTGTATTTACCAGAGCATCTTTTTAAATATCAGATCTCAAAATCTATCTTTTTAAAATCTCAAATCTTTAAAAATTTTTAAATCTCAGATCTTTAAATTGTTCCTGCAAATGTGGTGTAGGTTAAACCTCTGAACAGGTTAAGTCTCTGACAAGAGAAAGGAAGGACACCCCAGCCAATAGGAGACCCTGCTGGTGATGTACTGCTCCTCAGTTCTGATTCATTGGCCGCCCAGGGTTTGTCATTCTATCCCCCGCGTCTGCAAACAGCGTGGGTCCGGTTTTCCGTGGTCTAGCTAGCTAAGCTGGATTTTGGTCACCTGCACGTTCAGTTTCAACGAGGTTTAGCAGATCTCCAACTCTTAATATAAGCAGCTGTTACGTTTTTATTGTCTTCCGGAATTTGAAAAATCTTTCGTTTCTTTAACCTCACTGGAGGTCGTCGGAAGTCCTCAGTGACAGAATCACGTGACTGTCTTAACAAGTGCAAATAAATACAACGTGGAACCTGACGAGCTACAGCCTGGAAACTGGCCAGAAACTCAGAGCATGTGCCTCGTGTGCGGAGCAGCTGCACTCGCACGTGGGGGGGTGGCAGCACGGTGTGCGGGTAGTTGCCCTTCGAGATGCGAGGTGTGTGGCTGGGGTAGCTGCGTGGGTCTCCAAGGGTCCCTGGGGGTAGGGTGGCTCTGGAGGCGTGGAGCCTTGGAGGAGGGGGTCTGGCGGCGGCCTGACACCGAGTTAACTTTTGAGCCGCAGCAGCCAGGCCTGGACCAGGCCGCGACCGTGCCCGAGAGAAGTCGAAAGCACGGGGTTGTCCTCCGGCCTCTGTGGGCTGTGCCTTCGCAGGGAGTGGTTTGTGTATTTGCAGACAGAGGGTAGCGCCGCGCCGGGAGGCCCGGATGCCCCGGGGGAGCGTCCGAGTTCCCGTCGGCAGACTGCCAGCCTTCATCTTGATTCCTGGGGCTCCTAACAATCGCACACTCCGTCCAACCCAGCGCCAGAGGATGAAGGCCCCGGTCCCGGTTCCAATCCGGGATTCGCGATGCTCCCTTAAGCCTCGGTCTGAGGCCGGGGTAGCAAGCCGACTGCGGCGAAAGATGCCGGGTAGGGCAGTGACGTCATCTGCACCCTCCCCGCCCCCCGCTTGCCGGCCGGCGCTGCGGTTCCTGCCCCACGACATCCGGGTCTCTCCAGCTGCTCCGCCGCGCCGCAGCTGTAGCGAGGGCTGAGCCGACTGGGAGGGGTGGGGCGGGGCGGGGCAGTGAGAGGCGTGGGGGAGGGGCAGCACGGCGCCGTCGTGAGCGCGCCTGCGCGGGGACGCGCTCGAGGCGGCGGCGGCGGCGGCGGTGCTAGGGGCGGGAGCGCGCGCGGGAGGGAGGGAGCTGTGGTCTCGGCGCCCGCCCGGCTTGCAGCTTCGGGTGCTCCGGAGGCTGCAGCTCGGGAACCGGTGATTGGGGAGGGGGGGGTGGGGGGCGCCAGGCAGGTGGGGCGCGAAAGCTATGACTCTTCGGCTCTTCCTCCTCCCGGACCCGCTCTCCGCCTCCCGCTCCAACGCCCGGATGATCTGAGCCGCGAGGGCGCCGAGAGCCGGGGGCCCGGACGCAGCCCGGCTCCTCCCCTCCTCCGCCCCCTCCCCGGCCTGACCTGGCCGGCCGCCGCCGCGGTGACCCCCCTCCCGCCCCCTCCCCGGCCGCCGTCGCCGCCGCCGCCTCGGCGGACCAGGGACTTGCTCGTCCGCGGCTGCTCCGGGTAAGCGCGACGCTCGGGCCGACAGCGGGCGGGAGGGCGGGCGGCGTGGGCCTGCGCGGCGGCGGCCAGGCCTGGGGCCTGGGGCCTGTAAACAAGCCGGGCGTCTGCCCGGGCGCTCCCGGGAGGAGACGCGACAACTCCACCCCCTGGCCCGGCCTCCTCCCCGGAGCCCGGCGGCAGGCGGCGAGGGGTTAACGCTCCGCGAGGGCGGCGGCGGGGAGGCGGGGGCGGGGTGTTTGTGGCGGCGGCCGCGGGAGGGGTCGCGACCCTCCGGCCGCCCAGGCCCGGTTCGATGTTAGCGGAGGCGGCACGGACGAGGCCCGCGGCCCGGCCTGCCCCGAGAGCAGCCGGCGGAACTTTTCCCGAGCGGGAAGGGGGCGTCCGGCGCCCCCACTCGCTCTGGGCTCCAACCCTTGGAGCGAGGCCGAGAGTTAGAAGCGGGGGGACGCTTCGTTCGGACCGGACTTGGCCTCGAAACACTAAATTTGGGGGAATTTGCTTTAGATTTTTATGCAGACCGTGCTGAGAGTGAGGTTCCTTCAGAACTCAAGTCAGTGATGCCTCCAGTTCATTCATTATTTAGGCATCGAACAAATCCATTGAAGTAAATCGAACCGATTTCTCTTTTTAACCGTATAAAAGTTCTTGATACTAGAGTTTAGTTGAGGTGTGGTTCTGCTCTGCTTGTACATGTTAAGTATTTTCTTGAAGGACAGCTGGCTGTGGAGAGCCTCTGCCAACCGCAGTTTTAGATATGTTTTGAAAATCTCATCACCTGAGGTTTTTTGTTTTGTTTTTTTTTTCCAAGTACCGCGGTGCTTAAAAATCCACAAAGGTCATACTTCAGTTGTGCAAGCCAAGAAGTCTATTCGCCACCCCCACTCCCAACTGTAAATTTTCTTCTGATTGCAGTTATAAGCCGAATGCATCTTAAGAAGTGACTGGAAGAGTATGGGAGATGTAAGAACCTATGGGAGGTGGTTTTTGTTTTCCCGGAGTAGATGATTTTGACATTACTAAAGGAAATTAGAAATTTTAAAAAGTTGTTCCGAGGAAAAGGTTTAATCTTTCCGAACTTGCACGTTCGCGTTTTAAACACAACCACTTTTTAGCTGTAAAGGACTCTGAACAGAGTCAGAGATTTTTAACAGCGCTCTTCTGAGCCTTAGGAGTTACAGAACTCTCAGGAGTTCAGCAAGGATTGCTCCCCACCTGCCCTTTAACTCGAACAATTTCACTTTAGTGTTTTTATCTTTTTACACATTGGGCCTTTTCCAAAGTCTGTGGTTCTGTAACTCGTTAGAGATTAGGAAACTGACTAGGGCCATAGTGACCCACCCCACTCCCTGTTTTGTAAGTGTATTTTGTTTCTTTTGATTTTATTGATTGATTTTGTTTCTTTTGACATAATTTGAAGCACAAAGTAACATTTCTTGTTTGATGTTTTAGGTCTGTTCTTATGTGCAACTCACGAGTATCTGTTTAAACATTCAATCATAAAGTGACGATTACTTTTAACCTGCAAGGTACAGCTATACCACATTTTGGAAACTATAGTGAACTGCACATAGAAGTTAAGACATTTTTGATTAGATATCACTAGATATTTTTCAGTAATTACTTTCAGTGAAGTAATTATTTTATGGGAGAGATATATTAAGACTGGTAAACTTTGGCTAGGTACCTCAGTATATATTTGAGAAATAAGATGGTCGAATGCTTGAGTCATCAGAATTTCTTTTTATGTGATGTGTGTGTGTTAACATATAAAGGTGGTTTATATTTTTGTTTGAAGAACAAAATTGATGCCTATAAGTACAGTATAAACTGTTGAAAGAAACACTGCACTAGGAGACAAGAATTGTTTGGTCATGGTTGTGTTCCAAACATCAGCAAAGCCAAAGGGGTAGATTATCAAATGTTGCTTATTCTCAACATTGTGTATTTAATAGGCTTTGACTCAGTGCCTGTTATGTGCCAGGCACTTAGATGTTTCAGCATTCTGGCGCTGATTTTCTTTCAGGGTTGTGTCTTACTTGAAAGAATTTTAAGTCAGTGATTGTTATTTAGGAAAGATATTCCTGTGGGTAGCCTTTACCGGTTTTTCTGTTGGGAATGAGAAGCCTAGAAAAGCTCTTGGGAGGAAGGCAGATGGAGATTCCACAAGAGACAAAGGGTGGTTGAGCCTACAGGTTTGAACAAGCACAGGACCCTTGGTAATTTGATGTGAAGGGCATTTTAAGAGCACATTGTGCAGGTTTTCCTGTCAGTTCAAGTTGGGTCTTGCTTATCTTGACTTGTTAATAAACCTTCATTTGAAAATTCGTTCTCTGATATGCAGTTTTTTTCAAAGAAATTTATAGAACAGTGTATTGTCACATGGTAAATATTGCTAAGCAGTTAGTAAAAAACCTACAGTCTTTGAATTTGTTCACATAGCACTTAGACTTTATTAAAATGGCTAATAGCATGGGTAGCTGATTCTAGTTTAACTGCAAATGCTTATTTGTTTGTTTAAAAATTTAAAGCTAAAGACTGACATATGTCCATAGGGAGCTTGTTATCCCTGAAATGCGCATGCCTGAGTGCTGGGTTAATTTCTTAAGATGTGAGTTGGTGATCATGTAGTTAGAATTAAATAACTAATTGTAAGGTGATATTTTGCCGAATCCCTGAATGACGCTTGGGCACCTTACTCTGAGTGGTACTCTTGACTACTTTCCATCCTTACCCAATCAGAGGAAGGAGGCATCCCATTAAGAATATCTGTGCAAATGGAGTCCTGTAAGAGTCAAATAGAAGGTAAAACAAGGTGTGGCCCTGTGAAATATATGGACCTTAGGGGAAGGAAAAGGTGTTGTGAAGCAACTAGGTAAAAGTTTGTGCCTTCCTGTACCTTGGTTAGTAACTTTATTCCAGAATATGTTCTGTCTTCCATCTCATATGTTGGTGACAAACTTTTAAAGATTGAGTTGCTTCATATTCTATTTCACTGTTAGCCAGGAAATTTTCTGACTTGGGATTATTAACTACTGTTATATGAAAGTAATTTGGGTTAAACTGTATCAGAAGGAGAAGGGGACGACAGAGGATGAGATGGTTGGATGGCATCACTGACTGAATGGACATGAGTTTGAGCAAGCTCCAGGAGTTGGTGACAGACAAGGAAGCCTGGTGTGCTGCAGGCCATGGGGTTGCAAACAGTTGGACATGACTTAGCAACTGAACTGAACTGAATATCAAAACCAAAAGTTTGATTACCTATATTCTTTCTTTTGTTCTTTGCAATGCCTAATGTGCTCTTATGCACAAGTAATAATTTTATATTTTATTATGAATCTCTAGAATATATTTCTTGATGATTTTGACTTTTGGATTTCCTAGCTATCTGTGTATCTTCACCTAGCTTTTCTTTTGCTGAGGTAGGTAGAAGGAGCTAGAGAAAGTAATTAAGAGAGGTGAGCTTCTGTATACCTTTATCTAAAATGTGATAAGAGTTTTTAGAATTTTTGTAGAAAACTGAGGGAAAGATAATGTTAATGTGTGTTCATGGATTGTTGATACTGTGTTTATAATATAAATTAAGAGATGTTTTAAACATTCATTGAGTAAATGTGATAAAGAAAGGAGTTTCAATTTTTATATTTCTTAGTATGTTTATCTGGACTCCATTTTCTTAGTTTATGAAGTATTCATATTTAGGATATGGATTGAAAGTCACTAGACTTTTTTCATGGCTGATATGATTTGAATTAAGATCCTATGAAACCAAATTACTTCTAGATACATAAGAAAGTGAATAATAAAAGCTGTAATTTATTGACCACTTATTTGCATGAGGCTTTAATTTTCACTGCAACCCTTTAATGCATATGATGTTATCTCTGTGTTGCAGATGAAGAAATGTAGGATTAGAGAGTGTAAGTAATGTGCCAGAATCAGATCTGTAAATACAGAACTCCTGAGCAGACTTTTCCCAGTTAGATTAGCCTTCTTGTTCCTAGGAATCAAAATTTGAAAAGCTGAATGTTATGCTTCTGATACAGATTCCTAGAATTAAAAGGGACCTTACAAATTTATGTAGTGTATAAGTCTTCCAGTGCAAAAGTCCCTTTTAAAACATTCCATAGAGATTTAAGAACTTAAGATCATTTTCTCATTCCTAAAGTTTCAAAAGTCCACAGAGATAAACAGTTTTATGTGTTCAACTCTCATTGTTCAGACTAAGAAAGGGAATCAATATTAATTGTCGAATAGTTGATACCTGTAATGAAGGACTTGGGGAAATGTTTCTGAGCGCATACAGTCAGTGGAGCTATGTTGAAGGCTCCAGAGAACATGGTGAAGCTTACTAGTGGGGTGATCTTTTAGCAAGCTACTTGATTTTTCTAAGCCTCAGTTTTCTTTATCTGTCAAAATCAAATGGGAAAAACCTTTCTCATTAGGTAATCTCTCTTTCACTGCGCTGAGTCTTCATTGTTCTCTGGCGTTCTGTAGTTGTGGTGAGCAGGGGCTGCCCTCTTTTCTGTGCGCCAGCTTCTCTTTGTGGCGGCTTCTGTGTTGCTTTAGGCACATGGGCTTCAGTGATTGCAGCACGGGGGGACTCAGTAGTTGTGGCGCGTGACTTAGTAGTGTGTATGCAGCATGTGTGATCTTCCCAGACCAGGAAGTGAATCCGTGTCGCCTGCATTGTCAGGAAGATTCTTAACCACTGGACTACCAAGGAAGCCCTGTCTTAGGTAATCTCAAAGATTAAATGAGATGACCATGTAAAGCACATGACATGTTTTCTACTGTGAAGAAATAAATGGTCGCTGCTATTATTGAGTATATGAAATCTAGAGATTCTTAGGGGAATAGAAACTGAGTGAGTATGAGAGGCTTGGAGCAAAACTTGAGCAGTGAGCCTGAAAGACAAACTAGGAGACTGAGTGGAGGCTTTAAAGAGGTTGTAAAGGTTGTGGGCATATAGACCTTGTATATGAGTACACTAAAAATTAAGAGGTAATGGAAAAGAAAGTTGAGTATGAGTAGATTTATTTGACTATATGAAGCTGGAGAGAAATTAGGTTAATGATTAGGTGGGAGTTGATGGTTAAATAGAGAATCAAGAGTAAGTAATAAAGCAAAGGTGAATGTTTGGACAATAATGATCAGTAAATGAAGGACACGGGTTGGAGTTTTAAAGAGGAGACAGTTCATGATTAGAAATGGGCAAGAGGGTTATTACTATACTCAGAAAAGATGCGAAAGAGTAAGAGACATAAATTATTCTCATTAACTCAGTTCTTCTTATGAAACAAAAAAAATAGTCTTCATAAAAGGCATTTAGGCTTTGTATGTGGGTCCTGGGTTATTTAAGATTGAAAAATTATATTGGAACAGTTCAGGTCTTACTAATTCATACCCAAACCATGTTTAATACTCCAAAAACTTGTCTTTCCTAGTAGCATCTTGTACTGCATCTCTCTCCTCCGTTCATTAAAGCATCACAAAATTCTTCCTAAAATACTATTTTCATCACATTTCTCTGCTCAATGTATTTAGTAACTTCCTTTTGCCTCTAGAATTAAGTTTAGAATTCTTAGTTTGGTTTTGACACTTTCCATAGTTGGACTTCTGGACTGATTTATTTCAGCTAAACTGGTACCCTTGCCATCTCTGGACCACACCCTGTACTTTCTCCCTCTCAGTGGGTCTTTGCTCATGCTAATTGATAGTTCAGAATTCTTATCCCTCCTTCACCAGCTTTTGTTTTCTTCTCTATCAAAGCTCATTTCTAGCATTTTCTCCCCCACAAAACCTTTCCTGATCACCAGAATGTTTCATTTCTCCTCTCTTTGTACTTCCATAGTATCATCTATTGTTTGTACAGCTTTAATCATATACTTACTGTGAAGTATTTGTGTTTTAATTATAATTGTGCGTTCAATTTAATTATAAAATTCTGAAGGGGAAAATACAATATCTTTTCTGTATTCAAAGCCTGGCACAGGGCCTGTGGATAGTGGACATTCAGATATTTTTTATTAGGCAAAATCTACCTGGAAGTAGGTGTGACTGTTGTAGAAGAAGTTAAAGGCTTTCTGGTGGCAGATATTTCTGGCTCTCTTCTCACTCTTTTTAAATATTATTTTGGTTGAACCTGTATTTTTTTTTTTTTTTCTTTTTCCTGCCACACTACTTGGCTTGCAGGGTCTTAGTTCCCCAGCCAGGGATTAAACCTGGGCCCTGGCAGTGAAAACGATGAGTCGTAACCACAGGACCACCAGGGAACTCCCCGAAACCTACATTTTTAAGTGCGTGAAGATTATGCAAATCTGAATGGTGTCAGAGTTGTTATGTTGGTATAGAAAATTATGTTGATTCTGGATCTAAGGATTTCATCTTACCTTCCTGTGTTTTGGCTTTGAGGTTTAAATAGGACTCATAGCCATCCCATCCATCCCTTTCCAGAGTTATATGTGCAATTATTATAACTAGGCATTCTTTTAAACAGAAAGGAATTGTGGAATCACAGTAACTAGACAATGTTACCAGTTTAAAAAGGTAGATAGAAACTTCCCTGGTGGTCCAGTAGTTAAGAATCTGCTTACCAATGCAGGAGACATGGGTTCAGGAAGATCCCACATGCTGCCGGGCAACGAAGGCCATGTGCTACGGTTACTGAGCCCAAGCTGTTGCGCCCATGGGCTGCAACTACTGAGTTCACATGCTGCAGCTACTGAGCTGGCATGCCCAGAGCTCGTGCTTTGTGACAAGAGAAGCCACTGCATGAACGAAGCCCGCACAATGCAAAAGGTGACTAGAAAAAGCCCGTGGGCAGCAACGAAGACCCAGTGCGGCAAAATTTTTTTTTAATTAAATAAGGTATTTTTTAAATAAGTAAAAATGGAAATAACTATCGACTTTTATTTTGACTTTTAAACAAATGGCTAATATATGAATAGTCTGTGTTCATATAGATCTCTAAGCTAAACTTAAGCTTTATCAAGTTGTTAACTGTTTCTAGAATTTAGAAAATAGTAAAATTTTCTTTATTGAATTTTTTGAGTGGATAATTTTATATAAGGAGTCTGTGATTGCTTAGATCTATTTATTGGAGCATGATACTAATGAGACCAGAATCACAAATTTGATTCTTTGTGTGCCTCTTTACTTTTTCTAGCTTTGACATTAGCTTGTAACATTGAGAGTTAATGTTACTGACCACTTATATGCAAGTTATTATTATAGACATTTTGAAGTATAGCTCATTAAATCTTTTATAACTGTCTATATGAGGTAGATATTGTACTATTACTACTTGTATCAACAGATGAGGAAGTTAAGATAGAGGTTAATTTTCACAGCTAATAACAGAAGCCAAATACATGTCCTTGGACTTTTCAAAGTAATTATATATGTGTGTCACTGCAGTTTCATTGTTACTGGTGAAAATAACTTTAGGCAATTGTGATGGGTTAGAAATACTTGTATATGAAGGGTGTGACTACAGTTCCATTGTACCTAGAGAGTCAATCTTGTTACTGAGTTGCAATCTGAGGTGTAAGTATAAACTAGAGTTGAAAACTACAGGATCACATGTCATGTCAACTCCCTTTAGAACTTTTCATCAAAAACAACCATTAAATTTTTTATATAAAAAGCACTTATAAGTTAAAGCTATAATTCAACTAGTACTACAAGTCATACAAAATTTTGTCTTATGGCTTATTTAATTCATGTTCACTTCTGTGACACCCACTGACATAAATGATTTCATCAGCCCTTTATTCAAATTAAATTCTTAGTTTAAGAAGATAGTCTTAAACACAAGGTCTCATAATAGAGATTATACTATAAATAGAACATTTCATAATAAGGTTTATTAAAGGTAAATTCCTTGAAAACAGGGACCAGGTTTCATTTGTTTTAAGTATGTGCTCGATATATGGTTATTTATTCTTTGTAGTCTTCCTGCTCGTTTTCTGATGAACATGTGTGTGTGTGCTCAGTCGCGTCTTTGCGACCCTGTGAACTGTAGCCCGCCAGGCTCCTCTGTCCATGGGATTCTCCAGGCAAGAATACTGGAGTGGGTTGCCATGCCTACCCACAGGACAAAGAAAATTGAATATGAGCCAGAAATATAGCACACTATGAGACAGTATAGGTCACAGATAATCCAGTTTAAATTTAGGCTGGTGCTTTGTGTTCCTCTGTGATAATACTCTGTCAGGCAGGGATGTAGATAAATAGATTTTTTGTTTGTTTTGTTTTGAGTCATGCTGTATGTGGCTTAATTATTTTATTGTAAAATATGCTATTCAGGAACTGTTGTACTGCCTCAGAGAAGAAGACCATAGTTCATTACCAACTTTGAATGTCTTGGCTTCTTAGCATTGCTCTTTGTCTTTAATTATGAGTGGTAGAAAATTGTGTCCTATTTGGCATTATGTCTATTTGAGATGCAGGTTTCCCAGGTAGGTCAGTAGTGAAGAATCTGCCTGCCAAGCAGGAGATGTGGGTTCAATCCCTGGGTCAGGAAGATCCCCTAGAGAAGGAAATGGTAACCCACTCCAGTATTCTTGCCAGGGAAGTTGCATGGACAGAGGAACCTGGCAGGCTACAGTCCATGGAGTCACAAAAGAGTCAGACATGACTTAGCGACTCAACAGCAGCAATAGCTATTTGAGATGCAGCTTGCTTATTTTGTTAACAAAATTTAGTAATGAAAATATTAACAATGAGGCTAAGCATGGAGTGGCGATGTATATATGTTTTTGTGTGTTTTGTTTTACAAACAGAATTGCAAAACTTAACCAGACTGTTGGAAAACGTTTTTGCAGTATTCTGTCATGCTTCAGAATATAAATAGATAGTAAACAGAATTTTCACTTTTCTTAGAGCAGTAGAGTCTTTGCCAAGAGTCTTTAAGGCTGTTTTGGACATCAAGGGGCAGATCTTAGAAGTGGCAGTTTTTGTTTTGTGGTCAACCCATAATTTAATTCTGTTACTCCATATCTGTCATCTTCATTTTCTCTGTCTGTATAAATACTTCCTGATACTGTTAGCAAGTATTTTAACAGCCAGTCAGCCATATAGAGTGATCTTGTACTGGTGTATTTAAAGGATCTCTTTAAATGCAAATGGGATTGTTCATTTTATACTGTAAAACTCCCAGACTAAATTCAAGATATTTTTGTCTGAAATCATACTTGGCTCCCAGAAATTAATCCTTTAAGTTTCCTTATACTTTGCTTCTCACATAGAAAAGTCTTTTTTAAAAATGTACCCATTCATGAATGTTGAATGAGCAAATGAATAATAACCCTGGGAAAGAGAATGTATAGGCTGTAGCTTCTAATCAAAGCTACATCTTTTCTCTTATCTCCTTCAGCATATCTCATGTGGCATTTTTTAGTAATGAATGTGTATCTAATGATGTTGAGAAACTTTTAAAAGTCATTAGTGAACAGTAACCTGAAAATCAAGTTTTTGACTGGTAAATTAGCACTATGTATTCTATAGAATAACAACGGAAATGGTAGGATACAATTTGTTTGCAGGTCAGCTTCTATGAGAATACCTTTTCCTTGGTAGAAAACAGTTCCTAGTGCTGTTGTCAAGGGAGAAGTCATGATGATGATGTCATATATTAATCAGATGTCACTATGTAATGCTAAATATTGATACCTATGAATGAAAGAGACATGATTCCTTCCAAAATGTAATCAACTGGCAGAGGAAGTTAGCTGTTGTTTTCTGGGCCAGTGTGTGAATCTTAAAATATGCAAGGATTGAAAAACAGCACACTGGGAATTGAATCCACTTCTGAATATATAGACATGTTATCCAAAACTGAGAAATTTGAAATAGTTAACAGATGAGGCAAATTGAGATTGTGAATACCAGAACAGTCTTCGGAAACTTTAAAAACTAAATAGCTCTATGCCATCTAAATCCTTTAATATTTTGCTTATACTATAATGTTTAGTAGAAATAGCTCAGTATCTAATTTTATAGTCACTAAATTCTCTAATTAAATTAAGCTTAGGTATTCTTCAGGCAATTGTGTACTTCTAAAGTTATACTTTAAAAAATTGTATAGTAATTTCTACATAGCTTTATAGAAGTTTAAGAAGAGTACCTTATGGAGAGTGTGATTCAGATCATAGCATATCTAGAAGATGGTGATACATTTAAAAATCATGAAGCATACATCAAAAGTGGCAAGCTCTGTCTCATACTTTGTGAAATTGAAACTGCTGCTAATAATCTGTGTAAACTGACTGTAGTTTGGGTACTAAATGACTTGTGTCATGAGGTTTATGGAAATACTATTTAGCGTAAGAGCTTTATCTGACTTATTTTCTTTGGTTTGATTAGTCAACTTTGATTTGCTTTTTGAAATTTAATTTTTAAGATTTTAATTTGGACTTGTAAATTAGGGTATATTTTAACCCAGTTAACAATATTTTGTATTAGAATTCATTTGGGTGAAATTTGGTTTGTTGACAGAGGTTAAGTAATTATTTAGTTGAAAGAGTGAAGTAAATATTGAAGCTGTAAGGTGAACAGATACTGAGCAGCTGAGAAACTTTCAGATAACTTTTAATCTGAAAAAATTTTAATATAGTCTCTTTCATGTTACTACAAATGATGTATGGTCATTTTTTTAAACCTTTTTATGCAAAATGAAATACACAGGAAGCCATATAAAATCATAGTAACTCTTTGTAACTTTTATTGGAGTGTAGTTGCCTTACAGTGTTATGTTTGGTTTCTGCTGTGCAGTGAAGTGAATCAGCTATATGTGTACATATATCCCCTCTTTCTTGGATTTCCTTCCCATGTAGGTCACCACGGAGCACTGTGCTATGCAGTAGGTTCTCATTTGTTATCTGTCTTATACCTAGAGTGTATGCATGTCAGGCCCACCCTCCCACCCTCCTAGGCCTTTATCCATTCCTCTGTTGAGAGATTTTTAGGTTGTTTCTATGTCCTGGCTATTGTAAATAGTGCTGCAGTGAACACTGATGTGGATGTAATTTTCTGAATTATGGTTTTCTTTAGCTATATGCCCAGGAGTGGGATTGTGAGGTCATACGGTAGTTCTATTAGTTTTTAGAGAAACCTCCATACTGTTCTCCATAGTGGTTGTACCAATTTACATTCCTACCAGCTGTGTAGGAGTTTCCCTTCTCTCCACACCCTCTCCAGTGTTTATTGTTTGTAGAATTTTTAATGATGACCATTCTGACCAGTGTGAAGTGGTAACTCATTTGTTGTTTTGATTTGTATTGCTCTAATACTTAGTGAAGAGGAGAAGGAAAAGGGGGCATCAGAGGATGAGATGACTGGATGGCATCACTGATGAAAATGGACATGAACTTGGGCAAATTTCAGGAGATGCTGAGGGACAGGGAGGCCTGATGTACTGCAGTCCTTGGGGTCACAGAGTTGGACATGACTGGGCAACTGAACAACAACAATAGTTAGTGACGTTGAGCATCTTTTCATGTGTTTGTTGGCCATCTGTATGTCATCCTTGGAGAAATGTCTATTTAGATCTTCCACCACATTTTTTTGACTGTTTGTTTTTTTGATATTGAGCTACATGAGCTATTTGTATATTTTGGAGATTAATCTTTTGTCAGTTGCTTCATTTGCAAATATTTTCTCCCATTCTGAGGGTTGTCTTTTCATCTTGTTTATGATCCTTTTTGCTGTGCAAAAGCATTTGTTTAACTAAGTCCCATTTGTTTATTTTTGTATTTTCATTACTCTAGGAGGTAAGTCAAAAAAGATCTTGCTGTGATTTATGTCAAAGTGTTCTATGTTTTCATCTAAGAGTTTTATAGTTTATAGCCTTACATTTGGTCTTTGATTCATTTTGAGTTTATTTTTGTGTATGGTGATAAGGAGTATTCTAATTTCATTCTTTATATGTAACTCTCCAGTTTTCCTGGGTGATGGAACAACAACAGTACTTAGTGATGCTGGCCATCTGAATGTCTTCTTTGGAGAAATACCTATTTAGATTTCCCACCTATTTTTTTTTCAAGTTTTTTCTTTTTAATTGAGCTGCATGAGCTGTTTATGTTTTGGGGATTAGTCTTTTGTCAGTTGCTTCATTTATTGAAGAAACTGTCTTTTCTTCAATGTATATTCTTGCCTGCTTTGCATAGATTGGTTGACCATAGGCATGTGGGTTTATCTCTGGGCCTTCTACCCTGTTCCATTGACCTATTTTCTATTTCTGTTTTTCTGCCAATACCACACTGTCTTGATTACTGTAGCTTTGTAGTGTAGTCTGAAGTCAGGGAACCTGATTCCTCCAGTTCCGTTTTTCTTTCTCAGGATTACTTTGGCTATTCAGGGCTTTTGTGTTTCCACATAAACTGTAAATTTTTTTGTTCTAATTCTGTGGAAAACGCCGTCAATGATTTGATAGAGGTTGCACTGAATTTGTAGATTGCTTTGGGTAGTATAGTCATTTTCACAGTATTGAGTCATTTAGTCCAAGAACATGGTATATTTCTTCATCTGTTTGTGTTTTTTATTTCATTCATCAGTATCTTATAGTTTTCTAGGACTTTTGCCTCCTTATGTAGGTTTATTCCTTGATATTTTATTTTTTGTTAAGTGATAAGTGGGATTGTTCCCTTAATTTTTCTTTTTTAAAATCTTCCTTTTAAAAAATTATTTGTTCTATTGGTTGAGCTGGGTCTTTGTTGCTGCTCACAGGCTTTCTCTAGTTGCAGTGTGCGGGTTTCTCATTGTGAAGGCTTCTCTTGTTGTGGCACATGGGCTCTAGGCACACGGCCTTCAGTAGTTGCGGCACACAGGCTCAGTAGCTTGGTTCGCGCTTCAGTAGTTGCAACTCATGGGTACTAGAGTGCAAGCTTAGTACTTGTGGCACACAGGCTTAGTTGATCCGCATCATGTGGAATCTTCCTGGACCAGAGTCGAACCCATGTCCTGCTCTGGCAGGCAGATTCTTATCCAGTATACCACCAGGGAAGTCATGAGATTTCTCTTCCTAATCTTTCATTGTTAGTGTATATAGGAATACAAAAGATTTCTGTGGGTTAATTTTGTATGCTGCAACTTTACCAAATTCATTAATGAGCTCTAGTAGTTTTCTAGTGGCATCTTTAGGATTTTCTTTGTATAGTATCATGTCATGTGCAAACAGTGACAGTTTTACTACTACTTTTCCGATTTGGATTCCTTTCATTTCTTTTCTCTGATTGCCATGGCTAGGATTTCCAAAACTATGTTGAATAATAATGGTGAGAGTGGACATCCTTGTCTTGTTCCTGATCTTAGAAGAAATGCTTTCAATTTTTCACAATTGAGAATGTTGTTTATTGTGGGTTTGTCATATATGGCCTTTGTTATGTTGAGGTATGTCTTCTCTATGCTTACTTTCTGGAGAGTTTTTATCATAAATGGGTGTTGAATTTTGTCACAAGTTTTTTCTGCATCTCTTGATCATATGGTAAAAAATCATAGTAATCTTTTTAAATGGCTTTATTAAGATGTAACTAAAATAACATAAGATTCACCCATATGAAGTTAACCACTCTGTAGTTTTCAGTGTATTGACAGAATTGTGCAGCCATCACCACAGTTTATTTTTAGAACATTTTCATCACACCCAAAAGAAACCTTGGTTTTCATTAAGAGTCACTCCCCATTCTCTTCTCCCCCAGCCCTCATCAACCACTCATCTCCTTTCTGTCTCTGTAGATTTGGATATTTCATATAAATGGGATCCAGATAACTTTTTGATCAGTGATTGCTAGCTTTGATAAACATCTTGTGTATCTCATGAGATAACCAGCTAGAAATAATTTAACCTCTTTTTACAGCTTAAATAATGACTGTTTCCTCCTTCTATGACCAGGAAAAGTTATTCAGTAATTGTAAACACTATCCAAATTTAAACCAAAAATCAGGCTCTTCACTAGTAACTTCAGGGAATATGTAGTCCTCACCTCCAGTAGTACTTTTCACTGTGGGTTGCTCAGTAGCCCCTTAGCTTCCCTAATATGTTGATTTAATTGCTATTTCTCTCTTACTTTATGAACTCAGACTTTCATGAATTCATTGAAATATTTTCCTTTGCAGCAGGCTTGCCTGTACCCTGCCTTCTTACTCTGTCGTAAACACAAGAATGAGGAGGAATTAAAAGCGAGAAAGGGAAAACAGATAGATGCTCAAGGCTTGGGAGGGACAAAGAGCAAGAATAGAAATGGTGTAAAATTTTCAAGGAGATTGAATTTGTGGGCAGAAGAATAAAAAAATTTGAGGTTGCTTAGAAGAGAGTAAGACCTGGAGGGAAGAAACAGAAGTCAAAAATGTTATATTAAAAGATAAGAAAAGTGAAAAGTATAGGAAATTTTCAGTTCTAAATTTTGAACTTTAGTCATATGTCTGTGAAGCACAAATGATGAATCCATTTTTTGATGAAGTGTAATGCCCTTATTTTCTTTCCACAACTTTGTAGAAATTTTGAAGTTGAACCATAGTCATAGGTTTCTTTTGGGCTGTTCGAAGATCCTCAAGTTTGAACCTGTGCAGACTGGGAAATTCCTATCACCTTGGAATTATTCTTTAGAGAAATCCCACAGAGAATAAAACTCTCACTGTGCCCTTGGGCTTTCTGGATTGAAGGAGCAGAATCCTATTGTGAGTGCTCCCCTATTGGGCTGCTCCAGAGTTCTAGAATTAGCCAGAGAATAGCACTAATTGAGAAATTGCTGCTGCCAAAGAAAATCTTACTTGATTTGATAGAGCAGACCTTCTGGTTGAATTAGAATTGTTAATGAGATTTTAGGGGTACTCAGTTCAGTTCAGTTGCTCAGTCGTGTCCGACTCTTTGCAACCCCATGAATCGCAGCACGCCAGGCCTCCCTGTCCATCACCAACTCCTGGAGTTTACTCAAACTCATGCCCATCGAGTCCGTGATGCCATCCAGCCATCTCACCCTCTGTCATCCCCTTCTCCTGCCCTCAATCCCTCCCAGCATCAGAGTCTTTTCCAATGAGTCAACTCTTCACACGAGGTGGCCAAAGTATTGGAGTTTCAGCTTCAGCATCAGTCCTTCCAGTGGACTGGTTGGATCTCCTTGCAGTCCAAGGGACTCTCAAGAGTCTTCTCGAACACCACAGTTCAAAAGCATCAATTTTTCGGCAGTCAGCTTTTCTTCACAGTCCAACTCTCACATCCATACATGACCACTGGGAAAACCATAGCCTTGACCAGATGGACCTTTGTTGGCAAAGTAATGTCTCTGCTTTCTAATATGCTATCTAGGTTGATCATAACTTTCTTTCCCAGGAGTAAGTGTCTTTTAATTTCATGGCTGCAGTCACCATCCACAGTGATTTTGGAGCCCCCCAAAATAAAGTCTGACACTGTTTCCACTGTCTCCCCATCTATTTCCCATGAGGTGATGGGACCAGATGGCATGATCTTAGTTTTCTGAATGTTAAGCTTTAAGCCAACTTTTTCACTCTCCTCTTTCACTTTCATCAGGAGGCTTTTTAGTTCCTCTTCACTCTCTGCCATAGTGGGTGGTGTCATCTGCATATCTGAGGTTATTGATATTTCTCCCAGCAATCTTGATTCCAGCTTGTGCTTCATCCAGCCCAGCATTTCTCATGATGTACTCTGCTTATAAGTTAAATAAGCAGGGTGACAATATACAGCCTTGATGTACTCCTTTTCCTATTTGGACCCAGTTAGGGGTACTCAGTCTCCCCCAAAGATCTGGACTCCCCCCATAGAGCTTTAAAGTCAGTAAAATCCTGTAACAAAGCAGGAAATTTTGGGGGGAAGGGAGCACAAACTAATAGGAACTGTTAGTACCTGTATTTGACCACTTGGCTAATATGTTTAAACTCCTATATCAGAAACATGCTTATAATAAAGCATATAAATCCTTATCAGAAATATGCTTATAATGTTTTATATATACATTTTTAAAGAAACAGCTGATGAAGATAGGTTACGTTTTCTTTATAACAGTTGAGATTTATTATTTAACAGATAAAGTGTGTTATCTGATTTATGTGAATGATTTTAATTTTGGAAACCAAGTTTACAAAATGACTATGTGTATAATTTGCTTTAATAGCAAGTATTCTTTTATTTACAAAGAATTACTGTATATGTAATATATGACTGTTTTGTAGATTATACTATGGAAGGAGAAACTTGAGTACTTGTTGATTTAACTACTAGTCTATAAATTGAGCTTTATTACAAAAATATTTAACCAGAGAAACCTGTGAAAATATTTTTAGTCTTGAGCAAGACTGGAGTAATATTCTAAAGACCTTGATCTGTGAACTGCAAACTGATGTACCATGTACAAAACTTGTATCTTTAAAGAAAGATGTGAAATTTTAGATTGCTATGATTTAAGTGTATTTAGAAAATATGGGATACCAGAAGAGCATTTGTTGAATGAAATTAAGCCTTACTGTATGGTATAAGGTACCATTATTTTGCTGATGTCTTCTGATCCTTTCAGTGGAATAAATGTTGGTAATAGGGTCTAGGGAACTCTACAACTCCTATGTTACAGGTAGTTGACATGAACAGAGAGATTAGTTAATAGTTTCTGAGTTTCCAGGAGCACTGCAGTGTCCAGGTCTTAAACTTCTTAGAGGACTACTTATATTTATACTAATTATTGTTGGAGAATTTAGTTTTCTTTTTCACCTTCCTCTTTTCTCTCATCCATTGGTTGTAGGTTTTTTGAAGTGAATGTAATTTTTCTCATTTCTTCAACTCAATGAGCTAATTTACTGCATTTCTTTATAATCTGTTTTTTAAATCATCCTTTGAGTTTTTAATATCAATAATTTTTCACTTTGATTTCTTTTTTTAATTATATTGAAGAATAGTTGATTTAATCCTGCCCCCTCCCACCTCTTCCCCTTGGCAACCACAATCTGTTCTCTGTGTCTGAGAGTCAGTTTCTGTTTTGTAGATACGTTTGTGTCATATTTTAGATTCCATATATCAGTGATACCATATGGTATTTGTCTCTCTGAGTTATTTCACTTAGTATGATAGTCTCTGGGTCAATCCAAGTTGCTGGAAATGGCATTGTTTCGTTCTTTTTAATGGCTGAGTGATACTCCATTTTGTATATTCATGTATGTGTGTCCCACACCTTCTGTATGGACCTTGGTGTGTTTCCTTGACTTTGCTGTTGTAAATAGTGCTCCCCAGTGGCTCAGATGGCAGAGTCTGCCTGCAGTGCAGGAGACCCAGGTTTGTGGCCTGGATGGGGAAGACCCCCCTGGAGATGGAAATGGCAACCCACTCCAGTATTCTTGCCTGGAGAGTTCCATGGACAGAGGAGCCTGGCAGGCTGTAGTCCATGGGGTTGCAGAGAGTTGGACACGACAGTGACTAACACTTAACTTTCATGAACATAAGGGTGCATGTATCTTTTCAGATTATAGTTTTGTCTGAGTATATGCCCAAGACTGAGATTGCTGGATCATATGGCAACTCTTTATTTTTAGTTTTTTGAGGAACCTCCATACTGTTTTCCATAGTGGCTGCACCAAATTTACATACCCAACCGATTAAAAAGCAATCTTTAAAACTTCTAAAAGTGACATTGAATTCTTTACCAATTTGTTTGGTAATTTTTTAATTTCTTATTTTTCATTTTCTGTTTTTTAAAAAATCTTATTAAACATTTCATGTATAGTTATTTTATATCTTAAATTCACTAATTCTATTATTAATATGTGAAGTCCTTATGAGACAGGAAGGAAGCGGGCAGGGCACAACCACTAAAAGAATGACAGAACCACTAAGAACAGGATGCCACAAACACTGGTTGGAACCTAGTAGGCCCAAGAGGGTGGGTAGAAGATTCAACTTCCAGAGACCTCGAGCCTCGTTACATGCTCATTGTAATACATTAGCATGTGCTAAATGATACACCTACAGGCACGGTGATAGTTCTGAGGGGGACCTTAAAAGCCAAATAGTGGATGGTACCCCAGTTCCTAGAAATATCTGCCTCTTCTCAAAGATAGATAGAATATTCCTTCCACTTCTTAGCCTATGAAATTATCCAGCCCATAAAAACTGGCCACCCCCACACCTCGAGGCAGGCAGTTCTCACCTCTTCAGACTGACCGCACGCTGTCTGTGGAATGTGTATCTCGCGGAGCAGCTCTCACTTTCCTGGAGGACCCCATGCCTTGGGGCTGCCTCTCTCAACCTCAGGGACTGCCCGTACTCTCTGTGTGGAGTGTGTATCTTTCTAAAGAAACCTAACTTCTGGCTCATTCTTGAATTCTTTACAGTGAGAAGCCAAGGACCCTTCACTGGGCGGCCTGTCCCATGGACTCAAGACCTGGAATATGACCATCCTGTCACACCCCATTTTTCCTACAGCACTAAGGGAGTTATATATGTTATGTTAATTCCTACTCATGACAACTTGATTCCTTATATGTTTGACTTTTTTATAAGCTTATGTTTGGTTAAACACCAAACATTCACTCCATCATATGTATAATTGCGTACAATTTTATTTCCCCTTTTGTAGCATAAATTTCATTTCCTTATTTATAGGGCTTCCTTGGTGGCTTGGACTGTAAAGAATTTGCCTCCAGTGAGAGAGACCTGGGTTCGATCTCTGAGTTGGGAAGATCCCCTGGAGAAGGGAATGGCTACCCACTCCAGTATTCTGGCCTGGAGAATTCCAGGGACAGAGAAGCCTGGCAGGCTACAATCTATGGGGTGTATTTTACCAGATTTTGTACTTACTGTTCCTTGTATTTAAAAGATTTACCTTTCTTGCTGAAGTGTATCCTTTAGTAATTTTTTTAGCAACAGAGTATGGCTTATAAATGTCCTTAGTTTTTGTCTGAAAGTATATTTTACACAGTTTTTTTTTTTTCCAAATAAAAATTCTTGATTAATAGTTTTTTCCCCCTCCTATCAGCACCCTCAAGATATTATTTCATTGTATTATGAAACTTGGCAAACTTGGAAGTCTGAAAGTCCGGTCTCTACCTAATTGTTATGCCTTTGTATGTAATTTTTTCCTCTGGTATTTTAAAAAAATACTCCTTTTCCATATTCTGTCACCACTATTTACTTGGTGACCTTGGGCAAGTTCTCAACAGAAGTAATGAAGTAGTATATATCATAGGGACTGTCATGATGATTACGTTAATAGAAAGCAGTTAGAGCCCTGCATATTTCAAGTATGATGTAGATGTTAGTATTTGTTTGTTTTACCGTACTTGATGTTCTGAACACATTCCCATGATATGCCTAGGTGTGTGTATGTTGTGTTATCTGTAGGCATTCTTTTAAATAAATTGTTGATCTGAAGACTCATCTTTCTTCAGTTCTAGAAAATTTCTTAGCCTTTATATCTTTACATACTGCTTTTTCCTAATTCTCCTTAATTTCTGTGTTATGTTCTAGGCAATTCCTAGGTACATTTTCCAATTTACTAATTACGCTTTGACTTTGCTCAGCTAATTTATGTGACCTTGGTTGTTTTTACTTCTCAGTGAATGCTTTCTCATGTTCAGGTTCTCGCTTGCTCTCACTCACTGCCACCTATTCTGGTTTGGTTTCTGGCTGTTTTTTATCCTTTTTCCCCCTTCATGTCTGTTGTTTTTGTTTGTTTTTTAGCTTTGGAAGGATACTAAACATGCACATTTTAAGTTATTTTCTGATTGCTACTTTTTCTTCTGGGTTGAATTCCTGCAATTGTTGGTGTGTGTCTGCTGTCCATCTTAGTTCGGTTGTCCTGGTGTGTTTCGGTTTCATATTAAGTGGAATTTTTTGTTTGTTTGTTTTCTTTCTTTTCACCCTTATCTAGTGTGTTTTGCATGTTCCAGTCTGAAACCATGTCTTATATTAGAGGGTTGGTTCCCCTGATTCTTGATAATATCAGGATCAGGCTTATCTCTCTAAGAAACACAAACCAAAAGAAGGTCTATTTTTCTGTTGGAAGAGCATTTAACTACATTTAGACTAAATTTCCCACCAATGGTTAGTAAGTAGCTTTTCCCTGCTCCTTTTATAGGCAAGGAGCCCCTCCACCGCAGGCATTTGTTTCAGTGAGCCTGGTTTCTGCCCCAGCCTTGCACGGGGCATTTGTGGTTTTCCATTACTGTCCTAATGGGATGTCGCCTTCTGTGCATCTGTTACCTGAGCCCGGGAGACTCACAGTTTCAGCTTCACCCGGTGCTTTGTATTGCAAGAGTTTATCTTTAGCAGGTGGCTTGGTGTCTTTTCTGTTTTATAGCAATGTATTTAAAAATACAACTGGAACAGAGGATCACTTCAAAGGGTGAATATACAAAATGATCTTAATGGAAGTATCATTTAAAATTAATGTATATGGTGCATATCTTTCAAAAAAGTACCAGTTTGCTCTCCTACCTATGAGAAGTATATATTTTTACTCCTTTGCCAATAGTTATGAATTTTTGATCTTTATTAATGTGTGAAAAGCAAATTTATTTTTAATGGCTAGTTAAGAGTTATCATTGCTGCATATATTTATTGGCCACAACATTATTTCATGAATTTCATTGCCCATGTTCTTTGTTTCTTTTCCTTTTTAAAAAATTTTTGTCTATTTTTATTTACTTATATTTGGTTTGTTGCAGCATGCAGCCTTTTCTCTGGTTGCAGAGAGCAGAAGCTACTCTCTACTTGCAGTGCATGGACTTCTCATTGCGGTGACTTTTCGTTGCAGGGCGTCGGCTCTAGGCGCTTCAGTAGTTTCAGTGCACACACTCTGCTATATGTGAGATGGATAACCAACAAGGACCTA
Organism: Cervus canadensis; assembly: GCF_019320065.1. NCBI lineage: Eukaryota > Metazoa > Chordata > Mammalia > Artiodactyla > Cervidae > Cervus > Cervus canadensis. The sequence continues at coordinate 67,608,689 of NC_057391.1, forward strand.
TTGTATGGCATAGGGAACTCTACTTGATATTCTGTGATAACCTGTATGAGAAGAGAATCTCAAAAAGAGTCAATATACATGTAATATGTCTAACTGAATCGCTTGGCTGTACACCTGAAGCTGACACAGCATTGTCAATCAGCCGTGTGTGTGTCGGTCACTCAGTCAGGTCTGCCTCTTGGTGACCCCATGGACTGTAGCCCACCAGGCTAGTCTGTCCGTGGGATTCTCCAGGCAAGAATATTGGAGTGGGCGGCCATTCCCTTCTCAGTGATCTTCCTGACCCAGGATCAAATCCAGGCCTTTCACATTGCAGGTGAATTCTTTACTGTTTGAGCCTCCAGGGAAGCTGTGAATCAACTATCCTCCAATGAAGTTAAAATATTTTTTAAAAAAGAAAATGAAAATTTAGACAAAACATGCCAAAAATAAATGCAGCTGGCCTCAAACTTCTTTGCAATGTCAGATGATAGGCAATAATGAAGGTAATACCTGTAAATGCTGAGGATGAAGAAATCTAGATCCTGCAAAGTTGGCATTTATTATGAAGATAATTGAAAGATATTACCAAATATACTAGCACTAAAAAGGGGAATTATACATGTACCATTCCTATAATATCTGTTTTAAGACAAGTTAATGCTATCAGGAGGTTAACCAAAGCAAGAAACTCACTGGAGATGCCCCAGTACACAGAGCTTTGTGGCAGGCAAAATATACTGAACAAATAAAAAAGAAGTCAAGGTTGAGATTTTAATATCAGACAAAGGCAAGCATAAGGAATAAAACAAGAGGATGAGCATCTTTTTTTAATTCGTGAAGGTGGTGTTTAAAATGATAATTTACACATATTTATGTGCTATAAATATTTTTATGCCAGATAATGACAGAAAACTTATCAAAAATACTATATGCTTAAACCAAAACTATGTATTAAATTCAACCACACTTGAAACATTAAAACTCAAGCATTTATTGGATTATATATTGAAAAACAAGGCTTAACAGCTTTCCTAACACCCTCCTAAACACCTCACCCTGGGGACTAAAAAGAAAAAGGAACAAATGATAACGTATTACTTGACTTTAATACAACAAAACAGTAGGTAGCCTCTCTATTTTTCCATCAGAAAGTCTTACTTTTTATGTTTATATTTATTCCTTGGGTGTACTCTTTCTACTTGCAAACTTATTATTTGCATCTGCTTTTTTCTTTGGAGTTCTTTTATTGTGTTTATTGAAGGTCTGCTGTGTGCTCCATGCTGAAGGAGCTGATCCAGGGTATTTGAAGGAGTCTCTTCCGAAGACCTAATACTTGAGTTAAGATATAAAAATGAGTATGAGGGAAGGATTGGCTTTTTAAGTAGAGAGAGTGGCATTTGTTTATGTTATTTTGGAGGAAGGAACAGTGAAAAGTGCCAGGTACTTTAAGAAAGCCATATGGCTGGAGTAGAGAATGTTGTTGTAGTGGAGTGGTTATGGAGTGGGGAGTATTATGAAGCAAGGTAAGTCTGGAAAAGGTTGATGAGCTCCTGACCACTCAGAGATTTCATGTGAGCCATAGTAAGCAGTTCATTATCCCCCCTAAAGAGAGGATAGTCATTGAATAACTTTTAATACAGAATGATACGGTGAAACTTGTACTATCTTTTTCTTCCACTTATACTTAATTGACATACAGTACCATGTAAGTTTAAGGTGTACAACAAAATGATTTGACCTACATACATCATGAAATGATTACCACAGTGATCATGTTTAGCTGAACATCTGTCATCTCAGTTCAGTTCAGTCGCTCAGCCATAGCGGACTCTTTGCGACCCCATGAACTGCAGCACGCCAGGCCTCCCTGTCCATCACCAACTCCTGGAGTTTACTCAAACTCATGTCCATTGAGTTGGTGATGCCATCCAACCATCTCACCCTCTGCCATCCCCTTCTCCTCCCACCTTCAATCTTTCCCAGCATCACCGTCTTTTCCAGTGAGTCACTTCTTCACATCAGGTGGCCAAAGTATTGGAGTTTCAGCTTCAGTATCAGTCCTTTCAGTGAATATTCAGGGCTGATTTCCTTTAGGATGGACTGGTTGGATCTCCTTGCTGGATTCAAAAAAGAAAAAAAAAATTTTGTGATAAGAACTTTTAGGATTTACTATCTTAACCACACACACACACATATATGCATAAAACACAGCAACATTCGTTATATTAATCATGTTGTACCTTACATCCCTAGTACTTATTTATCTTGTAACTGTTAAGATTGTATCGTTTGACTGCCTTCATCCAGTTCCCTTTCTTAGCACTCCTACTAACCACAAATATCTTTTTTTATGAGCTTGTTTTTTGGTTTTGGGATATTTTGTCTTATTTTATTTTGTGTTGTTTTGTTTAAAATACAATTGACCTATAACAATATGTTGGACTTTTGTGGTGGCTCAGATGGTAAAGAATCTGCCTGCAGTGCAGGAGACCCAGGTTCAGTCCCTGGATTGGGAAGATCCCCTGGAGGAGGAAATGGCAACCCACTCCAGTATTCTTGCCTGGAAAATTCCATGGACAGTGGAGCCTGGCAGGCTACAGTCCATGGGGTCACAAAGAGTCAGACACAACTGAGCACACACTACCTTGAAGAAAAATGCATTGAGAGATAATGATAGCTTGAAGATTCCAGTGTTAGAGAAAAAACTGGGCAGATTTGAAAATATATGTAAATAATATATCTAAAATATATTTAAAATAATATAAGTAGTACAATCCATGGAACTTGATGATGAACTGATGGGAGATGAAGTAGAAAGAGATGTCAAAGGTATGTCCTTGGTTTCTATTCATTTTGTGAATGATGGTGACATTCACTGGCAAAAGCTGTGAAAGAAAAAAAGATGCATGAAGGTACCTCGGGAGCCAGCATAGAGTGAGAAGAGAACCCAGATCTAAGCCTTGAATGCTTATATTTAATGGCGTGAGAGATGAACATGGGCTTGCAAAGGAGACATGGATGGAAAAGCTAGGAGTAGGAGGAAAGCTCGAAGTGTGTAGCATCTTGAAAAGCCAGTGGGAACAATGTTTGAAGAGGGACTGTTGTGTTGATTGCTGCTGTAAGCAGCCAGCCAGATGTCCATTGGATTAAGTTTGGAGAAACTTGTTTTGATGGAATGGCCAGACAACAGTTTGGAGTGTCAACACTTTTTAAAAAGAGTTTCAACTGTAGAGAAAGAAGCAGGAGGTAGCTAAAAGGAGTGAGTCACCTAAATACTTACTTTTAATGGATAACATTTGAGTGTCTTTAGAAGTTGTACTGCAGTAGAAAGGGAGAGGTTGAATATAGAGGAATAAAAGGGGTCAAAGAGAATAACAATGTTGGGTTCCTGGGAAGACATGCAAGTCATGTAAGAGTCCTTTGAAGCCTCATCTCCAAAACTATAATAGAAGGATTTAACTCAAGTGAGAAGATGGAGTACTCTAATATAAGAGAAAGGTCTGAGGGTAGGATGGGTACATACCTGGGTGGGTTTGTATGTTTGGAATCAAGATGAGGGAAGAACTTCTGAGTTCTAAAAGAATTTCTTGAAGTGATCTCATTTATTGGTTTTCTGTTTATTGTTTTAACTGTGGTATCTAGCTATTCATTGTCTCTATTGAAAATTTTAGTTCAGTAATTGTTTGTCATTTCCATGAACCTACTTTCAGAGTGGTTTGTTTCTTTTTGCTTTGGTTGACAGCCTGCAATTGTTTTACTCATTCAGTGTCATCTCATAAATTGATGGGTGTTTTCTAGTTTGGAGCTAATTGATACTGAGTTCACCATCCTCCCCTTCTGCCCATTCCCACCTTTAACTTCTGAATCTTTAAAAATATGTCTTCTTATTGTTCTTTGCTTATTAATATATTTTATTTAGTTTGAGTATTTGAGATTGGCATTGCGAGAAACTGCGATTAGTGCACTATTATTTGCTGTTAGTCCCAAAAATAAAAGTTGAGATTTCTTGCTTTTCTTCCTTTATTTTCTCTTCTTCTTTACCTCTTCTCTCCTCTTTTTTTGGTCATTTACCCTTGGTAGTTTAGAAATTTAGAAAACAAATTATATAGAGTAGGCACAGGAAAAAATGACACTAAAAGAAGTTTCTGCTTTCTTTGGTGACTATTTTCCATGCCTATCTGCCTTTTATGTTGTCTTTTTAAAGCCTACATTTTAGCCTACTAATTTTATTTAGTCAGCTCTGAGCACATGCTAGGTTGCATCACAACACTAGCGTTATTAGCCGATGTGAGCATTTTGATACAAAGTACTATAACAGTTATGAAGTTACTTACCTATATATAATTTCTGATAAGTATTATTTTTATATAACTGCTTCACCAGGCTTCTGCAAATTATTCAGAATTCAACGAGGTAAGATTTCTAAATGGCTATTTTTAAGTATGTGAAACTCCAGACAAAATTATTAATTGGTTAATAATTATTAATTTGTTAATTATTATTATTTTGGCTGTATTTTTGCATTTACAGTAGAGCTGGACCTAAAATTTTGTCATATGATTGACTTGGTCTGTTACATTTTTATATTCCTAATATATATTTTTTCAAAAGTTTCAAAGAATTATTTGGTAGTTTCATGTGTATATTTAGAAAATTAACTACTGGAATTTTCTATAAAAGTGTAAGGTCCCTATTAGGTAATAACAGAATCTAGATTGGCTGTGTATGTGAGAATGTAGTAATAATTAAATAGTTTCCATTTGCAGAGTTCCTCATTTTTGTTATGCTCAGTGTAACTACTTTGCAGCCATTACCTCATTTAAACTTTTGCAGCAGCGTTCAGAGGTAAGTGTTAATATGCCCACTGTACAGATGAAAAAAGAATGCTAGATTAGTGATATCAAGTGTCTTAAGAATACAGTTGTCCAACATTATTTGCAGGGAGTGATTCCAGGAGCCCCCGTGGATACCAGATGTGTGGATGCTCAGGTCCCTTCTGTAAGTGTAGTACAGTGAATATGGTGAGCCCTTCATATTCATGGATGTGAAACCCGAAGATATGGAGGGCTGGCTGTAACCCTTCCCACCTCCCCTTTAGCCTCGCAAAAGGAATTGAGGTACAGAGATGAGGCAACTTGCTGTTGACCTTCAGCAGATGACTTAACCTCACTACAGCTCTATCATCTTCTATCTTCCTATCTAGGCTTTCCATCTCTAATCTTTACCAGTGGTACACAGATGCCTAGGTTGCAATCCTACTGTGGAAATTCTAATTTTTTTTTAATTTTGATTTTTTCAAAAAGTCCACAGATAAGTTCTTTTGTACAGCCATGACTGAGACCATTGCCTTAGTAGTAAGTGGTGCTTTAGAGTGAGGCAGACTTGAATTTGAGTCCTAATTCCCCTAAATTTTTCTGATGAGTGACATTGGCCAAGTTTTTTAGTCTCAGTAAAGTTCATCTATTAGGTTGGTGCAAAAGTAACTGCAATTTTGCTTTGTTGAACTTTGCCATTGTATATTGAAATACATTCTTAAATAAATGTAGTTATGTTACACATTGTTTTAATGCACATTTCTCACTTTGTTTTTTTGCTAATGACTTACTACTTGCTGTTTATTTTGGACTATAGAAATGATGTTAAACAAAAAGCAAATTCAAGCAGTTTTTTAATTGGAGTTCAAATGGGTCATAAACCAGTGGAGACAGCTTACAACAACTCATTTGGTTCAGGAGCTGCTGACAAAACGTACAGTGGTGGTTCAAGAAGTTTTGCTAAGGAGACAGAACCTTAAAGAGGAGGATGGTAGTGGCGTGACAGTGACAGTGACCGATGGAGAGCCATTGTCAAAGCGATCCTCTTAAAACACATGAGAAGTTGCCCAAGAACCCAACTCTGACCATTCTGTAGTCATTCAGCATTTGAAGCAAATTGGAACAGTAAAAAAGCTCAGTAAGTGGGTACCTTACGAGCTGACTGAAAACCAAAATCATTTTGAAGTGTTCTCTTCTCTTATTCTGTGCAACAACAATGAACCATTTCTCCACTGGATTGTGACATACAATGAAAAGTGGATTTTATATGACAACCAGTGACGACCAGCTCAGTGGTTGGACCAAGAAGATGCTCCAAAGCACTTCCCAAAGCTAAACTTGCACCAAAAAAAGGTCATGGTCACTGTTTGGTGGTCTGCTGCCCATCTGATCCACTGCAGCTTTCTGAATCCTGGTAAAATCAGTACATCTGAGAAGTATGCTCAGCAGATCTATGAGATGCACCAAAAACTGCAGTGCCTGCAGCTGGCTGGCACTGGTCAACAGAAAGGGCCCAATCTTCTCCACAATGCCTGACTGCACATCACAGAACCAATACTTCAGAAGTTGAATAAAGTTGGGCCTCATCCACCACATTCAGTTGACGGCTCACCAGCCACCACTTCTTCAAGCATCTTGACAACTTTTTGCAGGGAAAATAGCTTCCACAATCAGCAGGAGGCAGAAAATGCTTTCCTAGAGTTGATTGAATCCCCAAGCATGGATTTTTTATTATTTATTTATTTTTGACTGTCCTGGGTCTTCTTGGATGTGTGGGCTTTTCTCTAGTTGCCTAGAGCGGGGTCTTCTCACTGTGGTGGTTTCTCTTGTTGTGGAGCACAGGCTTCAGTAGTTGGGTCACGTGGGCTCAGTAGTTGCAGTTTCTGGGCTCAAGCCCAAGCTCAGTAGTTGTGGTGCGTGGGCTTAGTTGCTCTGAGGCATGTGGGATCTTACTGGATCAGGGATTGAACTCATGTCTCCTGCATTGGCAGGCAGATTCTTTACCACTGAGCCACCAGGGAAGCCCCCAAGCATGGATTGCACTGCAGGATTAAACAAACTTATTTCTTGTTGGCAAAAATGTGTTGATTGTAATGGTTCCTATTTTGGTTAATAAAGATGTGTTTGAGCCTGGTTACAATGCTTTAAAATTCAAAGTTCGAAATCACAGTTACTTTTTCATCAACTTAATATAAATTGAACATAATATTATAACCTGCCTCAGAGTTTTTTTGAGAATAAATTGAAGTAATGCTTGCAAAACTTAGAATGATTTAGAGTTCATCTTACACATTGTCTGCTATTAAGATGTCATTACTGTTGTATCTTTTGTCCCATTAAAACACTCACCCTTGCCATATTGTGTATCGATTTGATGAATACCACCTTAAGAAAGGAATAAAGACTAGTTTTCGTTATTTAACTTCCATTAGTGGAACTGTAATGGAAGTGGACAAGTAGGCTGGAGATCATTTTATCATACCAATCAGCCAGACTTCTCTGCTGTGTATTGGTTTGGCCTTAGTAGGATAAAGAAGGAGGGAGAGGTTGCCGGGAAATTTTCCCAAGTTGTTTTTCTTCTTCCTCTTTCTCTTCCCAGCTTCTTTTCAGAGCTTAGCATCATAGCATCACAAATTCGCAATTTCCTAAGTTCATCCTAATTTACCTAGGTACTTTCCCCACTCCACCCATCTCTCTTCACCTTCATTAAATCTCATTCTGTCCTCCTTTCAGATTGCATTCAGTTGTTGACTCATTTGATGACTTGGACCCCAAGTCTCTACATTCCTAGGCTATTACTCAAGTAAAGGCCAACCTGAATCCTGAACACTGTCTGCCTGCCTTGTAAGCCCATTCCCAGCCAGGCGTTTTAGCTTTTGATTATTGGGAAAGGTTAGCCAAACTTTCAGACTTGTCCACAACACTGTCCTAGACCTTTTGATCTCCTTTACTGTTTATACTGAGTGATTATAAAGTGCTATCATAATGATATGTGTTATTACCACTAGGTTAGGTTACAGTAGGTAAATTTTGTTATATGTGTATATAATTGCTTTGCAGCTTGAAAATTGAGGCTGAACCACTTAGAGTAATTTAATAACTTATTGGCTTATCAAAGACTGAAAAACCTATGGAAAACATAGAAATTTGAGCTAGAATTTAAAGGACGGGTATACTTACTTATATAAGGAAGGAGGAAAGGCAGGAAATCCCAGTTAAGGGCACTGACATGAGGAAAGGCTTAAGAGAAGGAGCATGCAAATTTAGATCATTGTAAGTAGATTTTTTTTTAACTTTTTCAGAGGGTTCGTGTAGTAGGAATAAAACTAGATATTTGATGGAGAAGGAAATGGCAACCCACTCCAGTATTCTTGCCTGGAAAAATCCATGGACAGAGGAGTCTGGCGGGCTGAAGTCCATGGGATTACATGACTGATCGTGTGTGCACGAGGGTGGAGGGAGATGGGTTGGTAGCAAGAAACTGGTAGAACTAACAAATAAATAAATAAAAAAATAAATAAAGACTCGATTAAAAAAAAAAAAAACAAACTAGATATTTGAAACCAAACTTTGGAAAATCCTAAATACTCAACTAAGATATTTAAGCTTTCTTTGTATTTCCTTTACTCTTAAAGAAAGGTTGTTGGATATGTATTGATAGTTTGTTTATAAGATAGTTATTAACTTTTTTGTTTCTCTTCCTTTGCAGACCTAGAGAATCAAGACATAATGGGAGCATTTTTAGACAAACCAAAGATGGAAAAACATAATGCCCAGGGGCAGGGTAATGGGTTGCGATATGGGCTAAGCAGCATGCAAGGCTGGCGAGTTGAAATGGAGGATGCACATACTGCTGTGATTGGTTTGCCAAGTGGACTTGAAACATGGTCATTCTTTGCTGTGTATGATGGGCATGCTGGTTCTCAGGTTGCCAAATACTGCTGTGAGCATTTGTTAGATCACATCACCAATAACCAGGATTTTAAAGGGTCTGCAGGAGCACCTTCTGTGGAAAATGTAAAGAATGGAATCAGAACAGGTTTCCTGGAGATTGATGAACATATGAGAGTTATGTCAGAGAAGAAACATGGTGTTGATAGAAGTGGGTCAACAGCTGTGGGTGTCTTAATTTCTCCTCAACATACTTACTTCATTAACTGTGGAGACTCAAGAGGTTTACTTTGTAGGAACAGGAAAGTTTACTTCTTCACACAAGATCACAAACCAAGTAATCCGCTGGAAAAAGAACGAATTCAGAATGCAGGTGGTTCTGTAATGATTCAGCGTGTGAATGGCTCTCTGGCTGTGTCGAGGGCCCTTGGGGACTTTGATTACAAATGTGTCCATGGAAAAGGTCCTACAGAGCAGCTTGTTTCACCAGAGCCTGAAGTCCATGATATTGAAAGATCTGAAGAAGATGATCAGTTCATTATTCTTGCATGTGATGGTATTTGGGATGTCATGGGAAATGAAGAGCTCTGTGATTTTGTAAGATCCAGACTTGAAGTCACTGATGACCTTGAGAAAGTTTGCAATGAAGTAGTCGACACCTGTTTGTATAAGGTAGCTAAACTTTTTTTTTTTTAAGATGAAATGATTTTATGTCATCTTAATTACTATTCTAGTATAAAATCATCTTAGAGCCTATAGTTTGGAAATAAGTTTTTGGTACAGTTGCTGAATACTTTTCATCAATTATGAAAATAATATAGGAGTACTTCTTAGAAATAAATTGTCCAGTTACCATAAATGCAAGAGTTATAATCTGGATGTTTAGTCTCTTCTAGTAACCATAATTACTTGAGTTTTTTGATATTATGCAGTATTATCAAAGGTGAAAAGACTGTATTAAAGTGAATGTTTTCAAAAGGGGAATGGAGAGAGTTAAGCCTCATTGTCTATAAATGAAAGGCATTTTAGAATTTTAATATTTTATTTTACCATGTGATATCTCAGTATATTTTATGGAAATACTTTGAGACTGGTCTAATGAATCTGTAGCACCAAAAGAGGATTTAGTGATGATTTGGTGTTACATAATAGAAATAGCCTTGGACATGGAGTCAGAAGCACTTGGTATGAGACTGTGTATGACTTCAGGTAAGCTCTTTAAACTCTCTGGAAAATCAGTTTCTTTAATTGTTCAAGAGAGCGATATTATTACCCTGTCTTATGGGATTGTCTGGATAATCAAATGGGATTGTGTAGATGAGCAACAGAATGTTCTGCGGACTTAAGAGTCAGAGGTGGAATCAAATCTTACCTCTGTTACTTTTGTACTGTACAGTCTTGAACAAACTGTTCAACCTGTCTCAGCTATTTGAATGGAGAAAATAATATCGAGCTCATAAGACTGGGGAATGAAATTAATGAGCTAATGTATACATATGAAGTACCTAGTTTAGCAAACTGTGTAGTTGATACATGGTGCTCCCTTTTTAAGAGAAGTTTAAAATGTTACACAATTTACTTCCTTAGTTGCAGCGCTAACACCAGAAGCCGAGCCCTTGACTTGGGTGCGGTGTTCTTTCTACCACACTGTTGTATTTTGTCAATAATGCTTACTAATTCTTTGTGGGTTTTCTTTTGTTTGTTTAAAAAGTTCTGACTTTATAAAACTTCAGAGGCTATATGTTTGATTTTCCTTTAAAACTCAGAAATAGTAAGTCAATAGAATACTGTTTGTAGTTTTATATGCACACCTGCCAGCTATACTTAAAATCTTAATTAAAAATCAGGTTTATGTAACATCCAATACAAATCAAGTTTATGTAACATCTAACAAATATGTTAAAAATCAATAGAACAACAACTTGATAGTGCACACTATTAATTTTTGAATTTAGGAGGAACAAAACAATGATGCTTATGTTCTTTGTCCCTTTTAGTATAAAAAAGGGACAAAGTGGCATTCATTTGTTAGGTTTATCCTTTAGCACTTGAGAATTAAATACTTTGTTAACTAAATTAAAAGCTGTTTTCTTAAGAGACTTATCAGATTCAGATATTAGTAAATTATGACTCAGATTGTACTTTATTCTGCATTATGCTCTATAGAAGGTAACTCCCAGTTATTATTAATAATAGGAAAAGGAAGTGATTTGTGGGGAGGCCAAAATTGATTCAAGTATTGTAATTATAGTATTTTGAATATGTAGTTGTCTTTAAATGAATGTACTTCCTAAAAGTTAAGCCTTTTTTAAAAATTATGAAAATTAAAAGTTGGTTTATTAACTTTATATATGTAGTTTTATTTCTAATTCCATATTTCTACTTATTATGAAGCAAATCAGTTAGTCCCACAATTTATTTTAAATGTAAATTTGTCAGGTATATGTGTAACTACAGATGAAATCATGTTGTAAAGAATATCACTAGAATTTTCTACCTTGTTGCATTCAATGTATGTGTGTATGTGTATTTGTGTTAGGTATCACTTCATGTTAAGTAGGCCACCAGTAAATGTTCAGAAATATTTATTTTATAGAACTTTAAAAAATTATTGTTGCAGTAGAATTTAACCTGTAGTGTTTCTTTCCTGTCTTTTGGAGTATTGGTTATTCTATATACCATAGGTACTATATATGTATTTGGGGGATGGCCTTCCACATGTGCATATATATTTTTCTCTCCTTATAACCAATATATATTCTCACTAGAACAAGTATAATTGACATGGCTGTAAACGTTCTCAAGGAAACGTTTACAAAAAGGAAACAAAATGTTTTCTCAAACTTTTTTCTTCCCAGGGAAGTCGAGACAACATGAGTGTGATATTGATCTGTTTTCCAAATGCACCCAAAGTATCGCCAGAAGCAGTGAAGAAGGAGGAAGAGTTGGACAAATACCTGGAAAGCAGAGTAGAAGGTGGATCATTTAACAAAAAATAAGTAGCTCTATTAAAGAAAAACCTCAGCATAATCAAACTTTTATAACATGTTAACTTTTAGATCTTTACATACATGGCTTCGACATTTGGTGTTTAGTGTACAGAAGTGGGAAAGAGCATTTCTGTAGTAGCTGTTGAGGTATTTGTTACTGTCCTATTACAGTTATATTAGAAATAACAAGTATGGCCCAGTACATTCTGTTCAGGATACTTGGTAAAATGTTTGTATGCTTTCAAATTCTTGATTAATTCACTGGCGTGAATAACTTTATGCCAGGAAAGTCTGATTTATGGTTTATTATAAATAGATTATTTATGATGGTGATAATTTGAATGCCATCTTTTGTGTAAAGCTGTGTTTATGAATTTAACATCTTTGGGACTTTTAAAATAAGAACTTGAAGATCATAGCCTGGTTATTAATACCTTTCATGTGCCACAGCTTTTAAAAATTTAGTTTAAACTATTTCAAAGCTTCTTGCCTAAGCCATAAACTGCCTCACCTAGACAACATAAACCTGAATAGAAGACATACTAGGTCTCTACCTGGCAGAAATGTAAATGCTGAATAAAATCAAGAAATTAAGTTGGAAATTACGGAAGTGTATTTATCATAATTCTGCAGATTACTTTGAGACAATTAGAAAGGCATTTGTAACTCTCAGGTGTGATGCCTTTAAATATTTGAAAAATGTTAAAATAATTATTGATGCAGCTGCTATTTGGTATAAATATTAAGTATCCCCAGAGAATTACAGTTTATTGCATTATGCAATAAGCTTGTAGATTATGCAGTTTCTTTAAGCAGGAAAAACTTGACATGCCTATGATAGTGTTAAAATGCATTTTTTTTGGCTCCTAATGTTATTACTTTGCACGTTAAAGACCTTTAATAGCATGTAAACATTGATACACTATTAAAGACCTTTAATACCATGTAAACATTGATATACTATATACTTAAATCCTGTTGTGCCTGCATTATTAAAATTAATATGCACTTTAATTTTGTTTTCTCTCCTTTTACTGTTTGATACCAGTTATAATTAGTCTGGTGTTAGAATGGTGATTGGTTTTGATTTTCAGTACTGTCTTAGAGTTGCTATTTTGTTTTTTACTTCTCTCCCCTTCTTGATAGTGATATATCTATTACTGGTATATACGTAGTATTTAGTATTTCACTTACTAAGCATACTATTCAGTGAGTTTGTTTCCTCACTATTACCAAGGGTCTTGGAAATTCTTTGTTTTAAATAATGCATTTCAATATGAGTTATTAATACATAATACAGTAAGAAAATATTTAGAATGCTACCAAGTTATAGCACATTGGTTCACACTGCTTGTTCTTGGAAAAATACAAAACCTGAAAAAGAATATATATTGGGATATGTTGATATTTAATTTATTGGCATTTTAACTTGAGTGTACATGTTTTCTTATTGATTTAAAGAAATACCTACTTTAGTTTTATTTACTAAGAAATGGAGTCAAATTTTAGAAATGAATTGCTGCTTTTTCTCTTGAGTGTGCACTCTTTTAAGTTTTTGATGCAATTATAAATAATTGCTTTAGATAGGTAATTTTATGTTATAATATTAAGTTTTATGTTGCCTATTATCAAGCAGGAATTGCCATCTGAACAAACTTTACATTAATACTCAATATTTTGGGTATGTTGAAGTTTTGTTATACTTGTATTGTTCAACTGGAGATTATTATGTCAGAAATACAATATCCTTTACCAAGGTAGATTTGATGAGACTGCATCTAAATATTACATTAATTAAAATCACTACTATATTTAAAAACATAGAAAGAATGTAGCTATTTGCATTGTAAAAATTGTTATGTGTCTTAAAAAGTGATAAATACTGCAGTCAGCTTTTAAAACAGGCACTGAATACCTTTTCCTTTTTTTCTTTCTTTAAATACATGCCTTCGCTAAATTGCTGTGACCTACTAAACCTCATTTTATTTGCATTGAATACTTGTGGCTTCTCTGTCCACGCCACAGAAAAGGACAAAGGCTTTTGGCTCTCCTCCTATGATCTACGAAATACTTGACTCTCTAGGGTTGTGAAAAGATGGAACTCATAATTTAAACTATACCACTTAAGGCTGTGGTCCTTCTAAGCCAATTTAAGAGGATACCTGTGTTGTTTTTATATTTTTATTTGCTACTGACTGCACAAGCTTTAAAGTTGCTAATTTGGAGATAACTGATAGAATTTCTCAGACTTGGCAGAGGGAAGTGGGGAGGAGCAGCATATATGAGCATGTGAAACGTAGATCTTCTATACACATATATTCTTTAATAAAAGCATTCAGTCTTTTTACAATTCTAATTGAAATGAATAGTCCAAGAGCAGTTAAAGGAATATTTCTTGAAATTTCTTTTTCTTTATTTTTTTAAAGCAGAAAGAAGCAAGGCTAGTGTAGTGTTAAATGCTCAGATAGTTTAAATGTATGGTCCCATGTGGAATAGGAGATATGACTGTTTTTAAAGTCTTATTTTTTTAAAGAATTTGTCTTCCTGTAATTTTCTTCACAATTAAAATATCCTAATTTTTATATTTTAACAAAGGAGGTATATAATACATCCAGTATAGATGATTCGAGGTAATGTTTTTAGACCTGAAACCATCAGTTGAATTTATCATCAGTGTTCATTTATATTGTATCTAGTTATCTGTCCAATAATTGTACTGGCTTAGCAGAGACTGTATGTTAAGTGTATTACAACTTTAGATTGTGAAATTGTGCAGTTTAGGTAAACATCAAATTCCTTTATTTTTGTACAGCAAATTTCCAGCATTAGAATCATGTAGAATAAATATACTAGATGTTAAAGATTATACAATAAAGGAACTTGGCAAACCAAATCTGAGATGCTTGCTTTTTGTTCAGATTTAAGACTGGTTTAAAAAAAAAGATGGTAAAATTTGGCCTTAATCCTAAAAAGGACAATTTGAGCCATTTAAAGAAGTATGGGTAGCAGCGTCTGTCTTTTAATATGTGCCTTTAATGATGAATTAATATTTTGAAACTTGATTGAAGGATGAAAAATCTTTACATGCATTGTTATTTTCAACGGTATTTACAGATTGAGAACTAGAATGATATCCAGTGATGACATAGAAAATTTCTTAGTGTAAATAATTGAAAACAAAAAATTGAACATATAACCACAAATACTCTTGGCATGATCTTATGTTTAGAATAAATATGCTAAAACTCCAGGTAAAGACTTCTTGGACTTAAAGTGAATAATTTGAGCACTCTTTAAGTTGTCTGTGCATAATGGGTTGGTATTCTGTGGTATGAATGACAATATGCATCTGCATGGCAACACTGTAGATCATGTCACTCTCCCATTTAATAGCAGTGTTTTAAAATTAACAATTTTAAATACAGTTGTATGGTTTATCAAATTTTTTCTTTTTAAAAAAACTTAGTAATTTAGACTTTTTTCCATTCTGTAGGCCTTGTTCAGATAATCAGCAGGAAATGGTATATATCTGTTTATTGCTTAAAGATACTTTAGACAGAAGTTAAGCAGCAAGTGGGGTTCAAGTGTATGACCTAGTCTGCCCATGCTACTTAAGTATCATTTTGTAAATATAAACATGTAAATATGATTTGTGTTAGTATATCACCAGTAAATCCCACATACTTAAAGGGTTTCTTTTTTCTTTTTTAAGATCTTGAAATTGTTTATTTTTTTTTAATGTGTATTGTATTTTCAGGGCAAAATTCAGGAAACATGCTTCCAATCTAATTAGAGGAGTTAATCCCCTCAGAAGTAACTAGCTGGCATCTTGAGAGGAATATCCTCATTTGTACACACGTATCCCTGATTATGTAATATATTGATTTTAATATGAAATTTTTTCATATTTTTATCTTGTTTATATTTGGTCTTTGAAGTTAATCTGGAAAGTATTGTATGTCTTGTATCATTTTGTACATCCTTTTGTCATCAATTTTCAAAGTTCAATTTGATTTTTTTCCCTTGTACTAGTTTAGAAAATCTCAGATGTATATGCTGTCTTAAAATCCTAAGTTATCTTTGTTTCATTTTTTTATTATTATTATTAAATTTGAATAACACTTACAAAAAAAGTACTTCTGATTCCCAGAAATCATAAAGAAGCAGGGGGAAGGCGTCCCTGACTTAGTCCATGTGATGCGCACATTAGCGAGTGAGAACATACCCAGCCTCCCACCAGGGGGTGAACTGGCGAGCAAGTAAGTTACATTTTGAACACTCTAGCATTTGTCTCAGTACATGAAAATGTTTGGTGTCCGTAGGTCAGACGTGTGTTTACATAATTTCTAAAGTGACTTCAGAATGTTTAACTTGTGGTTCATTGTTTTTCAGTGTTAATGATATACAGGTATCAGAATATCATTGTAACTAATTATACTGAAGGCTGTCTTCAGTGGAGGCTTGGATTACACTGATTATCACATATAGTGTAAATGAGATAATACAGTAAAAGAAAATTTTAAACTCAATTACATAGTACTATAAAATTCCAGGTGTCAGTATTATTCCTACTATAATTTGATTTTGTTAATCCCTGGGTAACTGAATACCCCATGGATGAGCATCTGTCTCTTCCTCCTCCTCCTCTGTATCTCTGAGTTTCCCGATGTTTTTGGTTGTCGATGCTGGTTGCTTGGGTTTTGGTGTGAAGGAAGATAGGTAGATGCATTTCTTGTTTTTTTCTCTTTGCACTTTAGTTCATAGAACTGGACTAAATCTTGTTACATATTAATCTTAGATCTTTGTAAACTGCAGTGGAGACTTTATGCAGTTTTACAATTCAAGGCTTAAGACATTTTTATCTCAGATATTCATGTAATTGATCTACAAAGATATATTGACAAATTTCCTTGTTTCTCTACTTGTTCTGTTAGTGTAGCCATGTTTTTAAAAATTTCATGTAATTGTTCAAAACTTCCTGTTTGAAGCATTTATATCTTGGAAATTGTTTCTTCCGATATGATATTCTGTGAAATGATTGAATATAAAATTGCTTCAAGTCAGTTTTGTAAGTAGGGAGGCTATAACTCAGAAGTACCACTACTGATTCTTATTTTTAATAAAATATTATTCAAAAAGTAATTACTAGACTTGCCAGGGAAATATCATATTTGACATTTCAGTTTTAATAGAGCTTTTTTAAAGGAACATTATGAAAAGCAGAAACCTATATGTAAAATATCTAAATTATTTTATCATAACAGATGTTGAAGTTATATCTACTTCAAAACATTCAACTCTTAACCAGAATATATTAATATTATTTCTTAAGAAAGGTATCATTATTTTTGACTTATAAAAACTAAATGCCAGTTCAAATAGACATAGACCATATAGATTGATTTTTTTTTTTTTTCCAACCATGACTTTTTTCTTCTATTAATTGTATTAGTAGAATGGTACATTTTAGAATAAATTCACCTGTACTTTAACAATGGGGCCCAAATATCTTAAGATAAGGCTCAGTTATTGACAGTAAGAAATAGAAGTAAAATAATTTGTGAATGATTATCCTTGACATTTTAATGAACACCTGGCTGTGAGTTATTAAGTAGTCTCATGCTCTGAAGAATTAACTTTCTGTTTTTTTTTTTCTTAAATGTAGGCGGAATGTAATTGAAGCCGTTTACAATAGACTGAATCCGTACAAAAATGATGACACCGTAAGTAACATTTTAGCTCCTTCTGCTTTCCCTTCCCTTCCACTCTAAATGCATATCCTTCCTACCTGTTTTTGCAGAACTGTTTATTGCACCCATTCTCTTACACACACCCCTGATTGATTGCTCTGAATTCTGCCTGCATCACAGTTCTAGTGCTTGAGGACATTAATCATGGTGAGTGGCCATTTAACTCAAACAGGAGGAAAGTCCCTTTTAATTATTTTTTTAAGCCTCTTCAAGCAATCAACTTCAGAAATTTTTTCCCACTAAATATTTTTTTGAAGTTGGGAGTACCTCTGCTCAGATTCTTGAATTAATTCTGAGTTTTATAAGCAGCTGCAACAGAACCTCAGAATGCCCATCTCCATTAATAGCCATTCTTTGCCAGGAATGCTACACATTTCATTTAAATACTAAAGTAGAGAATTCTGTTTATATAAAGATGTTTAGAATGCCCCTTTTCTCCAATTAGGGCTTCCCTGGTGGTTCAGCAGTAAAGAATCCGCCTGCCAATGCAGGAGATGCAGGTTTGATCCCTGGGTTGGGAAGATCTATTAGAGGAGGAAATGGCAACCCACTCCAGCATTCTTGCCTGGGAAATCCCATGGACAGAGGAGCCTGATGGGCAGTAGTCCATGGGGTTGCAAAAGAGTCAGACACGACTGAGCAACCGAACAACAGCAACATTCTTCAATTAAGTTTTCATCACAGTTCGATTGTACTGTTGTGATTACAAAAAACTGGTAACTTAAAATCATTTTGGCCTAGCTCTGAAATATTTCATATACTGCATTATGGAGCATCCTCAAATCTCTTGTTACTTGAGGTTTTTATGCAATAAAAATTTATAAAGATAATATTCTAAAAATAAATTGGGTTTATTGAAGAGAAAAATACAGTTCTTTCTGGTAATTTATTGGTTTAGAAATACATTTGGTCAACCTCATCGTAAAATCTTTTATTAAATGTTTTACTCCAAAACCAAACTGAAAGGTTCTTATTGTTTAGTCTGTTAAGTTGTGTCCGACTCTTTTGCCTTGTAACAATTCTTGGGACAGATTATATATTGATATTTCATAAACTCATGTACATATATACTATAGAAAACATTTATATCCTAAAGATCAACCTTACAAAACCTTATCTTTCTGCATTACCCAGAAAATAATGCATCTTTAAGTTTTAATTTAGTTCATTGTTTTGCTTTGTTTCCTTTATAAAGGACTCTACATCAACTGATGATATGTGGTAAAACTGCTCATCTAGTCATGGATTTACCTTCACCTCCAAAGGAGAGTACAGCTCAACTTCACTGAACCTTTTAAACATCCATCCTCAACTTCTAAGAAGGGCATATATGACATGGGTGAGAGTGATTACACCAGAGAACTTCAGCAGTACAACAGCTAGCCCAGAACTGATTTTTTTTGTTGTTGTAAATTTGAGACTCATGTAAACGTGATTTCAAACCATAATTCATATGTTGTAAATCAGACTCCAGCAATTTTTGTTGTATGATTTTGTTTTTTGTAAAGTATAATTGTCCTTGTAAAAAATGCTCATATTTAATTATGAACTGCTTTAAATCACTATCGAAGTTACAAGAAGTATTTGGCTTATCGTGTGATGCAACAGATATATAGCCCTTTCAAGTCATGTTGTGTTTGGACTTGGGGTTGGGACAGGAAGAGCAGCAGCCGTGTCAGCTAGACACTCACATGTGCACCTGATTATGGAGAATTATTCCAAAATATTATTACAAAGCTGAATATCCAGGGAGTTAATTGAAAACTATTTTAATGTTCTTGGCAGTGGGATTGGAATTGTTGATAAAGTCGGTCCCTTCATTTAACTGTCTTTTAGGTTCTTTCCTTGTTGCCATGAGTATTGCAGGTAATAGAATATATTCATAAGAATATCAATCTTGGGGCTAAAATGCCTTGATTCTTTGCACCTCTTTTACAAGTCCGTACATTTAATTACTAATTGATAAGCAGCAGCTTCCTACAAATGGTAGGAGACTGCCACGTTTTTGCTATCATGATTGGCTGGGCCTGCTGCTGTTCCTAGTAAGATATTCTGAATTCCATTTTATCAATAAAGCTTGATTTAACAAACAAGAAATTTAATCATGTATGTGTAATTCCTCCTTTACTCCGCCCTTATTTTAAAACACCGTACCATTGTAAATGAGAAGTTTCTCATGGAGAAAGATGTTAGTCTCTTAATTGGAAAATACTGTTACTCAAGGCATAGATGGAACTGGTTCCCTTCTATTAGAAAGACTATAAAAGATATAAGTCTATGTTGTTCCTTGATCTATTTTTAAGTGGGTTTCTTTCTGGCTACTTATTTTTTCATTAAGATGTGTATCAGCTTGAATTTGCCTACTGTATAATTAAAATAATTGTCAAAGCTTGACAATCTAACAGTGGTGGGGGCGTGTGCGTTTTTGTGTGTGTATGTGTGTGTGTGTGCGCGCGCCTGTGACTTTAAGTGGCCCATGTCTTTAGAATCCAGGTAGTTATGATGTATTTAGTGATTTGAAATACAGCATGTTGATAATATTTAGCAGTTGGCCTTTAAAAATAAGTTCCAACAGCTTAAAGAGTTGTAGATATAAAAATAACCTAATTTAGGTTTCAATTTCTCTGATTAAGCATGTGAAAGTAAGTTTTAAAATCTGTCACATTGAAAAGACTACTGCTGTGCCCTTCTGTATTTTTGTCTCTTTGGGTTGAATGTTGTATTTACTCACCATTTAATTTAATCATTCAGTAAGCAGACTCCCCACTCAGTTCAGTTCAGTCACTCAGTCATGTCTGGCCCTTTGCGACCCCATGAACCGCAGTACGCCAGGCCTCCCTATCCATCACCAACTGCCAGAGTCTACCCAAACCCATGTCCATTGAGTTGGTGATGCCATCCAACCATCTCATCCTCTGCCGTCCTCTTCTCCTCCTGCCCTCAATCTTTCCCAGATTCCCCACTACAAACCTCTTAAAATGTAAGATTTAAGTACAACACCGAATATAAAATCAAAACTGTATATAAAAAGTAGTATAATTTTGTTATATTTGTTTTTTTTCCTAACTTGGAAATATACATATTTGTATATATAACCTTAAAACTAATGTAAGGTTAGAGAAGTATTGGAAACAATAATGTGAAATGTCTCAGACTTAAGTAGTTACATACCAGCAAAATCTTTTCATTATCCTTCTTATTTGTGAGGTGATTAAATGTAACTTAATTGTATTTAATTTATGTCTTAAGCCAGCATGAAGAAAAACAAGTATTATTTATATTTAGAAATCCGTAACAGTTGAAATTACAGAACCAATTCTGTACTTTACTTACAGGTAAATGCTTAATGTCTAAATCTGTGGTAGGGTACAAAGTATGATAATGTTCTAAGTTACAACTTTGTAAGCATCCTAATGTACATTTAATGAACACCAGTGCTTCTAGTATAGATTACGAGTACTGAAAACTAAATTCCTATTATAATTCCTTAATTTTTTAAGTAGACTCAAGTTTTTCGTTATGGAAATTTCAAGAACTTGAACAGGATTTTGAGATGCAAAATCTTAAATCATAACTAAAATATGTGATGGAAAGCTATATTTCAAGCCATTGTAGCATATTTAGTGACTTTTTAAGAGTCTTTTAAAAAGAGGAGGTTAAAAATTCCTCTGTTAGAATTGTTAGTACTGAAATTAGGCCTGGAAGTGAGAGAAAAATGTATGAAGTATTATCTAAGAAGACTAAATCTTTTCCATGTGAGTCTATGTTGCCATACTAGATAGAATTTTTCATTATAAAAGGACAGGAAGGAAGTATGCATTGTAACGGCAGAGAGTGTGTGTTCTTGATTCCTGGGGCTCATGGTGTGTGGGGAACCAGCACACTTTTTAAAGGCACTTTTGCACCTCTGTTGTGCACTTCACTTTTGTACCACTTAAATTTTTGACCTCCTGTCCCCTTTTGTGTGCTAATTAGCATCTCAGGGCAACGCCTCTGTTTTTTGATATGTTTGATATTTTCTTTGGAGGGAAAAAGTTCTTGTGTGATGATAACATACTATTCAAATGTACTTTCATTTAAATGTTTTAACTTTGCTGCTTTTAATGGGACATTCATTTTGTATGGCAGATTCTTGCTGCCCTAACATTAGTAATTTCACTGATCTCTTGCTATATTTTAGCAAGGTAGGCTCTCTTAATTTCCACTTTGTTAGGGAGTATACTTTTACAGATAACAGAAGCAGTTCTCAATATTGGCATTAATTTTAAAAATCTAAGTGGTATTTTTCTTACTCAGCTTTAGAACTGTTTCAAACTCATTTTTAATTATGATGCATTAATTTGTTTTTAGAGTTCTGTGCAATTAGTGTACTGCTCACTTAATTTTTTTTTTACTACATAAAATTAAGAAATTTGGGTTAAAGAACAGATCAACTATATAATTCAAATAATGTGAATTATAGCAGTAGTTTCAGTGACCATCCACTCACTTTTTCTACAAAATTAAGTGTTAATTGCAACATGCTCTTCTAGGGTAAGCACCTTGGAACTATCAAGAAATGAATAGGTCCTTGCTCTCAAGGAGTTTACATTTGAATAGAATTTATAATCTAATGTATGTTAATATCATAACTGGATCACTCATCCAAAAAATAGCTACTGCCCACCTGCTCTCTGCCAGATACTTTCCTGAACAAGGTGGGGCTCTGCCCAAAGAGCTTATTTGCAGTTCCTTAGTCACTTGAAAACTCTTTTGTTTTATTCTTCTCAGAGTTAAAAATCTTATTCAAAAGAAAATTTTACTTAGAAATAAAATTGGATTGATGAGGCTCATGTCTCTTCAGTGTGCTTGACTGCCTTTCACGAATGGCTTAGACTTTCTGCTGACAGCAGCAAATCATAGAAATAAGGTTAATGTATTTCTTAGAAGTATCCAACCCTGGGAATAGGAGTTTAAGGCATTTGAAAACATATATCTAGGACTTCCCTGGTGGTCCAGTAGTTAAGACTCCAGGCTTCCAATGCAGGGTGCGTGGGTTCAATCCCTGGTCAGGGAACTAAGATTCCACATGCTACATGGTGCAGACAAAAAAGTTTAAAAAGTCAAAAGTAAAAACGCATCTATCTAACCTTATTTTACCAAAAGTCTGTATTTTCTTGAAAAAACACTGCCAATGTTAATATCCAATTTTAGCTAAGTGATTACTGTGCTTTAATTTTTTTTAATAATTTTACTGACCATCTTTACAGAACAAATTCATATGGAAATTCTATTTGTAGTTTCTGAAGGAACTGATGAAACTGGTTACAGGGTTTTTTGGTTTTAATTTTGAATTTCATGATATTGTATACTTCTAATTCATAAAGTTTGAGAGGTTTAAACCTTTAATGTTTTGATTGCCATTTGTACAGTATTATGTTAGGATTTGGAATTAGAAAATACTATGTAAATATTTCCATATATAAATGTTTCTCATTTGAGATTTTTCTTCAAAGGAAACTTTCAAGAGTTGCATATACTTTTGCTTTCAAATACTGCTGGTGAGATGACCATTTTTAAATTAAGTGATCTAGTCTTCTAATTAAGTTTTTCTTTTAGGCATTAGAAAGACTATAGTTTAAAATTTAAGAAGCTTAATTTTACTTCTTTCTATAATGTGGTATGAGTTTAGAGTTGTATTTAATTTTTATATACAATACTTCAGAATATGCTTGAAAGATTTAAGAATACATTTTCTAAATATTATTAGTATAATACTGTATTTTTTCATTGGGTCAGAATATAAGTCTCAGTTACGTGTTATTACCAACAGAATGCTACACAGAGATAATCAAAGGCATTTGGCTCCACTTCTGTTCCTTTTGACATAGATTCTTTCCCTTTTCCCTGTTTTATATATTTAGTGTCCTCTGCTCTCATATTTTCCTAATTATATTACCAGCAGGTAGGAGTATGCCAGTTAGAAGCACTGTATTAAAACTGAAATTGTAGCTGACAGCTTATACTTTTATAAAGGGGAGGGGTGGGTTGTTTAACTTGATACAACAACAGAGTGAAATTTTTTCTCCCCTATCCTAGAGGAAATGTTGCTTCATTTCCTCTACTACCCTCTTGGTGGCTTTTTTTTTTTTTTTCAAACCAAAACAGGCCAATTCCATTTTCTTGAGCAAGAAAGCTTAGTGCATTACCTCACCAAGCCAATTAATAACTGTGTAAACCTGGGCTGAAAATAGGAAAATGTGGGAAAAGGAGTGGGAAGATGCCAGTGAGGAGGACAGAGGAAGGTTACTCTTAATTATTTAAAAAGCCATAGAAAAAAGTCTTCCTTGGACCTAGCTGTATATTAATAAGAACTGTTGCATCACATAAACCAGCAAGAACCAATCTTTTCTTTTGCAGATTGATTTTTCTAACAAGTCAGATGATTAAAAAAAAAAAAAAAAAATTACTGCTTCTCCAGCATAGAAACAACTGAGAAGTCTTTCAGTTCTTTTCATTGTTCCGAAAGCCAGTGTTCTATAATAGCTTTCTCACTGAACTGAATGTTTAGAAAAATTGTTTAAAAAAAATTTTTTTTTAAATAGTCCTCCTCATCCAGTAAAGAACTTTTAGTAATATTTGTATTTGTATGGTACTATCTGAAGTTAGATTTGTGTAAGAAATTGGGTAGCTGCAGAACAAAATTAGTACTATTTTAATTAGGTGTAATGAATGGCACAAATTGTTGCAATGCTTCTAAACCTTTTAGGGTCACAGGCCCTTTGAGACTGAATAATCCTAGGAATTTGTCACCCAGGAAAATGCATAGAATGCAAATAACTCCTCAAAGTTTCCAGTACTGTAGTGGTTCATGGGGTCCTGGTTGAGACCCTATACTACAATACTACAGGGCACATCAGCCTTTTTCCTTCAGAGCCCATAAAAAATACATCAAAGATGTCAAAATAATTTGAGGCTATTTTAAAGAATAGTTTCCATATTTAAAAGGTAGAGGAGGTAGGGGTCTAGGCTAGAATTAATTAACTGATATTAATTATGTTAATATCAGTATTAACATATTCTTTTAAAAATTTGTATCTTGAGGGCTGGAAAGAGAATGATTAGTATCCGGGCTAGTTTTGGAGGATAACATTTCTAAATTTGCCACTTTTGAATCTCAACAGACGAGGTAAAACAGAAATGTTTATGGAACATTTCTGACCTGTGTAGTATAGATTTAGTATATTCACAAGCAGCACATTTGACTGTCAGATCTCACTCAGGTTTTAAGATTTCAAGCTTCCTTTTGTCAGAGTTTATTAAGTATTTAATTCACTTCAAATTCTTAGGAATTAGGTATTTACTGATACAGATGTTAAAATAGGTACATACAGCCACCAATGTACAGGATTACGAGATTTCTTTTAAGCATAACTACCATGAAAAAATGGATTAGCTTGTTGCATTTGTTGCCAAAATTGGATGTTTGGTTATAGTGTATGTAATTCCCATTTGTGGGGATTTTGAAACGGAGACTGTTGTCTTATCTGGTTAGCCCTTATCCAAGTCAACAGCGTATCTGCAGCAAAATAGCTTATTTATAGTAATATGCCCGAATACTGGTTGGTTTCACTCTTGAAATTATTTCAATTAATTTGTATAAATGTTATGAGTGGAGAGACCGTGTTAAAAGCATGTTGCATTATATATTTTTCAAAATCCATACATGTAAAACTAATACAGAAGTATTTCCTAAACACAGTGTATAACAAAATTCTCCATAGAAATTCATCTACTGTTTGTAGTTTATGTGATCCAAACTCTTAAAGAAATTCCATTAATGTATATGTTGTATTTTGTACATTTCCTGGTCCAAAGAAAGTATGTAAATTCAGTTCTAACTTTTAAGAATGTACTTTTTGTTTTCAAGGCCATTGAAGAAATCACATTCAACTTGTGAGTGGATACAGATGTATGAAATGGAAAGTAGAAATAATTCTCGCTTGCAAAACTGGTGCCACCAAATAAACAGGCAATTGCATAATGTGTGTGTATCTATGATTGTTTGATACTGCAAGCATTTTTGATTTGCCTAGAAACCTGGAAATTTTTAATTTATTCATTAGGAGACCTTAAGAAAATTTTTGTTCAATTGAACTTGGTTAATTTGCTTAAAAGAAGATAGATCTGATAGTTAATGATTTGAACTAGAATTGTCCCTCCCTGATTTTAGGAAGACGACTGAAAGCCAGTAAGTTCAGATTGATGGTTATTTTCATGAAAACATCCCAGAAATAAAAAAAAAGCCATAAGTTGTTCCTCTTGGCAGGAACATCTCATTTGTCATGTTACTCCCTTAAAGAGTTGAGACTGCATGGGGAGTGGCCTGGAAAGGACTTCACCTAGCTAGTATCCCTGGTGTAGTGTGCCCTTCTTAGTAGACACTTAAGTGTTTAGGATGCTCACTTCCTCTGCTCGTTCTGAGAATTGGTTGTACTACTTCTGCCCTGTATTCATTCATGTCTGAAAGTGTGACTTATTTTATAAGCTTGCATAATTAGAGGGATTTTAGAGTACATTGAACTGATGATGAAGTAAAGTTCTATGAACTGCAAGAGCTTATTTTGTTCATTTGCAGTTTGTAATGAAAACACAATAATGAGACATAAGCAAGGGCAGCAAGTCTTATAGCTAAGTAAAATTGAAGTAAATAAGGATTAATTTGGTTTATGCATAACTAGTATCTGTTCACTTGTCAAAGTGTGTTCTGTAGTTTTGTTTTTGTTTTTTGTAGTTTTTCTTTTGAATGGTGAACCTAGGTTTTTGTGGAGTCTTGTTTTTTTAGTAAAAAGTGTTGCTTTCAGTTGTCTGTCTTAATTGGTCACATACTGAGAAATTGATACTGGGGTACTCCCTTTTTTTTCCTTTGTTATCACTTAATAGCTCAGACTTGAAATTCCCATCAAATCACAAAAATTTTAATTCTAGTTAAAAAGTCTATTCTTAGATGAACTACCCTGAAAACCTTGGCATGAATGCCCTCTGTAGAATTTGGTTTACTTGCCTCAAAACCAAACAGTTAACCAGAGACTGGTAAAAGATTTGTGTTCTGCTGCCTACTGTCTATGTGAGACTCATATTTATTCTCATGCCTAGTATAAGGCTATTCAGAGTACTGACAAAGCTTTTTATAAGATTGTGTTTCATGTTACTGTTACCTAAATAGTGCATTAGCTAAACACACTATATGTGTATCATTCTTTGCTGTAGTTGGGATACCAGGTTGGGTCTTTCAGATACATCATTTTCTCTATGGCTTTCCTTATAGCTACACAAATGTTTTTCTAGACGTTTGATTGGTGAAATTGCCAATATTTGATCATTTTTTATCTACCAAAATGGCCGTTTTTATCTGGCTAGATTTAATAGTTTCTTAAATTACTTCCTAAATTATCAGATTGCAAGTCAGTATAGTTGACCCTTGAGCAATGTGGCAGTTAGTAGTCGTGACCCTCTGTACAGTTGAAAATCCAAGTATAACCTTACAGTTGGCCTTCCAAACCCTCATTTCTGTGTTGGCAGACTCAACCAAGCAGATTGGGTAGTAATGTAGCACATATTTAATGGAATAAAATACGCCTACAAGTGACCTGTGCAGTTAAACCTGGTGGTGTTCAAGGATCACCTGCACTTCTCATTTATATTTCAGTTAAATCATGTCTCCTTAGAATTGATCCTTAGAACTGGATGACAAGTTTTAAAGAAAAGCTATAGCTTTGAAAACATTTGCAAATACGAAGTTTGCTGAATATAGACAATACCAAATTTATAATTTCTACCTTGAAATTAAATGAAAGCTCTTAAGATAACATTCATATTACTAACTTATTGTCACTCCAACTTTTCATAAAGCCCCTATAGTTGTTCTAGGATAGATCCAACTTGCTGCCTAGACATTGGTATGAGAAATGTTATTCCACCAGTGACCCAGAAAGGGAATAAAATTGAATTTAAATGTTGAGGCAGAATTATAATAAAGCATAAAATATAAGGTGGGGAAATAATATTACATAATTGAGATAAGTGAAGTGTTCCTTTCAAACATTTTATTAAGGCTGTTGAAATGTATGGATCCAACTCAGTCTTTGACTGTTGGATCCGTACAATCAATCAGTTAAGTTTCTGAGAATCATACTCTTTAAGTTCAGTCCTTGTTAAAGGTGGATGAAGGCTCTAATTTAGTTCTAGGTGATGATCAGACTCTGACTTAGATTGTAGTCAAGCTGTGCCCTTCCTAAGGATCTTTTAGATTTTGCTATTTGTGTTTGTTTTGTTAAAAAGTGGCTAAAATTGCCTAGTATTTAGAAATCAAAAGGTTTGCTAGAAAAGTTTTTGTTCTAAGTCAAAGGGATTGTGTATTTTCCTCATATTGGCATCCTGAAACCATTCTGGGATTGTCTTTTAAATTCTCAGTGTTAACATTTTGAATGTATAGTTCGTTCTATTTAATGAAGAAAACAATGTTTACCTCTATGTCATTGTCTTCCTTGGTGGCTCAAAGTGTAAAGAATCTGCAAGGCAGAAGACCCTGGTTCGATCTCTGGGTTGGGAAGATTCCCCAGGAGAAGGGAATGGCTACCCACTCCAGTATTCTTGCCTGGAGAATTCCATGGACAGAGGAGCCTGGTGGGCTACAATCTATGGGGTCGCAGAGCTACAATCTATGGGGTCACAGAGAGTCAGACACGACTGAGCAATTAATACTTTTCACTTTTCCTTTCATTATGAGAGCAGAGTTATTCTCAGTTATTTTAGCCATTGGTCTTTTAACTGCCTACTAACAAAACTGTATGGTTTTTTAAGACTAAAAGTCTCCAGAACATTCCTAACAAAAACTTAAAATTTTCTAGTGATTGAAGTAGAAGCACATGGGAAGTAATTTTTTAAACTTTGCATTAGACAAATAAAAGTTCCCCTAATGGACATTCAGTTTTTATAACTGTCTGCCTTTTTTTGATGTATTTTGCCAAACTGCAGCAATGATCCTTAATGGAAAGAGGTCTTTTTAAGGGTAATGAAACTGTTTCTGTGCCTAGGTCACAGAAAGGAAGCTTGCTTGATGTCCTTCCTCAATATTTCCTTTTCTGTCTGAAAACAGAATGATTGCCTTGTTTTTTCCCTTTGGTTTTGTCTTAAATATCCTAAGTTCCTAGCATGCATTATACTTTAGGACTTCTGTAAATATTTTTTAGAAATATCTGAAAGCTTTGAATTCTGTATTCTTGTATCATAAAGGTTTATCATGTGCTCTGATTTTTAAAACATACAGACTGGACTATTTAATGATAGTGAGATTATAATGTGTTATATAGGCATGTATCAATATCCTGGTTCAAGGTCCACTGCACAGTCCCCATCAGTACTGTTACTGGTTCAACCTGACCTTCAGAGAGGTTTGCCTGCTTCACCATCAGATGGATTTGACATCTGACAGGACCACAGTGTCTATAAATGCTTCATCTCGGGAGGATCAGAGCTCCAAGGAAACTTCCTAGAGGGCAAGTCTCCATAATTGGAGATAAGAATGAAGTAGCAGTTTTTGAGGATCACATATTTGGTGCTCTAAATCTGTTGAAATTGTCTTGACACTTTAGTTTCTTGGCCTGAAAGTTAACACTTTTGTTCAGAAATCATTTGTTCAGGTATAAAAATTGGAATACTTCATGTAAAAAGAATTACAATTTTTAATCTTAGAATCTGATTTTTCTTAAACATTAACTTGCAGTCATTTAATGGAGTTGGCATTTTTCTTTTTGGCATGGGAGGAGGAAGGGAATGTGCAGGAGGGGCAGAAAAGGAGATAGATACTAAAGGCAACAGGAGGAGGTTGTTTTAAAGTAAAAAAGTATCTTTTTTAAGTTAAGAAAATTTTGTTTTGAAATTCCAAATAGAATTAATCAATTTAGTCCCTATAAATCATCTGTTTTATAGTAGTCAATAATGCATTACAGTTGATGAATTAGTCAAGTCTCTCTTTGCTCTCCATTAAGTCCCTCCAAAGGCCCTGTATTAGGAGAAGGGAATGAACCAACTTCAGGTGTTAACTGTCACTTGTAGGTTCCATTGGGAAAGCAATCAAAATGAGGTTTATGATAAGGATTGCAGGTTTCCCTTCTACAGTATTATCTGTTCTTGGCCTTTCTGAGGCAGTGGATCACAGTCTGCCAGCAAGATAGAATTACTTGGGAAGCTTAAAAAAATCCTTCAGCAGCGCGGGTTAGGTTGAAAGGTTCACACTTAAAATTATCCAACCCCACCCCCACCTCCCCCATCCCCAGTCAGTGGCTCCCATTTCACTCAGTAAGAATCAAAGGCTTTACATGATCTCCCTACAAAGCCCCCTAAATAACCTGGTCCCTGTGACTTCTCACACACCTCTCCCTCCCTCTGCTTCCATACTGGTCTCCTGGCTGCTCTAAATCATGCCTGTCTCATCCAAACCCTAGGGTCTTACTTGGATTTTTAACCTGTTCCCTCTACGTGGTTTGTTTCATTGACTAAAATGAGTCACATCTAACTTCAAGGGGACCTAAAGGACTGAACCAGAATATTATGAACAACCCTACTTACCAACATGGGGCACAATATAATATGGATGAATAAGCCTGTACATGTGTGTGCGCCTGCAGAAAATTAGGTTGGTGTTACATACACTCTAGGAGGTGTGGTCTCTTCTGAACTGTGCCCTTTGAGAGGGGTACTGGTAGCAGAATGGCTGGGGCCACATTAGCACAGAGAGTAATATTTTAAGTGTTCAAAATTATTACGAGTCAATGCTATTGCACCTTTGGGGATGAAGTTGGAATACATAATGTTAAGGATAAGGTTAGATATCTGTGCATGCTAAGTTCAATCAGGTCTGACCCTTTGCAATCCCATGGACTGAAGCCCGCCAGACTCCTCTGTCCGTAGGATTCTCCAGGCAAGAATATTAGAGTGGGTTGCCATTTCCTTCTCCAGGGGATCTTCCCAACCCAGGGATTGAACTCGGGTCTTTTAAGTCTCCTTCTTTGGCCAGCAAGTTCTTTACCACTAGCGCCACCTGGGAAGCCCAAGATATCTGTACACAAAGCTAAGTAGGAAGAATCTTCCAGGCAAAGGAACAGCAAAGGAAAAGAAGTATCAGGAAAGGCAGCTGAAGCCAGAGAGAATGTTGGTCTTAGTGGGAACTTTCCATGCACATCCTAAGGGGGATAAGAGTGAAAGTGAATGTCACTCAGTCGGGTCCGACTCTTTGTGACCCCGTAGACTATACAGTCCATGGAATTCTCCAGGCCAGAATACTGGAGTGGGTAGCCTTTCCCTTCTCCAGGGGATCTTCCCAATCCAGGGATCAAACCCAGATCTCCCACATTGCAGGTGGATTCTTCACCTGGTGAGCCACAAGGGAAGCCCCAAAATACTGGAGTGGGTTAGGGGATCTTCCCAACCCAGGAATTGAACCAGGGTCTCCTGCATTGCAGACGAATTCTTTACCAACTGAGCTATCAGGGAAGCCCAAAACAGCCAGACATCCTGGAATGTGAAGTCAAGTGGGCCTTAGGAAGCATCACTACAAAACTAGTGCAGGTGAAGGAATTCCACTTGAGCTATTTCAAATCCTAAAAGATGATGCTGTGAAAGTGCTGCACTCAATATGCCAGCAAATTTGGAAAACTCAGCAGTGGCCACAGGACTGGAAAAAGTTAGTTTTCTTTCCAATCCCAAAGAAAGGCAATGCCAAAGAATGCTCAAACTATCACACAATTACACTTATCTCACACACTAGCAAAGTAATGCTCAAAATTCTCCAAGAAAGGCTTCAACAGTACATGAACCATGAAATTCCAGATGTTCAAGCTGGATTTAGAAAAGGCAAAGGAATCAGAGATCAAATTGCCAACATCCATTGGATCATTAAAAAAGAGAGTTCCAGAAAAACATCTATTTCTGCATTATTGACTATGCCAAGGCCTTTGACTGTGTGGATCACAATAAACTGTGAAAAATTCTGAAAGAGATGGGAATACCAGACTACCTGACCCGCATCTTGAGAAACCTGTATGCAGGTCAGGAATCAACAGTTACAACTGGACATGGAACAACAGACTGGTTCCAAATAGGAAAAGGAGTACATCAAGGCTGTATATTGTTACCCTGCTTATTTAACTTACATGTAGAGTACATCATGAGAAACGCTGGGCTGGATGAAGCACAAGCTGGAATCAAGATTGCTTAGAGAAATATCAATAACCTCAGATATGCAGATGACACCACCCTTAAGGCAGAAAGTGAAGAAGAACTAAAGAGCCTCTTGATGAAATTGAAAGAGGAGAATGAAAAACTCGGCTTAAAGCTCAACATTCAGAAAACTAACATCATGGCATCCGGTCCTATCACTTAATGGCAAATAGATGGGGAAACAGTGGAAACACTGGCTGACTTTATTTTTGGGCTCCAAAATCACTGCAGATGGTGATTGCAGCCATGAAATTAAAAGACGCCTACTCCTTGGAAGGAAAGTTATGACCAACCTAGGTAGCGTATTAAAAAGCAGAGACATTACTGTGCCAACAAAGGTCCATCTAGTCAAGGCCTTGGTTTTTCCAGTAGTCATGTATGGATGTGAGAGTTGGACTATAAAGAAAGCTGAGCACCAAAGAATTGATGCTTTTGAACTGTGGTGTTGGCAAAGACACTTGAGAGTCCCTTGGACTGCAAGGAGATCCAACCAGTCCATCCTAAAGGAGATCAGTGCTGGGTGTTCACTGGAAGGACTGATGTTGAAGCTGAAACTCCAATACTTTGGCCACCTGATGCGAAGAATTGACTCATTAGAAAAGACCCTGATGCTGGGAAAGATTGAGGACAGGAGGAGAAGGGGATGACAGATGATGAGATGGATGGATGGCATCACCGACTCAATGGACATGGGTTTGGCTGAACTCCGGGAGTTGGTGATGGACAGGGAGGCCTGGCGTGCTGCGGTTCATGGGGTCACAAAGAGTCGGATACAACTGAGTAACTGAACTGAACTGAACTGGAGGAGGTGACCAAAGAAGACAAAGGAAGATAAGAGAGGTTTAGAGAAAGATAGATCTCTAAGAAAGCCAAATTCTTGGGTCCTTTGCTTCTTGAAAAGAGCTTCCATGAAATTTATCTTATGAGTACGACATTGCTTATCTCAAATCAGCTTTACTCAGTGGCATTTCAGTAACACATGGAATTGTCCTTCTCTCTTACACCACTCTTACACCTTCTCTCTTACACCACTCCTTCTCAGGGCAGTGTTGCCCCGAACCTCAGTCTTTAAATAATTTTGGCTGATTGTCCAGTTAGAAAAATCTATCTTGTTATGTCTTTCACCCAGATGGAGTATTCTGGAGTCTCCGGAAGAGAGATGGGCTGCGGAGAGCCTTGGCAGTAGCTCTGGCAGCCCTTCGAATTCATGTCGAAGGCGTTCTTCACAACCTTAGCTAGCCGGGCTACTACCCGCCCAGCATGAGCCAGGAGCTGTGGTCTAGTTTGAACCCTGCACTCTGAGTTGGCGGGCGCAGGGAGGCGGGACCACATGAAATGCTGTTTGAGGTTTCCTGTTTGCTCTCGCTCTGCTGCTGCCGCCCTTTGCCACCACCTCCCTCCAAGCCAAAGCAAAGTAACACTGACATTGAGAATGTGGGGGCAGTTACAAGCAGTCAGCCTTCTGATAGTTTATCATTCTCCAAGTTTTTAAGATGGACAACGTACAAAAATTAAAAAACATTATAAAACAATCTCCAGTGTGTCAGCAACTTATCTCTGATGTGACTATCTTAAGGTGTATAATTATGTGCATATTTTTGAGCTGCTTCTAAAGCTATTACCCAAGTCAATTCACGATGAATGTGATCATTTGTATGTCAACACTGCTTTATTCTCTCAGAAAGCTTCCCTTCACCCACGGTGCTCTGCTTGATTCCATTCTAAAGCAGTTGTTACTCCACCATTTGCGGCTCGGACATAAGGTAAACAGTGATATATTTTTCTTCTTAGTCAATGTGATTTGTTTAGGAGAAATTCTCCGAAGGTAAGTAGTAAGCAAGAAAAACAAAAGCAAAACCTAACAGCATGGGCTCTGCTCACCTACCGGATGCTTCATCTTCCTGCTGCTCAGCTGTCTTGCCCAGTGTTGCTGGGGAGAATTATTCCCCAACATTAAATGAACCCCTGCCTACAAAACCCTGAAATACCCTAAAGCTGCTCCTGTCAAAAGCCCCTCCACTGAGGTCCACACCTGTGACTCGGGAGGCAGTGCACGTGGAAACCATCTGCCGTCTCTACTGCATGTTCCTGGGCACAAGCAGATATTTGCGGAATCATCACCCAGAGGTGAGACGGAGGCCCATCTCTCTGAGGTGTTTCCAGGACCACCAGAGTGTGTTTCATGTTTGCCGAAGGCCTGTGTTTTGAGTTAGAATATACTAAGCCTCCAGACTTGGTGAGTCTTTCCAGTCATTGTCTTGTGGTGCAGGGAAAAGATAAATCAAATAGAAGTTCTCAGGTATATGGATTATTGTATAAGTGAAAGAATATTAATTAAAATATAGTAGATTTACCTCCTACCATGATTTAAAATAACCTATTTAAAAAAAAATCTTTAAGCTGGAAAAGAAACCAGTATTTTTTCAAACTTTGGTTGATATGAGCCACCTGGATTAACCTATCAAAGAAGACTGCACCACCTTTATTATCTTTTAACAAATCTGTTACTGTAAAATATACATAACAAAAGGGAGGGATTGGAGGCAGGAGGAGAAGGGGACGGACGACAGAGGATGAGATGGCTGGATGGCATCACTGACTGGATGGACATGAGTTTGAGTAAACTCCGGGAGTTTGTGAT
Organism: Cervus canadensis; assembly: GCF_019320065.1. Classification (NCBI taxonomy): domain Eukaryota; kingdom Metazoa; phylum Chordata; class Mammalia; order Artiodactyla; family Cervidae; genus Cervus; species Cervus canadensis. Next base: position 67,643,016 of record NC_057391.1, read on the forward strand.
GGACAGGGAGGCCTGGTGTGCTGTGATTCATGGGGTTGCAAAGAGTTGGACACGACTGAACGACTGAACTGAACTGAACTGAAGTACATCTACAATGTAGTTTAGCTGTCCCCACTATTTATTTCCAGAGCATTTTCACCATCCCAAACAGGAACTCTGTACCCATTAAGCAATAACTCCCCATTCTCCCCTCCCTTTGGCCTTTGGCAACCTCTGTTCTACTTTCTATCTCTAGGAATTCGCCTATTCTAGATACTTTATGTAAGTGAAATGATACACTATTTGTCCTTTTGTGTCTGGCTTATTTCACTTGGCGTAATGTTTTTAAGTTTCATCCATATTGTAGTGTTTATAGGAATTTTCTTCATTTTATGGTTAATTATTATTCCAGTGGTGTATATACCACAATTTGTTTATCCACTGATAAACACTTGGGTTTTTTCCATCTTCTGGCTCTTGTGGATAGTGCTATGAATGGGCATACAACTTTGAATCCTTGTTTTCAATTCTTTTGGGTATTTAGGAGTGGAATTGCTGGATCTTATTATAATTATTTTTTCAGTTTACTGAGGAACTATCAGACTATTTTTCCACAGTGGCTGCACTGTTTTTCATTCCCACCAGCAATGCATGAAGGTTCCAGTTTCTCCACATCCTCACCAACACTTATTTTCTGTTTGTTTGAATAATAGCCATTGTAATGGGTGTGCAGGGGTATCTCATGGTGGTTTTTATTTGCATTTCCCTGATGACTAAAGATGTTGAACATCTTTTCACATGCTGCTTATAAGTTATTTACGTATTTTCTTCTGAGAATTTTATTTTTAAGTTATTTGCCCATTTTAATTGGGTTTTGTGGTTTTTTGATATGTTGAGCTGTAGTTCTTTATGAATTTTGAAAATTTATTAGATAGGTGATTTACAAATATTTTCGCCCACGCTGTGGGCCCTCTTACTCTGTTGATAGTCTTTTCATGCACACGAGTTTTTAATTTTGATGAAGTTCACTTTTTCTTCATAACCTGTGCTTTTGGTGTGTAACATGTGTGCTTAGTGGCTCAGTCGTGTCTGACTCTTTACGACCCCATGGACTGTAGCCCACCAGGCTCCTCTGTCCATGGGGATTCTCCAGACAAGAATACTGGAGTGGATTGCCGTGATCTTCTCCAGGGGATCTTCCCAACCCAGGGGTCGAACCCAGGTCTCCCATATTGCAGGCAGATTCTTCACTGTCTGAGTCACCAGGGAAGGACCTGGTGTAATATCTAAGGTTACACCAAAGAGAACTGTGCTTTTGGTGCAATACCTAAGAAATCACTGCCTAATCACTTCAAGGTCATGAAGATTTTCACCTATATTTTATTCTATTATATAGTTCTTAAATTTAGGTCTCTGCTCCATTTTTCAGAGTTAATTTTTATATATGGTATAAGTAAGGGTGTGACTTCTTTATTTTGCATATGGATATAGTTTTCCCAGTACCATTTGTTGACAAGATTACCAATTTTATTTACAAGGACAGACTGAGTGTTCCTTTTCTCTTCCTGCCTCACCTGACAATGGGCACAGAAAACTTGCAGACTGTTTCTTCTCCCTCCTATTACCTGGCTGGTGAAGATCAACCCTGATTCCTACATTAATAATGGCACTTACACTCCCCATTTCAAATTTGCCATTAACCAAGACAAATGGGTTCTACAATTTTTTTTTTTAATTTATTTACTTATTTTGTTTTTGGCTGTGCTACATCTTTGTTGCTGCTCAGACTTTCTCTAGTTGTGGTGAGTGAGGGTTACTCTTGGTTGCAGTACGCAGGCTTCTCATTGTGGTGGCTTCTCGTTGCAGAGCATAGACATTAGGCACATGGCTTCAGCAGTTGTGGCTCATGGGCTCTAGAGCAAGGACTCAGTATTTGTATCACATGGGCTTAGTTGCTCCATGGCATGTGGAATCTTCCTGGACCAGGGATCAAACCCATGGCTCCTTCTTGCAGATTCCTATCCACTGCACCCCCAGGGAAGTCCCAGTTCTGCAGTTCTTGTGACCACGTTTTCCCTATAAGTCTGCTGGATGGCTGCGAGAAATACTGAGACAGTGTATCCAATAAAACCCAGCACAGTGCTTATCACACAATTGATTAATTTCTTAGCGTTCTTCCTTTCTAAGCAGCTGACTCTAGATAACTTAAGCAAAAAATGAAAGCTATAGACAGGTATTAGAAGTTCACAGACTTATAGAAGGCTAGAAAACCAGGCTTGGAAATGAGTAGGAACCAAGGTAATTAGAGGAAGGATCTATCCTTAGAGCTTCATATGGGTCAGACACCAAAATTTAGTGATATATCAAAATGATACATAATGCAGTAGAAGAGATTTCCCAAAGGAAAATGCAGTTAGGAAGAAGGAGTGAATGCTGGGAAACCATTTATGACAACTGTCTGCCTTAAATAATCTTGCTGGTTTCGCAGTATCCATATCCATGTGCTTTTCATTCATATACTCCCCAAAATGCTCCTGCTTCACATAATACTATTATCAAACCTGCATGGTGTGTGTGTGTCCTCAACTGTGTCCGACTCTTTGCAACCCCATGGACTACAGCCTGCCAGGCTCTTCTGTTCATGGAATTTTCCAGGCAAGAATATTGGAGTGGGTTGCCATTTTCTTCTCCAGTGGATATTCCTGACCCAGGGATTGAACCCAAGTCTCTTGAATCTCCTTTTTTGGTAGATGGATTCTTTACCACTAGCACCACCTGGGAAATCCAAAAGTGCACTACCCCTCCTCAAAGGAAGACAACAGAAAGTGTTGTCACTGTTCCAAGGCCAGACATCTGTGATGTCTGCTGTTTAGTCCCGTCACAGTCCCATTTTGGTATTCAGTAACTTACATATTAAAGGGTGAATTTAACAAACAAATAGTCTGTGTGGGCAAGTAGGGGTCAGTTCAGTTTGGTTGCTCAGTCATGTCTGGCTCTCTACGACCCCATGGACTGCATCATGCCAGGCTTCCCTGTCCATCACCAACTCCTGGAGCTTGCTCAAACTTATGTCCATCACATCAGTGATACCATCCAAGCATCTCATCCTCTGTCGTCCCCTTCTCCCGCCTTCATTCTTTCCCAGCATTAGGATCTTTTCCAATGAGTCTGTTCTTCGCATCAGGTGGCCAAAACATTGGAATTTCGGCTTCAGTGTCAGTCCTCCAATGGATATTCAGGACTAATTTTGTTTAGGATGGACTGGTTGGATCTCCTTGCAGTCCAAGGGACTCTTAAGAGTCTTCTGCAACACCACAGTTCAAAAGCATCAATTCTTTGGCGCTCGGCTTTCTTTATAGTTCAACTCTCACATCCATAAATGACCACTGGAAAAACCATAGCCTTGACTAGATGGACCTTTGTTGACAAAGTAATGTCTCTGCTTTTTAATATGCTGTCTAGGTTGGTCACAGCTTTTCTTCCAAGGAGAAAGCATCTTTTAATTTCAAGGCTGCAATCACCATCTGCAGTGATTTTGGAGCCCAGAAAAAGAAAGTCAGCCACTGTTTCCACTGTTTCCCCATCTCTTTGCCATGAAGTGATGGGACCGGATGCCATGACCTTAGTTTTCTGAATGTTGAGCTTTAAGCCAAGTTTGCTGACTATATAGAGCTTCTCCATCTTTGGCTGCAAAGAATATAATCAATCTGATTTCAGTATTGACCATCTGGTGATGCCCATGTGTAGAGTCTTCTCTTGCGTTGTTGGAAGAGGGTGTTTATTATGACCAGTGTGTTCTCTTGGCAAAACTCTGTTACCATTTGCCCTGCTTCATTTTGAACTCCAAGGCCAGATTTGTCTTTACTCCAGGTATCTCTTGACTTCCTACTTTTGCATTCCAGTCCCCTATAATGAAAAGGACATCTTTTTGGGGTGTTAGTTCTAGAAGGTCTTGTAGGTCTTCATAGAACTGTTCAGCTTCTTCAGCGTTACTGGTTGGGGCATACAGTTGGATTACTGTGATACTGAATGGTTTGCCTTGGAAATGAACAGATCATTCTGTTGTTTTTGAGATAGGAATATGATTAAATTATCTGAAACCTTTAGATATGTACATACTATTATTTGTTGTATCAACAACACTATTTCCTCTTAATGGTCTGTCTGAATCGTTCCCACTATTATATTTTGTTCAAAATACTCTATGGCTCTGTCTAAAGGGTACTTCATGTGGGACCCTCCATTGGGAAGATTATACACTCCCAGCCCATTAGGCTGGCTACATGGTTTTCTTTCACCAGTTGAATGTGAGCTTAAGAGATTTCCATGAAGAAGCTTTTGTCATGTAGTTCTGCCCTTTTCCCTCTGTCATGAGCTTGGCACTGCCCCATACACTGGCCTATACCATCATCCTTGGTCCCAGAGTGAAGAGGACATGAGTAGAGCTGAAACTACTGATCCTTAATTGACACATAATGCAAATGAAAAATAAACCTTTGCTGTCACAACCCACTGAGAGCTGGGAGTCACTTGGCAAGTGCTACTTAAAAAAAAAAAAGAGTCAACAATGAAATCAAAGAAATAAAAAATACCTCGAGACACATGACAAATGAAAACATGACCTTACAAAATCTATGGGATGAAGCAAAAGTAGTTCTAAAAGGGAAGTTCACAGCAGTAGAGGCCTTCCTCAAGAAACAAGTAAAATCTCAAACAACCCAATCTACTACCTAAAATTACAAAAATATGAACAAATAAAACCCAAAACCCAAAAATGGTATAAATGAACCTTTTTCCAAACAGAAATAGCGTCACAGATATAGAAAACACTTACGGTTACCAAGAGGGAGATTGGCAGGGAGGGGAAGGAGGGATAAATTGGGAGATTGTCACTGATATATACATACTACCAAATAGTACTACTACTAAATACATACTACCAAATAAAATAGATAATGAGAACCAAGCGTATAGCACAGGGAACTCTGTTCAATACTTTGTCATGACCTGCAGGGGAATAGAATCTTAAAAAGAGTGATATATGTTTACGCGTAACTGATTCACCTTGCTGTAAACTTGAAACTGATACCACATTGAAAATCAACCGGACCCCAGTGAAAATTAATTTTAAAAAATTTCCTCCAAAGTTTTCTCCAAAAAGTTCAGAACCTAACAAATTTACTAGGAATTCTACCAAGAAGAACTTACATCTATCCTTCTCAAAATATTTACAAAAAAATTGAAGAGAAGGGAACACTCCCAAATCTACTCCATGAGGCTACTATCACCCTGATAGCAATACCAGATGAAGATATTATTAAAAAAAAGATAATCATAGGTCAATATCTTTGATGAATATACAGGCAAAAGTCCTCAACAGAATATTAACAAACCAAACCTAACAATACCTTAAAGGGATCACACACCATGGTCAAGTGGGATTTAGTCCAGTGGAATGCAAGAATTTTTCAATACCTACAAAATAAGATACACCACATTAACAAATTGAATAAAACCCATGATCATTTCAATATATATACGTTAATCGCTCAGTCATGTCTGACTCTTTGTGACCCCAAGGACTGTAGCCCACCCGGCCCCTCTGTCCATGGGATTTTCCAGGCGGAATACTGGAGTGGGGAGCCATTCCCTTCTGCAGATCATTTCAATAGGTGCTTAAAAAGCTTTTTTACAAAATTCAACATCCATTTATGATTAAAAAAAACAAGACTCTCCAGAAAGTGGACACAGAGGGAACCTAACCCAACATAATAATGGCCACATACCCCATGGATCTGGACTTCCAAAACCATGCTGAATAAAAGTGGTGAGAATGTACACCGTTGTCTTGTTCTTGATCTCAAAGGAAATGCTTTCAGCTTTTCACCACTGAGTATGATGCTAGCTGTGAGTTTGTCATGCACGCGTGCTAAGTTGCTTCAGTCATGTCCAACTCTTTGTTACCCTACAGACTATATTTCGCCAGGCTCCTCTGTCCATGGAATTCTCTAGGCAAGAATACTGCAGTTGGTTGCCATGCCCTCCTCCAGGGAATCTTCCCGACCCAGGGATAGTCTCCTGCTTGGCAGGCAGATTCTTTACCATTGAGCCACTGGGGCAGCCCGTGGGTTTGTCATACATGGCCTTTATTATGGTGAAGTAGGTTCTCTCTATGCCCACTTTTTGGAGAGTTTTTATCATAAATGGGCAGGCTGTTGGGTGGGGCCAAGTCTCAGTGCGAAAAAGGTGACCTCTGGGAGAGTTCATGCTGGTGAGCATTCCTGGGGGCCTCTGGCACCAGTGTCCTTGCCCCTTCTGTGAGCCACAGTTGACCCCCACCTCCCTAGGAGACCCTCCAAGACGCACAGGTAGGTCTGGCCCAGGCTCCTATGAAGTCACTGCTTTGCCCTGGGTCCCAGTGAACATGAAAGCTTGTGTACCCTCCAAGAGTGGAGTCCCTGTTCCCTCAGTCCGGGGGAGCTCCTGCACTCAAACCCTGCCGGCTGTGAGACCCAAATGCTCCTGGGGCTCCTTCTCTCAAATACCAGATCCCCAGGCTGGGGAGCCTGGTGTGCAGCTCAGAACTCTCACTCCTGTGAGAAAATTCCTGTAATATAATTATTCTCTGGTTTGTGGGTCACCCACCTGGTGGGTATGGAATTTGGTTATATCACAAAAGTGCCCCTCCTAGCATCACATTGTGGCTTCATCTTTGTATTTGCATGTAGAGTATCTTTTTTGGTAGATTCTGTGGTTTTTGTTTGTTTGTTGTCAATGGTTGTTCACCAGTTAGTTGTGATTTTGGTGTTTTCACAAGAGAAGTTGCATATTTGGAAAAAAATTAAATACCTAGGAAACAACAAAACACATTTATATATTAGAAGGCATCGCTGTGTGGCGTGAGAGGGAGACAGTAGACCCCACGCTGGACCTGCTGCAACCTGGGAATGCCCCTCCCTGGCCAGTCACAACTTAGCCAAAGAGCTTGATTCTTGACCCGCAGTCCCTCTAGAGAGCATAGCAGTGCCTATGGTTGAGGAATAGCGCCCTGTGTGGTCAGAGGTCCCATTCCAGTCAGTGATATGAGGCCATGGAACTGGGTAAGGAAGGGAACGGAGACCGGAAGGTGCAGGCAGTGGAGCGTTTGGTTTTGTCTCGAATTTCAAAACAATGGACTCAGCTAAGAGACTATCTATCTGTTCAGCTGGTTTTCACTTTAGTTTGTGTTCCAAAACTCTTAAGAGTATTTATACATTTGGATGATGGTCACAGAAGAGTAAACGTGTTCCTATATGTAGCATGTAATTTTAGGTAGACAAAGCCTGAGGGTGACATCATGCGAGGAGAGAAGAGCTCCCGTTTCTTGCTCACAGGCAGCTCTTGCTTTTTGCTTTCAAGGCCTCACCACACTGGTGATTCTACTTGCTGCTACCTTCCACAGACCAGTAATCCAAAGAGAGAAACTCTGATTGGCTGGCCAGACAACATCCATTTTCAAGAGTTTTGTTGGGCTGCAGGATAGCTGCCTTAGATTCAGGTGCCAACCTCTGACCTAGGGTGGCAAGGTCACGTGGGTGAGTCAAGGTCATCTTCAAGAGTAGCAGGGACTCAGGTCACAGCCAGCACATTAGTGGAGGGTTTTACTTAGCATTTTCCACAGCATCAGCAAGCCCTTGAACTAATCTGTGTAGGAGACAAAGGTGTGGAAAAGACTTGCTTCCTGACATTCACAAGTAGGAATCAACCTTAAATATTCATTGGAAGGACTGTTGCTGAAACTAAAGCTCCAATACTTTGGCCACCTGATGCGAAGAGCTGACTCATTAGAAAAGACCCTGATGCTGGGAAAGATTGAAGGCAGGAGGAGAAGGGGACGACAGGATGAGATGGTTGGATGGCATCACTGACTCAATGGACATGAGTTTGAGTAAACTCCGGGAGTTGGTGATGGACAGGGAAAGGCTGGCGTGCTGCAGTTCATGGGGTTGCAAAGAATCGGACTGAACAACAACAAGAATAATTCATGCCTCACACGGTTATGAAGAGGAGGGGAGTGAAGAGTCCCCTCTGATGGTGAGTGTTGGTTCTGCCCTCAGTAAAGCATGCAGATCAACTGCTTAACTCAGGGCCTCCTCCCTAATGAGCTCAGTAAGTGATAGCTGTTACTATGGAAGCAGCAGACAAAGCTCTGTACCGGAGCCCTCCAGGCATGGTCTTATGGCCCACCCAGTTTTGCTGGACCAGAAGGTTGGGGAGCGGGCACAGCCAGTCTGTGGACAAATGGGAGTGAGCAGGGCAGGGGCGGCGCCCAGAGGGACGGCCACTGTGTTCAGACAGCTGCTAACCCTTCCCTGAGGGCTGCCCTGGGCCCAGGTGAGTGCTGCGACTGGGCTAGTCGGAGTCTCACCGGGGACTTGGGAAAGCATTGGCTCCTCTCAGCTTTCCAATCCCCTCACCCTCCCTGGCTTGTCAGCAGGTCAGCCTGACACCACCCCTTCATGGGCGCAGCTCCAATGTCTGTCCTGGAATGCGTGGATTCAGATGAACTTCTCCTGCTGCGTTCTCTGTGACACCTTCAACTTCTCCAAAGCCATAAGCCGCAGTGGTTAGCTGGAGGATCTTCCTGAACAGCACGTGGCTGTTTCCCTGGGTGCCCCCAGCCCTGGCAGCCAGCCTTGTGGTCCCTGTGGCCAGAGGAAGGCTTATGTGGGTGCTCACACCTACCACACGGCAGGCAGGGTGAGGCCTCGGCCTCAGACATATGCTTCCCAGGTCAGGGTGAGTCAGGTTGAATAGCAAGCATTAGTTTATGTCACATAAAGTCTATTTGGGTCTTTAGTCAAATTGGCCAAGTCATCTTTTTACCACAAAACTCAAGATTACCACCTAAGCATGACTTTTGGAAAAATTGCTTTTGAGATACATTCTGGCAGGCTCTCAGCCTTTGGGAGCACAAAAACCATCACCATGGTCTCATTGGGGTGGAACCAAGAGCGAGGGGAAAGGCAGGGGCTGTCCACACCACTGTTACTCCAGCCGGGACGCTTTTCAAGGGGTGTGAACGAGTTGTACCTGTATGACTAAGTCTGGTCTAATTTCTAATGTGTAAACCATGATTGTTATTTTTTAAGTGTGGAGAGTACGTGGTGTCTTCATCTGTTGCCAGGGGCTTGGGTGAATTCTCACAGGCTAGTTAGGGAAGATGGGTTGTGGTTCATCGTTGCGCTTTTCATCTGAGGGCAGGTGTCTGATGCTTCCTCACGTCCTCTCCTTCCTAGAGATCCGCACCACCACCCCCACTTCACTCCCTAGTCCTTGACCGGCTAAACCCTTCCTGCATCTCTCTCAGAGATAGGAACATGGCTAGGAAACCAGTATTCCTACAAACTCCTCAGAGGTAACATAGGCCACAGAGGGGCAGGTGGGGATGGGTGCAAGGGGAACCTGACTTCTCAAATCGGATTGTGAAGATCCACAGACACAGAAAACAAACTCGTGATGACCAAAGTAGAGAGGGAAAGGGGAACGCAAACTAGGGGCCCGGGAGTAAAAGATCCAAACTGCTCTGTATGAAGAGGAGAAGCAACAGGACATATTGTCTAGCACAGAGAATTAGAACCATTATCTTGTAATAACTTTTAATTGAGTAAAAGCTGTAAAAATACTGAATCATTGTGTTGTACGCTTGAAACTGATATTGTAAATCAATTATACTTCAAAAAATGAATAAAATCAGATTGTTGAATCCTCCAGAATGGGCTCCTTAGAAAATGCACTAGTCTTGAAAAGACCAGAGACCCTGCCAGGGACCCTGGGGTTTGTACCTCATCATCCCAGCCCTGTGACATATGAAGGCGTAGAAGGAGGGAGGACCACCTTCCTGAGCAAAGAGACTCGTATGGGGGCCCCTAGAAGCAAGAGATGCATAAAACCAGCTTCAGATGCAACATTCCCTCTTCAAGAAGGAATGTGACAGGTTTAGAAGGCTATTCCCCAAAGAACACAGCTACTCTCTTCCACAACCACTTCACGCAGGGCCAGGCAGAGCCCATCAGCGCAGCACCACCTCGCGATCAACACTGTGTGCCTGCTCTGAGCCAGGACTTACCCTGAGGACCTCCCGTGCAGCATCTCACTTCAGTCCTCAAAATAATACCATCATTAGGCTTCCCTAAGTGGCTCAGATGGTAAAGAAACCGCCTGCAATGCAGGAGACCCGGGTTCAATCCCTAGGTTGGGAAGATCCCTTGGAGAAAAGCATAGAAACCCACTCCAGTATTCTTGCCTGGAGAATTCCATGGACAGAGGAGTCTGGTGGGCTACAGTCCATGGGGTCGCAAAGAGTCGGACGTGACTGAGCAATTAACACTATGGAACTATAGGCGTAGTAATCGTCCTACTGAGAGGGAGCCTGACCTGTGCTTACTAACTCGTTGAGCCAGGGAATGAACCCAGAAAGTCTGCCTACAAATCCAGGTTCCTAACTACTCTGTGGTCCACACGGGCAATCTGCTGAGTGCATGAACCACAACCTTTTCTTTCCTGGCCTTAATCTCAGTTTGGCACCTGAGCAAATCCCCCACTTGGAGCTTCTGACCCCAGAAACTTCTCCTGCAACAAGACACTTCCCTGTTCTGGGCATCGCTTTGTACCCCAAAGCCACACAGTCAATCCCATAAGGTTTTCTAGGGCTAAAGAAAAGTGAGCTGTAGACTCCTTTGTTCCCTGGGTAAATTCCATTTCCTTTTGTATTGTCTAAGCATTCCTAGTGATGGAACATTACACCCAGCATATCCTGCTTTTAAAAAGAAGCTTCCATGGAGGTTGGCAAATAACCCCTCACAGCTCCGTGAATGATGAAGTCACAGGAGATGAGTGGAAGCCGTGCACCTGGTGTCAGTAATTACAGGGAGGACCGAGGGATGACGGCAGGCAAGTAAGCTGGGTGTGGGAGGCTGCCCAGGACGCGTCTGTGAGTGCTGGGGAGTGGGAAGCCGGGCAGCTGGGAGGTTACATCACTGCCTGCCCCAGCCCTGCTCTCCTTACTTTGGGTTTTTTTTATGATCTGTGTTTTTCCTCATCTCAGATCTTTGTCCATCTACCCACATTAGCACCAGATGGCCTGTAAGGATCAAAATAAAAGCTCTTGGGGCATCCTCATGTCAAACAATCTGTGTTCTGCTTCTTCATTTGGGTTCTCTGATCTGTATTATGTGGGAGAATCTGCCAGGAACACTCCAGGAATTTACTCCAGAGATAAGATGGAAGGGACTAGAAAACAGAGGTCACTATGTCCATGACCCCTCAAACTGGGCTTCCTCAGTTATTATTTTCAAGTTTAAAGTGGTATTAGTACATTTGATACTGTACTAATACCACTTACAAATAGCTTACTAATATACTTACAAATGGCTGAAAAAAGAAGAGAAGCTAAAGGCAAAGGAGAAAAGGAAAGATATACTCATCTGAATGCAGAGTTCCAAAGAATAACAAGGAGAGATAAGAAAGCCTTCCTCAGGGATCAATGCAAAGAAATAGAGGAAAACAATAGAATGGGAAAGACTAGAGATCTCTTCAAGAAAACTCAAGATACCAAGGGAACATTTCATGCAAAAATGGGCACAATAAAGGACAGAAATGGTATGGACTTAACAGAAGCAGAAGATATTAAGAAGGGATGACAAGAATACACAGAAGAACTATACAAAAGAGATCTTCATGACTCAGATAACCACGATGGTATTGTGATCACTCACCTAGAGCCAGACATCCTGGAATGCAAACTCAAGTGGGCTTTAGGAAGCAGTACTATGAACAAAACTAGTGGAGATGATGGAATTCCAGTTAAGCTATTTCAAATCCTGAAAGATGATGCTGTGAAAGTGTTGCATTCAATAAGCCAGAAAATTTGGAAAACTCACCAGTGGCCACAGGACTGGAAAAGGTCAGTCTTCATTTCAATCCCGAAGAAAGGCAATGCCAAAGAATGTTCAAACTATCATGCAATTGCACTCATCTCACACGCTAGCAAAGTAATGCTCAAAATTCTCCAAGCAAGACTTCAACAGTACATGAACTGTGAACTTCCAGATGTTCAAGCTGGATTTAGGAAAGGCAGAGGAACCAGAGATCAAATTGCCAACATCCGTTGGATCATAGGAAAAGCAAGAGAGTTCCAGAAAAACATCTACTTCTGCTTTATTGACTATGCCAAAGCCTTTGATTGTCTGGATCACAATAAATTGTGGAAAATCGTGAAAGAGATGGTAATACCGGACCACCTACCTGTCTGAGAAACCTGTTTGCAGGACAAGAAGCAACAGTTAGAACCAGACATGGAACAAACGGACTGGCTCAAAACTGGGAAAAGAGTATATCAAGGCTGTATACTCTCACCCTGCTTATTGAACTTCTAGGCAGAGTACATCATGCAAAATGCTGGGCTGGATGAAGCACAAGCTGGAATCAAGATTGCTGGGAGAAATATGAAAAACCTCAGATATGCAAATGACACAACCCTTATGGCAGAAAGTGAAGAAGAACTAAAGAGCCAAGAGCCTTTTGATGAAAGTGAAAGAGAAGAGTGAAAAAGTTGGCTTAAAGCTCAACATTCAGAAAACTAAGATCATGGCATCTAGTCCCATCACTTCATGGCAAATAGATGGGGAAACAGTGGAAACAGTGACAGACTTTATTTTGGGGTGCTCCAAAATCACTGCAGATGGTGACTGCAGCCATGAAATTAAAAGACACTTGCTCCTTAGAAGAGAAGTTATGACCAACCTAGACAGAACATTAAAAAGCAGAGACATTACTTTGCCAACAAATGTCCATCTAGTCAAAGTTCAGTTAGTAAAGAATCTGCCTACAATGCAAGAGACCCAGGTTTGATTCCTGGGTTGGGAAGATCCCCTGGAGGAGGAAATGGCAACCCACTCTAGTATTCTTGCCTGGAGAATCCTAAGGACAGAGAAGACAGGCAGGCTACAATCCATGGGGTCCACAAGTGTCAGACACGACTTAGCTACTAAACCAACCAACCAAGTCAAAGCTATGGTTTTTTCCAGTAGTCAGGTGTGGATGTGAGAGTTGGACTATAAGGAAAGCTGAGCCCCAAAGAATTGATGCTTTTGAACTGTAGTGTTGAGAAGACTCTTGAGAGTCCCCTGGACTGCAAGGAGATCCAACCAGTCCATCCTAAAGGAAATCAGTCCTGAATATTCATTGGAAGGACTGACACTGAAGCTGAAACTCCAATACTTTGGCCACATGATGCAAAGAACTGACTCATTGGAAAAGACCCTGATGTTGGGAAAGATTGAAGGCAGGAGGAGAAGGGGACGACAGAGGATGAGATAGTTTGATGGCATCACCGACTTGATGGACATGAATTTGAGTAAGCTCCGGGAGATAGTGAAGGACAGGGAAGCCTGGCGTGCTGCAGTCCACGGGGTTGGAAAGAGTCAGACATGACTTAGCAACGGAACTGAACTGAGTACATTTGATACCTGGAAATAATTTAATCTTAGAGCTGTATGGTTGCTATTTAAATTACAACTTGAATAAAGGTGAAATAAAATTAGAAGTTCAGTTCTTCAGTTGCATGGCTGTAGTTTAAGAGCATGTGGTGAGTAGCAACCACGCTGAACAGTGCAGATAAATATTTCCATTACAGCAGTGTTGGGCCATGCCCTGCAGATCTGTAAGCCTTGTAATCGCCCAGTCAAGAGAGTGAAGAAAGTGCCTGGAGACAACAACAGAGACATCAATGGTTTATTGAACAGGGACTCTTACAAGTCTGAAGCAGAGTCCTGGAATGACACCGACTGAATATGGCAGACAGCAGGCAGGACGTGGCATCCCAGGGAGGAGAGGGTAGTGGAGAAGGAGGTTACCATTTATATGGGAATTCATATCAGGTTGTCTCATCAGTTTCCAGGGAAACCAGCAGAGGAACATGTTCCCCACTGCAACCTGCGATAACTGTCCTTCCTAGGGCAAATGTTTGCCTTTGATAGCCTAGCATGTTAGACCCTTTCTGGTCTGAGGATTAGAACAATCAGTAGCTGGGAAGAGGGCAAACACACAGGCAATTACTGATTAAACTCTATACTTAAGAGGGAAGGCCAGGGACTTCCCTGGGGGCACAGTAGATGGGAATCCACCTGCCAGAGCAGGGGACACGGGTTCGATCCCTGGTCCGGGAAGATTCCATATGCTGAGGAGCAACTAAGTCCATGTGCAACAACTGTTGAGCCCACGCTCTAGAGCCCATGAAACACAACTACCTGTGCTCCACAAGGAAGAGTAGCCCCCACTTGCCACAGGCAGAGAAAGCCTGCGTAAGGCAATGAAGGCCCAGAGCAGCCATAAATAAATATTAAAAATTACTTCAAAAAAAAAAAAGAGGGAAGGTCAATCAGGTGAGCAGGGTATGTGAGATAAGAGTCAGATAGTAAATATTTTAGACTTAACAGTCCATACAGTCTCTGTTGCAACCATTCACCTCTGCTGCTCTAGTGCAAAAGTAGCTACAGATAATAGAGCAACAAATGGGAGTGACTGGGTTCCAATAAAACTTTATTTACAAAAGCTTCACCCCTACAGGCTGTAACTTGCTGAGCCAAAGTTAATAGAATAGTCTAGACTCTCGGTCCTCTTGTCTTTGGCCTTTAGTATTGAGAATCAAGCTTTTAGAATTGAAACATGAAACACTATTCAAGTACTTGGCTCTTATATTTGAAAGTCAGATAAATCTGCAATAGATTAAAAACAAAAAGTTATCTTTGAACTCAAATACCAAGGATTTCCTTCTTTCTTCTAGGATATTGCTCCCACCCAGGGGAGGGCATTTAGAAAGTTCCCATGGATATATGAGTGGTGAGAGAAAAGATATGGATAAAAGATTAGAAAATAGTTAAAATCATAATAGTTCTCAGCTATGTTACAAAATGGACTAGCAGTTCTTACTTGTGATTGTGAGGATTAGTGAAAAAGGGCATTTTGTAAAATACATCTCACACATTGTCAGGCACATTCCATAAATGCCCATCCCTTTCCATGACTAAACCTCTAGGGTCAACACTGATGTCATGGGAGCAACCGTTGGAAGACTGGTTCTCTCCTAAAGTACCTGCACTCGTCAGCTTACTGAGCTGAAAAACATTCCTTTTTCCACTCTTTAAAAAATAGATATGGATTTTCCCTGAAGGAGAAATTTTGAAATTCTCCCTTTTCTTAAAGCCACATGGCAGAAAGCTGAGGGATACCTCCTCTGGGAAGGAGCTATCAGCCAGCTCCTTTGGGACTGGGAAAGAAACGAACAAACAGTATCCCGTGCAGAAAGGTACTGCTTGTCCGTTTTAGAGGAGCGGACACTGACAATGAAGAGGAAGGCTAACATCACATTTCACACACTTCCCCTGCATGAGTCAGGACTTTGTCAGTGGCAAGCGATAGAAACTTAACCAAGCTAGATTGGGCAACTGTGGCTACACAATTACATGGTGGCTGGTCAGGAACGCAGAGGGCTTGCAGGAACACCCTAGCGCTCTTCCTACCTCTCTCTCCCTGGCCTTTCTGATCCTCTGGGCTGGGCAGACCAGGTTTCTCCTTGTGGGAGGCAAAAGGACTGCTCCTAAGCCTCAATCCCTCCTCCATTGTCACTGGGAGGGCAGAGAGTCCTTTCTTGCTTCTAGTTTTTAAAATTCCAGGGAAAGACTCTGACCGGCCCGGCTGGGACCTTGACTCCACCCAGCTAGTCATCGTTGTTCCTGTTCCAGCCACACAGGGAGGTGGCAGGCCCAGGGGAGAGTCAGCAGGCCCCCATCTTTATTCTAGACAGGCCCAGGACAGTAACACTTTGCTTTAAAGCTGGCAGATTTTTGTTCTTCTCAGGCAAAATTTGCATTTTCGTATGACATCTTGGAAACTCTAACTGTGCTTAGGAAAGTGTCATCTGGACTGGGGGCCTTTTCCTGACGTGTGTCCTTGGTGCGGCTCTGCGGCGGAGGTGGCCAGGGAGCGTGTGACGAGCCCACCCTTTCTGGCGACAGAATTCAGCTCCCGTCACGCTCTGTTTCCTCTCGTGGTCATTGAGTCGGCCTAACGCAGCCCCTCAGCGGCCAGCCTGGTGTTCCCCGGGGCTGCGGATCTAATGTCAGTAGGACACGATTCAATTCACATTGAAGATGGATATTAAGTCTTTTTACTCAGGGTCTTGTCAAGAAAAACAAATCCGCCTGCTATCAAAGGCAAAGAAAATGCCCCTTCCCATAACAGCGGTTGTCTGTGTTCACTGCTATCGAAGAGCCTGTCTGTCCCCAGGCCTCTGAGGCGGTTTTTGTCAAGGTCAATTCGGCTGATCTTTTTCAGTGATAACCCTAAGAGGATTAAGTTAACATCTGACCTTTAAAGAGCTTTATCTTTGGGGAACCAGGCTAATTAAAAAATTAAAAGGCTGTTTTTAAAAAATATTTAGTCCACAGCCTAGGGAAAACATGAACACACTGCTTCTAGTGGCAGAAATATCTGCAGAAAGTTCCAAACATCAAGCTAGATCTGTTATCACCTGGATGAACTCAGGGTGGGGTTCTGGAGTCAAGCAGGAGTGGGTTCCAATATCGCCTCTGCTGTTTTTGAGTCGTGTGACCTTGGGCAAGTGTCTCCTCTGCTCCAAGCCCTGTTGTCTTCCTTGTGAATAGGGATGATGATAGTAAACAGTCCATAAGGTTATTGAGAGGACTAAATGAGATAGAACACATAAAGCACTGCCATTTAGGTTAGCACTTAATATCACTTAGACGAATTTACATCTTTAAAATTTTGCTTTACTTGCTTGCCCCATCATGTTGACACCTGAATAGGATCTCTTGACAAAGTGGCTGGTTCTCCTATACCCAGAGAAGCCTCTAGGTTCTGGGATGGTTCCACTTTGGACTAGAGCTTACCAGCACAGACAACAGCAAGGCCAGCCCCCTAGCTGCCCCTGTACTTGGCCAGATACTATTATGACAACTCTGCTACCACCAAAGGCATCTTGAGGAAATAGTAACATGAAAAGAGGTATGCTCAGGCTGTTCAGGATAACCAGGAACATTTCTGTCCTTTAAGTTCTGTTGCTACTTTTCCATTCAAGGAGATACGGATCACTGTTAAAGATTTGCATCCAAAGCAATGTTTTTTTTTTTTTTTTTGGCTGTGCTGGGTCTTTGGCTGTGCCCAGGCTTTTCTCTAGTTGTGGTGAGTGGGAACTACTTATAGTGCTCAGGCTTCTAATCGTTGTGGCTTCTCTTGTTGCAGAGCAGGGCTCTAGGGAATTGGGCCTTCAGCAGTTGCAGCTCCTGAGCTCCAGAGCACAGATTCAATCAATAGTTGTGGTGCATGGGCTTAGTTGTTCCTCAGCATGTGTGATCTTCCCGGACCAGTGATCGAACCCATGTCTCCTGCTTTGGCAGGAGGATTCTTAAGCCAAAAGCAGTGTTCTTGATACTGGTTTTCTTTTTATCAGTTTATTTGACACTTGGCAGTTATTGCTTTTGCATGTTGACAAATACCATAAAATCACAGGGACCTTGAGATGGTCTAAAGATAAGATTATGGACTTTTCCTAGGAGAGGGTTTGGTCTAGTTTCAAAGGCCTCTGGCCTCTTGCTTCTCAAAGCCTGGCACAGGCACCAAGCTTGGACATTACCTGAGCACTTGATAGAATTGTAGAAGCCCTGGGCTCACCCCAGACCTAGGGGCTTCCCAGGTGGCATGAGTGGCCAATGCAAGAAACACAGAAGACTCAGGTTCCATCCCTAGGTCGGGAAGATCCCCTGGAGGAGGGCATGGTAATTCACTCCAGTATTCTTGCCTGGGGAATCCCATGGACTACAGTCTATAGTGTTGCAGAGTCTGACATGACTAAAGTCACTTAGCATGCACCCCAGACCTATTGAATCAGAATCTGCAGTTTAATGAAATCCCCAGGTGGTGCCAACTCACACTACAGTTGAAGAAGGAAGCATTGTTCTCATTCTCAGCTGCACATCAGAATCACCTGGGGAGCTTTAAAAAATACTGCCGCCTGGGTCCTGCCCACAACGATCCCAGCATAATTGGCACTGGGATTTTTAAAACCTCCCCAGGTGACTGCAATGTGTAACCAAGGTGGAGAACTTGTGCTCCAGAGACATTCTTTTCTCTAGGCATTCCTATAATATTTATTTCTCTGAAACTGAAAATCTCTCAGGCTGCAGTGAAGACTCGTTTCACATTGTTTATGTCAATGAACAGATGACCTTTTTCTAACTAATGCTGCACAATTTGAAGATTCACTGTGAATTTTAAAAATAACCTTTAGGAATTTCTTCTGAACCTCTGCCAAGGTCTCCACATCCCTCTTTTATTGTGAAGTTCAGAACTAAACCTAGTCCTCCAGCACGTCCCTAGAAGTGCTGAGCATCAGCATAAAGGACTTTTGTGCCCATCTGAATGAAAGGTACTGTTATAAATAAACTCAGACCATTTGAATGAGGGGTGGGGAAGGGAGCAGCTTTAATGGCCAAGCAAAAGATTTTTCTCATGCCTACACTCAATCTGGAAGTGAATGAGCCAGTTATATTAGGAGCAAATCCACTTTCCTCGTTTTGAGCTTCTTTAATGGAGCAATACATGTGTTGTTATTTGACCAAATAATTGATAAACCTTCTTGTTTCTGTCATTCAAATTGACCAAACAGATGAACTCACTTGTATCAAACTTTCAAAGACAGTTCTATTGATTTAAAAGTTTGGCTGATGTCACAAACATAAAAATCACCTGAACCTTAGACTTTAGAGACCAGTGATCTTCAAATCTAGCTACTCAACTTATAGGAATCACCTTGGCTGCTTACTAAACACATGTGGATGTTTGAGCAAAGGTATCTGTGGTTTTAAAAAAAAAACAGATCTTCTCAAACTTCAATGTGGAGGTCTTGCTAAAAATTTACTTTCCCTTTCTATAGGTCTGTGCTAGGGCCTGAGATTCTGCATTTCTAATGATCTTACAAGTGATGCTGTGCAGCTGCTTCCTGGACTATACTTTGAGTGGCAATGCCCCAGAAAATTCCAACAATCTGTCAGTTGGGGAACCAGAACTTTAGGCATCTCAAATGTTGCCTGAAAGATGAAAAAGCTCATCTCCACTTCAGTGTTTATTAGGAGCTCAAGGAGAGTGGAACACAGGCTGATGTAAAGGGTCAGTGGGACAATTCAGTTTCAAATGGTGGAAGAAATCTGGATGAAAATGTTTAATCACATTCATGCTTTGCCAACACAAGAAGAGACTGGCATCTCAGTTCTTTATTTCTCCAGTGATGTATTCTTTATAGAGTTCATCAGCAGGCACAAAGGCAGGAGGAACCCTTACTTTGAAACTATATTATTTTAGCTGATGTATCTGGAGCACGGTGATAAATTAATCATGACGTCTGGGCTGATTCACAATCATATTCTAGCCCAATTTACACTTCGCATTTGCAGAACTGAAATGTGATGCATTAAAATGGTGCACACATCCCAGATTTTTCTCTTCACTGAACCCACGGACAGAGGCGCCTTCTCAGCCTTTTCACTGAATCACCTGCCGGTGTGCCCAGGCCGGTGAATCTGGCCTCCTGCCGCTGAGCCGGAAGGCGGGGAGAAAGGAGCATCCAGCGCTGAAGACGCAGCGGCTGCGCACGGGCAAAGCCTGCTCTCGAGAGGGAGTGGGAGTCGTTAAAAAAGGACTTCCTGGCCTAAAGACCGAGGCAGGCTTATTCACCAGGAAGGGGGAGCGGCGCGGGCTTGTTACTAAACATAACAGATGGCAGCTGTCTGCAGCTATATAGGGCGCACTGACAAATCCCCCTGACGGCCTCTGGGCGCTCGGGGTGCGCGAGGGAGGCGGCGGGCGTGGGTGCAGATGCCCGCCCGGCTCGAGGACTAGGAGGAGGCCGCCCGCCCGCCAGGCCCCAGGGAGTGCGGGATTCGCCGCCTGCCCGCGCCCGCCCCGGCCCCGCGCGGAGCCGGACGCCGCTCTTCCAACCCCCGGGCCGGCAGGCGGGGCTCTGGGCGTCTCCGCGGGCCCCGCACCTGCCGCACCCCGCCCCGGGGGCGCTCCCGGAGGGCGCGGACCCCACCGCGCCCGCTCCGCTGGGCGGGTTAACCGCCCCGCTAGTGTTTATCCCGCCCGCCCGGCGCCCAGTAGGTGTGCGCGGATGAGATAAGACTTGCTCTCCCGCCGTCAATCTTCAAAAGCCCTGTGTGTGGCTAGTGAAGTGGCCGGCACTCACACACAAAGGATGACACTGACCCACGTTTGCGGGCTAATTTTGTGGGAAATGGGTCCTAGTCATGATTTCCATGTGGTACATCTATTTTCTAAACCCTAAATCAACCAGCCATACACCACATTTTGATATCTGTCAAACGTCTTTTTTCTATGATTTGGACATTTTTTTTCGGACAGGGAATAATCTTACAAAGCTAGAGAGGTTGTCTCCCATAGAGATATGTTTTAAAAGTTACTTTAACTGAAATAATAAAATAAAAATTGGACAGCGCTAGCCCTGGGTAAGCTTCCTGAAAGACAGGGTAAGAGAGTTAGGTTTCCAAGCTGTGGCTGGGCCTGGGCCAAAAGCGAGGGCATTTGGGAGTCCGAGGACTTTATAGCCGGTTATTACTATAATTTGCAAACCGCAAAGACCATTGAAGATTGAAGGCCAGACAAACCGTATACATCAGACGTGTATGCTAAGTCACTTCAATTGTGTCCGACTCTGTGCAACCCTATAGACTGTAGCCTGCCAGGCTCCTCTGTCCATGGGATTCTCCAGGCAAGAATACTGGAGTGGGTTGCCATACCTGCCTCCAGGGAATCTTCACAACCCAGGGATCGAACCCATGTCTCCTGTGTCTCCTGCATAGAAAGCGGCTTCTTTACGGCTGAGCCACCAGGGAAGCCCATACATCAGACAATATTTCTCTAAATAAGTGGGAACTGTCAGACCAAGAGCAAAGGCACTGTGTCTGCAGTCTTGGGCTAAAGTTCTGAGTTTCTGAAAGGGGCTGCAAGAATGGCCACAGGGGATGGTGGTGCATATAATGGGGTTCACTCTGGCCTGTGTGGCAGAGTCCATGGAAAAGTCTCCTGACCCACCCGTCATGGATTTCTAGCCTCTCCATCAATAAATGTCTGGGACCCAGGCTTTCTTATTTTCTTCTCAGTTGCCTTGAAGTGCTTTTCACTGAAGTTGGGAAAGCCTACGGTTCATACATTTATTCAACAGATGCTTATTAAGAGACTTCTATGTGCTAATAAGCCCTGGTATTTAGACTTTCAGCAAAGCAGGGGAGAATCCCTGACCCCTTGGCCCTTGCAAGAAGCAAGATAAATTGATAAAATCTATGGACAGTGTCAACCTGACAATGATCTGGCACTAGTTTCCTGTAAATAGAATCCTTCCTTTTGAGTTAAGGAAAATTCTGACACATTGAGGGTCCTCCATACATGTGACGCTATTATTGTATTCAGTGACAAAGAAAAAGGCTTAGCTGATGAAGGAACCCATGTGTTTGAAAGTCTAGAGGAAATGTCTAAGTTCTATTAACATCTGGTGGAGGGGGTCTCTGGCCACATGCAAACCACTCCAATGTGGGTCTGCGGATAGAATGCAAGTTTGACTATGAAGCTTAAAAGAACTTGGACTTCATGTCTCCATTCCTGGGAACTCTTAGGTCAGTCAGGAAATGCAGGGCCTCTGGCACTCACCTTCACTGGCAATACAACCTATGAACCCTGTTTAACTCTCCCTTGTCCCTCTCATGTTCTCACTTCCCTCCTCCCTCACCTTCAATTCCATGGCCAAGCATTAAAATTATTCCCTTCTCTCTGCCACAGGCTCGGTTTCAAAGGTTTCCAAAAGCCTAAAAGAAATTGTATATCCACCCTAGATAAGCTGGAATATAGTAACCCATAGGTCAACTGTCTTTGCGTTTGGCTATAGCAATAGTAATTCATTGCAGTGACGCTGCCTATTTCACCAATTACTTATTAAGATGTATTTGGGGGGCCTTCCCTGTAGCCTGTGGTAAAGAATCTGCTTGGCAATGCAGGGGACTTGAGTTCGATCCCTGATTGGGGAACGAAGATCCCACATGCCACGGAGCAACTAAGCCAGTGAGCCACAACTACTGAGCCTGTGCCATAACCATAATGTATGTGCCACCCGGAAAAGATCCTGCATGACACAACGAAGGTGTGGGCCACAGCTAAAACCCGACGCAGCCAAATAAATAGTATTTGGAAGTGAACACCAGAATGCCACATTAGACCACAGTGACTGTTAGATATTATTGACTGCACACCCACAGACACACACACACACACACACATTCACACTCATGCTTAGGTCAACTCTATCATAAACTTACACATACCAATTTTAGAAATATGGGTTTATTTATTCTCTTTTAATCCCTCTTTTCTATATAGAATCTGGATTTCTAAAAATCCTCTTTGTTTTTGTTATAGGTTATGGTTACACTTATTCAAGATGATTTAAGGTAATATATGGATGAAGTTCCCTGGTGGCTCAGAGGGTAACGCATCTGCCTGTAATTCGGGAGACCCAGGTTTGATCCCTGGGACAGGAAGATCCCCTGGAGAAGGAAATGGCAACCCACTCCAGTATTCTTGCCTGGAGAATCCCATGGACAGAGGAGCCTGGTGGGCTACATGTAGTCCACAGGGTCACAAAGAGTCAGACACGACTGAGTGACTATACTTTCTTTCTTTCTTTATGGATGAACTTAAAAATTTTTTAATAGTTATGCATATATTTTAAAGTATATTTGAAAAATACAAATCACTTATCAAAGCATCATTTCACAGAAATTACTTAGGGTGCAAACAAGGTTTTAAAAAGCGTGTTGATAAAAAGTATTAAGTTAATTATAATGCACATGGTACCCAGATATGACAAAAACAACATAGGCAATAAGGTATGCCTGAAAATTAAGTCATAGGTTCTTAGATGACCCAGGGGACTGAAAAAAACAACTGCAGCTGGCTGTACAGAAAGGGCCCTAAAGAAGTCTGCTGCAGTCTGACTGCCAAACATTCCTTCCATCCTCACTAGCAGACAAATAAAATCAGGTACCCACGGCTTGAGGAAAAAAATCTTTGTTTTCCCTGAAACTCAAGAAAATTATGCCATACAATTTTATCAACAGAATCCTTTCCGGCTCACAGGACATCTGTGTTTAATGTGATCATGGTTTTAGATCTTTAGAGCCTGAAGGCATTAGAAGCATGCCAGAAATCCTCCAGTCACAGCAAAGCTGTTTCCTTTAGAAAATCACCCAGTATTTAAATGCCTGTTTGGGAAGCTCTGTATAAATTATGAACTATTTTTCACTTCCCTTGAATGTTTTAACGTTCAACTCAAAAGAAGCCAATTTACCCTAACTTCAAAACTTAAAGTGGATTTACCTACACTTTTGTAAGAAGAAACAATCACATAGACTCTGAATCAGTCAGGGTTCCTCATCAGTGGGACTAATGGCCTTAGCAGGATGTTTAGCATGGCTGGCTCCCAGTGATAAATGCCAGTAGTGTGTGGGCATGCTCAGCCGCTTCAGTTGTGACCGACTCTTTGCAACCCTACGGACTGTATGTAGCCCACCAGGCTCCTCTGTCCATGGGATTCTCCAGGCAAGAATATTGGAGTGGGTTGCCATGTCCTCCTCCAGGGCATCTTCCCAACCCAGGGAGTGAACCTGCATCTCCTGCATTGCAGGTGGATTCTTTATCTGGTGAGCCCCCGGGGAAGCCCCACAAGCCAGTAGAAACCCCTCTAAGTCTTTGTGACAATCAGACTGCCCCCATTCCCTTCACATATTCACATTCCAACTGCCCTCTGTGGGGCAGTATTGTCCTGGCTTGAGAACACAACTGCCTTAGTGAAGAAAAACCTGAGACCCAGAAAGAAGTGATTTGCCCAAGGACCTACACCAAACTAGTATTGTGTCAGGTTTCCAGACTGAGAAGAAGGAGAGCCTCAGGGGACCTCGCCTGCTGGGCGTTGATGGAAAGATTACATGGGAGGTAAAACACAGGAAACATATCGGGGTGGCTGGCCAGGCCTATCAGAGAAGCAGATGATGTTGCTCACAGTTGCAGACTGAGCAGGTGTGAGCTTCAAGGGACTCAGCCACCATGTCATCTCTCCTAAGGATCAGGGGGCACTGGGGACTCTTCTGACCACATCACCCCCGCCTCTTTTTTTCCTGCTTTGCTTCCCATCAAACAGTTTCCTCATTGTCTCTGCCTCTTCTACCAGACTTCTGACTGCTTACATGAACACTTTCCTCGACAAAACACTAATGGGATCATTGGACATCGCCAACATAAAGCATGCCATTAAGGCCAAGTTTTCTTGCTGGCTACTCCAATGGTGCCTTCCAAAGCTGAATGCTTTGCTTTAGGACCAACAGCCTATTTCCCCAGCAGGGGGCAGCAGAGCTTGTCAGCATCTATTGCTCAATGAGGAGTTTGAAGCCAGATTTGCAGGGGTTGGAGTCAGTTCCATCCAATAGTTCTTATGCAACATCATAAGGATGTTACATCAGTTTCCTACTGATAAATTGATAAAATGATACACTGATAGTATGTATCTCAGAAAATTTATGTGTATATGGAGACCTGGAGCTTAAATAAGTCATGAAAAGTATTTAGCACATAGTAAGCATTTGATAAAACTAGCTGTTTTGGTTGCTGCTATCGTTATTATTAATGACTATTATTTTAAAAGTAGAAAGTTAGACATATCTCCTGACCCCACTTCCCCCCTCCACCAGTGCTTTTTCAGACTTTTCCACTCAAGTATCTCTATCAACCAAAGGTAGCGCAGATGCAGATCCCGACTTGTCCTTTTGCAAGTCTGATATTTCTTTGAAATCACTTGTTTCATCTTTGTTTTACATTCAGTTTCACCTACCACTTATATGGCCTGAATAGCTTCAATGTGCTTTTTTCATATACTATTCCTTAATATAGCCACGCCTGTTCTAATATAAATGTTTTAAATTACTTACCAGATCAGTTTAAATGTTTAGTTTTTGTGCAAAAAAATAAAAATAAAAAAAACCTTTAAGAGAAATTAATGCCCCAGGGAGTTATCTCCAAGTGCATGCCCAGCAGTATGCATACCTCATTCTGTGTCACCATAATTCTCATGCCTTCACAGTTGGAGGTTTTCTTTCGAGAAAGATCAAACAGAAAGATAGGTGGTCAGTCACTAAACTGTCAAATATTCATAAAGCTTAATTCTTTACATTACATGTGGACAATATGTGGTAAGTATTGCAGAGGATTCAACCACACACCACCTCTAATCTCCATGAGCTTATGTGTAGCCATGCTGGTGCTGGCTTCCGGATATAACTCCCATCTCAGTCTTCCCCAGATGGTGAGAATGGATGAAAACCCATTTGTACCCAAACTGCAGTGGCTCCAAGTCCTTTTCTCCCTACTTGGCCATAGAAAAACCCTCCTTTACATAATCCCTCTAGGAATCGCCAAGGTCTTTACTGCTACTGCTGCTGCTAAGTCACTTCAGTCGTGTCCGACCCTGTGCCACCTCATAGACGGCAGCCCACCAGGCTCCCCCGTCCCTGGGATTCTCCAGGCAAGAATACTGGAGTGGGTTGCCATTTCCTTCTCCAGCGCATGAAAGTGAAAAGTGAAAGTGCAGTCGCTCAGTCGTGTCTGACTCTTAGCGACCTCATGGATTGCAGCCCACCAGGCTCCTCTGTCTGTGGGATTTTCCAGGCAAGAGTACCGGAGTGGGGTGCCATTGCCCTCTCCGAAGGTCTTTACAGGGATCCACAAAATAGTCCCATTAGTCCGTGCTGCTGCCCATGGTCAAATCACAGCTCAGTCTTAGGAGCCAGCAAATCCAGGGAGACTTACCTTTAGGCTGGCATCGCCCATTCAGGACTGAAGATGTGCTATGCCCCTATTCCACTGTTCTCATAAAGAGAGGAGAATCTACTTTTACTTTTGCCCATGTGGGGTTGTCTGACAGCCAGCTGGCCTGAGCCCCTGGATACCATGAAGCGAGGGGTACCCTCTTTCTTTTGCCACCTAGCCAGGAATCTGCTGCCTCCAGCGTCTAGATTTCCGCAGAGGCACTGCCGGAGGGTCAGCTTATTCTCACTCCAGTCGCTGCTGTCAGTACTGATTCAGATATGGGCAGAGCAGGAAACCCTCCTTGGCAGACAGAAGGGGCCGTGGCCGTCCTGAGACCGACAGTACCTTAATGTGGGGTCTGCTCCCTAAGTCCAGAGATCCAAGTGAGATCTCGATCCAAGTCTTGATCCAAGACTCAAGGAAAGTGAGAAGAACGCGTCTAAGTTGTGCTCAGCTTGAGGGGGGCGGGGAAGGCGTTCATTCCACCGCCAGGCTGCTTGAGCCTGCAAGTGCCTTCCTGCGTGCAGAGCTGCCCGTCTCACAGCACGAGATGCAGAGTGGACTCCTACCACATTTCCTGCAAGCATTTCCTGTGACTTGGTTTTGATTACAGCTGTATATTTCCAAACCCAGTTGGACAAAGATCCGATCTTCTTCACGTAAATCTGAGTACAAATAGCTGATCTGTGGGGACTCCTTCTAGTCCCATGGATGTTCTGTACTCTCTCGCACCTCAGAACCTTTCCCGTGCTGTTCCCTCTAGCTGTCTTGCCTTTTTCTCTTTCCTTCCTCAGGCCATTCACTCTCAGTAATTCTCGTGTGTGTGTGTTAGTTGCTCAGTCGTGTCTGACCCTTTGTGACCCCATGGACTGTAGCCTGCCAGGCTTCTCTGTCCATGGAATTCTCCAGGCAAGACTACTGGAGTGGGCAGCCCTTCCCTTCTCTCATTCTTTTTATTCTGAATTGGGTGCCCTTCTTCTGTTCTGACATAAACTCTTCAACTTTCCTTTCTTATGATTATGCTTTATAGTGTTGCTGCTTTGCTTGTCTCTCTCCCCTGGAAGATTTCATTCTTTGACAGTGGACATTATAACCATAAAAGCCCAGTACCTGCCTGATGCTCAACAGAGAGGTCATCAACACTTGCTGACTGAACACAGGAATTAAGGGTGGCGCAGCTCCACGTTCCAGAAACTCACTGTGCCGTGACATAAAGAGGAGAGAAACAGCTATTGGGCAGGATGTTTTCTTTTGGTCTAAGCCATGTTCGGATGAACAAAGTGACTAAATTGTGGGTCCAGCCAATCGGATGTTTTAGACCATTTTAGGCAATGATTTGACTCACTTCAATGCAATAATATCAAGGACAGAGAAACTGATGATGTAATCTTATTCCCCAGAATAGAAGAGCAATCAGACATTTAGTCATGGTGATGATCCTGCTGTGATATCCAGTGCCTGACACAGGGGACTTGAACTTGGGAAGCTCCTAGTTTGCAACCTTGAATTAATAGTAAATCTCCCCTTCCACTGGGTTTCCCTGGGGGCTCAGTTGGTAAGGAATCCGCCTGCAGTGTGGGAGACCTGGGTTGGATCCCTGGGTTGGGAAGATCCCCTGGAGAATAGCATGGCAACCCACTCCAGTATTCTGGTCTGGAGAATCCCATGGACTATACAGTCCAAAGAGTTGGACACGACTGAGCGACTTTCATTTCACTTTCCCGTCCAATAACTTTGCCAATAGCCAAGCTGTTTGAATAGAGGCCAATAAAACCGGTATATTTGTAAAAAAGCAGGGTAGATCGAAGAGCAGCAGAGAGAAGAGCAGGAGGTGGAGCCCCAGCTCCTTCATTCCACCTACCTGAGTCTCAAGTCTCTAGAAAGAGGAGCAGATGGAGTGAGCTCTTCCCGCTCTGCCAGCACTGACATCCATGACCACTCTGTGCAAAGTCCGCCCCAGGCCAGCATTTGGCAGCATTGGTCATTGTACCTGAGCTTTCTGGGGCATGGGGCCGCACAGTGGGGAGCAGTTTGTATCTCAGAGAACTGTGATCTGTGACCATTCTCTCGCATACATCTCAGTTTCCTCATTTGTAAAATGGGCATGATGACAATAGTATCAACTTCATCAGGTTGCTATGATTAAATGAGAGAAGTGCTTACACATGAAGTACCCAGGCACACGGCTCTCAATAAATGTTCCTCATTGTTGCTTAGTGACTTAGCGCATGGTTAAACACTTATGTATTCTTGCACTGTGAGTACCTGAGTGTTTAAGTTAGAGGAACAAATAGGGCTTCTATCATTAACAGAGCATTGGGATTTCTTCTTCAGTAGGAAGTGTGATCAACTCCCATTATTTCTATTTCAGGGGAGCATTTGTGGAGGTCATATAATTGCATTGCATTCTGAACTATCTCATAAGCTGTGGTGTTTGATGGTGAAAACTCAAATACCTATACATTATTTCTTTTAAAGAAAGAAAACCGTGGTGATTATTTATTTGTAGCATTACAATGCATATAAAGGTAAGAAATCTTTTTGAAACTCATTTTTAAGAAGGAATGTTTTTGTCAATATATCTAGACATCTTATATGACTACAAACTTCCTGGCATATTTTCTAGCATTTACTGGTAGGTTACAAATATTTCTTTGCACATTCTCTGGGTAACACCCAGGAAATGGAAATAAGCAACATCTGTACTTAGCAAAATTCAGTCTTTCAGATTTTCAAAACAAATTTATTAGCAAAATTCAGAATTTCAGATTTTCAAAACAAATCTATAGTTGAGTCAAATAAGCAGATTTATTTTTAGTAGTTCACAGAAGTAGAATGCAAGAAAAACACTGCTTTTCTTATGGGAAGATTTACTCTCTTACAATTAATTTATAAATGGGTTATATCATAATGAACAATTCAATCCATTTTCTAGGTTTATTGACTTGTGAATTCAATGAGTGAGACTTAATCACAGTCTTGAGAATTCTTGGGAGGAAAAGTCAGGTATTTAGAAAAGGGGAGGAAAGGTTTTTTATTTCTTAGTTATGAAAGAGAGAAATCTTCCTTCTTTATTGTCTATATTCTTGCTTGTTGTCTATATCTGTTAGTCACAGAAGCTGCCACCCATCTCATCTAATTTAATTGCCAGGAAAATCACAAAGAGAACAAACTTCATAATATTTATTCCTAATTATTTTATGTTTATTTTTGGCAGGGTCATAAAGAGACTCAAAGGCCCAGAATAAACTGTATATAATGGGAAAAGATCCTTTTTCTACTTCTTCAGTTGATGAAGCTAAGAGGCTCTTTCAGGGGTTTTCTAGTCCAGCAAGGGCACCAAAGTGGATTGGGCAAACAATACAGTTTCTAAAGATGTTGCAAAGACTATGAAGCAAGTCAATTTGCCTGTTTTGTTGTTGTTGTTAGGTGAAAACTGTAATCTTTTATAGTTTAGGTTTGACAAACCTATTTGCCATATAATTTTAAAATAAAACCAAGAAAGCATTTTCTAAGTCAAAACAGCATGGTAAGTCCTGCTTTTAAGCACCCCCCAGCCCCCTGCCTACCTCCCAGGATAGGGAAGTGGGTCAGGAAATGCTAACCAGGTCTGCCACTGATAGTACTGGGTCACTCTCACAGATTCCTACCTGATGAGATTTTCTAATATTAGTATTTGCTATTCAGTTTTAGCAAGAAAAATGATTATCAACAACATTATTGGAAATTTTGACTACTAGTGAAATTGCAGTTAAAGCTATAGAGTAGAAGTCTATGTCAATTTTTATTTATTTATTTTCATTTTCATAAAAGCAAAATATAAACATACTATTATTACAACTTCCAATGATTAATGGCATTATTATTTTTGCACTACAGCCAAAACAGTACAATTTTCAGTGGTTTTAATCAATTACCCTGCTTCTACCCTCTCTCCATAGGGACATAGGGACTCCTGCTCCTTAGAGACAAGCACGGTCCAGCTGGCCACCTTGCCCACTACCCTCTTCCACAGGAGGAAGCACACACTTAATTCAGATGCAGCTGTTGTCTCCAAGGCGGATTCAGTCACTCACTTTACCTTTCTCCTCTTGCCTCAACTCTGCGCTCCAGCACATTCGACTATTCAAGAGAGGCAACTTTTCCTGCCCACACTATCTCCACATGTTGAAATCCTAGCCATCTGCTCTAATAGGCACACAGTAAGCATTGCTTCTCCCCGGTGCCTGCTATGTGCCAGACAGTGCCCTCAGCACACCATCCTGCGTCGTCTGATCTGTCTGCACCACGACCTAGGAAGTGGTGCCACTGTGCCCTTGCAGATGGAAATCTAAAGCACAGGGAAGGAAAACGACTTGGCCCAGGTCACACCGCTGCTGTGTGGGATGGCACCAGGACCACGTCCAAACCGCTTGACCACCTGGCGCTTTATGCCCTTTTGGAGAGCAGCTTCAGCCACAAAGCTTTGCCTCATTTCCCAGGCGTTTTGATAGCTTACTCTTTAGAACTGGAGACTGGGGACTATTGTGTGTGCATCTCTGCACCCTTGCAGCACCTCCCACAGGCTCGCTCACTTAGGGGAGCTCACTCACTTAAGGGGAACTCACTATGTATTGATACTCGCTGGAGGAAATTTATGTGGAGAAGGATGCATCACAAAACGTCAGGTCCTGACAGTAAATTCAGTGGAAGTTCCAAGAAGACACGGGGAGCAGCTGCCCACGGCTTCTGGTAGGCGGTGGGGCTCCGGCGGGGCTTGGGAGATAGGGCTGGTTTGAATTCATCTGTGATGTTGTATTCCCGCCATTCATCTATATTGTCGTGTGTTGCTTCAGTCCATTCATTTTCAGTATTGTATAATATTCTGTGGTATGACTAGTATCGGGCTTCCCTGATAGCTCAGTTGGTAAAGAATCCACCTGCAATGCCAGAGACCTGGGTTCAATCTCTGGGTTGGGAAGATCCCCTGCAGAAGGGAAAGGCTACCCACTCCAGTACTCTGGCCTGGAGAATCCCATGGACAGTATAATCCATGGGGTCCCAAAGAGTCGACACGACTGAGCAACTTTCACTTTCACAGTTTGTTTTTCTATGGATGAACATTTGGTTGTTTCCAGGTTTCTTTTTTTTTTTTTAACCATTATGGATTTTGCTGCTATGAATTTTCTCCTACATGTTTCCTGGTGCATATATATCATTTTCCTTTGTGCATATCTCTAATGGCCAGGTCATATAGCATGAATGTCTTAAATTTTTTTTTTTAAAGTGACTAACAGCACACAAAATACTGTTTTATTAACATTTAAAACCAATGTTATGATTAGTGAAATTATAATAGGCAGAGCTTTTAATGATTGTTGAAATATTACAATAGACAGAGCTTTTAATGGAGCAACGTAGTAAAACCCATCATTGAACAGAAGGCCTTGGTTGCTGACAGAATCTCGACTTGAAGACAAACCTAAGGGAGTCAGTAATGAAGTCTAGGATCGGTAAACGCGAGCAGATATCGCAGATGCCAACCATTAGATGGTTTTCCCACGCAGGGATGTCTTAAATTTTTTAAGATAAGGCCAAATTATTTTCCCAAGTGGTTATGAAAATCTACACTCCCACCAGCAGTGTACTGAAGTTCCGTTCCTCCACATACTTGCAAACACTTACTTTGGTAGTACTTTTAAATTTTTTGCCAACTCGGGGAGTATAAAATATTACCTCCAGGTTTTCTCCTTGTGGTATTTTGACTTTTTCGCCATCTTTGCCTTCACAGTCTGTGCAGTTAGTGACTTGTTTAAAAAATAGTTCCTCATGCCATCTTCATCTTCTAAGAGCTTTCTACATTTGCCTTTCACCGTGAAGTCTCTAATCCACCTGGAATTTCCATTTAGATATGTGTTTGGGAGTGTTCTCTTTTTTTCTATGTGCCTTTCCTGATTGCTAACCTGTTAAAAGTAAGGAGTTGTGTTCAAATTCTGAGGAATTTTGTATTCAATTTCTTTTATGCTGGTAGAACCATTCAGGTTTTCCATTTTTTCTTGAGTCAGTTTTATGATTTATATTCCTTTTAAAGAATTCTTCCATTTCTTCTGTTTTCAAATGTATTTGTGACAGTTCATATAGCCTCATAACTAAAAAAAATCTCTGCAGCATCAGTAGTTGTGCTTCCTTTTCAGTCCTGATTTTGCTTCTGTGTGCCCACTATCTTTTACTTGATCAGTCCTTACTGAAATTCATAATTTATGTCTTTTCAAATAGCCGATTTAAGACTTTGTTGATTCTCCTTGTTTTCTATTTCACTAATTCATACTCTTTATTTTTATCTTCTTCTCTTCTTTCTCAATTTATCCTGTGATTCTTTTTCTAACTTCTAACTTGATCCTTCCTTCATTTCTAATGTTAAGTACTATAAACTATGCATATTTCTGTAACTATCAATTTAGCTTTATCCCACAAGTTTTTATGTGCAATATTTTGTTGTCATTCCATTCTCAATATTTTCCCATTTTCATTATAATTTTTGTTTGATTTACAAATTACTTAAACATTTCTTTGTCTAATTCTTTGATTAATATTTAATTAATTTAAATTTAAAAGATCAGATTCCTTTGGAACACACTAGGTCTTAAGGCAGAAGGTTATGATACAGATTAAAAAAGAAATTTCAGAGGAAGCCCTATGTTGCAAAGAGGGAAGCTTATGTGATTGGTTGTATCTCAGGTGAAGGGCAGATGTGTAAAAAGCGGGTGCATAACAAAATTTGAGCATAGAGAGATCATAAGAAAAAAGAGAGAACACTCCCAAACACATTACCTAAAGATCAAATTCCCCTAAAGTTTTATGTCATTTTATATAGTTATTCAAAGTCCCTTTGCTTTTTCAAATTACAGTTGTAACTTCAGCATATCTGATTCTCTTAAACCCTTCAAACATCTAAAATGCAGACTTATACATCACAGTCAACAAGAACTTCATAAACATGAGTTAGACTTCGCAATTTTTTGGTTCACATTCCTTCAACTAGCTCAAATATCTGAAAAATGTAAGCCAAGTCACACAATGTTAGCAGAATACATGCAAAAGTGCAATTAATATTTTAAAAAATCCTCCCCTAAGACTTTACATTTTTTCATTCACTATTATTCAATAGTACAGAACTGTTTTCTTAAATAATCAGTTGAATTTACAGTATCTCTTTGCTACTCAAAGTAGGATCAGCAGACCAGAAGCATCGACATCACCTAAGAATTGGTTAGAAATGCAGACTTTCAGGCCCACCTGGAACGTCCGACATCAGAATCTTTAACAAGATCCCCAGATGACTGATGTGTATGTCTGAAGTTTAAGATGCACTGCAGTTCAACACTTAGTACTATATATAATACAAGTGTGGGCAAAGGTAATTAGTGATCACTCTGTATTGTGCTAAGGACTATTGATCTGAGAAACTCAAAACACCTGCATGGACCTTCTAAGACTAACCCAGGAGCTGCTAGAATGAGCTCTCTCTATGCTCAAATTTTGTTATGCACCAACCTTCTATACACCTGCCCTTCACCTGAGATACAACCAATCACATAAGCTTCGTTTCCTTGCAACACTGGGCTTCTTCTGAAATCTGTCTGTATCGTAACCTCATGCCCTAAGACCTAGAGTGTCCCAAAGGAATCTTGGACACATTACTCAGGCTGCAACTGTGCAGCCATCCCTTTTCATGGTTTTAAAATATCTTCACTGACCTCCATTCCAAGGCGACTTATTGTCATAAAGGAGACTGGGAACAGGCCGTAAGGAGGAAATGGTGTGGAGCCAGGCCTAATAGAGAGCTGGGGTCTGCCAGGAGACAGAGGGAAGTTCCAGGCGGCCTCCAGTGGGGAATACCCCCTTTCCTGTTTCCATACCTCCACAGCCTGAAAATACAGGTGAAAATGGGCAGGCAGGAAGGAAAGCGGAAGCAAGAACTAAGGCTCCTTTGTTTGAGGTCAGAATGTTTACTTGCCAGAGTCAGCCGGTGTTGACACCTGATTTTCTGTGTCAAGTGAGCACATTTAGCTGCTGCCTGATGAGAACCATCAAGTCAGTAACAGATTGTATTTCCATTCCAGTGCCCTTTTCACCAGTACACAAGAAGTCAGTCACATGGCAAGGTCATTAGTTGGTCCAATTGATTGGTCTAATTATCCTCACCTAAGGAAGAAAAATCGGTCACTGGGAATGAAAAGGCACTGGCCATGAAACAGTATTTCTGGATTATAATCTTGCACTGGACTCTGACCCCATTGTGAAGTTTGGACCAAGCCTCTCGTAATTTCTTGGGACCACAGATTACTTATTCATTGAACAGGGGGATTCATTCCAAAATGATTCGTTTTCCAAGTCAGAATTGCAATCCAGATTTCTTGGCTCCAAGGTCTGGTACATCCTGGAATCTTTCCGTATTATTTGTTAAAGAGTACTATGTGTGACCCAGGGCTGTTCTCACAACTCTGGACTAGAAAATAGGACTCTTGGATCTTTTGGCTCAGCACTGAAGTTCTAATCCCTGTCTTAACCACTACCACCCTTAGAAATCAACAGGAAGTGTTCCTGGAGAACCCACCATTCAATGTAGGGAGACTGACTTTTAGTGAATGAATGATATGAATGGGAGCCATAGACCTTGCTGCCTGTGTAGGAATCTCTATCAACCACTGGCCTTGGAGAAATTAATTAGTCTCCTTATGCCTTAGCTTCTGCATCTATAAAATGAGGCTCACAATAAAAAATATCTCACAGGGTTGGTGGTGAGGATTAAATGAGACAATATATATAAGGAGTGCCTGGCATAAGGTAAGCACTCAATTATTATAAACTATAGGTGGCGCTAGTGATAAAGACCTTGCCTGCCAATGCAGGAGACATAAGAGTCGCAGGTTGGATCCCTGGGTCAGAAAGATCCCCAGGAGGAGGGCATGGCAACCCACTCCAGGATTCTCGACTGGAGAATTCCATGGAGAGAGGAGCCTTGCAGGCTACAGTCCATGGGGTCGCAGAGTCAGACAACTGAAGGGACATGCACACAGGCATGTTTAAGAAAACACTTGAACTGAAAATAAAATTTCATGTTAAATACTCATTTTGGCACATAGGTTATCTTAACGTCTTTTCAAAGCATGTTTTCTATGCATTCAGTTGAAGAAAAAAATTACTTTTTGGAATTGTGGTATATATGTCACACAACCTGAAGACTTCCAAAATCATTGATCCAGGCTTTCTTTACCTGAACTCATTGGCGTGAGAAGAAAACAACTAGAACATGGTTGACAATTGACTCTGCCTTTTTCTTTTAACAACAGTAGGACTTTTAATCCTGGCATTCAAGGTAATACCTGCCAATCACCTTTTTCCTAATTAAATTTACCTGGACTTTACTTTAAAGAAAATAATTTGTTCAGCCAAAAGTGGTTGCATATTTATGCTACAATTAGTCAAGAACTCCACAAATGAATCCCTCCCCTGAGCCTCTGTAAAGAAAGGAGAATGCAGTTGAGACCCTACAAGATTTCAGAGCAATTAAGCCTAGAAATGCAGGTGTTTGAAACACCTGTTCCCCCTTCCGCCCACTCCGACTGCCCCGGCCACCCCTCATCAGTAGGTTAAAATAATTAACTTACCCTATTGGGAGAAAAGCCCAAGAACTGCTAAGGGCAAGAAGTCTCCTTTTCTTCCCTTTCTCAGTTTAAAAGAGAAAAACAAAAAAGTTCTTGGGTGGTCTGCAAATAGGAGGGGAAAAAAACTTTCCTCTTCTAAAAAAGAAAAGGCAAAATCAAGTGACAAGGAAGACGTTGTCTCCCTGAAGCTGACTTAGTGGCTTGCTTACATTCAGAATTCTATGTTTGTTTTGTGAGAGTGACTGCAGAGCCACTCTGAAGCATGAAAAAGCCAATTTTAAGGGATATTTATGTGACGAAATAAAGCAACTGGCGAGAATGTGATTTTGCCTGACCTGCCTTTTGTGAATACCTGCAAATTTGTATTAAATTTCAACAAGAATCCCTCACAAGGATAAACTGTGGAAATTTTACTGGGGTTTTTAAAACCAGAATAATAGTCCATAGCTAGGAAATCAAGAAATTGGTAGGGAAAAAAAAAAAAAAAGAGCTCACTGTGGCAATTTTAATCATTTCCATTTTGGCCTTTATGCTTTGTATATTTCCATTCCCCCCCACCCCCACCGAGTGCCATGAAGACTAATTTTGAATAACTATAATTCAGCATAACTAGAAGAGATCGTGAAGGTAATTTTGTTGTTATGATTACTAGTACTTTCTCTGTTCAAAGCACAAATTTTGGAACTTTTCAGGATTTTATTGGAATAGGTTTTAAGGATGATAAAGGTTTGGGGGTCTTCTGAAGTTGGAAAGTGGATCAGTATACCTGCAAATATATATAAGGCATTTATATATTTACATTTTTCTTGAAATGACTTCAGGTGACTCCAGTTAGATTTTGGACTTTAAAAGCTTTGTGATGATGCCCACATGAAATACAGAGGCAGGCAGTGTGATGTTATTTCAACCCTTAATTCTGACCAATATATTTCTTTATATAACTCCTTACAGTTTTAAAGCCATATTCCCATTTGAGATATGTAAAGCAGGTCTCATAACACCTGTCAGAGAGGAGGAAATTAAGGGGTTGGATATAACCGTCACATTGAAAGGAAAGGAGAGCTGCTCTGGTTATGGAGGGAACCTTCGGCAGCTGGCCAAGAAGAAATGATAAAACTGTGACGCCTGCCTCAGGCTTTCTGATGGCAAATCCAATGCTGTTTCCACCACCACCCAGGCCTGGTGATTTCTTCTCCTTTATAGCAAGGTGTTTTCACCAACCAGAGCTGAGGCTGTTTTTTGTGGCAAGCTTAAAGCGTCTGCCTGCAGTGCAGGAGACCCGGGTTCAATCCCTGGGTTGGGAAGATCCCCTGGAGAAGGAAATGGCAACACACTCCAGTACTCTTGCCTGGAAAATTCCATGGACTGAGGAGCCTGGTAGGCTACAGTCCCATGGGGTCGCAAAGAGTCGGACACGACTGAGAGAGTTCACTTTTCCCTTTCCGGAGAGCAGCAGTATGTTCAAATGACCAGCAGGTGGCGGAGTAAACCCTGTTCCCAACTATTCCAGTGATGTTTACGTTATTTGAAAATTAACGACCGAAAAACATGATCAGTATCAGTTCAAATAAATTCAGTATTCAGGTTTCATTAAAATAGCAGCAACAATTGTATTTATTTTTTTTTTGCAACAATTGTATTTAATATAAAGATTTGAGTCCACTGTCAAGCTAAATTCGGCTATGATGCGTGTTGGCTTTTTTTTTTTTTTTTAAGAAAGCTGGACTCCAAACCTTTTTTATTTACTCGGTGGCACCGTGCAGCATGTGGGATCTTAGTTCCCCGACCAGGGATAGAACCCGAGCTCCTCTCAGCGGAAGCTCGGAGTCCTAACCACAAGGTGGCCTCCCCGCCCCCCCCCTCCATCCCCCACTTAGCATTGTAACACAATTAATTGCAAAGCCACTTTTAGAATTCCCTCTTTTTCTCTCACTGTGCTACTGAATTGCAGAGACGTGCTGGCTTAACACACGTTTGAGTTTGTTTTCTCTGCAAGGAAATCTTTGTAAAACAGCACAGCTCTGCCCAGGTCCACGAGTGTCTTCCTTCAGTGTTCCCCCTGGAGCCCTGGTTCCCCAACTTCTCCTAGCCTGGCGCTCTGGGAGGCTAGCCCAGGGCAACCCCTGGGTTTACCTGACACTCCCGGCTCTGCCCTGAGCTGTTCCACAGGGAGGTGACTGACGAAGCGTCTGTCCTCCCAGAGCCTTTTTCTCCTTCCGTGTCTTACTTCATAATGCTACAACTTAAAGGATTTGTAAACCTCAAAGTCCCCAAGCTCCTTTGTTAAATACTCTTCAGATGTTTTCACACATGCTTGACATGCACCAATAATGATTAAAAGGCATTTCTACCCAAACATTCTCATCAACTATTACTTAAACAAAATCATGTTTAAATGTTGTACCCATACACATTTTCCTTTTCATACATACACGCATCTGTCTTTGCATCTGTGTGTACATTTTTACTGGAGAAGGAAATGGCAACCCAGTCCAGTATTCTTATCTGGGAAATCCCGTGGACAGAGAAGCCTGGTGGGCTACAATCCATAGGGAGACAAAAGAGTCAGACAAGAAGACTTAGCAACTAAACAAGGATAACAACATACATTTTTGCATACTTTTGTATAAGTATAAAATCTCTTTACAGTGAATTTCACTAGATTATCTAACTCCCCATATTGTCTTAGATTTTGATACTTCAAATATGTTTTAGCTAAATGAAAGAAATGAGGTTATAAATTATAGGAACTAAGTGATACCATCTAGTTCCTATCACTTATAACTTAGAAATGTGAAGATATTTTATCTGCAGTTTAATTTTTGATATGAGATTTGCCATATGTACATAGGTATCAATTAGTGAATTTATTAAAGGAAAACTCTGAGGATATATGTGTTAATATCTATTTATATGTGCTTTGTCTTTTTTCCAGAAAAAGATTTCAAAAGACAAGAGAGTTTGTATAGAATCACTAGGGGTTTTAAATATTTTATTTTAAGGATGAAAAGACATGAGGCCAAGAATGGTTAAGGGCTTTGCTCAAAGGCATAAAGCTAACTAAAAATTGAACTGGGACTGAAACAGGAGGTGTTCACCAAATGTTTGTGAATTAAATAAGATGGAGAATAATTCAGTGAAACTTTTCTTCTTCTTGTTCAGTCACTCAGTCGTGTCTGACTCTTTGAGACTCCCATAGACTACAGCATGCCAGGCTTCTCAGTCCTTCACTATCTCCTGGAGTTTGCTCAAACTCATGTCTATTGAGTCTGCAATACTATCTAACCCTCTTATCCTCTGCTTCCCTCTTCTCCTTTTGCCATTAATCATTCCTAGCATCAGGGGCTTTTCCAGTGAGTCAGTTCTTCACATCAGGTGGCCAAAGTATTGGAGCTCCGGCTTCAGTGCCTGTCCTTCCAATGAATATTCAACATTGATTTCCTTTAGGGTTGACTGGTTTGATCTCCTTGCAATCCAAGGGACTCTCAAGAGTCCTCTCCAGCACCACAGTTCCAAAGCACCAGTTATTTGGCACTCACCCCTCTTTGTGGTCCAACTCTCACATCCATACATGACTACTGGAAAAACCATAGTTTTGATTATAAGGATGCTTTTTAATATGCTATCTAGGTTTGTCATAGCTTTCCTTCCAAGGTGCAAGAGACGTTTAATTTCATGGCTGCAGTCACCAACTGCAGTGATTTTGGAGCCCCCAAAAAGAAAATCTGTCACTGCTTCCACTTTTTCCCCCTTCTATTTGTCATGAATTAATGGGACCAGATGCCAAGATCGTAGTTTTTTAAATGTTGAGTTTCAAGCTGCTTTTTCACTCTCCTCTTTCACTTTCATCAAGAGGTTTTTTTAGTTGCTTTTCATTTTCTGCCATTAGAGTGGTGTCATCTGCGTAGCTGAGGTTGTTGATATTTCTTCCAGCAATCTTGATTCCAGCTTGTGATTCATCCATTCCAGCATTTCGCATGATATACTCTGCATATAAGTTAAATAAGCAGAGTAACAATATACAGCCTTACTGTACTATTTTCTCAATTTTGAATCAGTCTGTTGTTCCATGTCTGATTCTAACTGTTGCCTCTTGACCTGCACACAGGTTTGTCAAGAGATAGGTAACGCGGTCTGGTATTCCCATCTCTTTCAGAATTTTCCACGATTTGTTGTGGCCCACACAATCAAAAGCTTTAGCGGAGTCAATGAAGCAGAGATAGATTTTTTTTTCTGGAATTTCCTTGCTTTCTCCATAATCCAATGAATGTCAGCAATTTGATCTCTGGTTCCTCTGCCTTTTCTAAACTGAGCTTGTACATCTGGAAGCTTTCAGTTCATGTACTTTAACAAGCCTAGCTTGAAGGATTTTGAGCATAATCTTGCTAGTATGTGAAGTGAGCACAATTGTATGGTAATTTGAACATTTTTTGGCATTGCCCTTCTTTAGGATTGGAATGAAAACTCACCTTTTCCTGTCCTGTGGCCACTGCTAAATTTCCCAAATTTGCTAACATATTGAGTGCAGCACTTTAACAGCTCATCTTTTAGGATTTTTAAATAGTTCATTGAATAATCTATTAAATGAAAAAAATTAAATATATAATATAAATATTAAATATAAAATAATAATCATTAAATAATATGGAGAATAATTCAGTGAAACTTTTAAGTTGTGTTAATGAATAGGCAGACAGCTGTTAAAGGGGTCAAGAAAGTAGAATGGCGGTGGAGAATGGTGAAAATGTGTATGTTTATGGGATATGGCATTCTACAGCTGGCATGCGTAGTCACTGAGGGTGGCAGTGGTTTCTGGATATTTTAAACAAAGCATTCTCCTTGGGAACTTGAGAGCAATGCCTTCTTCCCAAATCCAGGGTACTTAGAAGAGTGGAATAGGGTTCAATGAGAGCTGGGGATAGAACCCCTGCATTTCATCTCCTTTGTGTACCAAAGAGACAATTCTAGAGGAGGACTAAAATCCAGTAATTGTTTCATTTCTATTACACCTATTTTTAACACATTTAACTGCTAAGATTTAATAAAATGTATTAATAACTGACCCTTCTAGAATTAATACCTTTTGTGCATTGATATATATTTCAGCTGACCAAAAAAAAAAGTAAATGTTCATAGTGTGTATTAGATGTCTATTCGCTCTCTAAGTCATCCTAGTCACCAAGTAAAGACTG
This sequence comes from Cervus canadensis, assembly GCF_019320065.1. Classification (NCBI taxonomy): domain Eukaryota; kingdom Metazoa; phylum Chordata; class Mammalia; order Artiodactyla; family Cervidae; genus Cervus; species Cervus canadensis. Next base: position 67,683,814 of record NC_057391.1, read on the forward strand.
GGACCAGCTTAACATATCCCAAATCCTGTCATAACACTGTTTCTTTTTAAATGAATTCAAGGGAATCAGGCAATACAAATGAATCCACCAGGAATGGAACAAGTGTGTTGATGGTGATTTCAGAAGTCATTTTACTGTACCCTGAAATTGAAAATTCCATTTCATAGCCATGTTAAACTCCTTCTGAGCTCAGTTCCCCATTGACATGTATATACATAAACACACATATGCACGCACACACACACTCATTTTACAAGGACCCTGAGCTGGCCTATCCAGGATTTTTAAACTTTTATAACAATGTTAAACCTACATAAAATCTGCTTTAAGAAGTGCACTTTTTGTTTGCTTTTCCAACATGATGTGTTTCTTTATTTTATAGATTGGATGGAGAGCTGGAAGATTTTTTCCCCCTGCTTCATCCTAAAAGCCTAAGGATCGATGCCAATTGCATACTTATACATCAAGGCAACTTTTCCAGCTGTGCTCCTAGTGTTTTCTATTGTGCTCACTACCATGTCCTTGGTGTCATTTTTCTGATTTGAGTGAAACCTATGCAAGACATTAATTGTGTCTCATTACTGGTCCTTTCTCTTCTTTTCAATCCTGCTATGTATGAATGCTCCAAGAGAAATACAACTGATAAACAAAACAGCAGTGTATTCCTCTGTACACTGTTCAGAAGGCAAAGTATATGAAAAATTTGTATCTGCCAGTGTATTTCATGGCAGAAAGACACTCTTTTAAAAAGCCTATTGTGGGCTCTTTTTAAAAAGTCTATTGCTCTATTTCTACCATGATACACTTCAGGCCTGAGTATTGGGGTATTTTAGCCAGAAGGGTAATAATTATGATTTCTTTCCATTAAATTATTGCAGGATTTTGTGCAGCACTGTCCAATACTAACAGTAAAAAGTACTGCTACTGCAAAACTGGGGAAAAGGTAAAACAGAAACATACAAATGTTGCTAGGATTGTTTCTGAATAATTTACTAAACAATATATTGGCCTATGTTACTTACAATCTGGATTCAAAATGATCAAAGGATCAAGTAGTAGAATTTAAGTTGCATTGAAAGTATATTCTATATCATGGCATTAAAATGCTATTTTTGAAATTTGATGTGTCACTTTAGTATGGAGGTCATAAGAGAGAAACTACTAAATGATGTAAATATAATTTATTCAGAGAATCCTTATAATCTTCAGAGGCAAACCATGAATATCAGGACCAAACCCTTCAATCATTCATTATATAGAAATACTTTAAAAGTTACTTTTTTTTGGTTCAGCCAGAGGATATCAGAGATTATTAGAAATAAGTTCATCAGCTATTAATGTCAGGTCTGACTAAATAAGAGCTAATATAATTAGAACACTTTTATCAGAGGGCTATTTCTGGAATAAAATACACATTATATAGCAGAGCAAAGTTTTAAGAATTACAGAGAACATTAAATCAAAGAGAAAAATTTTGGATTTCAATATAGTCTTTTAAAATGTACATATGTTTCCATATGTCCACATGATCGCTAATCTCACGATGTTGATTATTCAAAGTGTAATACTTATTTGACATTTTTGTGCACCAACATGAACTTATTTTAACACTATATTTCTTGAGGTTTAAGGGTGTCTTCTGCAGTTTTGCTCACCGAGAAAATCAAATATTTTGAGTGGAAATAAAAATTCATCCTCAAAGATTATGTCGTTAAGGGGAAAAAAATCTCTTGACAATAACTAATAATTAATTCTAGTAACACATTTATAGTACAAGAAAAAGTGAATATTTTGGGAGGCCGATGGCCTGAAATTATACTTTCTTGTATTGAAAAAGGTTAATTAGGAATTGAGCTCAAAGTTAATTTTTTGAAGGTCAGCTGCTATGCCATTGGGTCCTGTGACCTTGTCTCAAGTAATCACAGCATTAACATACAAGTTATAGCTTTCCTTTCACTTGATGACATAATCTCTTTAATTGGTGTCGGGAAGCCTACATGTGAAAGAACCGTGGAAAACACCTAGAGACTATAATTTTACTCTTTCCATTCACAGGGCAAAGAAACAAGCCTTAAGAATGTACTGGAGACTCATTACAATCCCTAGGCTGTCAACACAAAGCCCTCACATTTCAACCAAAAGTTTTAGGAATGATCAATTCTGTTTAGTTCTAACTTCAGCTGGTGAACTATTAACCTTTTCAGAAAAACTGGTGAATGCTAAATGTCAGATAATCTTCTATGAGAAAGCTAAGAGGGAGGATAATGTGGTTTAACTGATTAGACATAAATGTGAGAAGGTAATATTTGCAAAGTTATTAAGCATACTCTCTGAAAGAAACTATTGGAGTAAGACTTCCTAATTCTTACATTTCCACAGATCCTGACATAATTCTATTCCATAAATTCTCTGTGGTTCATCAGGGTTCATCATGTAGACTTGATATGGCCCATTTTCATTTGAGAGTTTAAATTCACCTTTTATAGGGAACTGATGGGCATTGTTGTGATGCTGTTTTTCCCAGTGGATTCTGCCTGGTAAAGAAGAAAGCTATGGTGGAGTGGCCCTTGAAATGCCCACTAAGAAACTTTTGCAAGGATATGTTTTGGATAAAGGAAGAAGGAATGCTGAAGTTTGCTAAGCCCATCAGCATTGGTTTGGCTACTGCTCACTGTAGCAAAGGGTAAATATTAACTCTTCCCATTCAAGAAACTAGTCCTTTTTCTTTTTTTTTCATTTATTTTTATTAGTTGGAGGCTAATTGCTTTACAATATTGCAGTGGTTTTTGCCATACATTGACATGAATCAGCCATGGATTTACAACTAGTCCTGGTTTTGATGAGTGAGGAGATATTCAAAACTACTTATTTCTACTAGAAAAATGGAACATAGTACCATGGAAAAGCTATTTAATCTCAGAAGTCTCTCTGCTGAAATGTAATGATGGAAGGGCTGATTACAAAGTCTGAGCCAATTCTACCACAGAATATACCAAATACCCTATCAAGGAAAAGTTACAGCTTTGCTTATGGAGGGGTATGGGGTTTGCTGTTAATGTGACTCTTGTTTACAGCACTGTTTCAATTTTGTCACCCTTCATGATCTTTTCACCTCTCGAGTTCTGACATGCTTTTTAAAAATTTAGCTAACCATCCAAGCAAGAAATGCTTTGCCTGGACTGATCTGTGCTCGACTTTGGGTGTCATCAGCAGTGTAGCAAATATGGGGATGTGACATCCAGCAGAGATACGAAATCATCGTTTAGAATTGGTTCATCTTTGGTCCTGATATGGACCCTGGACTTGCCCTTTTGTGCCTTGCTTAGATAAAACTGTATCCTGACAGTGTGGGAAGAGAAAATGGGGGCGGGGGGTGGCCGGGTAAGAAGGGCAGAGAGGTGCTCATGTCTACAGGTACCACAGTACTGCCTTCCTACAACCAACTACGAGATAACTGCTATACGGTGCAGTCACATGTCTTTAATCATGTCTCTCTGTAAATAATAAACTGGTCTCCTTGGACTTGTTTTGTGTTGTACATTATCTTCCGTTTTTCAGCCCAGATGCACAGTGTGCATACCCCATCAATTCAGTCCATTTACTAAGACAGTAAAAAAATACCAGTGGTTTTTTTTTTATATATATATCATAGGGCACAGCAACTTTCACTTTCAAGGATGGAAAGTCGGAAAAATAACCTATTTTGTTACTCTAATCTAGTCACTGATGCAGTTGTATTAATCAGTATAATAATGATGCCCAAATGTCAAATATTTTCTGCTTTGTGTTACTCTGTGCCAACCTGTGCAGCCTCAGTAATATCAAGGACTCACAACCTCATTCTTCCCTGAAAACTGAACTATTATTTTTCTCCCTCAACCATTCAATAAAACCAACAATCCTCTTTTCCCATGAGAGTTTTCAGCAAAATTTGGACTCTGTCATCTAACTTAAATAGTAACTTAAAATTCCTTTATTACCTGAGAGCTTGCCTCAAGAAGAGAAAATAAAAGTCATCTGTATAATAATAACCTATACTGGAAAAGAATATATATATGTATATATATATATATATTCATACACACATATCCAAATCACTTTGCAGTATACCTGAAACTAATACAATATTGTAAATCAATTATACTTCAAAAAAAAGTTACCTGTGAATGTCACTGAGAATCTAATTATCCCTGAGTGAAATCTAACAGTCTTTCCTCACTGCTCTCAAGAAAAGGCCTTAGCCTGGCACACCAGGCTGCATGTGATCTGGTCCTTGCATACCTTTCCACCTCCAACCGCCTCCTAGTGAACTTCTCTCAGTCCTCAAAGCACCATGCTCTTTCTCTTTTTAGACTCTTTTCACAGGTTCTCTCTGCCAAGAACTTCCCTTTTACTTGGACCGTACATCTAACCATACATCCCCCTACATTTCACTTCCCCTACATTCTGGGCCGTATAACACTCTTAAGTCCTCCCTTATGCCCTCTGCCAAACTTCATCCCATTGCCCTTCCCACCACGCTGTAGTCGTGTGATATTCCTCAGTTTCTGTTGAGTGCTAAGATTCTGTATGTTTCATCTTTGGATTCCCAGCATTGGAACAGTGCCTGGCACAGGTAGGTGCCTTATAAATGTTTGTTGAAGGCATTTTGCAGTAACAGAACTTTGTTAATGTGTAGGGAAATCATTTAATTGTTGTGAAAGTCATTTATTTTGTATTGGGTTGTCAGTTTTTCCATACACTAGCCAACCCAATATATTAAAAACCTTTGAAACCAGACATATATATTAATGCTTGCTAATAATTTGAAAATAAGTTCAGTATTACTTCAAAATTAATAGATTTAATGCTCGAGTTTTAAAACAATTGTGACTATGCTGGATCAGTCTCCACAAAGATCCCAACATAATCTTTTTATAGGAAATCAACTTAAACCACACACAGGTCACTTTAATGGTGTCCTCTAGATTAAGGAAATGAGCTGTTCTCCCCTCTCCTTCTCTCTGAGCCAGGTTAAGATTTTAATAGGTGTTTCAACCCACATATTTGAAACGGTGGCCGAGTTTTGACCAGCAGTGTATGGTCTTTTTCCAGAGGGCACAATCAAGAAATCAGAATCCTCGCTACCATTTTTGTCTAGTCGCGCAAATGAATACTCATGCAAAGCCTCTGTACCTTCAGCAAAGGGAGCATTTGTGACAGCAACTCTGAATAGAAGTTTTCCTGTTTACCTTCTTACCACTTGTTTAAGTTCTAAGGAGAGGGACCTGGCCGTTTTGTTATAGAATGGGCGTTTTCAATGCAAAGAAAAAGAAATCACAGTTTTGAGTTTTTACAATGTTTGCCCCTTTTCCCAGCGGGGATGTGTTTTGAGTGCCAGGAGACAAAAAGTGTGGCCTCAACAAGCAGAATTTTAAAAAGAACATCATTTTCATTATGTAGTCAATCTCAATTACAAGCAAATGTTTTCTCTGTGGAGACTCTTCTCCTTTCAGGGCATTATGTGAGTCTCTTTTGTGGATTGAGAGAAAGGATCAGTGGTCAATAGGGAGCAGAGTGCTGTGTACAGAGGATTTTTGTATCCCTCCGTCTCCTACATAATGCGTTTTGTCAGGAGAACAGCCTGCCATCCTGAGCAGATTTGCTGAATTAAAGAGCACAGCGGGGATAGGAAACTTGTTGCTAGGTGACTGACCGCCGCTGCTTGGCGGGTCTGGGCCGAAGGTGACTCTCTGCTTTTCTTCCACTACTTAATCTTGCCTTTTAATCTGCATCTATAATTAACTCTGTTAATGCCACACATCCATTTGTTTCTTTTTTACTGCACTTCAGGCAACCTATTTATCATTATTTAGTCTTTACACTCAAACAACAAACTATTTTTTCTCCATTAGCGTCATATGAAGAGAAACATAGTGCAAAGAAAGATGTAGACTCAGTAGATATTGCCTGTGATTACTCACTTCCTCTGAGGATTTTCAGAGATATTTTTTGCTAATCTGAATGGAAAATACATCCTTGAAGAAACACTCCTGTTTTCCATTATCTCTACAGCTTGATTGTGCCTAATTAATGGAGATGTTCTTGGTGACTTTAAGTTCCTCTCAGTGATGACACATAATCAACCATCAAAAATTGCTTTCTTTCTCAAAGATTTACATGATTATTTCACCTGAAACAAATGTGTTGCCTGTAATGTCTTTGCAGGATGTGTTCTCTGTACTCATTATTAGCCACAAAGGCTAGACTTGGATGCAGGCTAGGCGTGCAAAGAAGTAGGGACTTGGCAGACTCAATTCTAGTGAGGTGATGGCTATGTCCAGTGTCTTGGGGGGTGCCATAGTAGATTCTAGCAGCAGCATCCAGAACTCAGCTTGGCTGATGTCAGTAGTTCAAGAGTGATGTTCTGTCCAGAGGGAGAACAAGGTGGCTTTAAGGAAACAGGTCTGTGACATGATATTCAACGTTGTTCCAGACCAGATGGCCCCATACCTGGTTCTTTGACCCTCATGAACATTCTGTGAGCTAAGAAACAGTCTAAGAACACTTGCTCACACAATAGACCTTGACTTGCATTTCTACATCTGTAGAAACAGTTGGTATAGTAGTTAAAACATCTGACCTAGAGACAGACTGCTTTGGTTCAAATCCCAGGTCTACCATTTACATGTTGTATGGCCTGAGACAACTTACTCAGTATGCTTTGGTTTCATCTCTAAAATAGTGATAATAATAGTACTTTCTGATTAGAGTTCTTATAGGATTAAACCAGTTAACTCAGGTAAAGCAATTAGTGCTTATTGGCTATTTTTATTATTATACTGATAATATGCTGAAACAACTATCTAGTTTTTTCCATGTCTTAATAAGATAAAAATGCATGCCCATGGTGAATAAAAAATTAAGACATGAAATTAATAATATCTTTTACTTAGAGTTTTCATAGCAGTTTAATCACATTTTCTCATTAATTTTCAAACTCCTCTAGTTTCACAAATTCTGATCTGTATACAGAGATAGGTTACCATACTAAAGACAGTTTAAATGCACATTTTCCATAAAAATATATATTTGTGTGTACTATAAGGTTACACTATAGTTCAGATTTTTAAAAGTGTTCAATCCAACCCATGAAAATTAAAGAAATGCAGGTTATGCAGGCTTTTATGCCAGGCATATTTGGAGAGCATTAGGCTGTAATTAGACTAACTGGGGCTAGTTGAAGGTCGTGATGGCTCTACTTCAGCGGTGCATAAAAGCATCGTGTGCACAGAGAATTAGGAAGCCAGAATGAGGACCATTAGGCTGTCATTTACTACATTTTCATTTGATCAATTTATGCTCTTTAATGTGATGGCCTGGTTTGCATCCTTTATGCAGGTGTTAATTCTCTGCCTTTGACTCTTTCTAAAACATGTCTATGAAACACAGCTGCCTGCATGTGTGATAATAGATATGTGATTATATGGTTGGGAGAAGTGGGCTCAGATCAGTGCTCCCTATCACCACCAAATACAATGGGGCAGTGAGAAAACTTTTATTTCTGATATTCTGTTGTTAAGTTGCTCAGTCATGTCTGACTCTTTGCAGCTGCATGGACTTCTGGGACTTTGCAGCCCCAGAAGCATGCCAGGCTTCTGACAAAAGCCTGTATAGTCAAAGCTATGGTTTTTCTAGTAGTCAAGTACAGATGTGACACCTGGACCAGAAAGAAGGCTGAGCACCAAAGAATTGATGATTTTGAACTGTGGGTACTGGAGAAGACTCTTGAGAGTCCCTTGGATAGCAAAGAGATCAAACCGGTCAATCCTAATAGAAATCAACCATGAACACTCATTGGAAGGACTGATGCTGAAGCTGAAGCTCCAATACTTTGGCCACCTGATGCAAACAGCCAACTCTATGAAAAAGACCCTGACGCTGGGAAGACTGAGGGAAGGAGGAAGAAGGGGGCAACAGAGAACGAGACGGTTGGATAGCAGCATCAACTCAACGGACATGAGTTTGAGTGAGAGTGAGCTAAAAGTCTCAGTATCTTATGAAGAACACCTGAACCTACATAACACATTGAACTTGACTTTATTTCAGGATATTGTTTCCTTATCTTTCCTATTGACCATCAGTGATAAACTAATGTACAATAATAGTGTGAAGTAAGTGGCTCCTCTGAGCACTCCTATTATGATCTCACATATCTTAAATTTCTTCATAGATAATCCCATTTTATAAGTGAGAAAATGTAAGCCTGGTTGTTGACTTAGCTGTTCAAGATGATTCAGTGAGTCTATAGCAGGAATGAAATGAAGCACAGATATATTTTCATGAAGGCCATGCTCCATGCTACCTGTCTGCTGGTTATTACTGATTCAAGTTTGGTGCAGATAGAACAATAAGTTAGTTCTCTTTTTGTTTTTCAGAAAGGCTAAGTGATGATCTTCAGTTCAGTTCAGTTGCTCAGTCGTGTCCGACTCTTTGCAACCCCATGAATCGCAGCACGCCAGGCCTCCCTGTCCATCACCAACTCCCGGAGTTCACTCATACTCAAGCCTATCGAGTCGGTGATACCATCCAGCCATCTCATCCTCTGTTGTCTCCTTCTCCTCCTGCCCCCAATCCCTCCCAGTGAGCTTAATTGAACTTATTTCACATTTTGACACTGTTTTAAGATTTTTCCTCTAAAAACAAATAATAAAAAGCTCTTTTAAATTGCTATCAATTTGTGAGGCTCCATTGAAAAGCCAACTCATTAGAAAAGACTCTGATGCTGGAAAAGACTGAGGGAAAGAGGAGAAGGGGGCAACAGAGGATGAGATGGTTGGACGGCATCACCGACTCAATGGACAGGAGCTTGAGCAAACTCCAGGAGATAGTGAAGAACAGGGAAGTCTGGCATGCTGCAGTCCATGGCATCACAGAGTTGGAAACAACTTACCAACTGAACCAAAAATTGCATTTCTTAGTTTGCTAGATAAAGCATCCTTGGAGGCTGAAGCTCCATGAGGGCAGGGGTCATATCTTCTTGGTTCACCGCTAAATTCCCAGCATTTAGCACAGTGCTCAGTACACAGTATGTCTTCATACTGTATGTGTTGAACAGTAGGTTGATGAGCAAATGAATTAATAAATTAATATACTTAAAAGGAGAAGCTGATGTCTACCATTAGTTCCCTAGAAGTCATTCTTTCCTAGTAGTTTTCTTAAAGTGATTAAAATCTAACTCTTTAAAGTGAATTTGAAGGATTAACTTTAAACTTGCCTTTTAATTTTTCCATTTTCATTCCTTTTCTTCTACTTTTAATAAATCCTTGGCTTTACAGTGGACTGTGTAAAGATATGATTGGTCCTTGGTTTATAATCATGGAGTAAGGTGAATCCAGCAATGACAACCTGTCAGTTTTTCTGTATCCATAATGAGATGGAACAAAATAAAAATATTTTTAGAATCTTCCTATCCACTGCTTTTTCCTTAAGAGAAGTGGCTAAAAGTTTGAAAGGTTTAAAATAGAAAAATTTAGTCTTGGACTTTCCTGGTGGTCCAGTAGTTAAGAATCCACCTGCCAATGCAGTGGACTCAAGTTCGATTCCTGGTTGGGGAAGATCCCACATACTGAAGAGCAACTAAACCTGTGGAACACAACTACTGATCTAGCGCTCTGGAGCCCACAAGTCACAACTACTGAGCCTTCTTGCCACAACTGATGAAGCCTGGGCACCCTAGAACCTGTGCTCTGCAACAAGAGAAGCCACCTCAAACAAGAAGTTGGTGCAGCACAATGAAGAGTAGTCCCTGCTCACTGCAACTAGAGAAAACTTATGCAGAACGGTGAAAATCCAGCATGGCCAAATATAAATAAATAAATCTTAAAAAAATATTTAGTCTTACTCTTTAATATTTAGGTGGCTGTGACAATTAAAAATGGATAAAAAGCTCAAATTTTAAATTTTTTATTAGCATCTCTCTGTTTATTCAAATTTTAAATTTTTAAGTAAATGTAACAAATATTAGTATTTATGTATGGGGAGCCATTATTAAATTAGTTTTTTGTGCTTATATAATTAGAGAAAATTATCATCAAATGAAGTTCATTAATAAACTCTGATATTTGGTGGCTGATTATCTGATTTTGCAGCAGAGAGTCTGCTTTTCATTTGGTTCCAAAAATTTGCCTTTTGGTTAATAAGTTTTGCTAATTGACATAAGTATGCATAATAAAAGCATGCACTAAAATAGGATCATATTAATATTCCCTTTGCATCTGTTAAAAACCTAACAACACTAAATATTAATCATTTTTATGCAATAATCCTCTGCAGTTTTTCCCCCAGAAATTTGTAGATATTTATTTAATAATATATCCCTATTTTGATATTTTATCCATATTTTGTGTCTGTTTTGTGTTAACTTTATTACATTCAGTATGAATCCATGTCTAACAGGTAAAGATTATTTAGATACAAAAACTGAAAACAACAGAGAAGATGTTTTATAATTGTTTTCACTTTAGAAAGGAATACATCTTAGAATTTGATTCATCTCATCTTATAGTATGAACTTCAGTTATTAGGATCTTGGTAAAAATCAATATAATTCTAAAATTACTTGGAAATTATGTTTATCACTGAACAACTTGGATTAAGCAAGTGGTATACCAACTCAAAGGAATATCTGCAGCATTAAGGGGCCTCATGCAGCTTTATCACAAACAGAATGATATGCCTATTTGTTCTATAGCCTTTAGGTATCTAATTAAATTAAAAGTTCAATTGCTCTTGCTAAATATGTCTCCTTGGGAAAGCATTTTTGGTCTTGTTTTGTTTGGGGTGGAAGGGGGCCCCACACCATGTGGCATGAGGAATCTTAGTTTCCTAACCAGGGTTTGAACCTGTGCCCACTGCAGTGGAAACATGGAGTCTTAACCACTGGACCACCGGGGAAGTCAGGGAAAGTTATTTTTAAGAGAGATAATTCTACTTACTTTCCTTATGTTTGTGTGATGCTGTATGATAGCTAAGAGACTATACTAACTTTTAAAAAATTACTTCAAAGTCTTAGAAAATCCTGCATGTTGATCATTAGATTCAAATAAATAAAGTCATACCTTTTAAATTTAACTTTCTATTTTTTAATTATTCCTCAGAGTGCTGTGTTAAATGTTTTAGACAAAGTATAGTTATAATGAGACATCGATCATAATTTAGAGCAGACTGTGGTCCTGTGTAGACTCTGTACAATTCATTCATCCCTTCCCTGCCTCTCTCACAAATATTTATTGAGACTCTTCTGTGTGCTAGGCATACTAAATGCTGAGATCTGAGATCTCACTATATATAGAAAAAGGGCCTCTTTAGTCATATTTTCCCCTGAGCATCTTATTTATCTTTTTTTATAACATATCTTCCAAAACTTTTAAAACACTTAAAAAGTGATAATTCCATTTTTGAATGTAATACATTGAATAATGAAATTTCTTGAGAGAGTGTCAAATTTCAGGGTTTTTTTTAAGTAAGAAAATGTATATTTACTTAAAATGAGAAAATAAGCAATAGTAACAATAAGGTACAGACATATACTACAAACATCCCTAAGTCTAGAAAATGTAAATTTTTGATTAATTGTCTGAAATATTTCTGGAATACACTTCCCCTGTATTTTCATAGGAAAACTGTAGGAAACTCCCACCAAATTTCTCCAATATCAGCTGTAAAAGATGTTTTTGCTGTTTGTAAGTTTCTTATAGGCTGATGGTTACAAATAGAAATCTGATTAATTCTATTTCAAGTGGTTACTCTTAAATGTTCCTTTCCACTTGTGCCTCTACACTAAGCATCTCGCAACATGGCAGCTGCCTTCGTGCAAGAGGAAGTGTATGCAATCAAGAATATGAGAGAGAAAGCAGCTAGAGAGAATGTGCTCACAAGAGGAAGCCACAGTCTCTTTTGCAACTTAATCACAGAAGTGACATCCCATCACTATTCAATTGGAAGGAGTCCCTAGGCGCTGCCTACGCTCAGGGGAAAGCAATTACAGAGGACATGAATACCAGGAGGCAGCGTCCTTGCAAGCTGCGTCACGGTGCCCAGGACGCCTTCATTTGGTGCTGTAGACTCTGGACTTACACGTGTCTGTCATTGCTGGCTGAGCAGGCGCAGTGGGCTGTGGGAGCATATTGAAAGCCTTTCTAACACTATTCTGACATCTAACAATGCCTTAGATAGACACATAAGTAACTGCAAGCTACCTAAATATATGCCATTAAACTCAAAGAAAATGTGCCCCCAACTCACTTTTCCCTTCTCTGGGTCTAAAATGTGTTACCAGCTACTCCAAAGTACCTCACAAAAGTGGCCTTAGCTGATTACAGTTAAAATGCCTCAGTTTTACAAATTTTACAAAAGCATAACTGTGTGACCACTATGTGAATACCAGAGGAACAGTCCTTACCAGGCATCCTTTACTGAACATGGAATGTCCTCAGAGTGTCTAGCAGAGGACTAACCTTGCATAGTTAGTATAAATACTTTTAAATGAGTGAACTACATGAGTCAGTAAGAAACAAATTTTAACCTTCAAATATTTCACCACGTCAGTCATTAAGAACTTGGTAACCTAAATATTTCTTTAGATGTATCTCAAAGAAGTTACAACTTTGCCTTCTGCATTTCAAAATTTACCTAGCTAGTTCAAATTTGAGACTTGAAAATTATATAGTGGCCTGTGGTCATCATCAAAAGTATGCACTACAAAGGCTGAACTACTGAACCCTTACATTTTGTCTTACAGCAAGCAGACTAACTTTTTCAAAACATAAATCAGTTCATGTCACTCTGATAGTCACCATTCCAGTCCCTCAATTCAAAACTCTAATGACATAGTATTGTATTCTCAGTAAAATCCAAACACCTTCCCTAGGCCTCTGAGGGTCTATGTGATATAGTCTTTGCTTACCTTACTGACTTCATTGCCTACCTTTCCTTTCTCACTCATCCTTCTTGTTGTTCCTTGAACACAACAACACTTTTCTGGTTCAGACCTTTGCCTTCTCTAGCTTCTTTCTCTAATTCCTCAGTTTTCTTCATACAACTTCTTACTTCATGACACATTTTTACTGACCTTTTCTCACCCACTGAATGTAAGATCTAGAGGAGAGGGACACTGCTTTGTTATCTCCAATATTCCATGCCTAGAACTCAGGCATAGGGAATGCTCAAAAAGTTTTCTTGAAACAATAGAATATGACACTTTCTGATGTCAATACTAAATGAGTGAAATATAAGTAGCTTGTAATTTTTTAACTTTATCCCTTACAACACTGATGGCCATGCAATGATCTGTTTGTTTATTTTGTTGTGCTGTGTTGTGCTTTTCAGTCATTTCCGACTCTTTCGACCTCATGGACTGTAGCTCGCCAGGCTCCTCTGTCCATGGGGATTCTCCAGGCAAGAATACTGGAGTGGATTACCATGCCCGCCTCCAGGGATCTTCCCAACCCAGGGATCAAACCCAGGTGTCCCGCATTGCAGGCGAATTCTTTTTTTTTTTTAATTTTAAGTAATTAATTTATTTTAATTGGAGGCTAATTACTTTACAATACTGTAGTGGCTTTTGCCATACATTGACATGAATCAGCCATGGGTGTACATGTGTTCCCCATCCTGAACCCCCCTCCCACCTCCCTCCCATCCCATCCCTCTGGGTCATCCCAGTGCACCAGCCCTGAGTACCCTGTCTCATGCATCAAACCTGGACTGGTGATCTATTTCACATATGGTAATATACATGTTTAAATGCTATTCTCTCAAATCATCCCACCCTCGCCTTCTCCCACAGAGTCCAAAAGACTCTTCTTTACATCTGTGTCTCTTTTGCTGTCTCACATATAGGGTCATCGTTACCATCTTTCTAAATTCCATATATATGTGTTAATATACTGTATTGGTGTTTATCTTTCTGGCTTACTTCACTCTGTATAATAGGCTCCAGTTTCATCCACCTCATTAGAACTGATTCAAATGCATTTAATAGCTGAGTAATATTCCATAGTGTATATGTACCACAGCTTTCTTATCCATTTGTCTGCTGATGGACATCTAGGTTGCTTCCATGTCTTGGCAATTATAAACAGTGCTGTGATGAACATTGGGGTGCACGTGTCTCTTTCAGATCTGGTTTCCTCAGTGTGTATGCCCAGTAGTGGGATTGCTGGGTCACATGGCAGTTCTATTTCCAGTTTTTTAAGGAATCTCTACACTATTCTCCATAGTGACTGTACTAGTTTGCATTCCCACCAAGAGTGTAAGAGGGTTCCCTTTTCTCCACACCCTCTCCAGCATTTATTGTTCGTAGACTCTTTGATAGCAGCCATTCTGACTGGCATGAGATGGTACCTCATTGGGGTTTTGATTTGCATTTCTCTGATAAAGAGTGAATTTTAGCATCTTTTCATGTGTTTGTTAGCCATCTGTATGTATGTCTTCTTTGGAGAAATGTCTGTTTATCTCTTTGGCCCATTTTTCGATTGGATCGTTTATTTTTCTGGAATTGAGCTGCATGAGCTGCTTGTATATTTTTGAGATCAATTCTTTGTCAGTTGCTTCATCTGCTGTTATTTTCTCCCATTCTGAAGGCTGTCTTTTCACCTTGCTTATAGTTTCCTTCGTTGTGCAAAAGATTTTATGTTTAATTAGGTCCCATTTGTTTATTTTTGCTTTTATTTCCATTACTCTGGGAGGTGGGTCATAGAGGATCCTGCAGGTGGATTCTTTACCATCTGAGTCACCAGGGAAGCCCAAGAATACTGAAGTGGGTAGCCTATTCCTTCTCCAGGGGATCTTCCCAACACAAGAATTGAACCAGGGTCTCCTATATTGCAGGTGGATTCTTCACCAGATGAGCTACCAGGGAAGTCCTTATTTTGTTGGGGAGGCAGTTCTTATTTTTGTCACTAGTCAAAAGTCAGTCAGCACATAGAGAATGGACATGTGGACACAGTAGGGGAAGGAGAGGGTAGGATGAATTGTGAGAGTAGCATTGGCATACGTACATTATCATGTGTAAAACATAACTAATGGGCAAGCAGCTGCATAACACAGGAAGCCCAGTCTGGTGCTCTGTGACAACCTAGAGGTGTGGGGTGGTAGGACGGGGAGGCTCAAAAGGGAGGGGATATATAAATATATATATGTATATATATATATATATAAAATTATGACTGATTCACAGTGTTGTATGGCAGAAACCAACACAACATTGTAAAGCAATTATCCTCCAATGAAAAAATAAAGTCAGTCAACAAATATTTATTGAAAACCTACTGAGTCAGCCACTATTCCAGTAACCATGCTTAAGGAAAAATTATGGCTTAGGAAAAAAAACCTGTGATTAACATTAGAATCTGCATGCAATGCAGGAGACCTGGGTTCAATCCCTAGGTTGGGAAGATCCCCTGGAGAAGGGAATGACTACCCCCACTCCAGGATTCTTGCCTGGAGAATTCCATGGACAGAGGAGCCTGGCAGGCTATAGTTCATGGGGTCACAAAGAGTTGGACATGACTGTGTGACTAGCACTTTCATTTTTAACCTTAGGATATGTGTTATTAGATTGGATTAGGTTTTAGGTATAACTCTATGCTGAGAGTTTTAAAAATATACAAAAGGTGACTGACAGAAGAGAATGATTAGTTTTCCATTCTTTTTTCATAATTTTTCAAAGTATAATAGGAATCTAACTAGCAAATAATGAACCGGAAACAATATTTAAGTGGTTACTGGTCCTGAAGTGAAAGTGAAAAGAAAGTGAAGAGTCGCTCAGTCGTGTCCGACTCTTTGTGACCCCTGGTATGTAGCCTTCCAGGGATAAAGTACCATCCATGGGATTTTCTAGGTAAGAATACTGGAGTGAGTTGCCATTTCCCTCTCCAGGAGATCTTCCCAACCCAGGGATCGAATCAGGGTAAGGAAATATTAATTAGTTAATTATATTATGAAGAAACTTAAAAACACCTGTTTCTCCAATTCTTTTATGTTGTTGGTCCTTCTGGATTAAAAATCATTTTTGTGGGCTTCCCTGGTGGCTCAATGATGAAGAATCTGTCCGCCAATGCAAAAGACGTGAGTTCCATCTCTGGTCTGGGAAGATCCCACATGCCAGGGAACAAGTACGCCATGTACCACAACTATTGAGCTTGTGTTCTAGAGACCAGGAACTGCAGCGACTGAGCGCACATGCGCTCTAGATAGAGCCCATGCTCCAAAACAAGAGAAGTCAAGCCATGAGGAACCCATGCACGGCAGCTAGACAGGAGCCCCTGCTCTCCTCAGCTAGAGAAAAGCCCGCACAGCAATGAAGATCCAGCACAGCCAAAAATAAATAAATAAAATTATTCTTTATAAAAAGACTGCGGTACAACAGTACGTGAACCATGAACTTCCAGATGTTCAAGCTGGATTTAGAAAAGGAAGAGGAACCAGAGATCAAATTACCAACATCTGTTGGATCATAGAAAAAGTAAGAGAGTTTCAGAAAAACATCTACTTCTGCTTTATTGACTATGCCAAAGCCTTCGACTGTATGGATCACAACAAACTGGAAAACTCTTCAAGAGATGGGAATACCAGACCACCTTACCTGCCTCTTGAGAAATCTGTATGCAGGTCAAGAAGCAACAGTTAGAACCGGACATGGAACAACAGACTTGTTCTAAATCAGGAAAGGAGTATGTCAAGGCTGTATACTGTCACCCTGCTTATTTAACTTATATGCAGAGTACATCATGTGAAATGCTGGGCTGGATAAAGCACAGCTGGAATCAAGATTGCTGGGAGAAATATCAATAACCTCAGACATGCAGATGACACCACCCTTATGGCAGAAAGTGAAGAAGAGCTAAAGAGCCTCTTGATGAAAGTGAAAGAGGAGAGTGAAAAAGTTGACTTAAAGCTTAACATTCAAAAAACTAAGATCATGGCATCTGGTCCCACCACTCCATGGCAAATAGATGCGGAAACAATGAAAACAGTGACAGACTTTATTTTGGGGGGCTCCAAAATCACTGCAGATGGTGACTGCAGCCATGAAATTAAAAGACACTTGCTCCTGGGGAGAAAACCTATGACCAACCTTGACAGCATATTAAAAAGCAGAGACATTACTTTACCAACAAAGGTCTGTCTAGTCAAGGTTATGGTTTTTCCAGTAGTCATGTATGGATGTGAGAGTTGGACTATAAGGAAAGCTGAGCACAGAAGAATTGATGCTTTTGAACTGTGGTGTTGGAGAAGGTTCTTGAGAGTCCCTTGGACTGCAAGGAGGTCAACCAGTTAATATTGACTCACTGGAAAAGACCCTGATGCTGGGAAAGATTGAAGGCAGGAGGAGAAGGAGATGACAGAGAATTAGAATTAGATGCTTGGATGGCATCACTGACTCGATGGACATGAGTTTGGGCAAACTCCAGGAGTTGGTGATGGATAGGGAAGCCTGGAGTGCTGCGTTCCATGGGCTTGCAAAGAGTTGGACATGACTAAGTAGCTGAACTGAACTGATATAGTGAAACGAGCTTCCCTGGTGGCTCAGACAGTCAAAGAATCTGCCTGCAATGTAGGAAACTGGGGTTTGATCCATGGGTTGGGAAGATCCCCTGGAGAAGTGAATAGCAACCCACTCCAGAATTCTTGCCTGGAGAATCCCCATAGACAGAGGAGCCAGGCGAGCTACAGTCCATAGGGTCACAAAGAGTTGGACACAACTGAGTGACTAACACACACATACAATGAAAGGCACCGATCCTAAAGTTAGTTTTATAAACTGATAAATGTATACATCCATGTAACCACCACACTAATCTAGATAAAGGACATTTTCATTACTCCACAGAGTTCCCTTATGTTCCTGTCCCAGTTAATTCCCACCCACCATATAAACAATAAACTTTTATCCTCATAGATTGAATTTCTTTGTTCTTAAGCATTATATAAACAGAATTATACAGTATGTACTCTTTTGTGTAAGGCTTATTTCCCTGAAAAGAACGTTTTTGAGATTTGTCATGTTGTTGAGTTCATTCTTTTGCATGGCTGAGTAGTGATCAACTATATGGCTACATTATAATTTGTTTATCCATTCACATTTGAGTTCCTTCTGGTTTGGGGCTTTTATGAATAAAACTGCTATGAACATCAATGTTCAAATCTTTCTGCGGAGATGTTTTTATCTCCCTTGGACAAATAGCTATGAGTGGAACTGAGTGGAACTGTTGAGTCATAGAGTAGATATACGCTTAATTAACATTATGGGAAGCCGCTAAACTGTTTTCCAAAGTGATTCATCATTTTGCACTCCTACCATCAGTGTATGAGAGCTCTTGTTTCTCTACATTCTCACCAACATTTGGTGTTATCAATCTAATAAATTTTTGTCTCTCATAAGCACTCAAAGATGTTCTCAAATGGTTCTTCTAGAAGTTTATTGCTTAAGTTTTTATATTTAGGTCAGTGATATATCTCAAATTAATTTTGTGACATGGGGGTTGAGGTTCACTTTTTTCATGTATTTACCCCCTTGCTGCAGTACCATTTGTTGAAAAGACTTTTCCCTGTTGCATAGCCTTGCCATCGTTGAAAAAACCAAGTGATTTACACATGAGGGTCTATTTCTGGACCTTCTCTTCTGGTCTATTGAAATCCCATGGACAGAGGAGCCTGGAAGGCTACAGTCCATAGGGTCGAAAAGCATCAGACATGACTGAAGCAACTTAGCATGCACACATTATATATGTGTGCTTATTTTGGTCTTTTAAAATTTCCCTGTAAAACATTTCTTAGTTTTCACTGTTTAGGTCTTATAGTAAGTACTATAGCACTTTTTATTGAATTAAAGTCTCATCTTTCATTCACTACCAAAATGTATTCTAAACTCTTTGAGCATTCCTCAGCACCTCGCCATAATCTTGTAATTCCATCTCCATTACCCTGTTGAAGCCACATATCCACAGCCATCAGTGGTCTCCTTACTATTTCTAAGTCCTTATTTTCTCTCAATTGATGTTGAAGCCATCTACAACCACCCCTTTGAAACGCCCTATGCACTTGACTTTCAATCTCCTTTAACATCTCTTACTACCTATTCTGACTCCTCTTTGGTTGTTTACTCTCTAACCATGAGTATGCCATAAGAGTCAGCACTCAACTCTTTGACTTCTGCTTGCAGCTACTACCTCATAGAACCAATGATTTATAATCTAAATATAAATTGAACCATCTTCCAAATAAAGGATTCCTATTCATCAATCTTTTGTGGAATGAGTAAGAAATTTGACAATATTCTCAGCCCTATCCCTTTCTCTAAGCATAAGTCATATATCTCCAAATGCCTTCTATACTCATGAGTCATCAATCACCATCTCAAGGTTAATAAATGAAAATCTAAACTTACTATCTTTTCTCCTGTCTGTTATCTTCAGCTCCTCCTCCTAAACTGATCATTCTTTTTGGTAAAACTGGTTTAAAACCTAGAAATCATAATTGAGGCCTTTCAACTCTATTAGAGTCAATTAGTGAAAAAGTTTTTTCCAGTGCTTTCCTTTCAATAGTCTTCATCTGTCCTTTTTTCCCATCTCCAGTCACCCCATTGGACTTTGCATAGAAGCACATAAAAAATTACCTCAGACATCTTTTCTGACCACAACAGCATGAAACTAGGAATCAACCAGAGAAAAAGAAATGAGAAAAAAAAAACTCTTACATGAACACTAAACAACATGCTACCAAAAAAAATATTTAAAAACCAGTGGGTCAATGAGAAAATCAAAAAGGAAATTTAAAATACCTTGAGACAAATGACAACGAAAACACAATCAGACATAATCTATGGGATTAGTAAAAGTAGTCCTTAGAGGGAAGTTCACAGTGATACAGACCATCCTCAAAAAAATAAGAAAATTTCAAAATAAACAACCTACAACCTAAAAGAATTTTAAAAAGAAGAACAAACAAAACTTAAAGTCAACAGAGGGAAGGGAATAATAAAGATCAGAGAGGAAATAAATAAAATAGACATTAAAAAGCAATCGAGAAAAATCAATAAAAACAAGAGGTGGTTCTTTGAAAGGGTGAATAAAATTGATAAATCTCTGGCCAGACTTACCAAGAAGAAAAGAGAGAACCCAAATAAAATAAGATATGTAAAAGGAGAAATACCAACCAATAATGCAGGAAAAAACTAAAAGAAAATACTGTGAACAATTATAAGTCAACAAAGCCAACAACCTAGAAGAAATGGATAAATTTATGAAAACAATATAGCCCACCAAATTGAATCAAGAAGAAATAGATAATTTGAACAGTCCAATCATTAGAAGTGAAGTAGAATCTATTTTTTTTTTTTTAAATCCCAACAAACAAATGTCCAGGGGCTTCACAGGACAGGGCTTCACAGGAGAGGGCTTCACAGGAGAATTCTACCAAACAGAAAAAGAAGAATTTTTACTGATCCTTCTCAAATTCTTCCAAAAGATTGAAGAGGAAGGGACACTCACAATGATATTCTATGAAGCTACCATCATGCTGATACCAAAACCAAGCAAAGACATCATCAAAAAAGAAAATTACAGGCCAATGTCTTTGATGAATATAGATACAAATATTCTCAACAAAATAGCAAACCAAATCTGCAACACATAAAAAAGATCACACACCATGACCAAGTTGGATTCATCCCAGAGGGTGGTTCAACATATGCAAATCAGTGTAATATACCACATCAACAAAAGACAAAAACCACATGATCAGCTCAATAGATGCAGAAAAAGCATTTGACAAAATGCAACATCCATTCATGATAAAAACTCTTACCAAAATGGGAGAGAACATATGTGAACATAATAAATGCTATTATGATAAACCCACCAAAGGCATCCCTCCCTGCTCTAGATGGGGGTGGAGACAGACTTTCCACAAAGCTATCCTTCCCTGGTCAGACTTGGTCTGTCCCTTAACGACGCAGGTGTCTTCAGCCTTCCTCACTCTAACATTAAGTTAGGGTGGAGATGCACCAGGGATAGACCTGATAGCATCCCAAATTGATTTACTTTCATACCACCAAGACCTTTGTTTGATTTGTCCTTTCCTCTGATGCCACCCAGAGTGTAACAGAGTAGCTTTCTGGAACATTTCCCAAGCTACGACTATTAGGGGATGCATCCGTGTTCCATGTGCCTGTGTACATTTCTGAGTAAAGTCCTGACTGCAGTAGAAGCAGTGACTTATAAAGGGATGAACAAAAAACCCAAGGTGTCCCTTCTGAGTGTCACCATGCCAGTATATGTGATAGCAAAAGAGGTGGTGGAGGACTGGTCAGTGAGGAAAAAGTGATTTTTGTTCTCTAGCTATGAGGGCCATCCTTCCAGTTCATTCCCTCAGATTCCACAGAAAGACTATCTAAGGAGTCGAGACAGAAGCCACTGGAGAGCTTTCTCTGTCCGCTAAGAGCTAGCACTACCAAAGGAATAAGCCCATTGTAATTCCAATCTAGGATTCCCACCTATGTCCTTAGAAACCTCATGCTCGCTAGCAGCACTTCCATCCATATTGTTTGGAGGCACAGCTAGGACACGGACTCACTTTCAAGACTCTAGCCCCATATGAAAGCAGCCACCCCACATGAAAGCAGCCACCCCACATGGAAGCAGCCAAGAGAGAGACACTGCTGGAAATAGAGTTCCACCTTGTTCCTGAACATGCTGCTGGAGCTAGAGTTTCACCGCATTCCCAAATGTGCTCCTAGCAAGGATGGGTGTCTCACGACTATTGCAAGTTTGGGGTCTAAGTAAAAGTACACAGAAATGACATGGATCACAAGTACCTTGATAGTCTATGATCCAAGAGATTAGGTTAGTAGTTCTAATTCTCCATGCAGTTATGAAACAGCCAAAGAAATCAACCCTTAAGAGTCTCTTGGACTGCAAGGAGATCAAACCAGTCACTCCTAAAGGAAATCATTGGAAGGAATATTCATTGGAAGGACTGATGCTGAAGCTGAAGCTCCAACACTTTGGCTACCTGATGCAAAGAACCGACTCATTGGAAAAGATGCTGATGCTGGGAAAGATTGAAGGCAGGAGGAGAAGGGGATGACAAAGGATGAGGTGATTGGATGGCATCACCAACTCGATGGACATGAGTTTGAGCAAGCTCCAGGAGTCGGTGATGGACAGGGAAGCCTGGCATGCTGCAGTCCATGGGTTCGCAAAGAGTCGGACACGACTGAGTGACTGAACTGAATGACAAACCCACAGCAATTTAATACTCAATGGTGAAAAGCTGAAAGCTTTTCTGCTAAAACATGGAACAAGACAAGAATGCCCATTTTCACCACTTCTATTCAACATAGTATTGGAAGTACTAGCCACAGAAACGAGAAAAGAAAAAGAAATAAAATGTATCCAATTGGAAGGGAAGAGGTAAAATTTACTTACATGTGGATGACATGATACTCTACAAAGAAAACCTTAAAGACTCCACACAGAAACTACTAGAACTGATAAATGAATTCAGCAAGGTAAAAGGATACAAGATTAACATAAAGAAATTGGTTGCATTTCTTTATACTAACAATTAAATATCAGAGAGAAAATATATAAAAAAAAAAAACAAAAACCTGTTAAAATCACACCAAAAAAATACTCAGGAATAAACTTGACCAAAGAGATGAAAGACATGAGAACTATAAAACAAGAAAGAGATGGAAATACCAGACCACCTTACTTGTCTCCTGAGAAACCTGTATGCAAGTCAAGAAGTATCAGTTAGAATTGGACTTGGAACAACAGACTGGTTGAAAACTGGAAAAGTTCATCAGGCTGTGTATTGTCACCCTGCTTATTTAACGTTTAAGTAGAGTACATCATGTGAGATACCAGGCTGGATGAATCACAAGCTGGAATCAAGATTGCCGGGAGAAATATCAACCTCAGCTACGCAGATGATGACACTCTAATGGCAGAAAGTGGAAAGGAACTAGTCTCTTGATGAGGGTGAAAGAGGAGAGTAAGAAAGCTCGCTTGAAACTCAACATTCAAAAAATTAATATCATGGCATCCTGTCCCATCACTTCATGGCAAATAGATGGGGGGAAAGTGGACAGATTTTCTTTTGGGGGGGCTCCAAAATCACTACAGACAATGACTGCAACCATGGAATTAAAAGATGCTTGCTTCTTGGAAGAAAGGCTATGACAAACCTAAACAGGATATTAAAAAGCAGAGATGTTACTTTTCCAACAAAAGTCCATAGAGTCAAAGCTATGGTTTTTCCAGCAGTCATGTACGGATGTGAGAGTTGGACAATAAAGAAGGCAGTGGGCCAAAGAATTGATGCTTTTGCATTGTGGTGCTAGAGAAAACTCTTAAGAGTCCCTTGGACAGCAAAGAGATCAAACCAGTCAATCCTCAAAGAAATCAACCCTGAAATTTATTGGAAGGACTGATGGCTGAAGCTGAAGCTCCAATACTTTGGCAATCTGATGCAAAGAGCTGACTTTATGCAAAAGACCATGATGCTGGGAAAGATTGAGGGCAGGAGGAGAAGGAGGGGACAGAAGATGAGATGGCTGGATGGCAACATCAACTCAATGGATATGAGTTTGAGCAAACTCTGGGAGATGGTGAAGGACAGGGAAGCCTAGTGTGCTGCAGGCCATAAGATCACAAAGAATCAGACATGATTTAGTGACTGGACAACAATAAAACAGGAAATGAAAGATGTTTCAAAGAAATGAAAGGATATCCCATGCTCTTGGATTAGAAGAATTGATATTGTTAAAATGGCCATACTACCCAAAGCAATTTACAGATTTAATGCTATCCTTATCAAATTACCCATGACATTTTTCACAGAACTAGAACAAATAACTCTAAATTTATATGGAACCATAAAAGACCCAGAATTGCCAAGACAATCCTGAAGAAAAAGAATGAAGCAGGAGGCATAACCTTTTCAGACTTCAAACAACACTCAAAGCTACAGTAATCACAACAGTGTAGTTTTGGCACAAAAATAGATCAATGGAACAGAATAGAGAGCCCAGAAAAATACCCACACATCTATGGTCAATTAATCTTTGACAAAGGAAGCAAGAATATACAATAGGAAAAAGACAGTCTTTTTAGCAAGTGGTGCTGGGAAAGATAGACAACTGCATGTAAATCAATAAGGTTAGACTACACCCTCACACCACACACAAAAATAAACCAAAAATGGCTTAAAGATAAGACATGACACCATAAAACTTCCAGAAGAGACTGTAGGCGAAATATTCTCTAACATAAATCATACCAATTTTTTTTAGGTCAGTTTCCCAAAGCAATAGAAGCAAAAACAAAAATAAACAAATTGGAGCTAATCAAACTTATAAGCTTTTGCATAGCAAAGAAAACCATAAACAAAATGGAAAGACAGTCTACAGGCTGGGAGAAAATATCTGCAAATATGTGACCAAGAAGGGTTTAATTTCCAAAATATACAAACAACTCATACAACTCAAAAACAAAACCACACCAAACAAAAAATGGACAGAAGACATAAATAGACATTTCTCCAGAGAAGAAATACAGATGGCTAAAAGGAACATGAAAAGATGTTCAACATCACTAATTATTAGAGAAATGCAAATCAAGACTACAATGAGGCATCACCTCATACCAGCCAGAATGGCCATCATTAAAACATCTATGAATAATAAATACTGGAGAGGGTGTGGAGAAAAGGGAACCCTCCTACAATGCTGGTGGGAATGTGAAGCTGGTATAGCCACTATGGAAAACAGTATGGAGGTTCCTCAAAACACTAAAAACAGAATTGCCATATGATCCAACAATCCCACTCCTGGACATATATCTGGACAAAACTTTAATTCAAATAGATACATACATCCCTATGTTCACAGCAGCACTAATCACAATATCCAAGATATGGAAACAACCTGAATGTCCATTGACAGATGAATGGATAAAGATGTGGTACATATATACAATGGGATACTGCTGCTGCTGCTGCTGCTAAGTCACTTCAGTCGTGCCTGACTCTGTGCGACCCCATAGACGGTAGCCCACCAGGCTCCCCCGCCCCTGGGATTCTCCAGGCAAGAACACTAGAGCGGGTTGCCATTTCCTTCTCCAATGCATGAAAGTGAAAAGTGAAAGTGAAGTCGCTCAGTTGTGTCCGACTCTTCGCGACCCCATGGACTGTAGCCTACCAAGCTTCTCTGTCCATGGGATTTTCCAGGCAATAGTACTAAAGTGGGTTGCCATATCCTTCTCCAACAATGGAATACTACTCAGTCATAAAAAAGAATGATACAATGATATTTGCAGCCAAATGGATGCAACTAGAGATTATCATACTAAGTGAAATAAGTCAGAAAGAGAAAAAACACCTTATATCACTTACATGTGGAATCTAAAATATGACACAAATGAACCTATCTATGAAATAGAAATGGAATCAGTGACATGGAGAATAAACTGGTTATTGCTTAGAGGAAGAGGAGTGAGAAAAGTTTGAATTGGGAATTTGGGATTAGTAGATGCAAACTGGTATATATAGAAGAGATGAACAAGGTCCTACTATACAGCACATGGAACTATATTCAATATCCTGTGATAAACCAGAATGGAAAAGAATATGAAAAAGAATGCAGATAGATGTACATAGATATATATATATATACATGTACATATAGCCTATGTACATATATATATAGGCTTCCCAGGTGGAGTTAGTGGTAAAGAACCTGCATGCCAATGCAGGAGACATAAGAGACATGGGTTCAATATCTGGAATGGGAAGATTCCCTGGAGAAGGGCATGGCAACCCACTCCAGTATTCTTGCCTGGAGAATCTCATAGACAGAGAAGCCTGGTGGGCTACAGTTCAAGGTGCTGCAAAGAGTTGGGCATGACTGAAGTGACTTAGCACACATGCATGCATATATATATATATATATGTATATATATACACACACACACAATAAACTGAATAACTGAATCACTTTGTTGTACAGCAGAAATTAACAAAATATTGTAAGTCAACTATACTTCAATTAAAAAAAGAAATATCAATTATTACAGTAGTTTCCTAACTTACTTTCCTATTTCTGGTCTTTAACATAGTTTTAAATTCAACCTTTACACCACTGATTAATCTTTTAAGATCATTGACTTTATCATATCACTTGCCTACTCAAATAGGAATCTTCAGTGATCACTTGCTTTTGAATTTAACACTTTCCTTCCACCTATATCAAAATCTTTGCCCAGGGATTTTTAGGTGTATTTTTTAATGATAATTCTACTATGTCTCCCAGATTTATTTCCAAAACACTACAAAACTGTTTTAACTATATTCTTTTAGTACGTTTTCTCCCTTTTTCAGAAGCATCTAATTTTCTCACCCATTAATTTTTTCAAATTAGCTTTAAAATATGTTGTTAGTTTGAAGAAAAATTTGTTGGAATTTTAGAATTCCATCCATTTTATAGATTTACTTAGGGAGAATTGAGATCTTTATAGTATTTATTTACTCCAGATTTCTATGTCTCTATTAAGTTTTATGCTTTTCTTCATGTTAGCCCACACATTTTTTGCTTGTATTCCTAAATATTTAATGGATTTTGTAACCATTATGATCAGATTATTTCTTTCTTCCTCCCTCCCTCCTCTTTCTTTCTTCCTCTATTCTTCCTTTTCCTTCTTTCCTTTCTTTTTTCTTTCTTTTCCTATATTTCCTTTTTAACTTATTTAATTCAACTTATTGGATTTGATTATAGATAGATATGGAAACAAAGATATAGATATGTGTATACAGTTTGTTTTATTTCTCAAAATGAGTGGAAATTCACAAAAAGGAAAGATATGATTTATAAAATTCAAGTGCTCCTTTCTTCCATATATAAGCTAATCACGTTTCACATAAAACTACCACTAATATGATATGCATATATCAAATAGATGATTATATGAAAGATATTAATAAATCTATATTACATATAACATTGATATAATTGTGAAATTATATATTAAAATAAATATTGTTGCTGTTGCTTAGTCGTTAAATTGTGTCTAACTCTTTTGGGAGTCAGACTGTAGCCCACCAGGCTCCTCTGTCCATGGGATTTTCCAGGCAAGAATACTAGAGTGAGTTGCCATTTCCTTCTCCAGAGGATATTCCTGACTCAGGGATCAAACCTGTGTCTCCTGCATTGGCAGGCGGATTCTTTACCACTGAGCCACCTGGGGAGCCCCTAATAAATATTGCATATATTAAAATTAGAAACTATGTATATCTTAATAGAATAGTGAGATATGATATAGTAGCAAAGGGTACAACATTGTCTATTTTTTCATGAAAAAAGTTAAATAGCTCATTTTGGTAAACAGTAATCAGGCAGTTCTCAAGTTGCTAGGTTAATATTTACCAAATTTAATATTTATTAAATATATACTATGTTAATATGAAAAGAATCATTATAAAAAATCTTATCTCTAATTTCTTGGTAATAGCTGATCCACTATTTTATAAAATAACCTACTCTATAGCACCTCTCATAGTTGACTCATAATAGAAAAAATTAACCCATTTAAACTGAACTACTCGCTTATAAGAGTAAATCTAAACACATTTTGCATTATTTTTCTTATGTGCTTATAGTATACAATGTATTATTAATGTTTTATAAATCCATATTTATTAACATTATTATAAAAATACGTGCATTTGCATCCAGTTTCATATCTTAACTTACAAAGATGTGGTAAGCATTGACCATCAGATGTCATCTCTCATATATTGATAGCCTAGAGAAAAGGTAACTCTATTTGAAATCCTGGAAAAAATTTCTAAGCCTTCAGCATTCTCTTGTCAAAGTAATCATCATGACTAACAAGAAGCAATAAATGACAAACTAGGAATACAAATAGTGGTTTTACATTATGTCAGTACTTAAAATTGATCTAGCCGCTCTGCTTATTCTTTGATCTTAATTCTAAAGTATTTATCATGAAACATTAATATCATTTCCTTTAAGAACTAAAGCAAAATATATATAAAGTCCTATGAAATTCCAAATAGTTGGATTGGTCCTGGTTTTACAATTAGGAAGAAACTGATCATGAAGCATGTTCAGTTATGTAAATTAAAGAATTGTTTCTCTTGTACAGCCTTTTTTTTTTTTTGGTATTCCTCCTTATTCTTTAAACCAAAGGATACTCAGCTATGTTTATGGACAGGTGAAAATTTTTAAGAAGTAAAATAACACTAGTGTATATCAAGAGAACTAGCATATTGGGGGTAAAGTTTTCTAACCCTTGTTGTTTCAGGCCACCTGTGCCTTCCAGAAATATCTTTTCTCCTAATATAAAGAAAAGACTTGTTGCATAATCACAGTTTTTGTTTTTATCTGGGGTAGAAGAGGCTGCTTCATTAATCAATAAAAAATATAATGACAATGTCTGGGGTTTATTTCCCCAGGTTTTACGGACCAATAAATTTTGGTTGTTTTCAAAAATAATTTTAATCATTTAATCTAAACAAAAATGTATGGAGCATTATGTAAAAAGTCCTGTCCTGGAGATAGCAGGTAACAAGACAGACTTCATCCATCACCTTTTGGAACCTATAGTCTAGTGGCACATATTGACCAAATATTGAACATTATATAGTTATATAAAGTATATAATTCTTTATATAATTAAAATTGATGTTATATAAAGGATGTATGCAAGATGTTATGAGAGGTATCCTAATAGTTTATAGAAAGGAGAGAAAGCATCATCGAGGAGGAGACATGAATCAATGAGAATACTAGTAAGAAAGTATGTTGTTCTAATCAGATGTGAAGCCAAATCTATGGTTTATTTTGTGTTTAAGTTAGTGCGACTTGGGTGTCTGTTGCTTACATCTGAGAGTTCCAAGATGCTGTTTAAAAACCAAATAAGATGTAAAATCAGTTTTGTTCAAGATACTTAGAGAAAAGGCCATAGCTATTAGAGTTTAGGTTGCTATTCTAAGTTAATTTCAGATTGCAATTAATTTCTCTCAGGTAATTTGTTTCAAGTTCATTTCCTAAAGAAAATGTAATAATTCAATGGTGATATATGTCAGAGCTACACATTTTTTTTTGCTTAAAAAACAAAACAGAAAAAGTGAAAAAGTATAGTTAAGATATAGCTAATTATCCATTGACATAAATACTTCAATTTTAAGTATTTATAAATAGCTTTAAAGAACACCTAAGAATACTTTCCAAATTATCATCTTCATGTACAGTTATCAAATGTATATACCACATGCTACAAAGGAATTTAGTAAACATTTATAAATCATAATCAATCCTAAAGGAAATCAACCCTGAAAATTCACTGGAATGACTGATGGTGAAGCTCCAATACTTCGGCCACCTGATGTGAAGAGTCAACTCATTGTAAAAGACTCTGATGCTAGGAAAGACTGACTGCAGGAGGAGAAGGGGGCAACAGAGGATGAGATGGTTGGATGGCATCACCAACTCAGTGGACGTGTGTGTGTGTGTTGAGTTGCTTCAGGCAAGTCCGACTCTGCAACCCTATAGACTGTAGCTTGCCAGGCTTCTATGTCCATGGGGTCCTCCAGGCAAGAATACAGAAGTGGATTGCCAGGCCCTCCTCTTGAGGATCTTCTCAACCCAAGGTTGGAATCTGTGCCTCTTATGTCTCATGCATTGGCTGGTAGAGATGAGTTTGAGCAAACTCCAGAAGATAGTGAAGGACAGGGAAGTCTAGCATTCTGCAGTCCACGGGTTGCAAGGAGTCAAACACAACTTAGCAACTGAACAACAACAGATCATTTATTAAGAACCAGGCCTTAGGGCTATACAGATTAAAGACCAAGTCCTGCTCTCAAGGAGCTCATATCTAGGATTATGAAAAAAGTTCTCAGGAAAAATTAAATTCTATAAAACAGTAGTGCTAGACACTGGTGATTGACTGCATACTGGCAGAGTTAGCTTACACCATTCGCCTTTCTTCAACAAATATTTATTGAGCACCTACAAGGGATACAAACCATGCTAGATTATATCTGAGGTAGCAGTGGCAAACAAATTAGATATAGTCAAGTGAGGGAAATAGGAAGCACTCAAGAATTACAAAAATAATTAAAGCATTACTGTGTTTAGGGATCCTTAGATACCTAGAGCATAATCCTTGTCCTTGTGGAACTCAAGTCCTAAATTTACAAACAGATAAGTGATAAGTGAATATTTTATTAGTTATTATAACAGTATGAACAAAGTATTTTTGGAGCATACAAGCTTAGATATGCTTACTGAAATTAGAGAATGTTTTGCAGAGATGTCTTTGAGCTCAGCTGTAGAGAATAAGTAGGAGTAAATAGCACGCATTCATGCTAAATTGCTTCACTCACGCCTGACTCTTTGCGACCCCATGGACTGTAGCCTGCCAGGCTCCTCTGTCCATGGGATTCTCCAGGCAACAATACTGGAGTGGTTGCCATGTCCTCCTCCAGGGGATCTTCCTGACCCTGGGATTGAACCCACATCTCCTGCGGCTCCTGCATTGCAGGTGGATGCTTTACTGCTGAGTCAGCGTGGAAGTCCAAGTAGCATACGGGTGCTATTTTAATCAATGGAACAAATAAAATTTCCCCCATAAATTTCTGATCACAAAGAAGAAGATATACACTATTGTATTGATTTTGTTTTTGTAGGCATGGAATATTAATTACATTTCTGTTTTAAGCTATCTCTTAGTAAACGACTTGTGTAATGTTGAAATAAAAAAACATTTGTATTACAGTCTTAACTATGCTTTTAATATCATGTTGGTTTTGTATATGAATAAACTCAGGTTCTTAAAAAGGTGCTACTATAGCTGTGGAGGATTATTTTTTGTTTCTACTCGGATAAAATACACTACTCTTTTCCCTCTCTTCTCTTCCTCTCATTCACCAAACTCTGGCCAGACTGAGTTCCACCTCCTAGAAATGCCAAGTTGCTACCTCAGGTCCTGTGCCCTATAAGCCATTACCTAGACCATTTAAAGTATATATGCAAGTTTGTGTACTGGCTATCACTCCCACTCAGTAGACCATAACAAACATTTCTTGAATTAAATATTAGGTTTGCCACATTTTCACTATTGAAACCCTTTTATTTTCAACCCAGCAAGTACAGAGATTAAGAAAGAGACAAGTTCAAAAGATGTAGGCTATTATTAATTATAAAAAAGTCAACATACAATTCAAATATTTTAAAATTAGAATTATTTATGAAGGGCAAAAGAATAAAATGAGATTAGGGAGTAAATATTTTAATGTCACCCTTTTATTATGTGTTAGAGGACAGAATTATCACTTCCTTGGCAGGAAAAGCATGCATGACTTTTGCAAGTTGTTATTTTTCACATCCACTTGGACCAGGTTATAACTGAACTAATATGAATACTTGCCTTACTACTAGACAGACTCTAAAAGTCAATTTAAAATATCTTTTGTCTCTATCATTTTATGTGTTTAGCATTTCTTAATACATGTTTTTAAAACCTGAACATCAAATTTTCTTATCACATGTTGCATGAAAATCTCTTTTCTTCTACATCTAAACAAATTAGACCACCATTCTTCAAGCACTTACCATGAGCTAAGCACCAAGCCAAATACTTTAATATTCCTAACTCTATTTGAGTAGGATCATCAGCCCCATTTTAAAAATGAGGAAACTGAAGCAAACATGACAAATGATTGCTCAGAGTCACACTTTGGCATGAATCTTTCAGTGTTTAAATCCAAAGAGGAACTCCAGGGTCCACAATCTCAGCCATAATTCAATACTCCATCCATAATTCCTCTACTATACTCTCTGTGATTCATCAATCTGGAGCTACAAATACATCGTGAGAAAACACTTTGTAAAACACACCCCCCAAAAAAATCTTAAAACATGAACTGATACTTTGGCAAAATAACCTTCTAAAAAGTAGTTTAAAGTTCTAAAAAGAGTATCATATTCATATTAAATCAAAAAGGTACACTATTAAATAATGTTTTAAGAGACAAATTCTCAGAAGGATATAACATCAGTATACAAAGTGATGTATCTAGAAGGACTGCTGAGCTGCAAACAACCTGGGTGTGAGTCAGAGAATATTAGGACAGGCCTGTCCACCAGGGATATAGATTTGATTGCATGTGACTTGTGTCAGCTTTGGAGAAATCAAGAGTAAAATATAAAAGCAAGGCAATGGGAATGTTTCTAAATGAGCCATTCAGCCTCAAAGGCAAGTTATATGGCAGCAGTTGAAATTCAAAGAGAAAACATCAACATGCAAGCCAGGTTTATACATTGCTTGTTCATTCATTCCTTCAAATATCAGAAAAAATTTTAAAACAGTAATAATACCACTTGAAAATTATTAACAATCTCTTCTCAGCTAGCAGTTATTAAAGCTCTAGTCAGTGACCTATTTAGATTCCTAAAATTATAGTACCTATTCATTCACGATAAATAAAAATTAATATTTAAAATTTCCATTACCCCCAAAGGATTATATAATCCTGCAAACAGTAAGATAAGAGAAAGCTTAAAGTTGTGTCTGTGTGCACACACACATGTATATGTTGTTTAAATTTTCTATTGATTTTTTAAGACATTTTTAGAGCACTTTTAGGTTCATGGCAAAACTGAGCAGAAGGCAAAAAGATTTTCATACACTCCTTACCCCAACACATGCATGACCTTTCCCATTATCAACATCCACCACTACAGTGGTACATTTATTTTAATCAATGAACCTACATTGATACATCTTTATCACCCAAAGTCCATAGCTCAGATTAGGGTTCACTTTTTGTGTGCACATTCTACTTGTTTGAGCAAAGTCATAATGGCATGTACCCATCATTATACTATCATACAGAGTCTTTTCACTGTCCTAAAAATCCTGTGCTCTGCCTATTCATCCTTCCCTGCCTCCTGACCCACAGAACCATTAATATTACTATCTCCACAGTTTTGCCTTGCCCAGAATGTATTATAGTTGGAATTGTATAGTACCTAGTCTTTTCAGACTTACTTCTTTCACTTAGTAACATGCATTTAAGTTTCCTCCATATCTTTTCATAGCTTTTTAACACTGAGTGATCTTCCATTGTCCTGATACACCACAATTTACTTATCCATTCACTTACTCCTTAAAGGACATCTTGGTTGCTTCCAAGTTTTGGCAATTACAAATAACCCAAGAACAGGTTTTTGTGTGGACAGAATTTGTACCTTCTTGGGTAACTACCAAGAAACACTACTGCAGGATCATATGGTAAGCGTATGCTTAGCTTTATAAGAAACTGCTAAACTATCTTCCAAAATGGCTATCCCAGTTGGCATTCCCACCACAGTGAGTAAGAGCTCCTGTTGCTCCACATCTTGGTCAGTTGTCAGTGTTCTGGTTTTGGCAATTTTGATAGGTGTACTGTGATATCAGGTTGTTTTAACTTGCATTGCTCTGATGACATACATTGTGGAGCATCTTTTCAATGCTTATTTGCCAGCTGTACATCTTCTTGGTGAGGTGTCTGTTCAGATACGTGGCCCATTTTTCAGCTGAGTGGTTTGTTCTCTTTTTGTGCAGTTTTAAGAGTTCTTTGTATGTTTTGGATAATAATATATCTTTCACAAATATTTTCTTGCAGTTTGTGGCTTGTCTTATTCTCTTGACAGTGTCTTTTGCAAAGAAGGAAGTTTTGACTTTAATGAAGTTCAGCATATTAATTATTTCTTTCATGGATTTCTTTCATGTCTTCAGTATTGCATCTAAAAGGTCATCATCAAGAAATGGAGAAGATGGCAGAACAGGAAAGCCCTGAATACACCTGCTTCCACAAGTACAGGAAAATTACAATTACTTACAGAGAAATTATCGACAAAACAACCTGACAACTAGCAGAAAAGATTTTCCACAACTAAAGATAAAAGAAGGAACCACATGATAAATGAAACTAAGTTAGATCTTTGAAAAGATAAACAAAATTGATAAAACTTTAGCCAGATTCATCAAATAAAGAGAGAGCCCAAATAAAATAAAAAATGAAAGAGAGGTTACAAACAACACCACAGAAATTCAAAGAATCATAGGCGATTACTATAAATAATTAAAAGCCAATAAAATAGACAACCAAGATGAAATGGTTAAGTTCCTAGAAATGTACAATTTTCTAAGACTAAGTCAGGAAAAAATAGAAAATATGAACAGACAAATTACCAGCAATGAAACTGAATCAATAACCAAAAATTCCCACAAAAGATCCAGGACCAGACAGCTTCAAAGGTAAATTTTACCAAACAGTAAAAGGGTAGTTACCACCTATCCTTCTCATGCAATTTAAAAAAACTGAAGAGGAAGGAACTTATTCTACAAGGCCAGCATCAAACTGACACCAAATCAGACAGAGACACCACAAAAAAAGAAAACTGCAGGCAAACATTACTTATGAACATGGATACAAAATTCCTCACAAAATATTAGCAAATTAAATTAAATAATACATTAAAAGATTACATGCCAGGATGAAGCAGGATTTATCCCCAAAATCATATAATCATCTCAGTACATACAGAAAAAAATTTTAATCAGAATTCAACATCTATTTATGATTTTAAAAAACTCTAACAAAGTGGGTATACAGGGAATCATATCTCAACATTAAAGCCATATATGACAAGCTTACAGCCAACATCACATTCAATGGTAAAAAGCTGAAAGCATTTCCTCTAAGATCAGAGACAAAACAAAGATGTCCCCTTTCACCACTTTTATTCAACATAACATTGGAAGTTCTAGCCACAGAATCAGACAAGAAAAATAGGGATGAAAATTGGAAAAGAAGAAGTAAAGCTGTTATTATGTGAGATGACATGATACCATACATAGAAAATCCTAAATACACCACCAAAAAACTAAAAGAACTCATCAATGAAGTCAGTAAAGTTGAAGGATACAAAATTAATATGTAGAAATCTGTTGCTCAATATCACCAAAATCATTTCTATACACTAATAACAAACTATCAGAAAGAGAAATTAAGGAAATAATTTTATTTGCAATTGCATGAGAAAGAACAAAAAGTCTAGGAACAGGTCTAACCAAAGTGGTAAAAGACCTATACTCAAAAATTATAAGATACCAATGAAGGAAACTAAAGATAAAGATAGAAAGATACACTGTGCTCATGGGTTGGAAGAAACAATACTGTAATGACCATACTTTCCAAGGCAATCCACAAATTCAGTGCAACATCTATAAAAATTCCACTGGCATTTTTCACAGAACTAGAATAAATAATTTCAAAATTTGCATGGAAACACAAAAGACTCCAAATAGCCAAAATAATCTTGAGAAGGAACAAAGGTATAGGTGTCATGTTCCCTATTTCAAACTATACTACACAGTTGCAGTAATAATGACAATTCAGTACTGGAACAAAAATGGTCACATAAATCAATGGAACTTAATAGAGAGGCCAGGAATAAACCCATACTGGTCAAATTAATCTACAACAAAGGAGGCAAGAAGATACAATAGGAGAAAATATAGCCTCTTCAACAAATGGTGTTGGGAAGACAGGACAGCTACATGTAAAAGAATCAGCTTAGACATTACATCATACACAAAAATAAACTTATAATGAATTAAAGACTTAAATTTGAGACCTGAAACCATAAAACTTCCAGAAAAAAAACATAGGCAGTACTCTTTTTGATACTAGACTTAGAAATACTTAGGATCTCTCAGGCAAGAGAAACAAAAGCAAAAATAAACAAATGGAACTACTAAAAAACTTTGCACAATGAAGAAAACCATCAACAAAGCAAAAAGGCAACCTACAAAATTGATATTTGCAATGATACATCAGGAAGCTTCCACAAGCTTCTTATCCTCATCCATTGGAGGATAGACAGAATGAAAATCACAATCACAGAAAACTAACCAAACTGATCACATGGGTCACAGCCTTGTCTAACTCAGTGAAACTATGAGCCATGCCATGTAGAGCCACTGAAGATGGACTGGTCATGGTAGAGAGTTCTGACAAAACAGGGCCCACTGGAGAAGGGAAAGGCAAACCACTTTAGCATTCTTGCCTTGAGAACACCATGAACACTATAAGAAGACAAAAAGATATGACACTGAAAGTGAATTCCCCAGGTTGGTAGGTGCCCAATATGCTACTGGAGAAGAATGGGGATATAGCTCCAGAAAGAAGAGGCTGCGACAAAGCAAAAACAATGCCCAGTTGTGGATGTGACTGGTGATGGAAGAAAAGTTGAAAGCTGTAAAGAACAACATTGCAAAGGAACCTGGATGTTAGGTCCATGAATCAAGGTAAATTGGGAGTGGTCAAACAGGAGATAGCAAGAGTGAACATCGACATTTTAGGAATCAGTGAATTAAAATGGACCGGAATGGGAAAATTTAATTCAGATGACCATTACATCTACTACTATGGGCAAGAATGCAATAGAATAAATGGAGTAGCCCTCATGGTCAACAGAAGAGTCCAAAGCGCTGTACTTGGGTGCAGTCTCAAAAATGACAGAATGATCTCTGTTCATTTCCAAGGCAAACCATTCAGTATCACAGTAATCCAAGTCTATGCCCCAACCACTAATGCCGAAGAACTGAAGTTGAACAGTTCTATGATGACTTACAAGACCTTCTAGAACTAACATCTAAAAAAGATGTCCTTTTCATCATACAGGACTGGAATGCAAAAGTAGGAAGTCAAGAGATACCTGCAGTAACAGGCAAGTTTGGCCTTGGAGTACAAAATAAAGCAGAGCAAAGGCTAATAGAGTTTTGCCGAGAGAACACACTGGTCATAGCAAACACCCTCTTCGAACAACATAAGAAACGACTCCATACATGAACATCACCAGACGGTCAATACTAAAATCAGATTGATTATATTCCTTGTGGCTGAAGACAGAGAAGCTCTATACAGTTAGCAAAAACAAGATGGGGAGCTGACTGTGGCTCAGATGATGAACTTCTTATTGCCAAATTCAGACTTAAATTGAAGAAAATAGGGAAAATCACTAGACCATTTAGGTATGACCTAAATTGAATCTGTTATGATTATACAGTGGAAGTGACAAATAGGTTCAAGGAATTAGACCTGATAGATAGAGTGCCTGAAAAACTATGGACAGAGGTTCATAAAATTGTACAGGAGGCCATGATCAAAATCATCCCCAAGAAAAAGAAATGCAAAAAGGCAAAATAGTTGTCCAAGGAGGCTTTACAAATAGCTGAGAAAAGAAGAGAAGTGAAAGGCAAATGAGAAAGGAAAAGATATATCCATCTGAATGCAGAGTTCCAGAGAATAGCAAGGAGACATAAGAAAGCTTTCCTAAGTGATCAATGCAAAGAAATAGAGGAAAACGATAGAATGGGAAAGACCAGAGATCTCTTCAAGAAAATTATGATACCAAGGGAACATTTCAAGCAAAGATGGGCAAAATAAAGAACAGAAACAGTATGGACATAACAGAAGCAGAAAATATTAAGAAGAGGTGGCAAGAATACACAGAACTATACAAAAAAGATCTTCGTGACCCAGATAACCACGATGGTGTGATCACTCACCTAGAGTCAGACATCTTGGAGTGTGAAGTCAAATGGGCCTTAGAAAGCATCACTACAAATGAAGCTAGTGGAGGTAATGGAATTCCAGCTGGGTTATTCCAAGTCCTAAAAGATAATGCTGTGAATGTGCTGCACTTAATATGCCAGCAAATTTGGAAAAGTCAGCAGTGCCCATAAGACTGGACAAGATGTTTTCATTTCAATCCCAAAGTAAGGCAATGCCAAAGAATGTTCAAACTACTGCATAATTGCGCCATTTGGATGCTAACAAAGTAATGTAGAAATTCTCCAAGTTAGGCTTCAACAGTATGTGAACCGAGAACTTCCAGATGTTCAAGTGAGATTTAGAAAAGACAGAGGAGCCAGAGATCAACTGACAACATTCTTTGGAAAATGGAAAAAATAAGAGAATTCCAGAAAAACATCTATTTCTGCTTCATTGACTATGTTAAAGCCTTTGCCTGTGTGGTTCACAACAAACTGTGGAAAATTCTTCAAGAAATGGGAATACCAAACCACCTTACCTGCCTCTTGAGAAATTTGTATGCAGGTCAAGAAGCAACATTTAAAACTGGCCATGGAATGACAGACTGGTTCCAAATTGGGAAAGGAAAACTGTATACTGTCACTCTGCTTATATAACTTTTAAGCAGATTACATCATGCGAAATGCTAGGCTGAATGAAGCACAAGCTGGAATCAAGATTGCCAGGAGAGATATCAATAACCTCATATATGCAGATGACACCACCCATTATGGCAGAAAACAAAGAGGAACTACAGAACCTCTTGATGAAAGTGAAAGAGGAGAGTGAAAAAATTGGCTTAAAATGCAACATTCATAAAACTAAGACCATGGCATCTGGTCCCATCACTTCATGGCAAATAGATGGGGAAACAATGGAAACAGTGACAGATTTTATTTTCTTGGGCTCCAAAATCACTGCAGGTGGTGCCTGCAGCCATGAAATTAAAAGACACTTGCTCCTTTTAAGAAAAGCTATGAGCAACCTGAGTTGAGTTAGTCTCACAGTCATGTCCAACTCTTTGCAATCCCATGGACTGTAGTTCCCCGTCCATGGGATTCCCCAGGCGAGAATACTGGAGTGGGTTGCCATTTCCTTTTCCAGGAGATCTTCCTGTTTCAGGAACTGAACCTGGGTCTCCTGCATTACAGGCAGATTCTTTACCTGAGCTACCAGGGAAGCCCAACTTAGACAGCATATTAAAAGACAGAGACATTATTCTATGGACAAAGGTCTGTCTAGTCAAAGCTATGGCTTTTCCAGTGGTCATGTATGGATGTGAGAGTTGGACCATAAAGAAAGCTGAGTGCCGAAGAATTGATGCTTTTAAACTGCGGTGTTGGAGAAGACTCTTGAGAGTCCCTTGGACTGTAAGGAGATTAAACCAGTCAGTTCTAAAGGAAATCAACACTGAATATTCATTGGAAGGACTGATGCTGAAGCTCCAATACTTTAGCCACCTGATGCAATGAAGTGACTTATTGGAAAAGACCCTGATGCTGGGAAAGATTGAAGGCTGGAGGATAATGGGATGACAGAGGATGAGATGGTTGGATGGCATCACCAACTTGATGGACAAGATTTGAGCAAGCTCCAGGAATTGGTGATGGACAGGGAAGCCTGGCGTGCTGCAGTCCATGGGATCACAAAGAGTCAGACACAATGGAGCAATTGAACTGAACTGAACAGAATGATACATCTGATCTGGGGTTAGTATCAAATATATATAAAGAACTCACACATCTCAATATAAAAAAAATCCAATTTAAAAATGGACAGAGGATATTTTTCCCCCAAGGAAGATATAAAGATCATCAAGAAACACATGAAAATATGCTCAGTATCATTCAAGTCATCACAGAAAGGCAAATCAAAACCACAAATAGACATCATGTTACACACTTTGCAATGGGTATTATCAGAAA
Source organism: Cervus canadensis (assembly GCF_019320065.1). NCBI lineage: Eukaryota > Metazoa > Chordata > Mammalia > Artiodactyla > Cervidae > Cervus > Cervus canadensis. The sequence continues at coordinate 67,723,452 of NC_057391.1, forward strand.
GACAAGAAATAACAAGTGTTGGCAAGGCTGTGGAGAGAAAGGAACTCTTGTGTATTTTTGGTGAAACTGCACATTGGTATAGCCTCCATGGAGAACAATAAGGAGGTTACTGAAAAGATTGAAATAGAACTACCATATGATCCAGCAATTCCACCTTTAGGTATACACCCAAAGGTAATGAAAACACCCCAATATTCACTGCAGCACTGTTTGTAATAGATAAGATATGGAAGCAACCTAAAGTATCACTGATAAACAGATAAGAAAGATGTGGAATACACAATGTTCCCTTGTGTGTGTGTGTGTGTGTGTGTGTGTATATATATATATACACAATGGAACATAACTCCAGAGAAATAAATCTTGCCCTTTGCAACAACATGAGTGAACCTAGGGGGCAATATGTTAAGTGAAAGAAGTTAGACATAGAATGACAATACTGTATGATTTCACTTGTATATGCAATCTAAAAAACAAAATACAGAAACAGATACAGATAAAACAAACTGATGATTGCCAGAAAGGAGAATGAGTGGGCAAAATGGGTGAAGGGGATCAAAGGGTACAAATTTACAGTTATAAAATAAGTCACAGAGATGAGATATAATGAACATAGGAATATAGTTAATAATACTGTTAATAACTTTGTATGATGAGTAGAAGTTACTAGACTTATCATGGTGATCAATTCATAATGTACATAGACACCAAAACTATGTTGTATACCTGAAATGCATATAATATTGTAGGTCAATTATACTTCAATTTTTTAAAAAAAGAAATTTGAGTTTTAAAAATTAATAAAAGAGAAAAATAAAGATGTTCCTAGACATAAAAGACCTCAGAAGGTTTACTATTCAAGAATCATCTTGGGAAACACTCTTGGAAGACATACCTGAGCATAAAAATAAATGTACCCAGGAATATACTATGAAATATGGTGAGCAAAGGAGAATACATGTCATCAAGTCCTAAAATTTGCTATTATATAAACAAAGAAGCAAAACAAAAACCACATAATATGGGACTAATTACTTCTCAGTATCTAGTTTCCTCTTCTTAGTAATAAAACCCCAGGTAATGTGCTCACCTAAAAGCACACATTTCTCAACTTCATTCTGACCAAAGAGAAAAAAGTCACAGTATCATATGGGACTATTAGAGGGAGTATGTGCAGAGACTGAATTTGTTACAATACTGCTTCTGTTTTATGTTTTGGACTTTTATGGCCACCAGGCATGTGAGATCTTCGTTTCTGACCAGGGATTGAACTCTCACCCCTTGCACTGGAAGACAAAGTCTTAACAACTGGACTGCCAGGGAAGATCCAGTCATGGTTTTTACTAGCCTTTTCTTAGCAATTAAGAGCAAAGATAACGATGATCTGAACAACACCAAAACACCTTGACCTAACTAATAAGACTACTACCTTACACCCAACAACTGCCAAATATACACTTTTTTTAAATACACATAATTTGTTTACAAAGAAACTATATGATGGCTCAGATGATAAAGAATCCACCTGCAATGCAGGAGACATGAGTTTGATCCCTGGGTTGGGGAGATCCCCTGGAGGAGAGCATGGCAACACACTCCATTAGTCTTGCCTGGAGAATCCCCATGGATAGAGGAGCCTGGCAGGCTACAGTCCATGGGGTTGCAAAGAGTTGGACAGTCTGAGCAACTAAGCACATATACATGGGGCTACAGAAGACTCATATTTAAAAGAATAGAAATCAAATGTTAAATAATCCCAATGCAATCATATTGTCAGTAAAATAAAATATTTACATAACTTTAAATATTTTGAAATTAAACAATGCACTTCTAAATAATTCATAGGTCAAAGAAATTGAAAGATATATTTAACAAATAGTTTGTGAAAATGATTATATTACCCACAGCAATCTACAGATTCGATGCAATCCCTATCAAATTACCAATGGCATTTTTCACAAAACCAAAAAAAAATTTTACAATTTGTATATACTTACTCTTTAATTTCCTCCACACAATTTGTGATTGCATTTTTCTTTTGCTCATGTTGTTTCCCTTACATAGAAAGTCCTCACTGCCTCCTTTACAAATTCATATCAATCCTATAAACCCAACAAGCATTTAATGAAATCGTACTAAACACTAGCAACTAAAATTAGGCAATAAAAAATGTAAAACTAAAAATAGGTAACCTTCTAAGAAATAATTTTATAATCTACATAACTTTAAAATCCTAATTCACATCCTCTTCAATGAATTCTTCCCAGGCTTTCCAGTCCATGATGACAGAATTACAAAAGAAAGGTTTCTTGAGCCCTTAATCTCTTCCCTTGCAGAGACCAAGTTATAAGCTATAGAATGTGATTATTAACTATTTTATTTTAATATGCTATATTGATTCCTATACTTTGTCTCCTCAACTAAATTTTAAGTTCCTTAAGTATAAAGACTTGGGAACTTCCCTGGCAGTCCAGTGGTTAAGAATCTGCTTTCCAATGCAGGGACACAGTTCAATCCCTGGTCAGGGAACTACGATCCCACATACAGCCGGGAGACAGCCTGTGCACTCTGGAGCCCCAGCAGCACAACTGGAGTGAAATACAAGAGCTGCAACAAAGATCCCACATGCTCAACTAAGCCAAATAAACAAATATTTTAAAAAATTTAAATACTATATCTTCAGCAATTTTATATGTCCTCAAAATGTCACACACAGTGTGGATTCTTTAAAAACATTTCTTTTACCTTTATATGGTAAATCTAACCATACTTGCTTGCTAGACATTTCTCTATTTAAGAGTAAAAATAAACCATGCCATCAGTGTGTTGCTCAAAGCTAAAACCAGTTTTGAACCTCTTACTAAGTCACAAGCCAGTTACATTTTTATCCTTCTCATATATAGTTAGTGTCTTTATTATGTCAAAACCACCAATTAATTAAATCATACACAATAAAATTAATAGTTGATATAAAAAGAAAAATTCCAGCTTTTTAACTGAAATTTTCATCATTCAACCAGCTGTTGAAGATTTTTAAAACAGTCCAAAGTTTCCTTAAATTCTTTCTACCCTTAGTAATACCATCCTTTTGACTTCTAAAAAGTTTGGGAAGGTTTAGTTACTGCAATTGTGATATATATCGACATCCTGAAAAAGCAAGATTGATTTTCACCCAAAATTTGGTTTGGATATTGAGACTGATGACACCACACACTCCAAAAAGGTATGACAAGGCTTATTACTTACAGAATAACATTTTCTGAGGAGAACAGACTCAATCTGAAAACCTAGTCTGAAAATGGCAGAGAAAGGAGATACTAGCTTTGGGTTTTTACAGCAGTTAGGGATAGGCCATGACAAAAGTTCCTATACATGGTTTTGAATATTCCATTGATACCAAAGGAGGAAACTCCTGGGCTTTCTTACCAGCTTGACCAGATGTGGGGCAGGAGGGGAAGAAAACAGGTGAGGCTCAAAATCTTTCAGCAGTCACAGATCAAATTATGAAATCAGACTCTTTATTACTTCAATTAATTTTTAAAAGCACAGGTACAAAGATATTGAGTAATTTTATTTATACAATTTCATCAAAATTCAATTATCTTCATTTAAGCTATATAAATGATTGACAAGCAAATACTATGAATACATAAAAACATAAAGGTGAATTTTTTGTTGAAGACAGGCATCAAAGTTTTAAATGTTCTTCAAAAAGGTTTAAGCAAAAATAAATGTTAACAGTATCACCATTAATGCAGCCATCCAACTTTCATAAATTACTCCATTCACATTTAATTTTCTTCTATTAAAGATACTGTCTTAGAATAATGAGTAGTATTTAAATTTTTGTTGTATTATAAAAAATAACATTTTATTCAATATCAATAGTATAAATTATTCAAGATCTTTATAAAGTATCACTCTCTTTACTGTAGCAGTGAAGCATAGGTTCTCAAGGAACATAGCTTGCAAAATCGAAACCAAAATAAATAATGATAGCTAATGCTGCAAATAAAAATAAATGTAGATGACACAGGCTTAATTTCCTTCAATGTTAAATCAATATAATCAAATAATGTTACTATGGTAACCCATTATTTCTTTAATCAACAAAAAAAAGTGGTCTTCATAGTTTAATAACATAAATTTATGCCCTAGATAATTGCAGAGCAGTAAAATAATTCAATAAATCAGTAACTAGTTCAAAAAAAAGTAAATTGTGTGGTATTTTGTGAGGAAGATGAAAACCCTTTTACAGAAGAAAGTGCTGAGTTTTGATCCTGTTCAAATGAAAACGGAAAACTAAAATCATCTCTTCCAGCTCCAAATGTATGAGTTGAAGAGTCTGATGGAAAAGAAAAAGTAAAAGCATCTTCTCTTTCTGGTTTCCCAAATAAGTTTCCTGAGGAAGATAAATATTACAATGTCATGCAATTTATGTTACATAACTTGTACAACCTACCAAATTACAGGATACAGCATACAATAAATAGGGTAACATTAAATCAGATATTTAATAGTTTTCCTCTTATGTGCAAAGCTTAGTCTTTTGTACTATGGAAGGTTAAACAGTTTCAAACTTAAACCCTACTTTGATGTAATTTTAATTCAAGTATATAAAGAGTGTTGTGTTAGTCACTCAGTTGTGTCCAACTCTTTGTGACACCATGTACTGTAGCCCGCCAGGTTCCTCTGTCCCTGGGATTCTCCAGGCAAGAATACTGGAGTGGGTTGCCATTTCCTTCTCTAGGGGAATCTTCCCAATTCAAGGATTGAACTTGGGTCTCCTGCATTGAATTCTTTCCCATCTAAGCCACCATGAAAGCTAGTGTATAAGGTAGAAAAAGGAATAAAAAATCTCAGATGGAGAGAATAGCACAGAGGAACAGAAATAGATATGCATAAGAAATATGGGGGAAACAAATTAATTCAACTTATCAGAAGCATTGAGAAATAACAGAGAGTTATTAAAATGGAATTAACAAAGGTGAGCTTGGAAATCAATGAATTCATTGATTCATTGGAAATGAATTCATTTCCAACTAAAGAATCTGTACTTTATTTGGTAGATAAGATGAACTCATTAAAAGTCTTCAAGCAAAGATATGGCAAGATTTGAACTGCTTTGTAAGAATTTCTCAAGAGATAATAAGAAAGACTGGAATAGGAAAATGTTTAGAAATGGCGCTACTCAGGGAAGAGATGATAAATGATACTAAAATCATAGAAAAAGAATGGAGAAAGATCTAGTGATCTGAAACATACTATATAAGTTAGGTTTATTCAGCTATTATTTATTGAGTAACTACAACATACTTTTCATGGCATTGTTCAAGGAAATTGACAGAACAATGAAAAGAGTTTTATAGTTTAAAAAGGAACTTTTGAAATCAACTTCATATTCAATCACATTCATAAAGAATTATTTGGTTAATGATTCCAAGAACCGCCATTAAAGAAAAATATTGTTTTTCATTCATTATATTAAGACTATAATTGTAAAATAAAATTTCAATATCTTAATTATAATTTTAATTCAGTTCAGTTCAGTCGCTCAGTCATATCCGACTCTTGGCGACCCCATGAATCACAGCACGCCAGACCTCCCTGTCCATCACCAACTCCCGGAGTTTACTCAAACTCATGTCCATCAAGTCGGTGATGCCACCTAGCCATCTCATCCTGTCGTCCCCTTCTCCTCTTGCCCCCAGTCCCTCCCAGCATCAGGGTCTTTTCCAATGAGTCAACTCGTCGCATGAGGTGGCCAAAGTAGTGGAGTTTCAGCTTCAGCATCAGTCCTTTCAGTGAACACCCAGGACTGACCTCCTTTAGGATGGACTGGTTGGATTTCCTTGCAGTCCAAGGGATTCTCAAGAGTCTTATTTAACAATTTAAAATGTATAGCAATCCAAAGGCTTATTTGAAATAAGTCTTTTAAAACATCTATATTTTTTCCACAGAGAACCAATTCAATTAATATATTAAGCAAAACAATTCACTTTGTGCCATTTTGAAATTTTATATATTTTCAAATATCTCGGTTACTTTACCCTAAGTAAAGCTGATCCAACAGCAATAGGTTGGGTGCGTGGATGGATGGATAGAGGGATGGAGAGATGGATAGACTGATCTTGAGTTCTTCCTCTTTCCTTTTCTCGCTTCATTTTTCCACTGACTTTAGTATACATACGTAAGACTTAAACAAAAGAAAATAACATAGCTAAAGATCCAGGAAGAACTAAAAATCTTAAATCTCCCTTTGAAAAAAATGAGTCTGACATTATTTTAATTTCAGAAGAAGCTCATATGAAGTATTCATAAAACAATGATCACTATAAATAAAATAATAGATTACTATTCAAGATTACTGTGTAGTCCAGGTGCTGGGGAGAATTCAAAGGTGAATAAAACAGAGTCCTGCCCTCAAAGAACCTATGATTAGAAAAGATTTAGTATATATTCATAAGTAATTACAGCATAATAATAGTACAGGTACGAAAATGTATTTTAAAAAGAGAATCAGAAAAGTAAAGGAGAGAGCATTTTCAAAATAGAAAATAACTTTTATTTCTATATAACAACTAAAAATTCAGAAAAAATGTCTTAAAAATTTATAATTTGTAGTAGGATGCACAGTGGTCTCATATCTAGAAATCAACTAATTAAATATGGCTACTTTGCTTTTCTCTGGAGAAGGAAATGGCAACCCACTCCAGTATTCTTGCCTGAGAAATCTCATGGGCAGAGGCGCCTGGCGGGCAACAGTCCATGGGTTGCAAAAAAGTTGGACATGACTTAGCAACTAAACAACAAAACTCTGCTTTTGAACTGTGGTGTTGGAGAAGACTCTTGAGAGTCCCTTGGACTGCAAGGAGATCCAACCAGTCCATCCTAAAGGAGATCAGTCCTGGTTGTTCACTGAAAGGACTGATGCTGAAGCTGAAACTCCACTACTTTGGCCACCTCACGCAAAGAGTTGACTCATTGGAAAAGACCCTGATGCTGGGAGGAACTGGGGGCAGGAGGAGAAGGGGATGACAGAGGATGAGATGGCTGGATGGCATCACCGACTCGATGGACATGAGTTTGAGTAAACTCCGGGAGTTGGTGATGGACAGGGAGGTCTGGCGTGCTGCGATTCATGGGGTCGTAAAGAGTCGGACACGACTGAGCGACTGAACTGAACTGAACTGAATGGAAAGTCAATTCCAACTGCTGCCCATCTTGTCGATCTGGGAAGTTTTCATAAACTAAGTAACTCAGTCTTCAGATAATATCTTCTTTACTTACTGTTAGACAACCAGGGCCCCAAGTTTTATAGTTTAGAAAATATTCTTCATCTCGTTCCTTTTAGGAAGACATTTTTTTTGGAATGGAACGTCAAAGGGGAAAATAAAAGGTTTTATGGAAGAGTCTTGGTCTTGAAAAGATTGTTAGAAAGAGATAGAAGTTGAGGATTTCAGGAAGAAAAGGCAGGTAAAAAAGTGTGGGCAAACTAGGGATGCAGTGAGTTCTTCAGTATAACCAAAGCACAAATTATTTTAATAGGAGAAAAGGCTTAGGAGCTAGGTTAGAAAAATGGGAGCATAATTTGCTACTCTAGGGGATACATTAAAGGTATTTAACCAGGGCAATGAGATGGTCAATGCTGTGCATAAGGAAGAGTAACTGGGGTATGATCTCTAAGTAAGTTAAAAGGATAAAAAGACCAATTACAATGTTACTGAAATAGCCCAAGTGAATGATAATAAGAGTCTTAAATTTAATTATTTCCATATAATGAAAATAGGAAAGAAAAGTATTTCAGAGAGAAAACTGACACAACTTGATGACTTGTTGAATGTAGTCACAGGCACAGAAAAAAGTTACAATTATGACTGATGTTCTGAGTCTTAGCAACTAGAAAATGGAGATACCATCAGGTACATCAGAAAGAGAACCAGTTTGATTTCAGATATGCTGTTTTAAATGTCAACAGATATCTTAGATATAAAGAGATATCAACTATATAATTACAAATAAAGTCCTATCAGATAACTTCACTTGTGAATTTTACCAAATACTTGAAGAAGAATTAATATCAATCTTTCTCAAGCTCTTCAAAAAAAAAAAATCAAAGAAGATGGAACATTTCAAACACATTTTACGAGGCTAGCTTACCTTCATACTGAAGCCAGAAAAGGATACTACCATAAAAAAAAACTACAGACTAATACCTCTGATGAATACAGATGCAAAAATTCTCACCAAAATACTTGCAAACCAAATTAAGCATCATGTTAAAAGGATCACTCATCATGCTCAAGTGGGATTTATTCCTAGGATGCAAGGATGGTTTGATGTATACAAATCAATCATTGTGATATATCACATTAATAGAATGAAAGAAAAAAATCAAATGATCATCTCAGTAGTTGCAGAGATAACATTTGACAAATTCAACCCATTCATGGTAAAATTCTTAAAACAGATATAGAAGAAATGCATCTTAACATAATAAACATAACAAAGGCCATTATACAATAAATCCACCGCTAACATCATACACAATAATAAAAGATTGAAAGCTTTTCCTCTACAATCAGGAACAAGACAAGGGTGTTTACTCTCAACACTCCCATTCAACACAGTATTGAGAGTCCTTGTCAGAGCATTCAGGCAAGAAAAAGAAATAAAGGCCTCAAAACTGGAAATGAAGAGGCAAAACTGTCTCTATTTGCAGATGACATGATTTTATATATATATAAAATTCTAGAGGCTCCACAAAAAACTGTTATATCTAATCAATAAATTCAATAAAGTTGCAATTTACATCAAAAGAGTTAAATACTTAGGAATAAACTTAACCAAAGAGGTAAAAAACATCTACTCTGAAAACTGTAAGACACTGGTAAAAAAAATTAAAGACAAAAATAAATGGAAAGGTATCCTGTGTTCATGGATTGGAAGAAGTAACATTGTTAATTGAAATGCCAATACACCAAAATCTATCTATAAATTTAGTGTGCTCTCTATCAAGATTCTAATGACTGTTTTTACAGAAGTAGAAAAAAATTTTTAATTTTACATGGAACCACAAAAGAAAAGCCAAAGTAATCCTGAGAAAGAATAAGGAGGGAGGAATTGCACTCCTGATTTCAAGCTATACTACAGAGCTATAGTAATCAAAACATAATGGTACTGGCATATAAAAACAGATAAATAGATCAATGGAACAGAACTGAGAGCCCAGAAATAAACTCAAGCATATAAAACTAATATTTGATAAAGGAGCCAAGAATACTCAGTGGAGAAAAGGTAGCCTCTTCAGCGCTGGGAAAATAGGATATTCATATGAAAAGGAATGAAAGTACACCACTTATACTACTCACAAATATTAATTCAAAACAGAGTAAAGACTTAAAATTTAAAACTGGATACCATGAAACTCCTAAAAGAAAACATAAGAAAAAAGGTCCCTGATTTGAGTCTTGGCAATAATATTTTGGATATAACACCTAAAAGCACAAGCAAAAGAAAAAACTTCTGCACAACAAAAGAAATAATCAACAATGTCGAGACAACTTACAAAATGGTAAAATATATTTGTAAACTATATAGCCAATAAAGGGTTAACATCCAAAATATATAAAGAATTCATACAATTCAACAGCAAACAAACAAGTAATTCAATTAAAAATGGACAAACAGTCTGAATGGGTATTTTTCCAAAGAAGATATACAAATGGCCAGCAAGAACATCAAAAGATGTTCAATGTCACTAGTTACTAGGGAAATGTAAGTTAAAAATGCAATGAAATAGCATCTCATACCTGTTAGAATGGCCAAGAAATAACAAATGTTGGTGAGGATGTACAGAAAAGGGAACCCTTGTGCACTGTTGTTGGGTTTATATACTGCTAAAGCTACTATGGAAACTAGTATGGAAGTTCCTAAAAAAAAAAATTATAATTACTGTATGATCCAGCAATTCTACTTCTGGGAATATATCCAAAAGAAACAAACCACTAACTTGGAAAAATTTCTGCACCCCCATGTTCATAGCAGCATTATTTACAATAGCCAGGACATGGAAATAACCTAAATGTACACTGATGAATGAATGGATAAAGAAATCGTCAGATATCTAAAAATGCATATAGACATATGAATATTATTCAGCCATAAAAAAGGAAAAAATCCTGTCATTTACAACAACATGGATGGACCTTGAGGGCATTATGCTAAGTGAAATAAGTCAGACACTATATAGTTTCATTTATAAGTGGAATCTAAAAAATTGGAAAAGAAAACCAGACTCACAGAAAAAGAGATCATATTAATGGTTACCAGAGGTGAAGATGTCAAAAAGTACAAACTTCCAGTTATAAGATAAATAAGTACTAGGGATAGAATGACATGATGCCATAGTTAACATTGTTGTGCTATATATATGAAAATTCTTAAGGTATTAAATCCTAAAAGTTCTCATGGTGAAGAAAAAAATTTTATTTTTATTGTGTCTAAGTTGATGATGGATGCTAACTAAACTTACTGTGGGATACCATTTCACAATATACGTACATCAAATCATTATGTCACACATCTTAAACTTTTATTTAAGTAGTGTATGACAATTTTATCTCAATAAAACTTAGGGGGAGGCTAAAAAAGTAAGATATGGGAGTTTAAGAGAATTGGGAGAAGTCAGGAGGGAAGATATGAATTTGGTCATCACCTGTATTAAAATATTTGAAAATGCTAAAGTGAATGAGTGTCAAATGAATGAAAGAGTCAAAGGGGAGAATGTAAACAGATTTAATATTTTAGATAGTAGGCATTTAAAGCATGTCTACAATTGGCAGATTCATTCTGGTCTTATGGTATTTAATAACCATTTATGACAATTCCAAAACATATGTCTCACCCCACTGAATTTCAGATTCAAATATAAAATTTCCCATTTACTTTCACTTAATATCTACTATAGACTTTTCAATGATAACACTTCTAAAATTAAACTCTTGTCAATCTCAAGGGCTTCCCTAGTGGCTCAGACAGTAAAGAGTCTGCCTGCAGTGCGGGAGACCCAGGTTTGATCCCTAGGTTGGGAAGATACCCTGGAGAAGGAAATGGCAACCCACTCCAGTATTCTTACCTGGAGAATTCCATGGATGGAGGAGCCTGGCGGGCTATAGGGTCGCCATGGGGTCGCAAAGAGTTGGACATGACTGAGTGGCTAACACTGTATAAGATACTGGCAATCTCAAATTAACTTTTATAGCCTTCCATATTTCAATAGATGTTAATTCTCTTCTTACAATTACTCATATCAAAATCTTGACATCATCCATCTTCCTCTTAATCTTTACATCCAGTCCATAAGCAAATCCTTAACAACTCTTATCTTCAGAAAACTATATAACTAAAATCTCTTTAACTATGTAACTAAACTAAAACTAAAAACTAAATAACTATAAAATTTTAATAACTAAAATCTGTCCTTTTCTCACCACATCCACTGACTTCAACCTCACCATTATCAGTTCTCACCTGTATTATTTCAATAGCTTCCTAATAAATCTCCCTGATTTCCCTCATACTTCCATAAGGTCTGTTTCTCCATAAAGTAGCCAAGCAATACTTTAGGACCTAATTAAACTTAAAAGCTTTTGCACAATGAAGGAAACTATAAGCAAGGTGAAAAGACAGCCTTCAGAATGGGAGAAAATAATAGCAAACGAAGCAACTGACAAAGAATTAATCGCAAAAATATACAAGCAACTCCTGCAGCTCTATTCCAGAAAAATAAGTGACCCAATTAAAAAAGGGGCCAAAGAACTAAACAGACATTTCTCCAAAGAAGATACAGGTAGCTAACAAACACATGAAAAGATGCTCAACATCACTCAATATTGGAGAAATGCAAATCAAAACCACAATGAGGTACCATCTCACACCGGTCAAAATGGTTGCTATCAAAAAGTCTACAAACAATAGATGCTGGAGAGAGCACGGAGAAAAAGGAACCCTCTTACACTGTTGGTGGGAATGCAAACTAATATAGCCACTATGGAGAACAGTGTGGAGATTCCTTAAAAAACTGGAAATAGAACTCCCATATGGCCCAGCAATCCCACTGCTGGGCTTACACACCGAAGAAACGAGAATTGAAAGCAACACGTGTACCCCACTGTTCACTGCAGCACTGTTTACAATAACCAGGACATGGAAGCAACCTAGATGTCCATCAGTAGACAAATGGATAAGAAAGCTGTGGTACATATACCCAATGGAATATCACTCAGCTATTAAAAAGAATCATTTGAATCAGCTCTAATGAGGTGGATGAAACGGGAGCCTATTATACAGAGTGAAGTAAGTCAGAAAGAAAAACACCAATACTGTATATTAACGCATATATATGGAATTTAGAAAGATGGTAACGATGACCCTATATGCGAGACAGCAAAAGAGACACAGATGTAAAGAACAGTCTTTTTGACTCTGAGGGAGAAGGCGAGGGTGGGATGACTTGAGAGAACAGTATTGAAACATGTATATTATCATATGTGAAATAGATCACCAGTCCAGGTTCAATGCATGAGACAGGGTGCTCAGGGCTGGTACACTGGGATGACCCTGAGGGATGGGATGGGGAAGAAGGTGGGAGGAGGGTCAGGATGAAGAACACATGTACATCCATGGCTGATTCATGTGAATGTATGGCAAAAACCACCACAATATTGTAATTAGCCTCCAATATAAAAAAAAACAAACCTGTCAGATCATTTCAGTCCTTGCTGAAAACTCTTTAATAGCTTCCCATCTCAAACAGAAACCCTGCCCCTGAAAGTCCTTAAATGGTCTAAGGGTCTAGTATGGTGTATTCTCCCTCCAACTTCCCTGATTCAATTTCCTACTGGTTTTTCCTTCTTTATTTTATCCTAATCATATCAATTTAGCTGCTGTTCAATGAATATGCTGAGCATAGTCCTATCTCAAGGTCTCTGCACCTGTGCCTAGAACCTGCACCTCCTTCAGGTCTCTGCTCAAACGCTGCCTTTTAGTGATGCCCTCTCTGATTCTCTCATAACACAGCAACTATTTTCCCAATCCAAATTCTCCCTATTTCCCTTACTCTGCTTAACTTTTCTTCAAAATACTTATCCCTACAAGTGATTAGATTTAACATCAAGCCCATGCTTATCCAGGCCCACCTGGAAGAATGACTTTGGAGTCTGACTCCTCATAGCACTGTTTTGTTAGAAAATACAGAATTATGGTAAATGTAGAATGATGTGTCTGCCTAGTTTACTGGGTGGGATGATACCTTAATTAGAGGAACTGTGAGCTGATACAAAGGCTTTGGGCCTCATGACTAGAATGGTATTAAAAGACTGGTGGGAACCTGAGCCTGCTGCTTTTGTGTGTCAAGATGACTTACCCGTGCCATTCCTCTTATTCATAGTGGCTTTACATGTCCCTTGTGGATAAGGTAGCAAAAGAAAGTTTATTATTATTTTGGTAGCTAGTGAGTCTCTCAATGAGACAAAGGTGCTGTACATGCTGTTATCACCTATACCATATCTTTCTATAAAACTAATTAAACCTAAGACTAAAATTTGTGACACATGAGTCTGGCTGCCAATTCAAACCCAAATCAACTCTTTTTAGTGCATTACCTGGCATATAATGGTTGTCTATTTTCAACTTCTCCCACTAGAACATAAATAAACCCTGTGAGAACTTTGCATTTTTGTCCACTATTCTATCATTATGACCAGAAGTAGTATCTGACATCAAGTATGCTGCTGTGCTGTGCTTAGTCACTGAGTCATGTCCAGCTCCTTGTGACCCCATGGACTGTAGCCCTCCAGGCTCCTTTGTCCATGGGAATTCTCCAGGCAAGAATACTGGAATGGGTTGCCATGCCCTCTTCCAGGGATATCAACTATACTATCTATGTAATATACATATATATTTATATGTTGAATAAATGAATTAATAAAGAGATAAAAGAAGAAAAAAATTCAATAAAAAGTAAGCCCCAGCAAGATAAGAAGAAATCCAGGGACTTCCCTGGCAATCCAGTGGTTAAGACTCTGTCTTCTAATGCAGGGAACTCGGGTTTGATCTCTGCTGGGGGAACTAAGGTCCCACATGCCTCAGGCTATTGCCAAAAATGTTTTTAAAAAGAAGAAATACAGAAACTCCAGAAGGAAGACAAGAATATTCAACTATATTAAATTCTGTGAAGAGACTGAATATGATAATAAATATAAAATACTCATAATGTTTGATAATTGGTAGGTCATTAACACCAAATAATGTAAGTTGGACCATAAAGAAAGCTGAGGACCAAAGAATTGATGCTTTTGTATGTCGTGTTGGAGAAGACACTTGAGAGGCCCCTGGACTGCAAGGAGATCAACCCAGTCACTCCTAAAGGAAATCAATGCTGAATATTCATTGAAAGGACTGATGCTGAAGCTGAAGCTCCAATACTTTGGCCACCTGATGCGAAGAACTGACTCACTGGAAAAGACCCTGGTGCTGAGAGATTGAAGGCAGGAGAAGAAGGGGATGACAGAGGATGAGATGGTTGGATGGTATCACCAACTTGATGGACATGAGTTTGAGCAAGCTCTGGGAGTTGGTGATGGACAGGGAAGCCTGGTGTGCTGCAGTCCATGGGGTCGCAAAGAGTCAGACACAACTGAGCAACTGAGCTGACTGAACTGAAGTCATTAATAATACTGGAAAAAGCAAGTTTTGGTAGAGTGAGAGAAGTGAGAGAAGATAAATGGCTAAAAATAATAATTAGTGAGTGGTGCAGAAGTACCAGTAATTTTTAAAGAATATTAACTAAGTACCTAAGAAAATCAGAGACAAGCTAAACACAAATGGTGAAAGTTTTATATACAGCCAACTTCAAATCACTTACCAATTTCTTGTTGTGATGAGAGAGGATTTAAATTTCCTGAAGAATAACGTTCACTAAACTGAAAAATAATTTCCATTAAATATTACTCATGAAATCAGTAGAACAGTAAGTATAGCATTTACATTAGACTCCAAAGCCTAGTTCTTCTAATAAGCACAATTAGAGTAGACAAAATGGCAACGTTCTATATAGAATATGATTACAGTTAAAAAGAGATCTATCTTTAAAACTATCATTGATGTATTAAAATAAGGCTTATTGATTTGACTCTGGAAATATATAAAATATTAATAGGCAATACATATTGTACCAATGATAGTTCCTACTTTGGAATATTAATATAACCTAAAATTCTAATTAACTTTGTTTTATTCTAAAGGCCTTTTACAAACCAGGTTGTATTGTATAATAAAATAATACAGTTTGATAGCTTCATGTCAGTTCAAATAAACTTTTGCTGCCAAAAGAATCTGTTTTCTTTATAAAATGGGCTTTTCAAAAACTATGATCATTAAATATAGTTTTCTTTTCTCTTTTTTCCCCTCTTAACATTACATTATGAGCATTTTTCCATGTAACTATTCTTCTAAAACTTTATTCCTTTTAAGGCATTTTAATATTCCTCTATATGGACATAACATATAGTTTCAAACATTCTTCTGTTTAAACATTTAGATTGTTTCTATTTCTTTGTCTAATATAAATCACACTTGAATAAATATTATTATGCACAGATTTATATATTTTGACAATTAATAAGGATAGCTGTTTTTCCCAGAGATTTTTTTAAGTCACTTGAACTTCTTTGTCAGTGAATTACCTATTCACCAAATGGACTTTGTCCATATCTCTAATGAGGCAGTAATTTTCTTGCTGGTACATATAAGATGTTTACATAACAAAGATCTTAATTCTTTGTCATATTATCGCAAATATTTTATATCACATTATTGCTTTGCCTTTAAAACTTTTTGACATATAAAAATTTTGTTATGTAACCAAACCAAAACCATTTTTATTTTCTTTTGCCTCTTCTTCCACTGTTTCATGCTTTAGAGAATCCTTCTTCTTCCTAAGATCTGGTAAATACTTACCTATATTTCTTCTGAAATACTTTATAGTTAACATTTTAAAATTTAATGTGTCTATAGCATCTTGGAGAAGGAAATGGCAACCCACTCCAGTCTTCTTGCCTGGAGAATCCCATGGACAGGAGCCTTGGGGGCTACAGTCCATGGGGTCGCCAAGAGTTGGACACGACTGAGCAACTAAGCACATAGAATCTACTTGTGCACATGTACAACAAATGCCCAATTTATCCCTCCTAATTTGTGGCCCTATTCATCCACAATCTAAATTCTTTTGTTTCAAGACACTGTCCATGCCATGGATCAATCAATCAATCCTTGTACCATTATCACACTATTTTGATTGCTTGAAGGTTTATAGGATATTTTAATATGTATAAACTGAATTTCCCCTTACCAGTCTTCTATTTCAGAATACTGTCTTATCATTAAAATAAGTAGAAGCTATAATAATATCCTCTCTTTCATTCCTTATATAGGTAAATTGTCTAATCTTTTTCTTTATCAATCTAGTAAGTTTATAAATTCTGTTAGTTTTTTTCAAAGAACCAACTTTAGCTGTGCTAATATTCTCTACTGTTTGTTTTCTATTTCAGTGACTTATCTTTCTTATTTTTAATTGTACTTACTTTGAGTCTACCTTCTTTTTTTAGCTTTTCAAGGTAGAACTTTAGGTCACTGATGACAAACCTTTCTTCTTTTCTATTAATTATTTAGTTATTTTGTTCTGGTTTTGGAAGGAACCCACAGATTTTTATATGCTGAATGTTCATAATTCATTTAAAAATATTTTCTAATTTATTCTTCGATCCATGGCATAAATATTCAGGAATTTCCTAATATCTTATTGATTTCCAATTTAATTTCACTGAGATCAGAGAAAATATTCTACATGATTTCTATCCTTTTCAATTTATTAAGAACCATTTAATAGCCCAGAATATGATCTATCTATCTTGGTGAATGTACCATCACCACTTGAAAAGAATAAATATGCTGCAGTTGTTGGATGTGGAGTTTTACAACTGTCAATGAGGTCCAGGGGGTTGATGGGGTTGTTTGGATTTTATGTAAGATATTTCTTGGTTGTGTTGTCTATTTCTATCAATTGCTGAGAAGGGGGTGTTAAAAATCTCTAAATTTGTTTTCGTCTATTTCTTTAATTCTGTCAGTTTTTGTTTCTACATACACATGGAGAGGAAAAGACCAACTAATTACCTGAAAATTTTTTCACACTGAGAATATGTGAAGCTTGTTTATAATTATAAAGCCAAACTAATTTTTAAACTGCCTTTAACTGCACTTCAAATCACTGCATCCTGAGATTCTGTTTTTACAAATAGAATCAATGTGAGACACTTGAAGTTAAAAGCATAAAGACAATGGGGGAACTTTTTTAAACTATTAATACTCAGAATCTTTTAAAAACCACCTCTGCAAGTGGTGGTGGAAAAGTTGGACAGCTGCATAAATCAACAAACTTAGAACACACCTTCACATCATATACAAAAATAAACTCAAAATGACTTAAAGACTTAAATATAAAACAAAACATCATAAAATTCCCAGAAGAGGACACAGGCAAAACAGTCTCTGATATAAATTGCACCTATGTTTTCTTGTCTCCCAAGGCAAAGGAAATAAAAACAAAAATAAACAAATGGGAGCTAGTCAAACTTATAAGCTTTTGCACAGCAAAGAAAACCATAAACAAAATGAAAAGACAACCTGCACACTGGAAGAAAATATGTGCAAATGATAAAACCAACAAGGCTTAATTTCTAAAACATACAGCTCATATAGCTCAACAACAAAAAAACAAACAACCCAAACAAAAAAATGGGCAGAAGACCTAAACAGACACTTTTCCTAAGAAGACACACAGTTGGCCAACAGGCACACGCAAAAAAGGTGCTTAATATTATTAATTATTAGGGAAATGCAAATCAAAACTATAATGAGAAATTATCTCACACCAGTCAGAAGGGTCATCGTTAAAAAAGTCTACAAATAACAAATGCTAGAGAGGCTGTGGAGAAAAGGGAACCTCTTACACTGTTGGTGGGACTGTAAACTGATGTAGCTACAATGGAAAACTGTACAAAGGTTTCACAAAAAAACTAAAAATAAAGTTGCCATACAAACTAGCAATCTCACTCCTGGGCATATACCCAGACAAAAGTGTAATTCAAAAAGATACATATACCCCTGTGTTCATAGTAACACAACCTACAATAGTCAAGACATGAAAATAGCCTAAATTTCCATTCACAGATGAATGGGTAAAGGTGTGTTATATATTATATATAAATGGAATATTACTCAGCCATTAAAAAGAATGAAATGATGCCATTTGCAGCAACGTGGATGGACTTAGAGATTATCATACTAAACGAAGTAAGTCAGAAAGAGAAATATAAATACCACATGATATCACTTACATGTGGGATCTAAAAATACAATATAAATCAATGTATCTACAAAATTATAGAGTACAGACTTGCAGTTGCCAAGGGTAGACTGGAAGGGGAGGGAAGGATTGGGAGTTTGGGATTAGCAAAGGCAAACTTTTATATATAGTATGGATAAACAACAAGGTCTGACTGTATAGCATAGGGAACTATATTCAATATCCTGAGACAAAACATAATGGAAAAGAATATGAAAAAGAATATATATGTATAATTGAATCACTTTGTATAGCAAAAATTAACAGCAGAAATTAACATAACATTGTAAATCAGTTATACTTCAATAAAATTTTTTAAAAAATAAATTGTCTCTGTTTTGTACACTGCTTCAAGAAACTTTGACATTAAAGAATTAAACTTTTTGAGGTCCAAATGAACAATTTTTTAGAAATAAAACGAGCTTCTCATAGTACCTGATGTGATGCGATTTCCGAATCAAATACAGAAGAATCAAATAAATTCAATCCAGGGGATCGAGAAGTATAACTCATTAAAAAAGAAAATCCAGGGGAGTCCTTTTGGGTTTGACTCTCAGTAGCCGTATCTCTATTTCTGATACAGAGAAATAAGAAATCATCAAATTGTTAACTACATATTATCAAATATTGCAGACTGGTAAGCACCATAGGCACTATGTCATAAAGGTAAGAATTAGCATAGCAGGAAAAAGGAGGAAGTAGTTATTGAAGTGTCAAACCTATGGAGAACAAAACCTATGGTTTGGGTGGAGAATAATATTAAACAAAGTATAATAATCAATTATGAAATGATAATAAAGAATTCTTTCTAAGCATATACTGTCAGGCTCTATTCTATGTATTTCCATCATCATTAATTTACTTATTCCTTAAATAACCCTCTGAGATAGCTACCATTATTACTATCACCTCCATTTCATAGAAGAGGATTTTGCAGCATAGAAAGATTAAATGATTTGCTTGAAAGAATATAAGTGCCAGACTTGGGATCTGAATGTAGCAACACAGACTCAAAGTCCAAGTTCTTAAACTTGATGCTAAACTGTCCCCAAGATCTTGAAAGCAGTCACAAAATTTTAGTCTTAATGAAAAGCCAGCCATGACAGATTGTTTCATAAGGGAGTTAAGTTATAAAATGATTTGGGAAAAATAGTTAGACAAGTCAGTGTATAACACAGTGGTTAAAACCATGAATTATGGAGGCAGAACTGCCTGGGTTTAAACCTCCACTCTATCACTGATGAGTTGCAGCATCTGTGATTCTGTTTCTTCATCTATAAAATAAGGATAATAATGTACTTACATCTCACAAAGCTGTTGTGAACATGAAAGGAGCAATACTTATAAAATGCTTACACTCAAATTCACTTAACAGTGTATTAAGTGTTAAATAATAGAAGTCTGAAGATACCTCCATAACTATCTCCATGACTGTTAATGAGTCACTTTACAGATTTGTTTTCTCATCCATAAAGAGAGGTTTTAGTATATGATTGCTACACCCTTTAACAGTTCCCAGATTTGAAGATAAATTCTATTTTGAACATCCTGTGTTTGAGTCAACAGCATGACGTTTATACATAAAAATCTTACTAGCAATTTAAAATACAGAGGAGAACACAGGAGAGAGATTCCTGATGAAGTGAAATCTATTTGACACATATTTTAGAAGAATCCCAGGATTCAGCATCAAAGAAAAGACTGAACTAAACAAAAAGCTTAAATATAGCATTAGTTTTTTGGCTGTAAACTACAAATCTGTGGTTTCCAAAGTTAAATAACGATGTTAGAGATATTTATGTCAACCAAAGTTACTTAAATAATGGCAGTTTTTGCTTAAGACACTACAACATTAAGGCAAAATGACTGCTGGAATATTATTCAATGATGTCCACAATCTACCAAATGTGATAGTAACTTTTTAGCTTGACATTTTAATATTTTCCATACATCTTTTATTCTTCTGAAAATCTTAAATCTTATAATATTGAACTTAATATGTACTCAGGATCCATGTTACCTTCAACTAAACATTTCAGGGAAAATGGGGAAGAGGGTCTATGAAATGAGATGGCAGAGTGGTAGGTATATGAGCATTCATTATACTAACCTCTCTCCTTTGTATATTTGAAATATTCTATAATAGAAAACTTTTTAAAGTTAGAGGTATTAAGCATTTTACTATTCCTATCAATTATTTACATAATTCAAAATATATAGATTCTTGGATTAAAATAATTAAAATCTTACATTTCAAATGAGGGGGTTTTAGGTAATTTCTCCACAGAGTCAGGTGTTTTCACATCTTCAGGAGTCCTTAAAAATAAAGGAATTTCAGGAGTTCGTGGAAAAGTCCCAGCCCTTTCTTCTACTTCATCACTATTACTTTCTATTGGCTTCCCAAAATGTTCTGCATATGTAATCTGCAAATTCAAAGTAACAGAAAACTATAAAAAGGAATATCATTGCATTAATAAACTCACATATGTAAAAATATGTGAGGTTAAAAACATCAATATTAAGATATGATGTTATCAATTCATAAAAAAATAAGTGAAATGAGAATAATTAGTGAAACTGATACCAAAATATACCTGTCAGCAAACAGGAGAATATTTTCAATTTTCTAATTTTTTTCTTCCCAGCTCTATCTCACCTATCAATACCTGAAAAATTAGCTCATAACCAGGATATACTCTGATGAAGAAAAATGGTTAGAAATATTTTCCTCTCAAAATTTCCACATTGTGCTCTGGATCAAGATTTGTATACCCCTTTGAAAGAAAAGGGCAATCTTTTTCTCATTGGTTATGTTCTTAGCTCTTTTTGCCCTTATAAATTCATTATACTAGTTTCCCTACAAAACTGAGAACTCGAATATTAACTCCCCTTTATATCATTTGGTAAGCTGGGAATATGATTTCTCAAATATTTGTTACCAAATCCCATTTGGAAACAATTTATTTGGGACCCTCCAGCAAAAAAATTTAAGTGTGCTTTTTACCTGTATTTCTTTATAGTAGAATCCTACTGCTGTTTCTCTTGTCTTATCCCTTAGCAGCTACAGTACATTGCCTACACCTATAATCACTAAAGCTATCTACTATTGAAAAATACTTTGAAGATATTTTTGTGGCAGCCTTGGCTAATAATTCAATCTTACCAAACAAAATTTCTTTCTTCAGTTATAATTTAGTTGTTGTGGTATCAATATATATAGTCAACTACTAATGACAATTTTTTAAATATTTCATGTAAACTTTTTGTGGTTTCACTTTTAAATCTATAACTCCTCCAAGGAATAGAATCTGTAACATCACAGCAACTTGATTACTAAGGTAATAACATCCAGACCTCACATAAATAAGCTTCATTATCCCAAATCTGAAATTAAAATGAAAACAATATTTAAATTAGAATATTCTGCTTAGAAATTAAAAACAAAACATTTGACTTACTTGTGAAGCACATTTTGATTCTGGCAATTGTCTTATCGTCTCTTTATCTCCACACTCAGCATCTGTTTGTTATATGAGAACAAATTACTTTTTCTTTTTGAAACTTAATTATAAATAAAACAAATTAAACCATATGAAACTGCCAATATTTAACTGTTCTTGGTCTATAAAAATGGAAATTTTAGATACTTCAATCTAATATATAAATAGAATAAAACCTACATGAACAGTTTAACAAACAAAATTATAAAGAGAACACCCCATGTAACTGCCACCTTGGTAAAGAAATAGAACATTATGAGTTCTCCAAAAGGCTCCATATTCCCCATAGCCTCCTTCTCAGTGGTAAACACTATCCTGACTTCTGTGATAATCATTACCCTGATTTGCTTTATCAGTTTATCACTTAAGCAATATGGTTTTTCCTGTTTTAAATGTTATATGATGAAATAATAATGTATGTGCTCTTTGTCATGCTTTTTTTGGTTTAACACACTCATGAGATTCATCTATATTGTTGCATATAGACATAGTTTGCTTACTTTTATAGGTGTAAAGTATTCCATTATACAAACACAACACAATGTAACACAATACTATCCATTCAACTACAGATGGACATTTGGGGTGTTTCTGTTTTGAGGCTATTACAAACAATGATTTTAACACTCTTCTACATATATACTTGTGTGTATGTACTTGTATTTCTCTAGGTACATACCTAGGAGTGGAATTACAAAATATAGGGTATGTGTATCTTCCATTTTACCAGATGTTAAACTATTCTCTAATTTTAGTTTTGAAACTATTCACCAATTTTTGTTGTGGCAACTGGCCATCCTGAGCCACCCTAGGGAATTATTCAATTTCACAGGACAAAATTATGAGCTCCAATTATAATTTAGTTATATGTCAATAAGTTATTTATAAATGACATATTAAAAGTTTCTACCAATAATTACGAGAGTTTTAATTGTCTTACATTCTCATCAACACTGAACATTGTCAGACGTTCCAAATTTTGCTAATCTGATGGGGGTCTAATGATATCTCATTGTGGGTTTATTTTTCAGTTTCCTGATTTGCTGAATATTTTTTTAACATGTTTATCTGCCACAAAAGTTTTTCTATTTGAAATGCCTATTCATAATTATTTTGCACATGTTTCTAATTGGGTTGTCTGTAGTTCTCTTCTTGGTTTGCAGAAGTTTTTTACACATTTTTGGAAACTAGTGCTTTGACAGTTTTGTTTATTAAAAATATATTCTCTCGGCTCCCATTCTTTTTAAAGTGTTTTTTGATGAATAGAAATTCTTAGTTTTAATAACCAAATTTATCAATACTTCTTTTATGATTGTGCTTTTTCATTTTTTAAAGAAATTCTTTCCTATCTTGAACAGAAGTTTCCCTATTTGGTCATCTGAAAGCTTTATAGGTTTGCCTCTTGCATTAATCACACTACTACTTTCACCATATATTAACTTCTTCAAAAGATAGGCTTGGAGATTGTTGAAGAGAATCTTTCTTCTTCTAAGATAATTATATACCTTCTTGAGTGTGGAGCCTCACCATATAGGCTCAATGGCAGCTAGGACTATGCCAGATACATACATTTTCCCATGTATCTGTATTAGGGGGTATATTGTTCACAGAGATTATCCATTCCTCCCTGTCTAACACTCTGTCAGCTTAGCATATACAGAAGATTATAAACAGGTGAAATATATCACCTGGATAGATAAGTCATAATCCTTTTTTCCAGAGAAAGTTGGAGGAATATCCATCTAAGCATATTGTCTTGGTTGAATCCTATATTGAGAGTGAGAGGAATAGGCTTATAGTATATTATATGACCATGC
This sequence comes from Cervus canadensis, assembly GCF_019320065.1. Lineage (NCBI taxonomy): Eukaryota > Metazoa > Chordata > Mammalia > Artiodactyla > Cervidae > Cervus > Cervus canadensis. Next base: position 67,747,232 of record NC_057391.1, read on the forward strand.
AGAATATGCATATATTTACTACCAGAATGAGTCATTTTTTAAAATTTCAAAATAAGTCAAGAAGAGATACTTTTATATAGCCTAATTACTACTTTTTACTGGGCAACTATCAGTCAGTCAGTTCAGTCACTAAGTTGTGTCCGACTCTTTACAACTCCATGGACTGCAGCACGCCAGTCTTCCCTGTCCATCACCAACTCCCAGAGCTTGCTCAGACTCATGTCCATCAAGTTGGTGATGCCATCCAACCATCTCATCCTCTGTCGTCCCCTTCTCCTCCTGCCTTCAATCTTTCCCAGCATCAGGGTCTTTTCCAATGAGTTAGCTCTTTGCATCAGGGGCAACTATATATATATTATATATATATTATTTTCACATTATTATATATTATATAAATAATAATGTATATAATATTATATATAACAAATATACTTATATATAAATAAAAATAATTATAATTATATAAATATAAATAAAATATATAAATATATATATTTGTGTCTCTATGATATATATTTTATATATACATATATATGTTTGCAGTTTATATATATATATATATATATATATGTATATATATATATACACACACACACACACACACAGATAGAGAATGAGTCTCTCAAGGGTGCATCAAAGTTCTAAAAACTACTTGATTCTAGGATAACACAATCATACATATATATCCTGTGACTTTTCTATGATTTAATCAAAGAAAATAATCTAAAATAGCAAAATATTTATATAAAAGAATATAGTAGCATCATTTACAACAACAAAAAAATCTAGAAATAACAAAATATTCAGTGTGAGAGACTGCTAAATAAATTAAAGCATACCCATGCAAAGATATATTATAAGTCATCACAAATAAAATCTATTTAATGGCATGGAAAAATATCCTCAAGGGCATATCAAGTGGAAAGAAAAAGATCCAAAGTAATATACATAATATGCTTCAAATTTGAAGGAACAAACAAAAAGAAAAAAAAAACATATGCATAGAGAAAAAATTTACAATAGTATGTGTAGTATCAGTTATATCTGGGTGGTTGGTATTTTTGCTTCTTTTATATTTTTCTCCATTTTCCAAATTTTCTACAATAAGCGTATTTGTTTTATATTTAAGAAAAATGTATTTTAAAACCAGGCATGCACGGTGAGTTAGCCAGAGATGCAAACAATCGAAATAATTTATTTGACTAGTATAAAAATCTGATATAACTTGTTACTCCCATTTCTTAGGAATAATATAAACGGCAAATACCTGTATCTCTCTTTTCCAACCATTGATTGCAGTTTGATTGTTTCTGTGGGGTTACTAATCTAAAATACAATAAACAACATTTTTATATTATTTACTGAGTTGATCATTTCAGAAAATAAGTCAATTTATGATTTTTAAAGGTTACCTGAATTGCATAACATTTTGTGAATTTTTAAAAGCCGTAACATGTGTACATTTTGGATGGTTATTCACAGCAGAGTCATTCAATACCTGAACAAAAGAAATTAAGCATTAGAATTGACTATACAAAACAATAAAATGTTTTGCTTGCCATGGCTACTCAGGACTCTCATAGAACATTGTCATCCACCTCATCATCAGTATTAATTATCAACACTGATGAGTACAAACATTAAATGAAATCACTGTACACAAAACATTAAGTCAAAGACTGGGAAACAGAAAGGTGTAAGAGTCTCAAGGAATTTGATGTTTTTGAAAAGTATAATTACTATGCATGATAGTATATATACACTTAAGGTAAACTTAAAATTTTGTCTTCCTTATTCATGATTAATTAAGTGAATCTTAACTCTTAATTTAATTAATTTATGCTCAGTTCAGTTCAGTTCAGTCGCTCAGTTATGTCTGATTCCTTGCAACCCCATGGACTGCAGCACACCAGGCCTCAATGTCCATAACCAACTCCCAGAGTTTACTCAAACTTATGTCCATTGAGTCAGTGATGCCATCCATCCATCTCATTCTCTGTCATCCCCTTCTCCTCCCGCCTTTAATCTTTCCCAGTATCAGGGTCTTCTCAAATGAGTCAGCTCTTCCCATCAGGTGGCCAAAGTACTGGAGTTTCAGCTTCAGCATCAGTCCTTCCAATGAACACCCAGGACTGATCTCCTTTACGATAGACTGGTTGGATCTCCTTGCAGTCCAAGGGACTCTCAAGAGTCTTCTCCAACACCACACTTCAAAAGCATCAATTCTTTGGCGCTCAGCTTTCTTAATAGTCCAACTCTCACATCCATACATGACTACTGGAAAAAACATAGCTTTGACTAGATGGACCTTTGTTGGCAAAGTAATGTCTCTGCTTTTTAATATACTGACTAGGTTGGTCATAAGTTTTCTTCCAAGGAGCAAGCGTTCTTTAATTTCATGGCTGCAGTCACCATCTGCCGTGATTTTGGAGCCCCCCAAAATAAAGTCTGTCACTGTTTCCACTGTTTCCTCATCTATTTGCCATGAAGTGATGGGACCAGATGCCATGATATTAGTTTTCTGAATGTTGAGTTTTAAGCCAACTTTTTCACTCTCCACTTTCATCATGAGGCTCTTTAGTTCTTCTTTGCTTTCTGTCATAAGGGTGGTGTCATATGCATATCTGAGGTTATTGATATTTCTCCCAGCAATCTTGATTCCAGCTTGTGCTTCATCCAGCCCAGCGTTTCTCGTGACATCCTCTGCATAGATGCTAAATAAGCAGGGTGACAATATACAGCCTTGATGTACTCCTTTCCCTATTTGGAACCAGTCTGTTGTTCCATGTCTAGCTCTAACTGTTGCTTCCTGACCTGCATACAGACGTCTCAAGAGGCAGGTCAGGTGTTCTAGTATTACCATCTCCTTAAGAATTTTCCACAGTTTGTGGTGATCCACACAGTCAAAGGCTTTGGCATAGTCAATAAAGCAGAAGTAGATGTTTTTCTGGAACTCTCTTGCTTTTTCAGTAATCTAACGGATGTTGGTAATTTGATCTCTGGTTCCTCTGCCTTTTCTAAATCCAGCTTGAGCATCTGGAAGTTCACGGTCCACGTATTATTGAAGCCTGGCTTGGAGAATTTTGAGCTTTACTTTACTAGCGTGTGAGATGAGTGCAATTGTGCAGTAGTTTGAACATTCTTTGGCATTGCCTTTCTTAGGGATTGGAATGAAAACTGACCTTTTCCAGTCCTGTGGCCACTGCTGAGTTTTCCAAATTTGCTGGCATATTGAGTGCAGCACTTTCACAGCATGTTTTAGGATTTGAAATAGCTCAACTGGAATTTCATCACCTCCACTAGCTTTGTTTGTAGTGATGCTTCCTAAGGCCCATTTGACTTCACATTTCAGGATGTCTGGCTCTAGGTGAGTGATCACACCATCGTTATTATCTGGGTCGTGAAGATCTTTTTTCTACTGTTCTTCTTTGTATTCTTGCCACCTCTTCTTAATATCTTCTGCTTCTGTTAGATCTACCATTTCTGTCCTTTATTGTGCCCATCTTTACAAGAAATGTTCCCTTGGTATCTCTAATTTTCTCGAAGAGATCTCTAGTCTTTCCCATTCTATTGTCTTCCTCTATATCTTTGCACTGGTCACTGAGGAAGGCTTTCTTATCTCTCCTTGCTATTCTTTGGAATTCTGCATTCAAATGGGTGTATCTTTCCTTTCCTCCTTTGCTTTTCACTTCTCTTCTTTTCACAGCTATATGTAAGGCCTCCCCAGACAGCCATTTTGCTTTTTTGCATTTCTTTTTCTTGGGGATGGTCTTGATCCCTGTCTCCTACACAGTGTCATGAACCTCTGTCCATAGTTCATCAGGCACTCTGTCTATCAGATCTAATCCCTTGAATCTATTTCTCACTTCCACTGTGTAATTGTAAGGGATTTGATTTAGGTCATACCTAAATGGTCTAGTGGTTTTCCCTACTTTTTTCAATTTAAGTCTGAATTTGCCAATAAGGAGTTCATGATCTTAGCCACAGTCAGCTCCTGTTCTTGTTTTTGCTGACTGTATAGAGCTTGTCCATCTTTGGCTTCAAAGAATATAATCAATCTGATTTCGGTACTGACCATCTGGTGATGTCCATGTGTAGAATCTTCTCTTGTGTTGTTGGGAGAGGGTGTTTGCTATGACCAGTGCGTTCTCTTGGCAAAACTCTATTAGCCTTTGCCCTGCTTCATTCTGTACTCCAAGGCCAAGTTTGCCTGTTACTCCAGGTGTTTCTTGACTTCCTACTTTTGCATTCCAGTCCCCTATAATGAAAAGGACATCTTTTTTGGGTGTTGTTATTTCTAGAAGGTCTTGTAGGTCTTCACAGAACTGTTCAACCTCAGCTTTTCAGTGTTACTGGTTGTGGCATAGACTTGGACTACCTTGATATTGAATGGTTTGCCTTATAAATGAATAGAGATCATTCTGTCATTTTTTAGTTTGCATCCAAGTACTGCAAGAGTACTTGGATGCAGTCTTTGGATGCAATCAACTTGTGTCTGTGTCTCTAAATCCCCTAAGCCCTCTAAAGTTGAATACAGGAAAGGAAAACAAGTTAAAAGAGTAAATCCTGAAACCTTCTTTTTAAAACATGTATGACACACATGGCAGAACTAATATATTGTTTTTAACTTTAAATTTTATATAATGCTTAAATCACTGCTTTACTAATGTTTATACTGTTTCAAGTCTTTCATTCTCCCTGAGTCACTCATTTTGAAGAGTTACTGATTTTTCTTATTTTACCTGTAATTAAAATATCTTTAATAGGAAAGTTTATCCAAATATTTTTGTTTTAACAGCCATTGGTCTTAATTCTGTCATTTTTATTTTGCTTTTGTTGTTGTTGTTCAGTTGCTCAGTCGTGTCCGACTCTTTGCAACTCCATGAACTGCAGCAGGCCAGGCTTCTCTGTCCTTCACCATCTCCCAGAGCTTGCTCAGACTCATGCCCATTGAGTCAGTGATGCCCTCCAACCACCTCATCTTCTGTTATCCCCTTCTCCTCCTTCCTTCAATCTTTCCCAGGATCAGGGTCTGATTTCCAATGAGTTGGCTCTTCACATCAGGTGGTCAAAGTATTGGAGCTTCAGCTTCAGCATCAGTCCTTCTGATGAATATTCAGAATTGATACCCTGTAGGACTGACTGGTTTGATTTCCTTACTGTCCAGGGGACTCTCAAAGAGTCTTCTCCAACACCACAGTTCAAAGGCACCAATTCTTTGGCGTTCAGCCTTCTTTATGCTCCAACTCTCACATCCATAATGACTACTGGAAAAACCATAGCTTTGACTACATGGACCTCTGTAGGCAAAGTAACGTCTCTGTTTTTTAATACACTGTCTAGGTTTGTCATAGCTTTTATTCTAAGAAGAAAGTCTCTTTTAATTTTGTGGATACAGTCACCATCTGCAATGATTCCGGGCCCAAGAAAATAAAGTCTCTCACTGTTTCCACTGTTTCCCCATATATTTGCCATGAAGTGATGGGACCAGATGCCATGATCTTTGTTTACCTCTCAGAAGACATTTGACAGTATCTGGAGATATTTTTGATTGTCATAAATTGCAGATGAGGTGCTACTGGACTCTAGTAGATCACTAGAGTAATTAATTTTTTCTGTGGACATCCCCACAATAAAGAATTATCTGATCCAAAATGTCAACAGTGTCACTATTGAGAAACTCTGATCTAAGGTTTGACAGAATTCACCTGAAAAACTGAGTCTGAAGTGTTCTGAAGGGCATGTGTGGTAGAGGGAGAAGGGAGGGAAATAAGGGAGAAAAGAGGGAAATAGGCATTTATTCACATTTCAGTTTCATTTACATTTCTATTTCTTCTAAGTTATTGATCTATTCATGTTTTTCTTTTTCAGTCTAACAATTTATATTGTCCAAAAAATTTTCTGTCTCACCTAAATTTTCAAGTTTGTTGGTATATAATTTTACATAGTATCATCTTAGGACTTTGAAAAGATTTCTTTCATAGGTGTAGTGATACACACTTTTCCCTCACTTTATAGTTTTCTTTTTTGAGGGGGGACTTCTCTTTTTTTCTGTACACTTGCTGAAACTTATTAGTGTTTGGCTATATTAATTGACCCAATTTTTAAACTTCATAAATTTCTGCTTTTCTCTATTAATTCCTACTTTTTTGCATTTATTATTTTATTTTTGTATTTTAAGTTAAGCTTTTCATACTTTAAGTTCAACTTTTCAGATTAATACTTAATGTTTGGCTGATTTTAATCTTCCTTATTTTCTAATATGTTTGTCTTCAAACATAAACTTCTCTCTGAAGACTAATTTGGCTACATTTCACAGGTTTGGGTTTATAGTATCCTTTTAAATAGTTTTTAAATTCTATTTTTATTTCTTCTATAACCCCAAAGTAATTTGAAAGCATGTGAATTATGGCAGAAAATGAAGAGGAACTAAAGAGTCTCTTGATGAAAGTGAAAGAGGAGAGTGAAAAAGTTGGCTTAAAGCTCAACATTCAGAAAACTAAGATCATGGCATCCAGTCCCATCACTTCATGGCAAATAGATGGGGAAACAGTGTCAGACTTATTTTTCTGGGCTCCAAAATCACTGCAGATAGTGATTGCAGCCATGAAATTAAAAGACGCTTACTCCTTGGAAGGAAAGTTATAACCAACCTAGACAGCATATTAAAAAGCAGAGAAATTACTTTGTCAACAAAGGTCCGTCTAGTCAAGGCTACGGTTTTTCCAGTGGTCATGTATGGATGTGAGAGTTGGACTATAAAGAAAACTGAGCACAGAATAATTGATTCTTCTAAACTGTGGTGTTGGAGAAGACTCTTGACAGTCCCTTGGATTGCAAGGAGATCCAGCCAGTCCATCCTAAAGGAGACCAGTCCTGGGTGTTCATTGGAAGGATTGATGTTGAAGCTGAAACTCCAATACTTTGGCCACCTGATGCAAAGAGCTGACTCATTTGAAAAGACCCTGATGCTGGGAAAGATTGAGGGCAGGAGGAGAAGGGGACGACAGAGGATGAGATGGTTGGATGGCATCACCAACTCAATGGACATGGGTTTGGGTGGACTCTGGGAGTTGGAGATGGACAGGAAGACCTGGCCTGCTGCAGTTCATGGAGTCGCAAAGAGTTGGACACGACTGAGTGACTGAACTGAACTGAATTTTATTTTATTCAACCAAATAGTTTTCTGAGGAGAAGGCTATCTTTTTGTTTAAGTTGTTTAACTTTTTCTTATGTTGTGGTTAGTGAAGATAGCAGCTTTTTAGAATTGGAGGAGATATCCTTTTTGTTCTAACAGTCGATTTTGGTGAATACTGCAAACAAAATTTAACTGAATTATGTGTATGTTGGGCACAAAGTTTACTATTTGTGTTTGATCCTCCACATCCTTACTTATTTTTCATCTATATGATTCATTCTTGTTGGCAGAAACTGCTAGTTTTCTATCTTCTTCAAAATCTACATTTCCTTTATGTTCTGATTTAAAAAGCAAACAAACAAAAAGCCCACCATGTTTGTTAACCTCTCTGCAGATAGAGGTAACCATGTTACAAAGTTCTTGTCAATGAAATATTAACATAAATTGTTTAAGGAGCTTCCATGAAAGATCCTTAAAAGTGAAGCTTACTGAACTAGACTTTTTCCCCCTTTTTCTTTCCTCCCTAGAAGGAAGATATGATAACAAGTTGTAATGGTTATTCTGACCATGAAATAACCTTGAGGTAAAAGCTTAGCATAAGGATAGCAGGAAAAGAAAACACCAATGGAACTCAAGAAATGATGACATTATGGAGATGGTGCCACAATTTCCCTCTTCAATTTAATTCCTTTAGAAATGTCTTTTAGATTTTGTTCCATTGGGTACAGGGATTGATATTTTCAAATATCTTTTATTTTTAGAAGTAAAGGAGAAGGCTACAGTATACGTTCAGGCTACCATACAAAACTCCTAAGTTTTTCAGATCCTGAGATTGTACTAATGGCTAGTTTAATAAATTTATAACACATACACACACACACACACATCCTAAATGCAGTGCATTCACTATATCATTTAATGCAAGCATTTAATTTGTACTAGTAAAAAAGAAATACCTACACATGCATCATTTTCTTTTTGCTTGAAGTCAACATTGGCAGGCTTTGACTGCCTCACAGAACTTTCTTCTTTTTTATCTAGATTATTAAATTGTACAACTTCAAATCAATTCCAGAAATAGAATCAAATGTCATGTCCAACATTTAACCTAACCTTGTAATTTAAAAAATCAAGTTATAAAATATTTAAAGAATTATGAAATTATTACATAATGTTAATTTTTCAATATATAATAGCTACTAAAATAACCATGTATGTAAAATGAAAAACAGCTAATTAAAGAGAAATAAGTAAATTTTTTAAATTAAATTTTAAAAAGTAGCTGACAAAACTCATCTTTATAATGGGGACCCAAAGAACAAAGAGGGGTGATGTAAATGACTGGGGAATGAAACAGCTAGTGTAGTTGACCTAGCACAATGTAGTTAATCTATCCATTGAATAAAACATGATCCAAATATCTCAGTAACTAAGTCACAATATCACTACAAGTCTCACCACCATGGGGTTGCAAAGAGTCGTACACAACTGAGTGACTTTAATCATACATACTGACAATACAACCTCTCAAATGAAAAACATACAATTATTCATCCTCTTCTGATAGCTGGAACCAGACTAAAACTCTTTTTTAAAAAAATCATGAGAGATTTCTCTCTCAAAAAGAAAAATGTTATGTATAGAAGGCATATCTTGGTTGCTCTCAGAAAGAACCAAAGTGGCACTTTATGAGTCTATAAGTCTCCAGTATTGTTAGCTCTTGCTTACACCAAATGATAACTAAAATTGCTCCTTTCTATTTCTTCTTTTATATGTTCTCAAATAAAATTAAGTTTTTGAATAATAAACAGATACTGTACCTATAACTCTTGGTTCTGAAGAATGCATCTTTATTGGTTTGACTAATTTCTGAGATTCATATGGAAGAAATAATTGACTGTTTTGAGGGGTTTTGTTCAACATAAGTACAGGTTGTGGATCTTTTTCAAAAGTTCTAAAGAGAAGAGTGAATAATATTAAATATTAGCTAAGTAAAAATTAGCATATTTTAAAATTAGAAGAGATATTTAGATATTATAAAGCTAAAACTCCTCAAATTGTATAGAATATGTAATCAATTTTAAATGTAGAATATCTGTTCACATAAAGAAAGTCCCATTTTAAAGTTTACCTATACCTTTCTCTCGCGGCTTCCCTGGTGGCTAAAATGGTAAAGACTCTGCCTGCAATGCAGGAGACCCTGGTTGGGAAGATCCCCTGGAGAAGGGAATGGCTACTCTCTCCAGTATTCTTGCTTAGAGAGTCCCATAGACAAAGGAGCCTGGCAGGCTCCAGTCCATGGGGTTACAAAGAGTCCAACATAACTTAGCAGCTAAACCACCACCATACCTTTCTTTCAATTCCTTTCTCTTTTCTACATTTTTATTTTTTTCTTCTAGAGTTTCTGGAAGATTCTTCATTTCATAATGTCTTGCAATCTGCTAAAAAGAAAAATGACAAAGCAAAACAAAATAAATACCTGCAAAGCATTAAGAAACATTTGGTTATTTTAACTAATGAATATGATTTTTTTCTACATAATCACAAGATTTATATTTTTGGTAGTACTAGCAATCTTTTAGTGAAAGTTACTAAAACAGTCAAAATTAACAATAAATCATACTCCTTTTATTTTTCCTTACAACTCCATTAGAAAGCCTAGATTTCCATCAACTTTCATTCTTTTTAAAAAGGACAATCAGAAGCAATGTAGACATTGATTCCCTACATAGGGATGTCCAATAGTTACTATATATTTTAAAGAAAGTGACACCCACTTTCTTCTTACTAAAATGATATTACTGTTATGTGGAACCTCATGCCTATGGATGATAAGTATACCATCTTTAAAACAATTTTCATAAAATTTAAAAAATTAGCCATTCAACTTTTTAAGTGACTTTGGTGGCTCTCATACTCATCAATTAAAGCCACATTTCAATAGATGACACTAAAAATATATTCAAGAAAATATCATGTATCATCAATCTTTTTTTTTCATGTATCACCAGTCTTAAAGGCTAAAAACTAGATATGGCCTAGCTTTATAAAGATTGCAGTCATAAATTTTCTAGATTAAGTTTTTTAAGTCATCTAATAACTTGTTTTCCGTTTTGACAGCACTGCTGTAAGCTCTGTTAATGCCTTTAAATACCTATTATTAAGCTCCAACTTGCTCTTTCTTTATCTTCTTTCCTTAGCACTCAAAGAAAGTTAAACTATTTCCCAAAACTCAGAGTTGAATATACTCAATACCTAAAAACATTTTGGCTCCAAAGGTAATCTGAGGCAAATAAATTATTGAGTTGCTTTAGAAATAGCTCTTCTTAGACTGTCATCTAACATATCATTACATTTATACATTAACACACATATTAGAAACATATAACAAAATTAATACCTGGTTTAAATAATTAATTTCTATTTCCATGTCATCTATTTCTTTCTTCAAGTCACATGATCTTTTGGAAAACTGGTTAGCATGTTTAAGAATATCTTGTGTTTTATACCTCAAATTAACCCTTTTATGTTAAGGAACTATGTTATATAAATAACTTTCACATTTATAATATAAGTACTGTATCAAAAATAATTAGTATTATGTAAAACTAATTATATATGTATCATATATGCAATATGAATAACAGTATCTGAAAACAGCAGAAAGACTAGTACAAACATCTGGCAAACTGTCAATTTACTGTTTCTACATTATATACTTAGCTTAAAAATAACATTTCATCAAAATACATGTTAGGATATTTTTCTTTCAGTTAAATTTTTCCACAGGGCAGTTTTTTACTTTTATTTTTTACCCAAGTTTATCATGTCATTTGGCATGATGAACATAATCAAGTCCAAACTTAACTGCTTCAGTTTCTATAATTTATTTGTTCCAAGATCAACATTATAAATCCACTCAATCTTCCTTTTCTTGCTCTTTATGGTCTATCTGTGCACCAGAACTCAAAAGAGAGCTATATCTTCCGTTTGAACTTTCTGCTTGAACTAGATTTACACTCAATTTGAAGTAGAGAATCTCTCAGCTGCTAACAAACATTCTGCATGATTACTAGTTTCTACAATTTCCTAAGTTACTCTGAAATCCATTAGCAAAATTTTTAAATGTATAGAACAGTGCTAATGAACAAGAACTCCAGAGAAAATCTTTGCCAGACCTTTCCTATTTCACTAAAATTTATGATTTATATGCTAGAATATAAAATTTCAAATGAACATTAATTATAACACTATGCTGTTATCATAATATCAATTTAAATTTTTTAGATATAGACATGTAACTCCTAGTCTTCAACTCTCCCCACCTTCATCACCTTTTCATGTCTGTCAAACAGTCTTATGTCTCATCCGTTTCTACAATCCAAGTCCCTAAACCCCTGCTGTGCCTTCTGCATCTACCACCAACCTCTGCCTCTCCCCACTGAAAACTAAAACACTCCCAGTTTAGTAGAGGAAAGGGACAATGCAAACAAGTAATTCTACTGCAGTGGCAATGTATTAGATCAGCAGCAAATGAACAACTAAGTACAGAACAAGCTAAAATCCAAACATGAAGAGAGCAAACAGCAAAGGAGTTAAAAGGATGATTTAGGATGAAGCAAGGTAGAATGCAGGGATAAAGAAGACTTAGTACAAACAGTGGAGTTATAATCTGATAGGAAAGCATATGAAGGATTGTAGAGGTTGGAAGAGGATTAAAGTTCCAAGTTCATCATGGGAGATCTCCTTGACAAACAGATGAGACTTAGACCAATTAAAAATTACTTAAGCATCTAATACAATGCCACTGCATTAGAATTACTCGTTTACATGTTTGTTTCCTCTACCAAACTGTGAGCTCCTTATAAGAAAGCTCTGTATCTTCTTGAGTACTTAAGAAAGCTCTGTATCTTCTTGAGTACTTCCCAGCACAATGTAGATACCCAATAAACTGTGACTCACCTCTTTAACATCTTCCATTCTAATAGGAAATAATCAACTGATTTAATTGAAACTCTTTGGTAAGACAAAGCAAAATAACTTTTTCATTGGTTTGGTTGCTAAGTTATGCCACTTAAAGACAAGTACATATACCACTTTATTTGCATTAAAATTTCTTGCTTTTGATGACATGCACATATATGAAAACTAATTCCAGATGATCTTTAAAGTAATCTCTTAATTTCTTAATTAAACAAAAACCCAAATCAATGTAACAGTCACAGGGAAACACAGAAACAATACTTATCAAATAAAAATTCCAAGTAGAAATACTACTGTGGATACATATGTAGTGTCCAACTGGTAAGTGATGGAAAGGGAGCAGGCACTGAAAAACAAAACCATATTTTAGATTGATTTATTATATTCTATTCACTACAAGGGTAATGTTAGCAAAACAGTATGTATCAAAAATATGTATGTATCAAACAGTATGTATAAAAAATTAATACCTAAAAATTCCATAAAAATATTTTCATTCATCTTCAGTTGTTCAGTACATGCCAACACTCTGTTTTGAATTTCTTCATATTCTCTTTTCTTCTCATAATATTCATGTGAGAGGGGTGTTTCTGAGTATTTTAGTTGGTATTGCTTTAAAACATCTTTATACTGACATATATAACCATGGTATATTTTTCTGTTAAAATTAAAAGAAATTATGTCAATATAACAAAAGTGTATCTAAAAACTTTCTAAAATCACTTATTAAAAACTACTAAATTAAGCATAAAAGACAAGCTAAAAATCTACTTATTTTTGCTTCACTCAATACTGTCTGCCCTTTAAACTTTTCTTAACTCTATTAAACTTTTCAATTCTCTACTCTTATTCTTCACTACCTGAGTTACTCACTCCTTCAGTTCAGTTCAGCTGCTCAGTCGTGTCCAACTCTTTGCGACCCCATGAATCACAGCATGCCAGGCCTCCCTGTCCATCACCAACTCCCGGAGTTTACTCAGACTCATGCCCATCGAGTCCATGATGCCATCCAGCCATCTCATCCTCTGTCGTCCCCTTCTGCTCCTGCCCCCAATCCCTCCCAGCATCAGGGTCTTTTCCAATGAGTCAGCTCTTTCTAAGAGGTGGCCAAAGTAGTGGAGTTTCAGCTTCAGCATCAGTCCTTCCAATGAACACCCAGGACTGATCTCCTTTAGGATAGACTGACTGGATCTCCAAGGGGCCTCTCGAGAGTCTTCTCCAACACCACAGTTCAAAAGCATCAATTCTTCGGCGCTCAACTTTCTTCACAGTTCAACTCTCACATCCATGCATGACCACTGGAAAAACCAAAGCCTTGGCTAGACAGACCTTTGTTGGCAAAGTAATGTCTCTGCTTTTTAATATGCTATCTAGGTTGGTCATAACTTTCCTTCCAAGGAGTAAACATCTTTTAATTTCATGGCTGTAGTCACCATCTGCAGTGATTTTGGAGCCCAAAAAAATAAAGTCTAACACTGTTTCCACTGTTTCCCCATCTATTTGCCGTGAAGTGATGGGACCAGATGCCATGATCTTAGTTTTCTGAATGTTGAATTTTAAGCCAACTTTTTCACTCTCCTCTTTCACTTTCTTTTTTTTTTTCACTCTCCTCTTTCACTTTCATCAAGAGGCTCTTTAGTTCCTCTTTACTTTCTGCCATAAGGGTGGTGTCATATGCATATCTGAGGTTATTGATATTTCTCCCAGAAATCTTGATTCCAGCTTGTGCTTCTTCCAGTCCAGCATTTCTCATGATGTACTCTGTATATAAGTTAAATAAGCAGGGTGACAATATACAGCCTTGATGTACTCCTTTCCCTATTTGGAACCAGTCTGTTGTTCCATGTCCAGTTCTAACTGTTTCTTCCTGACCTGCATACAGATGTCTCAAGAGGCAGGTCAGGTGGTCTGGTATTCCCATCTCTTCCAGAATTTTCCACTGTTTATTGTGAACCACACAGTCAAAGACTTTGGCATAGTCAATAAAGCAGAAGTAGATGTTTTTCTGGAACTCTCTTGCTTTTTTGATGATCCAGCGGATATTGGCAATTTGATCTCTGGTTCCTCTGCCTTTTCTAAACCAGCTTGAACATCTCAAAGTTCATGGTTCATGTGCTATTAAAGCCTGGCTTGGAGAATTTTGAGCTTTACTTTACTAGTGTGTGAGATGAGTGCAATTGTGCAGTAGTTTGAACATTCTTTGGCATTGCCTTTCTTTGGGATTGGAATGAAAACTGACCTTTTCCAGTCCTGTGGCCACTGCTGAGTTTTCCAAATTTGCTGGTATATTGTGTACAGCACTTTCACAGCATCATCTTTCAGGATTTGAAATAGCTCAACTGGAATTCCATCACCTCCACTAGCTTTGTTCGTAATGATGCTTTCTAAGGCCCACTTGACTTCACATTCCAGGATGTCTGGCTCTAGGTGAGTGATCACACCATTGTTATTATCTGGGTCGTGAAGATCTTTTTTGTACAGTTCTTCTTAATCCTCTTCAATTAAAATTCTACTTCCACCATTCTAATGAATCTACCCTTCCGAAGGATACCAATGATCTAATTTGTCCAACTCAGTGATCTCTTTTCACTTCTCATTCTACATGACAATGCAGAACCTGGTTCTTTTGATGACTTCTTGAATCTCTATCCTCCCTGAGTTCTAAATCTCTATTCTTCCCAGTTCAGCTACCTTTATAACTATGCCTTTAAATCTCCTTCAGTTTTCTAAGCTATGATTATCACATTCTATGTGACAGAACTTTGGGTTCACAATCATTCTTGCATACTCCACAACTGTTTTATAAGAAAATTTCAGCACTGTTTGGGGGAACTCCTCCAGTACAGCTCAGGTAGAGATGAATGGTCATCTCTTTAAGAACCAGTCTTGAGTGAGATGGTCATTCTTGCAAAAAAAGATATTAACTCTTCCTTCTTACTCAAACTTTGCTTGATCTACAAGACTAGTCAGTTACCATGATCTATGGTCCAAATCTAACCTGCTACCTGTTTTTGTACAGTCTATGAGCTAAGAACAATTTTTACATTTTTAAATTATTTTTAAAAATCAAAAGAATAATACTTCATGACAGATCAAAATTAATGAAATGTCCATAAATAAAGTTTTATTAGAACACAATACTTACATATTGCCTAAAGTTGCTCTTATACCAAAATACCAGACTGGAGTAACTGTGACAAACACTTTAACATTTAAAAAGCCAAGAACATTTACTATCGGGCTCTTTACCAAAAAAATTTTGCCAAGTCTCACCTACAACATTGAACATGTTCAATCCAGGTTCACTGCAAAAACCATATTCTTGAGAGAAGAAAAAGATGGCAGAGTAGGGGGACAGGGAGCTCATTTCTTTCCACAAACACAACAAAACTACATCTACAGGTAATATGATTCTTATAGAATGCCTACTTAAAGCCTGCAGAAGATCTCAATTAAAGCTACAAGGAAGATTACCAAGTAACCACTGCTCCTGAAGGAGGACTGAAATCTGAGCCAATTATCTGCACTCCCACTTTAGCATGGGGGTGAGGCTTGGGCAGGTTCTCATGCACGTGAATTTGTGAGCACACTTATGTGCCTCATCCCTTCATAGATCATAGCTTTGCTGTGGGAAAGGGCTGGCATAACTCAGTGGAGCTATCAGCCATGCTGTGCAGGGCCACCCAAGATAGATGCATCACAGTGAAGAGTTCTGACAAAATGTGGTCCACAGGAAATGGCAAACCACTCCAGTATTCCTCCTGTGAGAACCCAATGAACAGTATGAAGAGACAAAAAGATATGACATCGGAAGTTGACTCCCCCAGGTTGGAAGATGTCCAATATTCAACTGGGGAAGGGCAATGAACAATTACTAATGGCTCTAGAAAGAATGAAGTGGTTGGGCCAAAGCAGAATTAGCACTCAGTTGTGGATGTGACTGATGGTGAAAATAAATCTCAATACTGTAAAGAACAATACTGCACAGAAACCTGGAATGTTAGCTACACAAATAAAGGTGAATGGGATGTAGTCAAACAGCAGATGGCAAGAGTGAACATCAACATTTTAGGAGTCAGGAAACTAAAATGGACTGGAATGGGTGAATTTAATTCAGATGAAATGATCTCCTTTAGGATGGACTGGCTGGATCTCCTTGCAGTCCAAGGGACTCTCAAGAGTCTTCTCCAACACCACACTTCAAAAGCATCAATTCTTTGGCGCTCAGCTTTCTTAATAGTCCAACTCTCACATCCATACATGACCACTGGAAAAATCATAGCTTTGACTAGATGGACCTTTGTTGGCAAAGTAATGTCTCTGCTTTTTAATATGCTATCTAGGTTGGTCATAAATTTTCTTCCAAGGAGCAAGCGTTCTTTAATTTCATGGCTGCAGTCACCATCTGCCGTGATTTTTGGAGCCCCCCAAAATAAAGTCTGTCACTGTTTCCACTGTTTCCTCATCTATTTGCCATGAAGTGATGGGACCAGATGCCATGATATTAGTTTTCTGAATGTTGAGTTTTAAGCCAACTTTTTCACTCTCCACTTTCACTTTCATCATGAGGCTCTTTAGTTCTTCTTTGCTTTCTGTCATAAGGGTGGTGTCATATGCATATCTGAGGTTATTGATATTTCTCCCAGCAATCTTGATTCCAGCTTGTGCTTCATCCAGCCCAGCGTTTCTCGTGACATCCTCTGCATAGATGCTAAATAAGCAGGGTGACAATATACAGCCTTGATGTACTCCTTTCCCTATTTGGAACCAGTCTGTTGTTCCATGTCTAGCTCTAACTGTTGCTTCCTGACCTGCATACAGATGTCTCAAGAGGCAGGTCAGGTGTTCTAGTATTACCATCCCCTTAAGAATTTTCCACAGTTTGTGGTGATCCACACAGTCAAAGGCTTTGGCATAGTCAATAAAGCAGAAGTAGATGTTTTTCTGGAACTCTCTTGCTTTTTCAGTAATCTAACGGATGTTGGCAATTTGATCTCTGGTTCCTCTGCCTTTTCTAAATCCAGCTTGAGCATCTGGAAGTTCACGGTCCACGTATTATTGAAGCCTGGCTTGGAGAATTTTGAGCTTTACTTTACTAGCGTGTGAGATGAGTGCAATTGTGCAGTAGTTTGAACATTCTTTGGCATTGCCTTTCTTAGGGATTGGAATGAAAACTGACCTTTTCCAGTCCTGTGGCCACTGCTGAGTTTTCCAAATTTGCTGGCATATTGAGTGCAGCACTTTCACAGCATGTTTTAGGATTTGAAATAGCTCAACTGGAATTTCATCACCTCCACTAGCTTTGTTTGTAGTGATGCTTCCTAAGGCCCATTTGACTTCACATTTCAGGATGTCTGGCCCTAGGTGAGTGATCACACCATCGTGATTATCTGGGTCGTGAAGATCTTTCTTGAATAGTTCTTCTGTGAATTCTTGCCACCTCTTCTTAATATCTTCTGCTTCTGTTAGATCTACCATTTCTGTCCTTTATTGTGTCCATCTTTGCATGAAATGTTCCCTTCAGTTCAGTTCAGTTCAGTCGCTCAGTCATGTCCAACTCTTTGCGACCCCATGTATCACAGCATGCCAGGCCTCCCTGTCCATCACCAACTCCCGGAGTTTACTCAAACTCATGTCCACTAAGTCGGTGATGCCATCCAGCCATCTCATCCTCTGTCGTCCCCTTCTGCTCCTGCCCCCAATCCCTCCCAGCATCAGGGTCTTTTCCAATGAGTCAACTCTTTCTAAGAGGTGGCCAAAGTAGTGGAGTTTCAGCTCAGCATCGGTTCTTCCAATGAACACCCAGGACTGATCTCCTTTAGGATGGACTGGTTGGATCTGCTTGCAGTCCAAGGGACTCTCAAGAGTCTTCTCCATCACCACAGTTCAAAAGCATCAATTCTTCAGCGCTCAGCTTTCTTCCCAGTCCAACTCTCACATCCATACACGACCACTGGAAAAACCAAAGCCTTGACTAGACAGACCTTTGTTGGCCAAGTAATGTCTCTGCTTTTTAATATGCTATCTAGGCTGGTCATAACTTTCCTTCCAAGGAGTAAGAGTCTTTTAATTTCATGGCTGCAATCACCATCTGCTGTGATTTTGGAGCCCCCAAAAATAGTCTGACACTGTTTCCACTGTTTCTCCATCTATTTCCCATGAAGCAATGGGACCGGATGACATGATCTTAGATTTCTGAATGTTGAGTTTTAAGCCAACTTTTTCACTCTCCTGTTTCATTTTCATCAAGAGGCTTTTTAGTTCCTCTTCACTTTCTGTCATAAGGGTGGTGTCATCTGCATATCTGAGGTTATTGTTCCCTTGGTAGCTCTAATTTTCTTGAAGAGGTCTCTAGTCTTTCCCATTCTATTGTCTTCCTCTATATCTTTGCACTGATCATTGAGGAAGGCTTTCTTATCTCTCCTTGCTATTCTTTGGAACTCTGCATTCAAATGGGTGTATCTTTCCTTTTCTCCTTTGCTTTTCACTTCTCTTCTTTTCACAGCTATATGTAAGGCCTCTTCAGACAGCCATTTTGCTTTTTTGCATTTCTTTTTCTTGGAAATGGTCTGGATCCCTATCTCCTATACAATGTTATGAACCTCCATCCATAGTTCTTCAGGCAGTCTGTCAGATCTAATCCCTTGAATCTATTTCTCACTTCCATTGTATAATTGTAAGGGATTTGATTTAGGTCATACCTGAATGGTCTAATGATTTTCCCTACTTTCTTCAATTTAAGTCTGAATTTGCCAATAAGGAGTTCATGATCTTAGCCACAGTCAGCTCCCGTTCTTGTTTTTGCTGACTGTATAGAGCTTGTCCATCTTTGGCTTCAAAGAATATAATCAATCTGATTTCAGTACTGACCATCTGGTGATGTCCATGTGTAGAATCTTCTCTTGTGTTGTTGGGAGAGGGTGTTTTCTATGACCAGTGCATTCTCTTGGCCAAACTGGAAGGTGTTGTACGTCTTCACAGAACCAGTCAACTTCAGGTTCTTCAGCCTTAGTGGTTGGGGCAGTACTTGGGCCAGTACTTGGGTACCAAAACGCAGTACTTGGGTGCAATCTCAAAAACAACAGAATGATCTCCATTCATTTTCATGGCAAACCATTCAACATCACAGTAATCCAAGTCTACGCCCCAACCAGTAAGGCTGAAGAAGCTGAAGTTGACCGGTTCTGTAAAGACATACAACACCTTCTAGAACTAACACCAAAATAGATGTCCTTTTCATCACAGAGGATTGGAATGTAAAAGTAGGAAGTTAAGAGATACTTGCAGTAACAGGCAAGTTTGGCCCTGGGAATACAAAATGAAGTAGGGCAAAGGCTAACAGAGTTTTGTCAAGAGAACACACTAGTCATAGCAAACACTGTCTTCCTACAACACAACAGACAATTCTACACATGGATATCACCAAATGGTCAATGCCAAAATTGATTCTATTCTTTGCAGTCGAAGATGGAGAAACTCTATACAGTCAGCAAAAACAAGACCTGGAGTTGACTGTGGCTCAGATCTTGAGCTCCTTACTGAAAAATTCAGACTTAAATTGAAGAAAATAAGGAAAACCACTAAGTCATACATCAATTATACCTCAATAAATCTGGGGGGAAAATAGTAAGAAAAAAATAAAAATTAAAAATTAAGTTTATACTGTTCTTATCCAATTATGTCAAAAATAAAAACATTTCAATTTTTTAAATTAAGTGAAATTATTATATAATGTGTTCCAAGGTCCTCACTTTGTTTCATTATATTCACTAACTACATTTAATCCCCCAAACCAAGTGATTTAATACACAATAAACCCACACAAATATTAATATTTCCCCATCAGAATATAATATCCCAGTAAACAACTGAAAAACACAAATTTTATATAAAAATACCCTTTAAAAGCCAATATTCCAATTTTCTCATAAGCTAACTTTATAACGAACTACTCCCTAAGGTGTTTGACTATAGCAACTCAGTCATAAAAAACATTAATTGAAGCACTCTGCTTTTTATTGCTACTGATAGCTACTATGTTAAGGACATGTTTAAATATATCCAAGGTTGGAAAGAGCTTTATAACAAATAGGTAGGCCAACAATGATGACCAAAGAGTCCAAAACACTGGATTTACTTTTAAAAAATTTTGTGTACATTTTTCAATTAATATTTTTACAAATAATGTCTTATTAAAACTAACTTATAGAATTGATAAGCTTAAATTAATATTTATACTGTACTTGTCTTTTTCAATAGTTTCTTGATAAATATTAAATTGCTCCTGCATGTAGTCTTCATGTTTATGAAATACATCACATGTTGGCTTCCAGCTATGGAAAAAAAATACTGTAATTAGCATCTCAGAATAATAAATTGAAGAAATAATAAAAATGAATGTAACCACTTAAACAATCTTTCCTTTCTTGGAGAAAATAAGCTTACATCAAGAAAAACATTCCCATCTCCCATCATCACCACTATGACCATACATCCAATTGTATACATGTTTGAATATCAACATCCACTAATTTTTACATAAAGTTTGTTTGGGAACCATGACTAGGGAAGGAACAAATGTGACATGCCTGGACTGTGTATTGCTATGACATCTCTGTAATATACTCTGCAACACTCTA
The DNA here is from genome assembly GCF_019320065.1 of Cervus canadensis. Lineage (NCBI taxonomy): Eukaryota > Metazoa > Chordata > Mammalia > Artiodactyla > Cervidae > Cervus > Cervus canadensis. The sequence goes on from NC_057391.1 coordinate 67,767,992, forward strand.
TATTGTGTTGAGCGTTTGCATCAGGCTATCTTTCTCATCATACTTATAAGATCTTAGTTAAGAAATTCTACTGGAGTAAATATTTATAGAGTTGTTGCTGTTCAGTCGCTAAGTCATAACCAACTCTTTGTGACCCCATGAACTGCAGCATTCCAGGCTCCCCTTATTTTACTATCTCCCAGAGTTTGCTCAAATTCATGCCCACTGAGTCAGTGATGCTATCTAACCACCTCATCCTATGCCACTCCCTTCTCCTTTTGCCTTCAATCTTTCCCAGCATCAGAGTCTTTTCCAATGAGTTGGCTCTTCACATCAGGTGGTCAAAGTATTGGAGCTTCAGCTCCAGCATCAGTCCCTCCGATGAATATTCAGGGTCAATTTCCTCTGGGATTGATGGGTTTGATCTTCTTGCAATCCACATAGCTTTCAAGAGTCTTCTCCAGCACAATTTCAAAGCATCAATTCTTTGGTGCTCAGTCTTCTTTATGGACCAACTCTCACATCCGTACATGACTACTGAAAAACGGACTCTACAGATTTTTGTAGACAAAGTGATGTCTCTGTTTTTTAATATACTGTTTATGTTTGTCATAGCTTTCAATGAGCAAGTGTCTTTTAATTTCATGGCAGCACCTGTCACTGTCTGCAGTGACTTTGGAGCCCAAGAAAAGAAAATCTGTCACTGCTTCCACTTTTACCCCTTGTATTTGCCATGAAGAGATGGGATCAGGTACCATGATCTTAGTTTTTTGAATGCTGAGTTTTAAGCCAGCTTTTTCACTCTCCTCTTTCACCCTCATCAAGAGACTTTTTAGTTCCTCTTCACTTTCTGCCATTAGAGTGGTATCATCTGCATATCTGAGGTTGTTGCTATTTCTCCTGGAAATCTTGATTCCAGCATGTGATTCATCCAACCCAGCATTTTGCATGATGTACTCTGCATATAAGTTAAATAAGCAGGGCTAGCATAAGGGATAAAGGGAGGCTTTTTTCTCCTTTGAAATTTAGAAACTTATACCCTTCTGAATTTGAAAGAAACTAGACCAAAATGAATTATAAAATCAGACAGTAAGGATAAAATGAATATTCTGCTTACACATTTGTTTTTATTACATGACTGGAAAGATGTTGCCTATGTAAAAAATCTAAAATTAAGCATATGTCACTGCAGCTTACATTCTAAGTATTGTTCAAATATTTCCTCCAGATCTTTTCTAATCTTTTCTATTTTTCAGATTCAAAAAGTACTCATACCCACCTTGGAAGCACAAATGTATACATAAGAAAATAATTATCATCCATATTCTCAACACTGAATAATAACCACTAATATTTCAATAATTTACTTCCAGATTTTACTAGAAACAGGGCTTCCCAGGTGGTGCTAGTGGTAAAGAACCCACCTGCCTATGCAGGAGACATAAGAGATGTGGGTTTGATCCCTGGGTTGGAAAGATACCATGGAGAAGGGCATGGCAACCCCCTCTAGTATTCTTGCCTAAAGAATCCCCATGGACAGAGGAGTCTGGCGAACTACAGTCCATAGGGTCGCCTAGAGTCAGACATGAGTGAAGCGATTAGCATTCACAAGCAGACACATATAGTTTAACATATTTGAGATCATATTCACATATACAACATATTCACCTTTATCACTTACTTTTAAACTATATACATTTTCTTTGTCACTAAGAATTCACTGTAAAGGTTTTAATAAATACAACATATTACTCATTCCAATATTGTTAGCCACTTTAGTTAGTCTAAGTTTCTCTTAAGAACTTGTACTTAAATGTTTGCCTGAGTTTTCAATCATTTCCTTAGACAATATTTTCCAAAATCGAATTATAAGATCAAAGGTTATATATACATACATTCTGAATATTTTAAAAATTCTGTTAGAACTGTATGTTCACTGAAAACATACTCATTATAAGCATTTTGATGTACATATGTCTAGACTTGTTCTAATTACACATACATAAATACACAATTACTACACTGAGTTCATTCTATGAATGCTGTTTCAACGCTTTGTTCAATTTGTAATATACTGTTAACACATTTCATGTCAATAAATATTGACATATAGCATAAATTAATAGACTGTTTACTGTTCATTCATATGGATGTACCAAAATTCATTTAAACTATTACCTAATATTGAACATTGAGTTGCTTCCAATGTTTTCCTATCATAAAAAGGTTGATATAAATATGTAGTTGTACATTATATCTTTGAGAAAATACCTATTTCCTTACAAAAAATTATCAGAAATGGTACCATTTAATCAAAAGTCATGCTTATTTTTCAAGTCTTTAAAGTATGCAGATATGTCATCCAAAAGGTATACACCAGTGTATATTCCTACATTGTATTTTTTTTAATACATTTTATACATTCCTACAGTGTATAGGGCCTACATATGGCCCTACCATAGTGTGGCCTCAGGCCAAACTACAGGGAGGGAACATAGCCCCATCCATCAGCAGAAAATTGGATTAAAAATCTACTGAGCATGGCCTTGCCCATCAGAGCAAGACCTGTTTGCCCCAGAGCCAGTAACTCTAATCAGGGAGCTTCCACAAGCCTTTTATCCTTATCCACCAGAGGGCAGATAGAATGAAAACCACAATCACAGAAAACTAATCAAACTGATCACATGGATCACAGCTGTGTCTAACTCAATGAAACTATGAGCCATGCCATGTAGGGCCACCCAAGACAGACTGGTCATGGTGGAGAGTTCAGTCCACTGGAGAAGGAAATGGCAAACCACTTCAGCATTCTTACCTTGACAACCCCATGACAGTAGGAAAAGGCAAAATGATATGACACTGAAAGATGAACTTCCCAGGTGGGTAGGTGCCCAATATGCTACTGGAGAAGAGGGAAGAAATAGCTCCAAAAGGAATGAAGAGACTGAGCCAAAGTGGAAACAATGCCCAGTTGTGGATGTGTCTGGTGGTAAAGATAAAGTCTGAAGCTGTAAAAAACAGTGCTGCATAGGAACCTGGAATGTTAGGACCATGAATCAAGTTAAATTGGAAGTGGTCAAGCAAGAGATGGCAAGAATGAACATCAACATTTTAGGAATCAGTGAACTAAAATGCACTGGAATGGGTAAATTTAATTCAGATGACCATTACATCTACTACTGTGGGCAAGAATCCCTTAGGAGAAATGGAGTAGTCCTCATAGTTAACAAGAGAGCCTGAAATGCAGTACTTGGGTGCAATCTCAAAAATGACAGAATGATCTCCATTCGTTTTCAAGGCAAACCATTGAATAACACAGTAATCCAAGTCTATGCCCCAATCACTAATGCTGAAGAAGCTAAAGTTGAACCGTTCTATGATGACCTACAAGAACTTCTAGAACTAACACCAAAAAAAGATGTCCTTTTCATCATAGGGGACTGGAATGCAAAAGCAGGAAGTCAAGAAGTAACAGGCAAGTTTGGCCTTAGTGTACAAAATGAAGCAGAGCAAAGGCTAACAGAGTTTTGCCAAGAGAATGCACCGGTCATAGCAAACACCCTCTTCCAACAACACAAGAGACGACTACACATGGACATCACCAGATGATCGATACTGAAATCAGATTGATTATATTCTTTGCAGCCAAAGATGGACAAGCTCTATACAGTCAGCAAAAACAAGACCAGGAGTTGACTATGGCTCAGATCATGAACTCCTTAGTGCCAAATTGAGACTTAAATTGAAGAAAGTGGGAAAAACCACTAGGCACAATTCAGGTATGACCTAAATCAAATCCCTTACAATTATACAGTGGAAGTGAAAAATAGATTCAAGGGATTAGATTTGATAGACAGAATGCCTGAAAAACTATAGATGGAGGTTCATAACATTGTACAGGGGGCAGTGATCAAGACCATCTCCAAGAAAAAGAAATGCAAAAAGGCAAAATGGTTGTCTGAGGAGGCCCTACAAATAGCTGAGAAAAGAAGAGAAGAGAAAGGCAAAGGAGAAAGGAAAAGATATATCCATCTGAATGCAGAGTTCCAAAGAATAGCAAGGAGAGATAAGAAAGCTTTCCTAAGAGATCAATGCAAAGAAATAGAGGAAAACAATAGAATGGGAAAGATTAGAGATATCTTCAAAAAAACTAGAGATATCAAGGGAATACTTCATGCAAAGATGGACACAATAAAGGACAAAAATGGTATGGACCTAACAGAAGCAGAAGATATTAAGAAGTGGCAAGAATACACAGAAGAATTATACAAAAAAGATCTTAATGACCCAGATAACCACAATGGTGTGATCACTAACCTAGAGCTAGACATCCTGGAATGTGAAGTCAAGTGGACCTTAGGAAGCATCCCTACAAAGCTAGTGGAGGTGTTGGAAATTCCAGTTGAATTCCTCAAAGATGATTCTTAAAGATGATGCTGTGATTAATGCTACACTCAATATGCTAGAAAATTTGGAAAACTCAACAGTGCAGGACTGGAAAATGTCAGTTTTCATTCCAATCCCAAAGAAAGGCAATGACAAAGAATGCTCAAACTACTACACAATTGCACTCATCTCACACACCAGCAAAATAATGCTCAAAATTCTTCAAGCAAGGCTTCAACAGTACATGAACCGGGAACTTCCTGATGTTCAAGCTGGATTTAGAAAAGGCAGAGGAACCAGAGGTCAAATTGCCAACGTCCGTTGGATTATTGAAAAAGCAAGAGAGTTCCAGAAAAACATCTACTTCTGCTTCATTGACTATGCTAAAAGCCTTTGACTGTGTAGATCACAACAAACTGTGAAAAATTCTTAAAGAGATGGGAATACCAGATCACCTTACCTGCCTCCTGCAAAACCTGTATGCAAGTCAAGAGGCAACAGTTAGAACCGCACATGGAACAATGGACTGGTTTAAAATTGGGAATGCAGTACATCAAGGCTGCATATTATCACCATGTTTATTTAACTTATATGCAGAGTACCTCACTGGGAATGATGAGCTGGATGAAACACAAGTTGGAATTAAGATTGCAGGAAGAAATATCAATAACCTCAGATATGCAGATGACACCAACCTTATGGCAGAAAGCAAAGAGGAACTAAAGGGCCTCTTGATGAAAGTGAAAGAGAAGGGTGAAAAAGCTGGCTTAAAACTCAACATCCAAAAAATGAAGATCACGGCATCTGGTCCTATTACTTCATGGCAAATAGATAGGGAAACAATGAAAACAGTGACAGACTATTTTCTTGGGCTCCAAAATCACTGCAGATGGTGACTGCAGCCATGAAATTAAAAGACACTTGCTCCTTGGAAGAAAAACTATGACCAACCTAGACAGCATATTAAAAAGCAGAGACATTACTTTGCCAACAAAGGTCTGTCTAGTCAAGGCTATGGTTTTTCTAGTAGACATGTATGGATATGAGGGCTGGACCATAAACAAGGCTGAGCATTGAAGAATTGATGCCTCAACCCTGGTGTTGGAGAAGACTCTTGAAAGTCCCTTGGACAGAAAGGAGATCAACCAGTCGATCCTAAAGCAAATCAATCCAGAGTATTCACTGGAAGAACTGAGGCTGAAGCTCCAATACTTTGGCCACCTGATGTGAAGAGCTGACTCTTGGGATGCTGGGAAAGACTGAAGACAGGAGGTGAAAGGGATAACAAAGGACAAGACGGTTGACGGCATCACTAACTCAATGGACATAAGTTTAAGCAAGTTCCAGGAGATGGTGAAGGATAGGGAAGCCTGGCGCGCTGCAGTCTATGGGGTTGCAAAGAGTCGGACATGACTGAGTGACTGAACAACAACAACATATTCCTACATTGTGGAAGCAAGGTGATTTTCTTATTTCCTGGCCAATACTGGGTATTAACCTTCTTTAAATTTCTGTAAAACTTAAAGGCAAAATAATGTATAATATATAATATTATTGTTTCAATTTGGATCCTTGATTATTAGTAATATTGAGCATTTGTTCACATGTTCATTAGACATACATTTCTCCATTTTGGTATTTACTTATTTACCATCTTTACTGATTTTTTCTAATGGGGCTTTGGCTCTTTATTACTAATTTCTATAAGCACTTTATATTTTGAAAATTAACCCTTCTTTGACATTTTTCTACTTTATCTTTTTGCTTTTTGTATCAATTTGAGGTGTTTTTCTTTTTAATTTCTATGTATCATATTTAACCATTGTTTCCAATGCGATTTCTACCTTTGATGACACAGAAAGATCTTCTTCTCTCAAAGATTGTAGTCACCTATATTTTCTTCTAATACTTTCATGAATTCATATTTCACATTTAAATTGCTTAGCCACAAGCTGAAATCATGAACTAGAGGTATTTGTGCATTAAAATCAACTGTCCTCAGAACTCAGCAGAGAATAATCTTGTATGAAGTACATCTTGAATACAGTAGGTTCTAAGGAGAAACTGCCAATAATTTTCTAGAACCCATTGCAGCTAATTGAGGGAAACCACTGGTAAAACCTACTGCAGTATACCTCAAAGAAAAAGTTGAACAGTACATAGTGTTTTGTTAATGATACTGCCAAAAAAAAAAAATTTAAACATTGATAATTTCAGTGTTAGCAAGGTTGTGAGGAATAGAAACTCTCATATATTGTTGGTGAAAGTATAAGTTAGTATAATTTTTTTGGAGAGAAGTTTAGCATTACTTATCAAATATTTAAACATGCATACACTCTGATCTAGCAATGCCATTTCCAGGAGTTCATTCTATAGCAGCAGTTCTAGAAATATGGAAGGAGACCTGTATATAGTGCCTATAATAGGAAATAACTGTAAATAGCCAAAATGTGTATTAATAGGAGAATGGTTAAGTAACTTAGGATGCATCAATACTATAAAATACTACGGAGCTGTTAAAAGAAAAAGAATAAAATCTATACACAATCATCACATGTATTGTACCATTTACATTACATATTGTTAAATTTTAAAAACAAGTTGAAAAATAAATACGGTATGATTGCATTTTTGAGACAAGGGAAGTCAGAAATACAGGTAGATATATAAATAAGCATATGTAGTAATGGTGTTGAATGTATATTTTAAAAGGTCTGAAAGGGTACTCACTGTTAAGAGTGATTACCTATAAGAAAGAGGACAGGGTGGGGGTGGGGACTACAGACACAGAGAGACTTTTTACTCCATATATTTGTGTACTCTGAATTTTTATACTAGGCATGTGTCACTCTTGTTTAAAACAACTATAAAAAAAGTAATAAGGGAAACCAAAAAGCTTATGAAATTTTTAAATAATAAAACATTTTAAAACAGGTATGATTCTTCAGTTCAGTTCAGTCGCTCAGTCATGTCTGACTCTGCGACCCCATGAAATGATTCTTGTATAATACTTAATACAAAGACGGTGGCCCACATAAAATTAAATATTACAGGAAGCTAACACACTTTATTTTTGTAAGTACCTGATCATATAATTAGGTTCCATTAACAAGTCTTTGTAAAAAAAAAAAAAAAAAACTTTGCTTCAAAATGTTTGTCTTAAATAATATTAATAGATATAACTATTAGAATAGGATATGAGACTATACTGAAAGAATTAAGATACTAAATAGTTTTATTTTGAAAAGCTACTAATTTTAGGCTAGTTCCCTTAGACAAAAAGATCTTGAAAATTCAAAGATGAAAATTATTTTAGATCTATTTATCTAACAGGAATTTTCTATACTGAGCCTAGATTATATAAAATACTGTATTTAGACTAACTGCTTTGAATTAGAGAGATCTTAGGGCTTCCCTGATTGCTCAGTTGGTAAAGAATCCGCCTGCAAAGCAGGAGACCCTGGTTCAATTCCTGGGTGAGAAAGATCCCCTGGAAAAGGGATAGGCTACCCACTCAAGTATTCTTGGGCTTCCTTTGTGGCTCAGCTGGTAAAGAATCTGCCTGCAATGCAGGAGACCTGGGTTCAATCTCTGGGCTGGGAAGATCCTCTGGAGAAGGGAATGGCTACCCACTCCAGTATTCTGGCCTGGAGAATTCCATGGACTGTATAGTCCATGAAGTCACAAAGAGTCAGACACGATTGAGCAACTTTCACTTCACTTACAACATTTACTTCTTTCTTTTGAACCTTCTGTTATCCGTTTTACAATGTCTTATAACAAGGAAATTGAAGACTTGATTCATCATTTTCCTAATACAAAATACTACTTTCCAGCAACAGTGTTTTCAACTATAAACTCAATATCTCTTAATAAGAGAATCTAATGACAATTATTGAAAGTTTCTTTAAAATACTCACCTACTACAGTTGTCTTTGATCTCTTTACTATGTTTACAGTAATGACCAATTTCCTCATCTGTTGTATTTATAGTTTCATGTATCTTACAAACAGTAGCTTTGCATTCTTTAATATCTTCAAAGCATTCTAGAAAACAGAAATATTTATTTTCTTAAGGAGAAATCATAAATTCAAAATAAACAATACAGCAGGAAAAAAGGTATGGCAACTGACCTAAAAAAGGAGAACCAAAGAAAGGACAGGAAGTGAAGCTTGAGACAGGAAGGGCCCTAAAGAGTACAGGACCAGTCAGGCTTGGTCCTAGACCCAGAAGCTAAGAAGTCCTATTTGAGATTGAATAGAGATGTCCCCTGTTCCATCTCTAATGTAAGAGGGCTAGATTAAGAAATGTCTAAGATCAATGGTATCTTATGATGCTATGAGTTCATGTAAACATTTATTCACATGATACTAATGTAAGAGTTTCGTTTCTGACAAATGTGAAATTTCTATTAATCAATTCCAAGTCATTATTTAATATACCTTCAATTCACTTATTTCTTTGTCACTAGTGAGTAAACACAAGATAAAAATAAAATGTAATTTCTTTAAAAAATTAAATCAAATTCTTAATACCCTATTCTCTTTTGTTGCAGAAAATAGATAAACAAATTTATTAAACCTTTCAGAACTATTAAGAAATTAATGATAGTAGCTTCTTTTGATAGTTTTTATGTAGGATCTTAAAACACTGTATTTATGTAATTTGCTTTGTCATCCTACTTATAATATTAATTTTGATAATTAGCATTCCTGAAAATGTGGCATCCATTAATTCTGGCCACCAACTTTTGATGATTTCTAAAAATATTTAAATTTTTTTACTCAAATGTTTGAAATAACCTGTATTGAGGAAAAAATATTTTCAATTTTATGTAATTATGAGTGATTTCTACTTAAAATTCCTAAACACAAAATAATTAAATGCTGAATACAGAATACAGACATGTATTACTGAAAAACTAGCTGGGGTAAATAGATTATTAGTCACTAGATAGAAGGGGGAGCTCTAATGCCAACTATAAATTACCCTAAACAAAGCAACTGCATAATATCTTATATTCTATAAAACATTAAAAATTAAAACATCTTTGTCATGCAAAACTACTTACTATTAATTCGCTGAACTATATCTTCTTTAGTACTTATATCTTGTTCATACTGGAAAACTAAAATAAATAACTCTTTTGTAACTTCATTTCATTGTTAAAATGTCAAATGATAATACAAATAGTTACCTACTTCTTTATTTTCATTTTATACCTACCAAATTCTAGCAAAAGTCTGTCCAGACTGACAAATAGGCTGTCATTCATCTTGGACACTTTGCTAAAAATAATAATAATAATAATAAGGAAAGATTTTCTAAAAACCTTTGACACAGTATTATTACAGAAAAATGTGGATGGTGGGGGAGACACCTTCATCCCGGTACTGGGCAGGTATTTAAAAAATGAATGTCGTTATATATATTAAAATAAATATATACAATTATACATAGTAAACGGAATGTCGTTGCATTACTAAAACTTCACAATTGTTTATTCATGGTAGTGCCATAAGTCACTGAATATTCTGGAGTCCCCAGACACCTAGATTTCTCAAAAGGACATGCTCTTTACAATAAACAGTATCTCTGAATGTCCTTTCTCGGCGTGAGTACTACGTGTAACAAAACTCTGAAATTCCTTCCCCAACAGCTAGGTAAAACCTACAGAAACCGTGCAATTTGACACTTGCGAATTTACCACCAAGAATCTAAAAGTGGAGGTATTTACTGGCCTACCAAGTGGCGTTAAAAAAAAAAATACGCCTGAGGCGGGGTTTGGACCACTCTTCACCACAGAGTCGAAGAGCTACTCTTCCCGCGCGTTCTGAAGCGGGGAGTTTGCTCGCCGACTCCCTTCAGAGCCTACTCGCTTCTCTTCACCCGAGACCGTCCCCGACACTCCAGCCTCGCGGCGACCCCCGAAGCCTCGGGCTGCAGTGCTGCCGAAAACGAGGCCGCGGGCCGGGAAAGCCCCCAGAACGCAATCTCCAGTCGTACTCAGGGGACAGGGCCCTCCAGCCTCGCAAACCCTTCATGGCCGCCTGCCCTCGGAATAACCGCCACACACAGTTCTTCCCCATCCACCTCACAGTAACCCCCTCTAGGACACGAACGCCAACCCTTCCTTCCCGGATCCCACACTCTACTCGGGGTGCCGAGAACCGAGGACGCGACAGCAGATTGCCACACAGACCGGCCCGAGCCCCTCCTCTACCTCGCTCGGCCCCACCCAGCCGCGCGAAGCCCACCGCAGGAGCTCCAGATCGCGCTGAAAAGTGAGGTCCGACTCCCCGCGAGACCCGCGCGGAGGCGCTAACGCCTCCCTCCCCCGCGAAGCGAGAATCGAGCATCCCGCCGCCTGAGAAGACCTGCTGGGATCAGAAGCCCTAGACCCAGGCTTGGGAACCTCTCGGGAGCTATTGTTTTCTTTCTCTAAGACTAGCCATTCCGCTTGTGAAATAACAGTTTAAAATGCATTTCGGAGAACAGCAATAAAATTGACATTAACCTTAACATGACAACAAAAACCACTCGAATCAATCGTGAAAATTCAATTTCGCATTCAGCATTCAAAACTCGCTGAAAAGCAAGTCTAAGAATTCAAATACATTTTCATTTAGCAAACATTTTGAGAGTGGTATTTACTTAGTTTCAAATAAAATGCACATTAATATTTTCTTTCCAAAATGCTGTCTTTGTAATTTATACTCTTAGACCTTGCATATCTAAGGTGAAATAAAGAATTCACTTTATTTATAACTTATAACTTATTTATGGTTTATAACTTGCTCACATGATTTAGACAAATAGTCCCCCAAACTGCCTTCATTATTTGTGTTGTTGTTGTTGTTGTTTAGACACTAAGTGCTCCTTTGCGATCCCACAGACTGTAACCTGCGAGGCTCCTTTGCCCATGGGATTATTCCCGGTGAAAATGATGTAAATAATTGCCTCAATTCCCTACACCTAAATTGTTTCACAGATTATTACAATGAAAAAGATACTTTCAGATTTTTCTTAAGTACTTCAGATCATATATGCAATAACCAGTTTTATTATAATGTGATATAATGCTGCTTATTAGTATCAATGGTAGTGAGTCATCAAGGCTAATTTAATGTAAATTTGATGACATAAGAGATTTAGAAGCTTTATTCTTATACTTGTTTATATTTATTAGTTATCCCTTTTTAGGAAGGTATGAGACTATGGACATGAAGGCTAAAGTATCATTAGTCTTGCTGGCACTGCATTGCTATGACTGCTAAGAAAACTTGACAGATCAAAAAAGCTGATCCACTTCAACTTAATAGTAGATTTTCTTATGTAAAATTGTGGAGACCTAGAAAAACCACCTTATTGAGATCTGGAAATCAATTCATTTATACTCACATCTATGTATAGCCTAATAAAATATACTCTCATAAAAATACACCTGAATTCTACCAACTCCACTACCCCTTATTGCATTCCAGAAATTCTTTCTGGAAAAGCATTAAAGATGAAGATGTTTCATCTACTGGAGAGTTTTAAATAATAAATTTTATTCTCCCCCCTAAATCTCAATGAAATATAATGTTCCGTTTGAAAAATTATAGACTGTTGACTCACATAAACATTTTCCCTGACAAATCATTAAAATTGTCCCTACCTATTATTAGCACCTTCCCCTCTTGCTCCACATATGCAAATCAGAAACTAAAGAAATTCTTAATTTAAAACTGCTGCCTATTAAAATTACACTGTACTACTCTTACTTTGACTGCTAAATTTATCAATTAAAAACATGTCTCTTGCCTACAATTCCTTTCCACTCCTTTCCTTATTGATTTTCAACCCAACCACTATACCCTAACACATTTAACTGCTTTTTCAGATAATAAAAAAATTTTTAGTCCAAATATAGTGGTATGTTCTCAGTCTTACCCTTCCCTTCTTTTTTCCTCTTTCCTGTACTTGGTCCCATTAAAATTCTCTGTAACCCTAACCCTGACTTCTAAGACACTACTTTCTTGAAAGAACTAATTTCGCATTTCTCTTAGCTGCCCCTCTGATTTTGGCTTCTACTTCTTTCCCTCTTGCCATCACTTCCCAACTACAGACTCTTTTTTTTTTTTCCAACTACAGACTCTTATCTGAGCTTTTTCTTTAACTCTACCCCTCTTCTATATGTTTGTTGGATTATTCATTCAAAATGTGCTTAAAACACCCAAATCTGTATTTTCAGCTGTATCCTATTATCTGTGCATGTGTGCATGCCTGCAAAGTCAATTCAGTCATGTCTGACTCTTTGCGACCCCATGGACTGTAGCCCACCAAGCTCCTCTGTCCGTGGGGTTCTCCAGGCAAGAATCCTAGAGTGGGTTACCATGCCGTTCTCCAGGGGATCTTCCCAACCCAGGGATGGCAGGGTTCTTTATCACTAGCCCACTTCTTGTATACATCCAATCAACTCTGTAGTCTTTGTAGTTAGACAGATAGGGATTCGACTTCTGGTTCTGTCATTTGTGAAGTCAAACCTTTGGGCAAGTTTCTAACCAAAGCTTCAGCTTCCTCTAATGTAAAGTAAGAATTAATAATTCTACATCTTGGCTTCTAGAATACAGTATTTACTTGCTTTTTTCTCCTATGTCTAATAATTTCTCTATCTCCTCTTTCAGATTCATCCTCTTCTACTCAGTCACTAAATGTTATATATTCTTGAGGCTCAATCCTAGCCCTTTTCTCTCATCCTGTTCTCTTATGTTTAAGTACTCTCATCCGTCTATAGTTTGTTGTTTAGTCACTAAGTCGTGTCCAACTCTTCTGCGACCCCATGTACTATATAGCCTGCTAGGGCCCTCGGTCCATGTGACTTCCCAGGCAAGAATATTGGAGTGGGTTACCATTTCCTTCTCCAGAGGATCTTCCTGACCCAGGAATCGAACCCACACCTCCTGAATTGCAGGCAGATTCTTTACCATCAGAGCCACCAGGGAAGCCGTCTATAGCTTACCACTATATATATGACTCACAAACTTGTATTTCTGGCATAGACTTCTAGTATTAATTCAAGAATTTAGTGGAAAAAAAAAAACAGAAGATGATTCTGGTTGATTTAAGTAAAAATCAAATTTGTTAAAAATGATATTGTGTAACACAAAATCCCCATAATAGCTAAAGAACCAAGCTCTAGCAAGGAAACAGCATAGCAAGGAACAATGCCCAAATTCACACTTCAGAATGAGTGGTCCAGAAACCACAACCACAATCAAACACCAAGGACTGCAACTGACATCATTACTACCAGCACAAGATGGTTTAGTACCACAGCCATCCTATAAATTTGGGCTTATTTCAACTGCCACCATTTCCAGGAGGGGATTCTTCCTAGGGCATAATTCTCTATGTCACTTTTTCCCAATCCAAAATTTTGGATGAGTACATTTGATGACAGAAACCTAGGTTCATGCTTCACTTTTTTTCCTTTCAGACTGTTAAGGTAAGAACTTCTCCAAGCATAAGAAATGGATTTAATGCTGGGAAATCAAAAATAATAGAAACTTTCCATAATACTTAACCTCTGAGTTCCAGATCCATCAATCTAACTGCCTGCATAAGTCAAAACACAATTCATGTTTCCCCCAACCAATCCTGAACGTTTAAAATTATCTCTCTTTTCATGAATGGGGCCAGTATCCAGTAGTACATACCAGAAACCTAGATATTATCCTAGACAGACTTCCTCTCCTATCATTTCCCATATCTAATCCACCACAAATCCTTTTAAAAATCTTTCAAATCCATCCGTTTCTCTCCGTCTCAACTGCTACCATCTTAGGCTAAGTCACCACCATTCTCTCATTTAGATTACTGTAATAGCTTCCAAACTGGTTTTGCTGCATATCTACTCTAACTTTCTTGTCCATTAATCATACATCCTTCAACAGAGTAATTCTTTTTTTTTTTAACAGAGTAATTCTTGATTGCAAATTTTATACTCTCTGACTCTGTCTCTGTCTGTCTCTTATACACACACCTTAAAACACATCAATGGCTTCCTATTCTTCTAATAATAAAGGACAAGATTCTTCTCATGGCTTACAAGGCCCTTTATGATCCTGTCCCTATCTATCTCTGCTTCTTCATATAATACCAACTTTACCTTCCTCCTGAAATCCAGCCTTCACATCCTTTTTTCAGTTCTTAACATGCTCCTTTCCATCACAAGGACAATGTACTAGCTGGCTCCTAACCTCCTACTCATTCTTCAAATCTCAGCTAAAGCATCACAGCCTCAGCAACACCAGCTATTGACTGTCAAAGTTCATATATTTATCCTTAATAGCATTTAACATGCTTATAATTCTAAATTATTTGTGCAATTATTGTATACATATCTATCTCACCCACCATACTGTAGACTCCATGAAAATAGCCCCCCCCCTTTCCCCCTCCCCTCAACACAAACACCTTGGCAGCCACAATGAATAGGTTACAGCAGTGTTTTGTTATAATGGCTATAATCCCAATTCAATTCACAAGCAATTCCAAGGGAATAAAGCCACGTCATTCTAAGAACAGTCCTTATAAGGAAAATAGTCATTAAAAAGGGAGTGAAACAATGTGAATCTGCTAACACAAATTCATTTACATGAATGGCAGTCAGGTCAGTGGAGAAAACAACAGGATTAAAGTGTGCCAGGATTTTCAAATATGTATGATTAAATTTATATTTTAATAATAAAACATCTCCTTTGTTACATAAAAATGTCTCTGATACATAAAAATATCTCCTTTGATTTTTCAGTTGATTCCCTGTGTTGAAATTAGTTGACTTTCCTGACTAAGATCTATACTTTCATCAACTCCTTGATTTATCAAGTCAATAAAATACAGGTATTTGTTTGACAACTCTGCTGACTTTTATTGATAGTTATTCTAATGCTAGTGGGTTTCCAAGTATGCACAAGCCATATTAGGCAAATGAAAAAAAAAATCAGCCTTTTTTGTTCATGTAGATGCCATTTAATGTTAATCTGACTAGGGACTTTCCTGGCGGTTCAGTGGTTAAGAATCTGCCTTCCAATGCAGGGGGACACAGGTACAATTCCTGATCTGGAAACCAAATCCCACATTCTGCAGGGCAACTAAGTCCATGTGCCACAACTACATACCAGATGCCGCAACTACTGAAACTTGCATTCCCTAGAGCCTGTGTTTCACAACAAAAGTCACTACAATGAGAAGCCTGTACACCCAACTAGAGAGTAGCCCCCACTTGCTGCAACTAAAGAAAGCCCTTGTGCCACAACAAAGACCCAGTGCAGCCAAAATAAATAAATATTAATCTGACTCATTCATTGTTTTACTGTTCATGTTCCTTTGATTTTATTTTTGGTGCAAGCCTATTTCCCTCAAATATGTCTACTTACTTCTAAAATCTTATTAAGTGGGATTTTAAATTTTAATTTACTCTTTAATATTCTATCCTTCATGTCGCATAATTCTTTAATTTTATTCCTTTTTGCTCACTATTTTATCCCCAGCCCTTGGCATAGTGCATAATACCTGATGGAAACTCGACAGATATTTAATGAATAAATGAATGAATGATAAATGCTCAAAAAATGGTTACATCATTTCACATCTGGATTACTGTAACAGGTTGGGGACCACCTGTCCACTTTGATTTACTGCATACTCTTTCTATTCCATCCTATAACAATACTGATTTTCTTACATCTATTTCATCATGATTCTCATGTAATTTAAAAGAAAAGAATGATTATATATTCCTCTGCTTCAAATTGGAATGCCTTTGCACTATTTGAAAATCTTCTATAATTTGACCTCAACTTTATTTCTCAACAAAATCTCTATTTTAAGCAGTTTCCTCACTGATTCATGAAGAAGTAAAGTGAAGTGAAGTGAAAGTCACTCAGTTGTGTCCGACTATTTGCGACCCCATGGACTGTACAGTCCTTGGAGTTCTCCAGGCCAGAATACTGGAGTGGGCAGCCTTTGCCTTATCCAGGGGATCTTCCCAACCCAGGGATTGAACCCAGGTCTCTTGCATTGCAGGCAGATTCTTTACCAGCTGAGCTATGAGAGAAGCTCACATAAAGACACTATGTCTATTTAAGACTCCATGTGTTTGTATTCAATGTTCCTCCCAACTGGAAAGTTTCTTTTCTATGATCCAATCAAGATCTAACCATTCTTCAGAGTTCAAGTCCCAAGAAAGCCTTCCCTGACTATTATAGATATTCCTTTTCTCTGAAGTCTATGGCATTTTCTCTGAACTATATGGCACTTTGTGTACTACTTAAATGCACAGTATGCTAAACACTGGCTTTATAAAGATGAAGAAAATCCTGGCTCTCAGAAACCTTACCACTTGACAGTGGAAACAGATAATGATAGCTATGACTGCTATCATAGAGATACATATATGTGATTGGATAATAGTTTAAGGATATTAAATCAGTGGTTTCAATGAACTAGTTCAAAGTCAGTCAGCAACTCTGTACCAGTCAGAATACAGTTAGAACAAAATCGCCCCAGATGATTCATGTGATAAGACTTTAGTGAAAAGACTACTTGTAGATGTATGGGCAGAGGGCAAAGTGTGTGGTCTTTCACTTATGAAGGTAAACATCTAGAAGCCCAGATTCTAGCAACAGGTGGCTGAACAACATTCCAGAAAGTCATATGAGGGCCAATTCATACTGTTAAACCATCCATTCCAAAGCAGAGACTAGAAAGGATCCAAAGGAAAACACAAGTATCCGAAGCCCCATCTACCCCAAAACGAAGTCATATTTACTCCATTACCTATATATTAAAATGTCATTTTAGAGAGGAAGACAGAGGAACTCTAAAACATTTAGCATATGTCTGAAACAGACTGAATTATCTACGAGAAACTTTTAAACTGGCAGTAACTAAGATATTTATCAGAAGTTTAAAGTTGTCCCCCTGACTGCCCCTGGTATCCAGCAGGGCAGAAGCTTGCAAGAAAGATTTGCTTTTCAGGATATCCAAGACTCTGTCCTCAGACAACAGAACTCCTCTTTTATAACAGGAATCAGTAACAGTATGTATCTCGCCTCCACAGGGCTCTGATCTCAGGAATGGACATGTGACAAGGCCAGGAATTGCCTGGCCCATCACAGCACTCCATCTCTGAGGCCAGTCATTCCTTAACTAGTACGTGTAGAATAACAGAAGGAAATTGTCTCTGTCAGTTGGTGAGCTCCAGAAACCTTGTAAGGGTGGAGCATCTGATAACTTTCTTTCTCACTATATGGAAAAACCTGCCCTAAATGAAGGCAACACAGGTGAACACAGAAACAAGATAAAAAAGAGTGAGTTTATCAGTTCGTAAGTCAAGAAATTCTCTTTTAATTCAAGATAGCCTAAGTTGAGTTTATATCACCTGCACCTATACAGTTTTTTTAAAGAAAGCAGAGAAGTGGAGATGATGAAATTTTGTCACTACACATGCTATTTGAAAATTTACTTGCATCAAATTTCCAAGCATCAAAATCAATTAAATTTTTTGTTTAGTCTTCAACAATTGATTATAATCATACCATAATTAGTTTGTTTCACATTTGATCCATGATTTCCTATATAGATTTTGCTTTCCACAGTTTCTAAGTGTACTTTTTATCCCCTGTACACAGAAGAATCATGTCTTCTTTACCATATCACTAAATCCCTCAGGCTCCTTACTAATTTTTTTAATGTATTAGCATAATTTCTAAGACCTGAGTAAGCATAAATTCTCCACTTTGAAAGATCTATACCTTCCCAGGCTAATTACTCAATTCATTAAAGACTATTTCTTAGACTTTAGTCTGGGTGCATTACAGGAGAAGGGGGAAGATAGGAAAGGCCAATTATCATGACCCTGTCCTAGATAATTCCTCAAGCTCTAGCCTCATTTTCTGCTCCTCTTCCCCTTCCAATTATCTATATCTACCAATTCAGGGGGACTCAAAGGAAAAACTCATTCATTTTAAACAATAGGAAATGTTAATTATTGTACTATGATGAAGTACAATGAGGCCTTCAAAATCTATATAGAGTTGTATAGGACTTAAGACCTTTATAATAATAACATCAAGCCATAATGCTCTTTCAATTCTCATGTCTGTTTTTCCAACATGAGGAAAGTATAAAATTTTATTGAAGGACATAAGAGAACAATTGAATAAATGAGAGCCAGTCTATGTACCTGAATGGGAACACTGAACACTGAACACTATAAAACACTATGCAATTTATCCCAAATTAATCTATTTATGTAAGGCAACTTGTTGGAGGAGGTCATCAAGAGGACATGACCGCCAGTTGACCCATGAGCTAGACCCAAGCAAATGAAGCTCCTCACTCCTCCTATGTCCTTGGAATGGACACTCTGCTTCCCAGTCCCACAGTGGGAGTCATTTTCAAGGATGTAGCCTTAAGAGTTAGGTGTTGTTGAGATCATCTGGACTATATGTGTAACTAAACTCAGTTAAGGCCTCTATTATAAACTTTTAAGATTTGGTTAGTTGATTTAGAGACCTACTCAACTTGCAGTCACCCCAGACAAGTCTTATAACCAAGTTCCCTTGCTTATTAAACCTACCAGCTCCCAATCTGGAGTAGTCTACCTCTTTCTTTGTTCTCTCTTTGCTCTCTGTGTTCAGCGAACCAGTTTGAAAACCAACAACTGGTGAGCCCGCCAGGAGATGGAATAAATGGGCCTTGAGAAAGAATCATCTGGGAGAGAAATCCTGAGTTGGCCATGACCTCCATGTGAGAAGAGGTGGCCCATATGTCAGATGCATGTGGAAACCCCATGAGTGTAACAGCCCCAAAACATGGCTGCTTTAATGAGCTTGTTTGAGAAAGTACACATAAAGAACTCAAAAGAAACAAATGGTTGCCATAGCGGGCTGGCCTCTATGGTGGGCAGTTCAGCTGACCACCAATACCCAACTAGAGATTTAATTTGAGTTAGAGAGCTGGACTAAGAGCTGAAGTTAGAATACCTGTCCACTACTCTGCTAGTCTCAGGGGTGGCAGACAATTTTTGGAAGAGCAGAATAGTAAGTTGGAGACCTTAGAATGCTATTTTGGAAAGCTAGGAGATCATAAACTGCCATGGATGAAGGTCCATGCACTTGTGATAAAGCCTAATTAGGACACTCTGAGGTAGAATCTCCGGGAAAGTGAGAAGAGTAAAGAGGAGGATATTGCAGTAGTTGACAATGAAATGAGCAGAATAGACCCATGCCATCCAAACTTTAATACAATGGAATATTTTTAACAGTAATTACCCTAGACTTTGAAAATAGAAAAATATACCCCAAAACTCCTAGGGGAAAATGTGCATTCATTTTCTGTCCCTTGAAGTTGTAAATTTTATCTAAAATGTAAACACCTCAGGAGATAACTATAATATCAATAAAACACTGCCCATAATTGCCTGAGACTGAAGAGAAAAAAAATGAAGGCAAGTGACTATTTAAAATATAGATGACTACTGATGCTCCCTTGCTCAAAATCTAGCCCACAGCTTCCATGAGATTACTGATAAAGGGCAAATACAAATTTTAAAAGTCTTCTCCACAAATATTAATAAAAAGCTTTAACCCTTAACTTGTTCTGTCTACCAGAAATACATTTGGATTTGACTGCTTATAAGTTAGTGAGTTTTATATTGTGGTTCCTGATTCTTGGCTAAAATTTTGGAATGAAAGTTATGGGGTCTCTGTGTCTGTCTGTATGTTGATATATGTCTATGTATATATGTTATATATGTGTGACATTTTTCTACCTCTAGAGTGTTTTGCCAAAATAAATCTGTAAAAGAGCTCTATTTAATTGGTTTTAAGAAAAATAAACCTTACTATCAATAGTGTACTTATGTAAAAATGAAACAATTTTTTTCATCTGCTAAAAGGACAAAGTTGTTTTGGACTATTGGTCTGTTCTTAGTGGGACTATGAAAAGATTTCTTTACCTTTTAAATAATCTGCCTAGAAAAAGAGATTCTGTGTTTTATCAGAACAATTTCCTGTGCTTCATACTGTTTTTATCAGGCTTTAATTATTTAGGAAAACTTAATCTTCTCTATTAAAAGAGCTATTTTGTATTTTGATTTTTTTTTTCAGCTATGTAACTTTATGTATTTTCCTTTGAGGTCTTTAATTATCATTTGGTTAACCAGATAAGTAAGTATCGTTTCATGGTGACCTATGGTCCTACTCAATCAAGTGTTTTAAAACTTTTGATACTCTGGACAAACTTACCCAAATCAAATTCTAAACAAAGTCCTGCTGACCTTGAACTAACTGGAATTTTCTAGAGAGCCCTGGAACATTTCCAAGATATGTTATCTCACCTTAAAGAGAATTAAATTAATTAGGCTTATTGGATATATCAAATTACATGGGAAACACTGCCAAATAAGAAGTGATGCTAAACTTTTTATATTTTTATATAGTTTTAATAAATATGTGTTATTGGTCCCTGCAAAAGTGCTTCATCTTCAAGGAGTTTTAAGGAAGAGACTGACAAGTACAGTTTTCTGATAATTAAGATCAATTTGCGTTCAGAAGGAAGAGATAAAAATAGACCTTCCAAATGCTTCCTTAAGGCTACCTACTCAGCCCCACAATATGTTACAGGATGGCAGCCCAAGATATGTCTCTGTTCTCCTTCCCCACTATAGTAGAATGGGCCCATTACATTGATGATATTATGTTAATATGTGAAGACTTGCCACTGTTGCAGGAGACTTTGTAGACTTTGCTAGAACATCTGTGAGGTAGAGGGTAGGTGGTGAACCCATAGAAAAGTCAAGGCCCAGGCACTGCCATAACATTTGGGGGAGTCATTTGGTTGGGTAAGATATGCATTATCCTAGTAGCTGTGATTGATAAGGTGAAAGCCTATCCAACCACTAAGAACATGAAAGGTGCAAGCTTTTATAGAAATTTGGAGGTCTGGGTTTTATTCCTTACCTGGCAAAGTGCCTCCATCTTTTGTACTGTCTGGTAAGAGAGGGCATGTATGGGATTGGGAATGAGAGCAACAATCTACCTTTGAAAAGACAAAAATACTAGTAAAGCAGATTAAAGCTCTCGGCATCTCCGATGCAGAGCTGCCATTTGAGTTAGATGTATCTGCGACCCCGGAAGTTTTGGGTTGGGTGCTGCAGCAGATACAACAGAATAAGAAAGTATCTCTAGGATTTTGGCTCAGCTCTGAAAGCAGGCAGAAACCCAATATACCCACCCCACCCCCAACACACACATAGAGCAACAGCTCCTGATAGTGTATACAGTTATCCTCAAGGTAGAGTCTTTCATGAAAGAACAGCATATCGTGATAAGAACTTCCCTCCCTATCAAAGGGTAGAAGGAGAGTATGTTCCATCAACCGTCTTATGTTACGGCTCAGACTCCCACTTTGACTAAGCAGCATGCCTATATGTAGCAGAAGAGCACCCTGTCTGCCAGCCCACTATCTCTAGAAATACAGGTACTACTAAGTCCTCTAGAGTATGAAGATGCTCTGAATGCCTCCATTCCTATCCCCGTGGCAGCCCCTGCAGGCTGTAGAGAGGGAGTGGAGGAAATTCCTGATGATATCTGAAATACAGATGCCTGGAAACAGAAACAAACCATAGCAGCCATGAGACGAACTCAGAGCAGTTTGGCTGGTGATCACTCATAAACTCTGATCACTAATCCTTTGTACTGACAGTTGGGCTGTTATAAAAGCATTAATCCCTATGACTTGGACAATGGAAAGCTAAGGAGTGGATGATCGTGTAAAAGTCCTCGTAGGGTCAGGATACGTGGGAAGACTTTTGGGTTAACCTGGAAAAGCTCCAGGCAATCATTTCTGTCTTCCACATGCTGGTTCACAAAACACTGACGCATCCGGGCAATCTGGAAGATGATGTCCTAGCTCAGGAACAAGCCCTCGCAACCGACCCTTCAATATATATGGCAGATTGGTTGAATAGAAAGAGTGACCGCCTTCCATAGCATATGGGTGGCATGGCATACTGTCAAGGTGTGCTGGATAGCCCTTGAAATACAGTGACTTGGTTAATGCAGTAACATGTCTTCTGTGTTTTAAACACCCCCAAGGCAATTACCAAAGGACTCTAGGGCCATGTACTGAAGTTCCCAACCAGTGAGGAATTGGTAATTGATTATATCTGCCCCCTCCCTCCAACTGAGGGTTCTAAATATGACTTGGTTTGTGTGAACACTGCATCTGGCCTAACTGAAGGTTTCCCCTGCTATGGCTCAAACCAGGCTGCTACCATTAGAGGATTAGAGAAGCTGAGTGCCATGTACAGATACCTTCATTAAACAGACAGTAATTGGAGGTCACAATTCAAAGGTTATGATATACAAGACTGGGCAAAAGAACATGACATTGAATGGAAGTTTAATCTCCCCTATAATCAGCAAACAGCATAGTTCATAGAAAGGAAAGATAGGATATCAAAGAAGCAAATTAAAACAGTATCAGGTAAAACCACCTTGACTTTAATACTTTTGAATGATCAACCAATAGGGTCTGTTGTCCCAGGGACTCCTGCAGGGATACTCAATATTATAAAGATACGAAAGTTGCAGGAAACAGACATTGCCTGGCTCTCACCATGGATCAATCTACTGTGCTGCTGAAAACTCCAAAGCCCATATCTTGCCTGGGAAAGGCATCATCTACTATAATTTGCAATGGATGGCCAGTTACCAAACAAGCCACCTCCATGCTAGTGAAACCCCTTGCTGGCCACTCAGGGAACTCTTTCTTTGGAAAAGAGTGGCTGTGTAAGATCATAAGAGCCAGTCACAAGGGGAGGAGTGTTGGAGGAGGTCATTGAGAGGACATGACTACCAGCTGACCCAGGAGCTGCTGCTGCTAAGTCACTTCAGTCGTGTCTGACTCTGTGTGACCCCATAGACGGCAGCCCACCAGGCTCTCCCGTCCCTGGGATTCTCCAGGCAAGACCCAGGAGCTAGACCCAGGCAATCAGAGGCTCCTCACCTCCTTCCTGTCTTTGGAATGAATGCTCTGCCCACCATTCCCACAGTGGGAGCTGTTTTCATGGATGTAGCCTTAAGAGAGTAAGGTGTTGTTGAGACCATCTGGACCAAATACGTGACTGAACCCAGTTAAGACCTCTATATAAACTTTAAGATTTGGCAGGCAGATGCAGAGATCTACTCGCCCTGTGGTCAGCCAAGACAAGTCTTATAAGTAAGTTCCCTTATTAAACCTGCCACCTACCAGTCTGCAGCGGTCTACCTCTTTCTTCGGTCTCTCCCTGACTCCAAATATGGGGCCAGTTAGCAAAACAACACAATTCCATGAAAAGTCCACTGGAAGCTGAGGTTGTGATAAAGACTTGACAAAACTGACCTTACATTCACAAATGGCCTAAGAATTTTTCTTTAAAAATACTGAAGAATAACTTGCCTTATCAAATATTAAAATGTATCTGAACTATGGTAGTGGAACCACAGGAATAAATAGACATATCAATGAAAGAGAACAGAAAGCCCAAAAGAATACTTCTGTATATATAGAAATTTAATACATGATAAAAGTGGCATTTCAAATCTGTGGGAAAAGAATTATCAATAGATAAATAACAGCAGGATTCAGAGGTGGTAAAACCAAACTCTGGGAAATATACAACAGAGGCACTTTTCAATCCAAGAACTCTCTTAGAGCCCTGGTTTTAATCTCTAGACAGTCTCCAGATCACTTCATTATCTCCAACTCAAATCTCTACTCATTCTTAAAGGCCCAAGTCAAGAGCCTTCCTTTCCTGTACGGTGATATATTCATTCCTATCTTCTTCCAGTCTTGCAAATCTTCTTGGTACCTTAGGCAACCCCACCTGTAATATTCTGAAAACAAGTATAGTCTAGATACACCCAGGTCAAGCTAGACTGCCAGAGAAAGAAGAGAACCCCGGGTATCAAAACTCAGGTCTGGAATGGAAGGAGGTTACCAGGACATTCTGAAGCCTTAGATGAATTAGCTGAGAAGCAAGAGAAGGAGGAAGAAAAGTCACAGAGAAAAATTTATATTCTTATTGAAGAAAGAAAGTGCTAGAAAGATAACGGGGCCAGGTATAAAAGGGGTTGCATTTCTACTTTTTTTGGTCTACGGAAGGAAGGAAGGGAGAATGGATGGATGAAAAAAAGGAAGGGAAGGAGGGAGGGAAGGAGGGAGAAAGAAGGATTAGAAAATGATTTGAAAGGGGAAGGGAAAACCCTGTTAGAGTCCAAACTGACATGAGACCACAAAACAAATCCAGATGGATTAAATTTTTTTAATTTTTTAATCTAGAAAGAGGAGAAGAAAATACAGGTTATTTCTATAACTTGGAAGGGAGACTGTACTAAGTATAATACCTGAGACAGAACCAAATTTGATAGATCTGACTATGTGAAAATTATAAAAACTATAGGGCAAACAACACCATAAAGTTAAAAAATAAGTGAAAAAGCAGGAAAAAATATTTATAATATATGACAGGAAAAAATGTATCCTTAATGTTGGAAGAAATCTACAAATGAGTAAAAAGAACAAATATCCCAAATCAAGGATATAATTGGGAAATTCTCAAAAGAAGAAATATAAATGACCAAAAAATATGTAAAACTGCATAATCTTATTAATAATAAAAGAAACAGCTATTTTGAAAAAGTGAGAAACCATTTTTCACCTATCAATCTGCCAAAGATTTAAAAGAAGATTAATGGCTGGAGTGTAGGGGAAAATGGCACTCACACCATATGGATAGATGGAAAAAATTGATAAAAATCCTTTTGGATGACAATTTGGAAACAATTTTTAAATATGTAAACCCTTCAATTCATTCATCTTACTTCCAAAAATTTGAAGGAAATAATGGACAATACATAAAGATGGTCATTCCTTCACTGTTTTTAATGGTGAAAAACTGGAATCAATTTAAAGAAATATCAATAGGGACTGGCTGAATAAGTTACGGTATATATGCTGTGGAATACAATATAGCCATTCAAAATGATAACATATATTTATTATCAGGAAAAATGTTCATAAAATGTTATGAAAAAAGAAGGCTATAAAACAGTATGAATAATATGACAGCATTTTTATCAAAAGAAAAAAATCTGTATCTGTGTATAGAAAAAAAAGTCTATAAGGATATGCACTGAGCATTAATAGTGATTTATCTATGGAATAAAGATATTACAAAAATCTTTCACTTTTGACTGTATAAGTATATAGATATTTATTGCAGTGAGCATATATTGATTTATAAAGAGAAACAAACACAAAAGGTACTTCTAGTATGGGAAAAAGTTAGCACTCTAGATGAGGAAAATACATGAGAAAAATATCTAAATATCAACAAATGAACCATAACAGAGGGATAGAATGGAGAGGAATACGTGTGTCTGTATGTGTATGTAATTATTGCTAAATAAGCATTCTGAAAATATAAGGGACACACTACAAGCAGAACTCTTAAGTACTACACCATTTCAAAAAACTTTCAGGTTGGGGTAACAGAGAAAGAAGAAAGTGACGAAGTTAAAATACTCTCAAAATCTAATCCTATCTGGATGGCGAGAACAATGGGGAAAGTGATGCCATGGTAGGAAGAACAGTGCATCTTGATGCAGAAGATATTAAGTGTCCTGTTTATAGGCAATAATAGAGTCATATGTAACAAGAGAGCAAGAAAAAGGAAAGATAACAATTGATGAACCAGAAAATACTGTAGAACTTCTAAATTATTATTTCAACTCACTGAAATGAAGAAAAATAAACTGCAAATTTCTTCTTATATCTATGAATAATACTTCAATGTAGTACCATAACATGTTTTCACTCTATACTAAACACATGCAGAGAGGGTTGGAATCGTCTCTTTTATCTTATCCCATGAGATAAATCTACTACTTTTGTTGTTCATTTCAATTAATGGCTTAAGGGAAGCTTTACAAGTAAAGTTCAATATGAAAATGAAATTAATAAAAATTCTTTGCTTAGGAGTTTGTCAATCTTGACACTGTATAATGTTGAGGTGAAAGTCTATAATTTTTTTTTAAAAAAAGCAAAAAGGGTTATTTTTCTACTTGCAGATTGACTACTTAAAACTTGTTCTCTTCTTTTAATTTACTTTCAAGAAACATTTGAGACTAGCATATTTGTCATAAAAGGGGATGTGGTAGGCCAAAAAAAAAAAAAAAGCCCCTCAAAGATATATTTACCTCCTAATGTCTAGAATCTGTGATTATCTCCTTTTATGGCAAAATATGTGATTAAGTTGAGAATCTTCAGAGGAGTTTATAATCCTGGATTATAAGGTAGGCCCTAAATGCAGCCACATGCACGTATAAAATATAAGCAGAGGGAATTTTTACAGAGAGAGCAAGGTCAAGAGGAGAGGGAAGGGAAGAGATGGGAAAAGAAGAGAAGAGGATGCGCAGAAGAAGGCAGAGATCAAACAGATGCAGCCACAAGCGGAGGAATGCCAGAAGCCACCAGAAGCTGAAAGAGGCGAGACATGGATTCTCCCCTACAGTCTCTGAAATGAGCGCTGTACTTGATTTAGACTTGTGGTCTCCAGAACTGTGAGAGAATAAATTTCTGTTGTTTTAAGCCACCCAGTTTGTGGTAACTTGTTATGGCATCCACAGGAAACTATTAAGGTTAATATCAGGGCAATTTCATGAAAGCTATCTATTGACTTCTTTAGACTAATTTACTGCAAGAAACAGTGAGTGGTCTACAGAACAGGAAGGTCTATTTCAAAGCAATCTATCATTTGGAAAGTTTCAAGAGACCTAAGCAGAACACCAAAGGATGACCAAAGCAGAGACCAAAAACAAGATGGAAAGTGAGACATCACCAATATAGAGGGTCAAACTAATAGATTAAATAAATGGTGTTCCACAAGTAGGAAACATGTTGGAAATTTACTATGAGCCAAGCACTATGCAAGGAATGGTTATTCATATCTCATTTAATCCCTGCAACTATTCTATATGATAAGTATTAAACAGTTTATCCAAAAAGGAAATTGAGGCCTAAAACCATGTGGTTAGTTCAGTGATTTAAATTTTCAAGAGTCCTTGTTGTTTCTACTATTTTATCTTTCATAAAGTTTAGCTTAAGAAGCATCAGTTCCCTAAAACATCATTATATTAACACTATGCCCCTTTTCTCTTAGAAAACCACTCCTATCCCCCATCAACTTTCAGAAATGAACACTTTGTCTTTGTCAACCTCACAATTTAACAAGGCTTAGTTTAGTGAAAAGGTATTTGGCAATGGAGACTTGGGGAGCAGAAAGAAGGAGTTACGGAGTCAGAACAAACAGAAAAAGAGAAAATAAACATGAATTCTTAAATACAGAGAAGGATAATCATTGGGAAATATGAACCTTCTGAGTCCATAAAAAGGATAGACAAGGATAAAAAGATGGTCAAGCAGAAAGGAGATGAGAGGGGTAGAAAGAAAATTTAACTAAATGAAGATTAAAATTAAATATTAAAATTCAAAAAAATCAGTTCAGCCTCAAATTTTAATTGCTGTAAAGACAGAGTCTCTTGCATTAATTTCACCAAAACCTAGGAATAATAGGGAAAGTAAAAACAGATAAACTACAAAACAGAAAAAAGAGATTAAAATTCCATAGTTTGAAGGAACTAAATCTACTGTTAAAGGACATATGCACACATTTCTCTGTCTCTTAATTTTTTCCAAATCTACTCTCACTATCTGCCTATATAATTCCCTGCCAGAGCTTTGCAGCTGGTCCCCACTGGGGCTTAAGCAGACTCCTCTCTGTGTTTCCATTTAAAAATCTTTATTTCAATAGGTGGGCCTAGAGCATCTGCACTTCCAAAATTACCACACAACTGATCCAAAATGATTGAAACAAAATTGGTTTCAAAAATTGCCTTAGGCTGAAAAGAAGATGAAGGCTAACATTTCAGACCTAAAGAAACATTTATCACAATTCTGTGGTCTGTAATAGACTTCTGTGGTCGTAATAGAAATGTTGGCAGCTTGTTAATTATAGAAATGCTAGTGAGCATCACTGTTATTCTTTTGAAAGACCTGACAAAAGAGTTTGGAGGTTTGTTTTTTTTTTTTACTTAAACCAAGCCTTATAGTACCTCAAGTCCAATCTCTACTCCCCAAGAGGCAGGATTCAGTTCCATTTTCCTGCTAGTATACAGTGTGATAACTCAGAGAAAGGTCTTCAATAAATCCAGACTCCAACATTCCTGTCCCACAAGGAAGATAATTGAAATCCCAGAATCACATTTGAGATTCAAGGCTTTTTTAGGGTTTGCAAGAGTACACTATTTGAAAAGACCCAGAATTGTTTCAATCTCTCTGAGATCCATGAACTAGAGTGCATCAAACTTTGAGAGTCACAACTCCAGGAAATAGCATAGGACTATACACATGGCAGCCACCGATAAATATTCATGTGATTCAGGTCCTCATCCTCAAACTCAACAGCAATTAGACCACCTTCCTTCAGTAGGGAGAGCAAAGTACATGATAAATAGAGGATTAAATCTGTGTTTTAAACACACCTCTGTCACTGTCTAGCTGTATAATGAAAGCAATCATTTAAACTCTTTGGTCTTCATATTTTATTCACTTGTAAAATGCAGAGGGACTGAGCAATAGCTTCAATCATTGCTGTCTGTCCCACCAGTTACTAAAGGAACACAGATTCCAACATGATAGAAACAAAACCCCACTTTCTCCAGAAATATTTCTAAATTTATAAGTATTCAGTCACCATAAGTATCATTTATTATAAATGTTTAAAAGAAACAAAATTACAGTAAGTCTTTAGGAATAGATTTTATCAGTGTGGCCTAGACTTAAGGTGAAATAAAAAGGGCACTAACACCTTTAAAAGTGCTTCAACTCCAGAATAAACAGAATTTTAGCAGGTTTTGTTTGTCAGTACCTAGTTGATTATTTTGAGTTCCTTTGAAGCAGGGTTTCTTAACAGCGACACTATTTTTTTGTTGGTGGGAGAGGGCCATGCTCTTCATTGTAAGATGTTTAGCAATATCTCTGGCCTCCACACATTAGATTACACTTGTGACACCTAAAAATGTCTTCAGACATTGCCAAATGTCCCCTGGAAGGAGGGAGTATAATTGCCCTCCTGAGATTTGCTACATTGGAGGGTAGCAAAATATGCAAGTTATATGCCATAAAAATTATATTTTTAATGTAATTCTTTCAAAGTATTTTCCGCTAATGAACTGGATTAACTCAGAGAATTCAAAGTATTTATTGGAGGCTAATGCTCCTATTTGATTTTACACTGTTTGGAAGGAAATTATTATTTGTTACACATATAATACATGTAATTAATACGTATACATGACATATAATACACACAGTTTAATGTGAATAGTGTTTGACTCATGCCAGAAGACGTAGACTGATTTACACTCTTTCACTTCATTGAATTATAAAGTGTCTACGTGTATTTTAGAAAGATACCTTGATCTTGGATTCGAAAATGGCCAAAAATAACCTGCTGGTAAAAAATAAAATAAAATAGAAAGCTCTAGTAGAGAATTACAAATTAATTATTCTTTCATTCATTCAACTAATGTTCCATTACTGTTAATAAAGTGTTTATAAATGACACGCTAGTTACATTTTTAAGAATCAGTCCTTCACATAAGAACCCATTGATACAAAGCCCTAAGTAAGCTATGCTGTGGTGTGGTTAACCCCAAGATTTAGATTTACCCTCACAGAAGCATAAATGTGAGAAAAGTGAATTTAAAACCATAGCTTAAATAAGTGGTATAACTTGTAATATACTCTCTGGCTTAGATACAAATTATCATCCAAACACCTAGGAGCAACTACAAACTTGGAGGTCAACACAGAGTTGCATTGTCAGCTTAACATTTTAAAAAACCATTACTGATAATTAATCAATACCTTTAAATGGTGCATTTTCCCACATTTAAACTTATAAATATTTCCTTCACTTAACAACACAAGAAATTTTGCATCATTTAAAAAAATAGATGGTGAATAATTATGCAAATAATAACAAAAAAATCCCAATTTCTTAAAATTAGATCAACATCTTTTATTGTAATACTTTTTTGCCAGTTAATTTTACAGCACTGGGCAATCTACAAAACATTTCTCAAATTGTGTTTTTTCTTAGGAATACACAATAAAAGAGGCATCTCAGTTCTTTGTTACAAGGTGCAAACAGGAAGGACAGGAATGCATGAAAGATAGCAATCTATCTTGGGAACTTATTAGGATAGTTGGTACTTTAGAACTAGGATACTAAATTAATTTCATTATCTGGAGATCTGGACCACCAAATACATAAACAAACATATATTTATATTTATGTATATGGTATCTGAAAATCAGAATACTAAGTGCATGAATAGATGAGTATGAAATCTTAATACTGTAACTTCAAAGACAGTAAAGTGCCTTTTAATCTTAGATTTTTTTTTTTTAACATTATTCTCATCTATCTGCAACACAAGGCTTTGAGGCCCAGGAAAGGGAAACAAAGATCTCTCCCTCCAAAGTCAAAATGGACATACACAAAAGGCTGGGACCTCATTGTCAGTCAGTCTGTGATTCTCACATGCAGCACAAAAGTCTTTATGAAGGAATTCAGATGCATTCAGTTACTATATCTGTAAAATCCCTGACTATGTGAATTGTACAGGAAAGAAAACAAAGACATCATTTATTTTACAGCTTGATTTACGAAAGGTCAAAAATAAGAAAGACAAAACAAGACAAGAGATTAGAAACTAGACGTAAGAATGTATTGATCTCTACACACTGGTCTCCACTGGTAAATCTTTCAGCAGAGTGGAACCTGGGCTCCAAGTGTTCCTCTACTCTAGAGAGCAAAATCTTAGAAGGGGCACAACAAGGGGAGACGGGTAAGTGCAAGAAGTCCCAGACTGAATTCTGGAGATTTCTGGTATGAACCTCACAGCTCCCTGGAGGCACTTTGCCCTGTTGCCTCGGCACTGAACAATTAGACACAGAATTTTCCCCGGGGGTGGGAGCAGGGCATTGTCTTCTACACGCTTTTTCCAAAATTTTCTCTATAAAGTGAGTCTTGAGTTTGCAGAAGAATAGCCATCTAGGGATTTCCGGCGAGAATCCAAGTCCTCTCAAATCTACTACTAGCTGCAAACCAACCACTGAAAGTTGCAAACCTGCCCAGATGGGCCGAAAGGCTGCTGCTACGTCTTCCAAGTTTCCCGGTCAAGCACATAATAAAAATGGGTAGTGAGTTGCCTGCAAGGTTGGCGCTAAGTTCCAAAACTGGTAAAACTCTTTCCCTCCGCCAAATTAAGAAAAGATTCAGTCTTCACCTAGCAAACCCGGAAAAGTGCGCTTCAATCGTGGAGTGGGGTCATCCTCCTCACAGCGGAGTTATTTCTAAGGGAATCCTTGCAGCTTCTCTCATTTTCAGGGATGAGGGCTCACAAATTCCTTCCGATTGTCCCTTCCCAGAACGAAGCTGATGCACGAATACGCGATCGCAGTGTGCCCTAAAGAAGTTTATTTCCCTTGAGTTAATAAAATTAAGCGAAGTTCCCTGAGATGGTGAAGATAGGATGTCCAGACCGTACACCCGGACCTCCAGACACTTCTGAGAACTCGCGCGCCCCGGCGCCCAGACGCCGCGTCAGGCGGGGTTCGGACTCCACGGCTGCAGCCAGCGCCCTTTTCCCTACCCTCCACCGTGGCCAACCTAGGCTTTCGGTCCCATTCGCTCGAGAGCCCCAGACGCGCAGAAGCCAGAGGGGACATCTGAAAATAAAGGTTTCCATTTTCTGAATAGGGCACCCAGGCTCCGAAAATTACAAGACTTGCTCACAAAGACTTAGGGTAAGAAGCGGAATTCACCACTTTCAAATTATGCAGCAAAAATGCGTGCGGAGGCGCGGTCCCCTGGGGCACCCACAGCTTCTGCTCGCCTTCAGCGGCTAGGTACAGAGGTTGGGGCTTCCCTCGGGGCTTCAGAGCTGTAAGGTCCCGGGCACCTTCTGCTGCTTCTGCACACGGAAGGCGATCTAAAA
Organism: Cervus canadensis; assembly: GCF_019320065.1. Lineage (NCBI taxonomy): Eukaryota > Metazoa > Chordata > Mammalia > Artiodactyla > Cervidae > Cervus > Cervus canadensis. The sequence continues at coordinate 67,800,521 of NC_057391.1, forward strand.
GCTATCGGCCAAGGAGAGCCCAGAGGGGAGACACCCCGAGAGCGAAAATTAGGAAACCTCTGCAAACCGGAGCGAGGGAGTGCTTTTCTTTCCAGTCCTGGAGTGCCGGGAAATAGCCCTCCTGGGGTTCCGCTTCACCCCTTCCCCGCCAGCCGGGTTTTCTACACTGCGCACTGTTGGCCCTTGCTTACAATGTTTCTCACTAAAAGCTTTCCTTGCGGCGGATTCGGAAGTCTCCTCAAGCTAGAGAAGATTTGTGCTTTGACATTATCCTCATCACCCTCTCTATTTTGCCCCTGCCCTGTCGGATTCCACGAAAATAAGCTCTTAGAAAAGAAAGTCTCTCCATTGAGGCGGCTGGCAATCTCACAGAAATGATGTAAATGGTTGCAGGGCTTTTTTTTCTTCCCCTTTGCTTTTTTTTTTTTTTTTTTGAGTGAACTGTGAAGATCTGTGAAAATAATATCAGGGTTTTCCGTCAGAATGAGCTTTGCCCTGCACTCAGGCGTAGCATGATCTGACCCGACACCTCCAACCATCTGTGCTATCTATCTGCCTTCTGATTTACCAAAGCCGTACAAGCCGCATACAAATTGTACTTGATACTAAAGAAAAGACAGCCGGGCCCAGTCCAGTTCGGCAGTGAACATTCCCATCTGATTCCTTTCTGGGGATGGACCTCCAAAGATGGTTTTTCCTGGAGTTTTCGCCGGATTCCCCTCTCCCAATTATTTTCTTCAAACTAAACAAACCCCTATTAAAAGCCAGGTGAGATGGTAGTTACTTTTGACCTACTTCTCAGAAAACGGTATGATGAAGATGTCAACTGGGACTCAATAAAGTTATCAATTCAACCGCTGGCCCCAAGGCAGAGCCGCCAAGAAGGCCCTTCCTCTCTTGATCCTTGAGGAAGGATCAGTGCTCAACGGCTTAAGAAGCACTTTCTGCAACCCCTTCTCTATTAGTGTGGTTCCCTCTTCTCTATTTTACTTTTACTGAATTACTGTTGGGCCCAAAGGCCAAGGTTAGATTTTCTATCCCCAGCTCAAGAGTTAAATATTCTAACAGAGGGTATGGCAAAATTAGCCTGCAAGAAGAGCAAATCAATACTTTTTAAAAAGGTCTTTGAAATAAGCTTTTAAGTTGCTGTCCTGACCTACCAGTGACTTCTCACTCTAGATGTGGCTATGCTGCACATTTGTTCAAGTCCATTAAACTGGGGAGAAAAACTGAAAAGTATAAACTTGGGGTGTGCAGCGCCCCTTTTGTTGCAAGAGCTTCACTTCATGGTCAGGGCCTGGGTTATCAGAAGTGAGAGTGTCCTAGCTCGGATTTTAAATGATTTTAGGAGGCTTTTGAAGGTGATGGGTTTTGAGTCCAAACTGACCTCTTCTACAGCCCCCGGGTCGGTTCGTTCTGCTTCAGATTCGGTTCCCACTCGGCTGCTTTGGCAGCTGGAAAGGCATGCCGAGATGGGTGCAGGCATGAAAAGGGAATGATCCACTTCCCCACCCTCCCCTTTCGTGTTCCCCTTCAAGGTTTTCTGTTCGTTATAACTAAATTTAGTGAGTTCTCTCAGAGGATTTCGTTTTGGCCCAGTCCTCTTTGTCCTCTGGAGGCCTCTTGACCCAGGCAGCGCCTCGCCCCAAAGTGGATTTCTGCAACATCACCGCCTCTTGCGGTGGTGGGGATGGGGGGTTGCGGGGAAGAGGGAGGAACAGGGATAGGGGTGGCAGCGAAAGGCTGCGGCTCGGCTCGCGCTTTCTCTCCCATCCACTGGCACATCTTTCCCTCCTCCAAGTTCTGCAAAATACTGCGAAGTCCACCGGAGAACGGCGGGCGCTGTCGAGAGCGGGGAGGTGCTGAAATGGCCTGGGCCCTCCGGTCGCAGTCTTGATTGGCAGAGCCGGCCAGTGACTGACAGGGGGTCTCCATGGCGCCCGCGCCGCCAATCCGCCCACCCCAGTAGCGGCGCCGGCTAGCTGGCCTGCGTGCCCTAACGGAGCCGAGCCGAACCCGAGCTGCGGAGTCTGCACCTCCTCCAATCCCTCCCGCTCACTTGCTCCCCGCGGTTGCGCCGCTGCCCTGGCGGTGCATCCCGGTTGCCCCGAGCCGCTTTCACCAAGGAGAGCCTGGCGCACCCGGCCGGGCCCGCGGGCATCTGCTGCGTGTCCCGCTCCGGACTCAGCGCCTCCGCTGTCGCCGGCGCTGCCTCGATGTTCCAGCTGCCTATCTTGAATTTCAGTCCCCAGCAAGTGGCCGGGGTATGCGAGACTCTAGAGGAGAGCGGCGACGTGGAGCGCCTGGGTCGCTTCCTCTGGTCGCTGCCTGTGGCCCCTGCGGCCTGCGAGGCGCTCAACAAGAATGAATCCGTGCTGCGCGCGCGAGCCATCGTGGCCTTTCACGGTGGCAACTACCGCGAGCTCTACCATATCCTGGAAAACCACAAGTTCACCAAGGAGTCGCACGCCAAACTGCAGGCGCTGTGGCTCGAAGCGCATTACCAGGAGGCTGAGAAGCTGCGTGGACGGCCCTTGGGGCCGGTGGATAAGTACCGAGTGAGGAAGAAGTTCCCGCTGCCGCGCACCATCTGGGACGGCGAACAGAAGACACACTGCTTCAAGGAGCGCACGCGGCACCTGCTGCGGGAATGGTACCTGCAGGACCCCTACCCCAACCCAAGCAAAAAGCGTGAGCTCGCCCAGGCAACCGGACTGACCCCTACGCAGGTGGGCAACTGGTTCAAAAACCGCCGGCAAAGGGATCGGGCAGCTGCAGCCAAAAACAGGTCGGTACCTATAGACCTCCGAGCCTTGAACTCACCGGGAGGGAGCGGGTGACCGCACCCCCGGCGCCCTTACCGAAGGCCTGTAGACTTGGATTCCGTAGGAATTGGGATGGGATGGAGGTCTTCGGTGTGAGCTCACTGCGTTCTGGGCTCCTGGGTGGGGGTTTCCTCCCGGGCTCTGGATTCCCCACCCTTTCTGTCTGGTTTTCGCGGCCTGGGGGTCGCTCCTGCAGCTGGTTCCAGTCACCATACCAAGGCTACAATGAGAGGGAGAAAGAAATAAAAATTAAAACCCCAGAAACAACTAGAGACCTCAAGGCCCAAGGTTAATTCTTGTCAGCCTGGGCCCAAGCTCCTATTATTTATTAGGTGAAGCCTGGCTTGTTAGCAATGAGGCAGTTTAGTGTTGTCATTTTAAAGTCCAAAGGCCTCCTTCTCTAATGCTTTGAAATTTCTAACTTATGTTTTAAGAAGTGGAAAGTCGAGTTCTGCTCTTCCTATGGGTGGGCAGCCCTGTCTCAAACAGCAAACTACTTGGCAGAGGTTTTTCATTCCCCAGTGTGTGGATCTCAAATAGTTTGGCCAAGAACCCAACCTCTTCTCCCAGGCCCAAACCCTCCTGGGAACCATCAGGCTGCCCTTTTTGCTTCTAGTTTGGGGCAGACTTGGCCTCCGGGGTACCGGCACAGAGGTGCGCCCAAGGCAGACAAGCTGGGAAAGGGGTCTCCTGGCCCAGAGTCTCATCTGTCCTTGCCACTGATGTCTCATTTATCCTGACAATATTGTAAATTTCCCAACGGTGACCAACAGCCAGGAATGACCTTGTGAGCACAGCATCCCAAAGAGTGGGAGACAGGGAGCCAAGGAAGGACTAAGGACGATGGAGCGACCGCAAGGCTCCCAGAGCAGTGGCCAAAGGCCTCCTGCCCAGCCTCTCTTGCCTCCTCTTATCAGTTTTAACTGCGCGGGTCAGAGGGAGAGGGGCTGACTGCTGGGCTTAAGGGATGTGGACCAAGGGGTGGGAGTGGGCGGGAGGTCAGTGGCTAGTTTTGCGCAGTGACCAGTTTCTTTTCCTTCCCGGTAGACTTCAGCAGCAGGTCCTGTCGCAGGGGTCCGGCCGGACGCTAAGAGCCGAGGAAGAGGGCACGCCCGAGGTGCTGGGTGCTGCCGCCAGCCCGGCCGCCAGCCTGTCCAGCAAGGCAGCCACTTCGGCCATCTCCATCACTTCCAGCGACAGCGAGTGCGACATCTGAGTTGCCCACCGATTATACTAAGAAACAGAATTCGGCGTTTAAAAACAAAACAAAACAAAACAAAACACGAGACAAATAAAATGAAAGAGAGAAAGGATGAGAGACCAAGCAAGCCAGCGAATCAGGTGGCCAGGGACCCGCGGGCTTGGTTGCCATTGTCTGCCCTACGCCTGACCTGCTCCACCGGCGCCATCCGGCCACTGCCACAGGGGCCCGTGGTGAGGCCCGACCCAGTTCCACGTTCTCCTTGCTTTGCTTTTTCCCAAGGATTTTGTTGCAAAGATGCCTCCAGAACCCGAACTGCACGCTGAGCGTCTCCCCTGAACCTCCCGTGGGTATTTCACCTCGAAAGGACGCTATTATATATGTATAACTTTTGCTTTAAAGTTTTTTTTAAAACAAAACATATATATGTTGTTTATTTACTTATTTAAGAGACTGCGTGGTAGGTTTCTCTGCATGGAGAGAATTTGCTGTTTCAAAGGGCGCAGGGTGGAGCCAATCAGCTGTGTGAAGAAACCAAACAATAAAAACCTGGTGAGCAACCTTTCTTAAGGGAGCTGCTCTCAGATTCCTAAAAAGAAAACTGAGAGATCATTTATCTTCACCAGGCAGGGGTCCCTGTGCAATGGTCTCAGGAGAGTCTTCTCTGTCTTTTGCCTTTTCTGATGTTTCCTGGTATATTTTTAAAACAGTCCAAGGTAGGTACATAACCACTTCCTTGTCAAATTGTATGCATGTGTGTATGTATGTATGTAAATATGCATGTATGTGTGATATGCATAAACCTACAAATTGGCAACATAATCACCCCCTGTAAGGCAACTCCCTATGTTCCCAGAACAAGTAACTAACTATGGCTTGTCCACTTGACAGTCACTCAGCTTTCAGGAACAATATGGAAAGCCAAACTCGACTTAAAAGTGAATTCTATTTTATGTAACAAGATTATTCCAACAGAGACTCTGCAATGAGAAAGGTTTTCCATCTCCTTTGAAGCCCCACCCATACAAAAACGGTAGGTACTCATAATCATACAAGTGAGCATTTACTGCATTTGGGATTGAACTTGCATTAAAATAAAGACAAAAGAAGACAGGAGAGGTTGTAACAACTAGACTAGCATCTTCTCAACACAGAAGCAGGTTTAATCAAATGCATTATTTTCAACAAAAGGCATACTGAGATGGGGGAAAGGATGTAATCATGTCACATAGTGAGGTCAAATAGAAGACTGCGGAGAAAGCATTGGCAATTTAAAAAATCTAATCGTTGTATTAAACATGAAAGAAGTCATTTAGAGCCTCATTGTCCTGTAATGGCCTCAATTAAAAATATCAAATATTGTCAAGATTAAATTTGTCCTTTCAAAGTGCGTAGGCACACAGACACACACACGCCAAAAACAATAACAACAACAACAAAAAAACACCTACTGTCCTTACACTAAAAAAGTAAATGCTATTCAGGGAGACTCTAAGCTTTTTCCTAGTGAAATGGATTGCATATTATAAAATTTGACATTGATCTTTAAAATCACTTGAGCTGAACTTCCTCTTGGAGCACCCTCCCCCCACATCCGCCACTGGACTTCTTTCAGTTTGCTTCAGCGTCCTTAGCAGATGCTCTTTGGTTCCAAAACCTGCTAATTTATTTGGGTAGAAGTGCCAAGGTGCAAATCAAATAAAAATAAGTGAAGTCACCGAAGACAAAAGGCAATCAAATGGCAAGATATATGGGGAAAGCCCAGGACATGAATAAGGACTGATTTTTGGTTTCTAAATCATTTAAACAGATTTGACCTCATTTGGGCTTTATAAATAGTTCTCTTTGTATACAGGGGCCCTTATCCAGAGACTTGTTGACAATCAAAACTCTCTTGCATAAGAGCTCTAAAAGAAGGAGTGAGGAAGCCTTTGTGATCAAGCTGGTGTTCTTCTAGAAAGCAGGCAAATGCCCTTCTGTGTGTCCTGAAAGGCTAGGATGGTAGAGCTTCCTCAAGGCTCTAGTTTCTTTTCTAGAGCCCCTGGAACTTCCTAGAATGCGAAGCAGAAGGGCCAGGACTCCAAAGAGGCAAGGGAGGCATGTAGACTACAAAATTTAAGGAGGCATTCATGCTCAAGGTCAAGCAAGTGCACAGCATCTGAGAGTGAGTACCTCCTTAAATTTTGCATTCCAGGTGCCTCCCTCGCCTCACTCTAGTTCTGAATCTGCACTTCAGTGAAAAATCAAGAGATGTCTAGTCTTGTTTCCCAGTCAGATTCCATCCTAACTACAGAGCTGTCCACACCAGCATTTGGAGAAAATAGTTGGCAAATTTTCTCTCTTAAACTGATGCTTCCAAGTCTAAGAGGGAAGGGAAAGGACTAATTAGTGTGATGATGTGAAGGAATTTAAGAGTCTAAAAATCCCACCCCACACAGCAGTTCAAATGATGCCTAAAAGCTGAAAGTATCCATTCTGTATTCTCAAGGGGAAAAAAAGGAGGGTAACATAACATAACCACCACCATAGTTCTCAGTAAGAACTAAGCTTTCTCCTTACAAATAATTTTTAAATAGTGCTTAATTGTGTGGCAAAAAAAAAAAGAGGAAATCAATCTTAAATATTAATTGGGAGGACTGATGCTGAAGCTGAAGCTCCAATACTTTGGCCACCTGATTCGAAGAGCTAACTCATTAGAAAAGACCCTGATTCTGTCAAAGATTAAAAGCAGGAGGAGAAGGGGACAACAGAGGACGAGATGGTTGGATGGCATCACTGATTCAATGGATGAAAGTTTGAGCAAGCTCCAGGAGATGGATGGTGAAGGACAGGGAAGCCTGGCGTGCTGCACTCCATGGGGTCGCAAAGAGTCACTGAGCGACTGAACAACAACAAAACAGTGATGGGGGATTTTTCTTCCTGCTTTGGTGAAAGCCTATAAAGTACACCTTCCTTTAAAGTACATCTAATTTGCTTAAAGTAACATGCTGCCTAAGGGTTATATTATAAAATACTGTTTCACCAATTAGTTGATTTATTTATATACAATTTTATTTAGCATCTTAAGGGGTGACATATTATTTAAAAGACTTCTTAATATTTATCTAAAGCTGGTGGCACCTAAATATAAATAACAATTCTTTGTGAATAATTCATTGATGATTACATGTTGGAAACTGGTCCAAATTTTCACACAGATTTTATTTAAATTGGCCCAGATCTTCCCATGGACAGGTATTGTAAAGGTTTTCGTTTACTTTTTACGATTTTTTTTTTTTGTCAGTTTTATCCCGGTCTAGAAAAGGGTTTTTGTTTGTTTGTTCTTGTTTTAATTCCAGCTGGTAGCAGTGCTGAAGGTTTCTGAATTTGGAGAAATACCTATGATGATGGGTTTCTTTTCTTTCTTTTTTAAAAATTCTTTTCCTGTAACATTTTGCCCAAAAGCAGTTACTCCAGCAGAGTAGAAAGAAGCTGCATTTTTACATTTCAACAAACCTGAGCAGTGTGAGGATTTAACCCTCAACCCAGCTCACGCTCCTTTACGGGTTCTAAACATTTCAACCACCCTCCAGTTCTACCAAAAACGCTATATAGCTCCAGCTCCCCAAATGCCGCAGTTCCTCTCTCGTCTACTTTAGTGACCCACTCGGCTTCCACCGTCACTCTGGTACCCCATACCCCCCACCCCCCGCGCTGCCCTTTCCATCAGCAGTTTGTTTATAAAAATCTGGGCGGGAGGGGATGAGAGGCTGGGGGTGGGGGGAGGACCTGCTCTTTGTTTACATTAAACAAATGACAGGCAAAGAGCTCAAGCAAATCTTCCTTGACCTCGTTTTTCTTCCCCAATTTTAACAAAAAGGAAAAAAAATATTGTATCCAAAGAGAGCGTGAATGGGGCGGGAGGAGAAGAGAAGCAGCTTTTCGCTCTATTCAGCCGGGACGCGAGAGCGCGAACGATTTCCGCTCCTATTGTGAGGCGGGGCCGGGGGCCGGCGGTGAATGGGGGGTCCGCCGAGCTGCCCGCGGGGCTGTCAGGCGGCTCAGCGTAATCAGGGCTAATGACGGTGGCCGGGCGCTCCGCGGGACAATGCGCGAGGCCGCGGGGTTTTGTCGGCCTGAATGGCTAATAGGTTTGTCTGGGGGCTGCGAGGGGGGCGGCGTCGGGAGAAGGAGGCGGCGAGGGGAGAAGGGGTCATTGTCCGCGCACTGGCCCGGGCGCCGAGGCGCGTCCCTCTGCGGCGCGGCCGCCCCCGGGCCGGGGAGCTGCAGACAGGAAGGCCGCGGCGGGGAGGCCCCCTGGAGGCTTGCTGGGAAATGGCGGCCGGAGCGGCGGGCGCGCCGGTCCCCTGGGAGGGGCGGCCTGCAGCGAGGAGGTGGGGCCCGAACTTTGCTCCCCAGAAGCCCACAGAGGGCCTGCAACACCCGGGAAGGTGTGGGTCCTTCCTCCAGGGTCCGGATCGCGACTCTCTGAGGTGACAACTCCACACAGCCACCCTTCCTGTCCGGCGCCCTGGGAACTCTCAGACTCGTAGGCCTCAAGCCTCTCCTATTGTTTGACTGCCTGACTCACACAGCTAGAGGAAAGAAACCTCGAAGAAACGAGTCCCTGGGAAGAATTCGATAAAAACCAATTAGAGGGATAAACACGCACAGGCGCGCTCTGGCAGCAGCTGAGGCGCGCGCCCGCCTTCGAGCTCTGACGGCGCGTCGGTTCGTGAGCTTGGAGCGCGAGGGCGCGGCGGGTGCCCCGGGACTGTCGCGACCGTCTGGCCTGCACCCGCGTCTGGCCTGGATCCACTGCCCAAAGCGGCTTAGCGTAGCCAGGCCGGAGAACAGTATTTCCCACCGCCGGCTTTCGGCAGCGCCGAGTGAGTCGCCCGAGAAGGGACGGACGAGCTGGGGGAGTCTCCAAGCTCAGGGAGCGGGATTTGCAGATGAGGCGTCCAGAGGGCTTTGCGCGCCCAGCCGATTCGTGGGATCAGCCTTTGGGGCGAGGACCCGGGGCAGGGCTCCCTGAGAACCAAGTGTCCGCGACCGCACAGTCATATTCTGGCAAGCCCCCGCCGCCAACGGAGCCCCCTTCTTTTCGAAACTTGGCCGCTTCTGTTTCAACTCTTAGAAATCTCCTCAGGCTAGATCCTGGCTTTGCAGCTCTACTTGCTAGGATTTATAGTCCCAAATTGCTTAAGACATACTCCACCGTGAGAGATCGAACTCCTTGTCTGGATACAAAGGGGTGTGAGGGCGATCCCAGGGCAGAACAAGCAGTTTCACGCCTCCCTGCCTCTCTTTCGCTGTTTCCGTTTCCCGGTGGTGTCCGCCACCCGGAGCCTAGCCCCCTACCTCGACTGCTAACCCGTCAATCCATCAATTCTGTCCCCCGCCTCGAAGGAGTCTTTGTTGAGTCATTGAACTCTCAGAGACTTTTCTACTTCCTTCGTAATGCTGCTACCTTAGCTTACTTAAACATCTTCAAGTTTGTAATACATTTGTGCATTTATTTGTCTGTATGTTTGACTCCCCTGCCCCAGAGTGTAAGCTCCTTAGGGCAAGGACCGAATCTTAGTCATCTTTATATTCCCAGTGCTTCGACTAAGTAGTAGTTACTCAATAAACATTTTAAAAATGAATGAATTAATGGATCTTCTTTGAAGTTTCTCTTCCGAATTGGTGGACTTCCCTGGCAACTCTGTACTCATTTGAACTGCAAAGATGACTTACATTGACTGGACCCAAAGTTCACTTGAATCCTGCCAGCTCAGGTTAATGACTTGTACCTACTTCTCAGATTTTCTGGGATGATTCTCCCTCTAGGCACATGGCTTTTCAGAATCCTGTGGTTTTGGGTTCATAGCATGAAGATTATCTTCTCACAAACACATTTTCCCAAAAAGTAAGGTAATAGTCTTTCCCATAGATTTTGAAAATTTTGTTACATTCTCTGTACCCTATTGAATATAATTCCTAATATTTTTGTTTATAAGATGAAAGAAATTTCCCTTTCCAAAATAACTGTCCTTCTCTCTCTCACTCCCTCCCCAATTTTAGTCTTGACCTACAAATTAAAAAGGAAACACACACACACAAACTGAACTCAGAAAAAGCATACAATTTCACCTCACTCTTAGGCTAACCTGGGGGTGAGGTAGGGGGCAGAGTTTTCATTAAAATCATAAATCACAAAAGTCCTATGAAAATCTACCAGCTACCAAACATCTCAGTTTTAAAATTTAATGGAAAGAAGCAAGTGAACTGTGTGTAATTTTGAATTCTGATAAAATATATATAAAGCTGCCAAGAGGAAAGTCTTTTTAACTTGTCAATCTGCAACCTGAGAAGGTTGGTTTACTTTTTTTTTTTTTTTTCTGGCTGAAGAGATTAGTCTTGAATTTTCTAGCATGGAATCAAATATCTAGGTTCAGGTGGTGCATACTAAATTGATATATGAAAAGTCTGGTTAGTAGTAGCTAGTTTATTGTGCAGCTCAAACATTTTCAGATATTTAAAATTACTAATGAAGATTTGTCCATTTAAAGCATATTTTATGTTTAAATTAAGCACCATTTAAAGCATATTCTTTCACATTGGATATATTCTTGATTTTCCATAAATTCATGGTAAGGTATGCATTTCAACAAATATCTATGTGTATACACTAGACATCTGATCTATAAAATTATTTTTGCAGGCAGTTGTGACTGTATGAGCTGGATTCATCAGCTTAAAACAGACAAGCAAATAGAAAAAGGAAAACTAGACTGTAAGCAAGACATAGCAGTGGACTGGTTTCTGAGGAGCATGGAATCAAGCACACCTTGCTTAAAATACCAAATCACTGTGAATTTGGGCAAGTCACTCAATTCTTTGAGCCTTGGTTTTTACTTTTGCAAAAAGGGGTTGACAGTACCCAGAGATATTTCTATAAATTCACTGAACACCTGTTATATGTGCTAGGTGCCTGGGATAATGTCTATAAAGCATCTAGCACAAAACCACACACATATAATAGGTGTTCAGTGAAGGGAACTTCCCTTTTCCCATTTTTCCTGGTTAAATGCCAGGGCAAAGAAATAGATTGTACAACTCCCCTTAAATTTGTTTTCTAAATAGATGTCATCTACATGTTTGGAATATTATTGAATTTAAATGCTAAATACTATCCTTAGCATCAGAAGCAGCTTTGCTCACCACACTCAGCAGGAAGATCCAGTATGTTGGTTTTCCAGCAGTGGTAAGGAATAGGCTTATGTTAACACACCATTGTTCTTTCCTGGCTTTTTACTCTACTTGGAGATGCTTGTCCTCTATGTGAAACTCTCCAGAGATCCTGCCCCATCTTGCAAGTTAGGATACACCCAAATGTAACAGGTGATCCTGAAAAGGTAACATAACCTCTTGGAGAAATGTTTCTTTTTGAGGAGGAGGAAGCAGAGATCCCACTTTACACTTGTACCACTTAGAGCTAATATCAAAGTCCTTTCACATGCATCACCTCACTTCCTTAAAAAAAAAAACCCTGTATAGTAAATCAACAGATACGGTGATTCCCACCTTCCAGATAAGAAAACTAGGACTCATATCACTTGCTCAAAGTCACAGGATCAGGAAAGGATCCAGATTTTGTAGGAGTTGAAATTAATACAATTTGGAGGGGGGATACTCTTTAAGATAAAGGATACAAAATTGTGAATACAAAACTAGATATTAAAAAAAGAAATGAGAACAATTACAAAATTTTAAAACCCGGCAACATAACAAACACCCCAAAATTCAAACAATAACAAAATCGTTTTTAACTATTGTACCAACCTCTAAAATAATTTTCCCTACTTTTTTCCCTCTGTATGTTCTTTGATTATTTCTTTATATGACAATTTTATAGCGCAATCTCAGAAAGACAATACAGTCTTTCCTGTAATGTGGGTTGATTTCAAAAAAAATTTTTTTTTTTTGTAATTCATGGTTTATAGAGGTTTGTTTCAGCTTCATAGCTTATGGTTGGTAATACCATATATAATTTGGTATTAAATTTGGGAAGGCCTCTATGAAGTTTCTTTCATGTATGAGCAATAAGGTTTAACGACATTTCAAGTTTCCTTGAACAGTGACCCACCTTAAACAATACTTGCATTGGTAACACTCATTAACCAGCTTGTGATCAAAAGCCTTAAACATTCTGTTATGATACATTAATTAGTACAGTGGGCAGGAGTATTCCTATAAGACATCCTTGCACTGAAGCAGCTAGCGAAAACCTAGCAATACAAAGAAGTGACAGCAAACCCTAACAATCTAAACTACTAAATCCAAACTACCTGTATCTCCAACTCAACTTCCCTTTAGCTACTGGATCACAAAAACTACGATAATTACTTAGGTGCTACCCAGCACTAGGGGAAATGTGACAAACAGAAAATAAGAATGGAAAGAGCCTATTGTAGTTAAATTATCCTCTTTTGCTAATTTTTTTTAAAATGCATGATCATGTGAACAGATTGCTAGAATACCTCCCAAGGTGCAAGAGAGGTATCTTGAAACCCAAGTATTATTTGCTTCAAGATAATTCTGCCTCTGCACATGCCTTGGGAGAGTTTGATGAGACGAGGTGTTCTGACTCCAAGTTCTGTACCTTTTTCTATTATCTGGGACAAAATGAATTTTCCCAGAAAGTTTTGACAAGTTTTTACTCAAAAGATGTCTTTAAAAATGATCCATTGAGGACTTCCCTCGTGGTACAGTGGATAGGAATCCACCTGCCTATGCAGGGGACACAGGTTCCATCCCTGGTCTGGGAAGATTCCACATGCCACAGGGCAACTAAGCAGGTACACCACAACTATTGAGCCTGCTTTCTAAAGCCTGCAAGCCACAACTACTGAAGCCTGTATGCCCTAGAGCCCATACTCCACAGCAAGAGAAGCCACTGCAATGAGAAGCCTATGCACCACAATTAAGAGTAGCCCCCACTTGCTGCAAATAGAGAAAGCCTGCATGCAGCAACAAAGACCCAGCACAACCAAAAATTAATAAAGTTAAAAAAAAAAAAGAACCATTGGGAAGGAAGGGAGAGGTTAAGATTGCAAATGAAAGCTGGCCTTGGGCAGAACTGAGGTGAACAGGTTACCCCTTAGAACCTGGTTACCTTTCCTTTGGGGCTTCCCAGGTGGCGCTAGTGGTAAAGAATCCACCTGCCAATGCAGGAGACACAGAGATGTGGGTTGGATCTCTGGATCAGGAAGATCCCCTGGATTAGGAAATGGCACCCTATTCCCATACTCTTGCCTGGGAAATCCATGCACAGAGGAGTCTGGCGGGCTACAGTCCATAGGGTTGCAAAAGAGTCTAACACGACTGAGTGACTGAACACATATCTTTCTTTTTTTGGTGGGGTCTTCCCCTTGCCTTTTTACAGGTGTTGCATCCCAAACTGTCAAAAACTCTTCAGTGCTCTTCACCCTCCCTGTATGAAAATCCATTTTCAGTTGTCACCAAAAAAATCAGATAAACCAATTCACAACAACACACAAATGCTGCTAAAAGCTTAATGAATTGCTTACAGATGAGGGCCTGGGAGGGTACTTACTAACTGCTAGGAGATAATCCTTTAATTCAATAACCCCAGATCACTAATGGTAGCAATTCAGACATCACTCATAGGCCAGTAGAAAATTGGTTTCAGTTGGAAGAGAGCCAGGAACCCTTCAAGTCATTTTATGGAAGCAGATGACTGTTTTGGGGGTCAGATACTGCCAATACCAAAAATAAAATGAAAATAAACTTGTTGCCCCCCTCCCCCTGGCTTTCCCCTGAAGTTGCACTTCTTTCCTTATCATTCCCTTCACCACTGAACTTCATGAGAGAGGAGTCTACGTTCTTGGTTTCCATTTCTTCACTGATGCTTTGACCTCCTGCAATCTGGTTTTTACTTACATCATTCCATCAAAACTGTTCCCTCAAATGTCATATTTCTCCCAGCAATCTTGATTCCAGCTTGTGCTTCATCCAGCCCAGCATTTCACATGAGGTACTCTGCATAAAAGTTAAATAAGCAGGGTGAAAAGCAGGGTGAGTAAGCTCTAGGAGTTGGTGATGGACAGGGAAGCCTGGCATGCTGCAGTCCATGGAGTCACAAAGAGACAGACATGACTGAGCGACTGAACTGAACTGAACTTGGTCCTCAAAGTACTGAGCCTGTTGACTTTCAACACTGTTGAACATTCTTTCATTCTAAACAGGGCCAGGATTAGGTTGAGACAGACAACCTTCCTAAAGCACAAGATTTAAGGAAGAGTTTTACAAGTTCAGGACTGGCCTCTGAGAGTGCCCCCAGCCCTGCTTCTGAAGCATAACTGAGCTTCTCACCATACTCAAAGCACAGCATGCGATTTTTCTGCCTTCATACCTTCACTCATTTTAAAAGACCCTCCGTGCTTCATATCTGCCCTGCACCCCTTCCTACCTTCCTCTGTAGCAGCACCCTTAGAGCACTGCTCCCCAATTCAATGTGTTTCGGGGGGGCTACCAAATACAGGATCTCCCTTCCCAACTCACAGTGGATATAATCACCAAGCTGGACCAGTTCATTCCCAAAATTTCTGAATTGAAAGCAAAAAGACAACTATCTCTTTACTCTCAGATTGAGAGAAATAAGAACATGACACCAAAATTATCAGTATCAACTCAGACAGTAAAGAATCTGCCTGCAATGCAGGAGACCCAGGTTCGATCCCTGGGTTGGGAAGATTTTCTGAAGAAAGAAATGGCAACCCACTCCAGTATTCTTGCCTGCAGAATCCCAGGGACATAGGAGCCTGGTGGGCTACAGTCCCTGGGGTCACAAAGAGTTGGACACAACAGAGTGACTAACACTACTACTACTACCAAAATTATTGACAACCAACCCCGTGTTACAAGAAGGAGCCTCAAGAAAAAGAAGCAGAATGGAGGGAGGAGAGATAGAAAAGGCTAACACTGATAAAGTCTTTGTGTGCTATTGACACCAGCCTTGTCTTTTCTAGTTTTGTCTGCAGGAGCTAATGTGTTACCTTCCTATGTTTTCTTTCTTTGAGTTCCTATCACTTCCTAACAAGATTGTTCAAATATAACATAGAATATTCTTCCTTTTCTCTCACCCCATCTCCACAGGTACACAGACTCAAATTTCATGGCTCAGCTCAAAGGTCATTTTCTTCCCAGTGCCTTCCTTGATCCATAACCTTCTTCCCAGTTAAGCCTTCTTTTAACTGCTGTGACATTTCATACATCTCTCATGGATATCTATTAATAGCTTCTTGTCTTATATTTCCTCCTATACTATATGTTCTTTAAGGACAAGACTCATAATCTTTGAATCCTCTAAGAAATGAGTACAGGATTTTTGACACAGTAGAAAATCAGTAGATTTTTGTTGAAGGGATGGATTAAATAGGTGAATGAACATAGGATATATAGACAAATGGAATTTCTATGTTTCATTTCAGGAAATTTCAACCTGAATTAATCTTAAATTCTAAAAATAATAAAAAGTACTTTTTTCCAAAGAAAAAGAAAAGAAACAATGACTCACTGATGGCTAGGGGAAAATGGTGACTGTTAAAGGGTGCCAGTGTTTTTTAGAAGGTGGGAAAGTAAGACCTGTATTTATGTTTATTCATATGTGAGTAAATAAACTCTTAAATGCTACACAAGAAACTGTAAAATGATTTCAAATTTAGAGGAACAATGAGCATATGGGGCTAAGAGGTAAGAGGGAGACTTCACTGTATACCTTGATTTTTTAAACAGGTGATTCTCTGTTTAATTAAAACTAAATGAATAAAATAAACTCTAAATAGAGATCATTCACCTACAACATGAAATGAAGAACCTGCTTTCCTAATAGAATATGCCTGCAGTGCTAGCACCATACTCTGGTTTAAAAAGTGCAAGAGATCAAATAATTTTCATAAAAATAAGATAATGTGCTTTTGACAATTCTGTCAATGGTCTTAATAAATGGAGCAACCAGCCCTGGTGATGATAATGACATCAATATTGAAGCTAAACACAAAATATCCAAATAAAATTATTTCATATAAAAATAAAAAGTTAGACAACTCAAAATTCTCCAGTTACTAATTAGTGTTTTTCTTTCCAGTAAAAAAAGAAAAAAAGTTCTTTTCTTAAAGCCTATTAAAATTTACACTTTCAGATAGGTGAATTTTGTTTTATGTAAACAGCAATAAAGCTGATTTTTAAAATGTAAAACATAAAATGTTAGATTAAAAGGGATCTTAGAGATTTTACATAGTCATCCCATCTTTTGATCCAAGGACTTCTTCTATTTTGTTTTTCATCATGTGCCCCAATATCTTGAAAGATTTTTGTGACCTAAATGAAATCATATAAACCAGTGATGGACAATGCTAATAAGCAAAGAAGTTAAGTAAGTTTAAGGACAAAAAAAGGCCTTAATCTTATTCCATTAGTTTAAAGGTTAATAGAGCTTTTGACACACAATCTACCTAGACACAATTTAAAATCAACTAAATAACATTCCTATTAGCTAAAGGAAGCAGCATGGCATTTGATTTATAACATCTTAACTAGTAAACTTACATTATCTTGTACAAATCAGAAATCCCAGTCCTCTGGTGAAGAAGTACTTTCCCTGTCAAAACCCAATGGCATCACTAACACTATTATGAAAACTCAAACTGGTCAGAAATTCATTCACTCATCCTATAATCATACATCCAATCATTCAACATGAGGGGGCATACTTATTGTTGTTTAATCGCTAAATCATGTCTCTTTTGCGACCCCATGGACTGTAGCCCTCCAGGCTCCTCTGTCCATGGGATTTCCCAGGCAAGAATACTGGAGTGTGTTGCCATTTTCTTCTCCAGGGGATCTTCCCAACCCAGGGATTGAACCCGTGTCTCCTGCATTGGCAGGCAGGTTCTTTACCACTGAGCCACCTGGGATGCCCCCTGGGCATACACTGTGGTGCAAAACACTATTAGGTTTCTACTCACACTAAAAACCTCTCCATCTTTTAGCAGTTTTAACTACTTATCAGTAAATGACCAGTAGGTAGCGATCAGAAAGGAGCACTTTAGCCACATTAAATGACTTCAAATTTCTAAATCTTAATACTTACATTCACAGACCCAGAAGGAACTTGCTGAAGTGGTCTCTGAGTCAGCAAAGCTTAGAGAATCAATGGACAACGGGAGAGGTGCCAGAATCCTAGAATGGGAAGATAACCTCCTTATCTCAGAAAGAGGGAAAATGGTAGATTTTAGAAACCATAGATGGAGCCATAGCTCTCTAACTGCCAGGAAGACCTTAGTGTCTGCCACAAGTCACCATCCTAAGTTAACATTTTTATTCTGGATGTGGATAAAGGTAAAAAAAAAAAAGTCATGTTCTTTAAATGAACAGAATTATAACCAAAAAGAATAATTAATACAATGGATGATAGAAACAAAATTCAAGATGATCTTACTAGACTGGAATATTGGGCAAAGTCTATCAGGATAAACTTTAATAGGTCTATCTCAAATTTCCAGGCTTTAACAGCTTATAACTACAAAATAAGATCACAAGTCACACTCCACTAAATATGGAAATTACAATGGACCCTGCTAACTCAATGGAAGGAAACTACTGGAAAGTTCTCCAGATTGTGTTACTAGTGTGCTGTTTGTTGCTCGTGCTGGAACGACTGTCTCCTCCTAGCACACATCCACTTCCACTGGCACAGCTGTTCCCAGTTACGATCCCCACACTGTAACTTCCTCTCTAGCTTCGAGGAAGAAAGTCCTGTTCTTCCTTTTGCATCTCCATCTGTGTAGGACAGACTCTCCACTAAAATCCCTGAAGCTAATATGAAGCCACAACTTCTGAATAAAATTGTACTTCAGGGTATGAAGTAGGGTATGAAGAAGGAAATTCAATTGATGCTAGAGGTTGACTATGGACTTCTAGAAAGTGACTATGGACTGGCCCTTTGCTCAGGGTCTTCTGTAGGGCTCCTGACCTGGCTCAACCTGCTGGGACCAGACATTCACTGGGAGTTCTTTGACATCTCTACCCCTAACAATTCAAGTTACACTCTCCCCAAAGCCCAGAGAACATGTTTACCCTACCCTACTTCTCAGTCTAATCAGCACAGTTAAAGATAGCTGTCAAGTTTAGTCCTCCATAGCTTTCAACTATGCCACCTCGTGAGATGTGGTCTGGGCAGAATCTGAGCCCAGAGGTGTCGGGCTCAGTCAGTACAGTAAATAAAAGACTAAGCTGCAATATTGTGATCCATGAGTCCCAGACTACATAAGACAGTAGCAAAAAGTCTCTAGGAAACACCAAGAGCCAAAGGAGGAAAAAAATCCATGGCCCAGAGGGCTTCCCTGACAGTTCAGTTGGTAAGGAATCTGCCTGCAATGTAAGAGACTCCGGTTCGATTCCAGGGTCAGGAAGATCCACTGGAGAAGGGATAGGCTACCCACTCCAGTATTCTGGCCTGGAAAATTCCATGGACTATATAGTCCATGGGGGTCACAAAGAGTCGGACACGACTGAGAGACTTTCACTTTTGCTTTTCCAGAAGGGAATTTAGAGACACAATGAAAGCACCAGAAAGCCAATGAAGAGGTTCATTAGCTGTTCCTACTTCCTACTTCTCAGGACAGTTTATGTCTAGGGATTGACCTCCCAAGTCCAAAGTCAGAGAAAGAAACTGAGTATAGGAGAATATCATATCCAAAAGTCTATCCACCCAGGCAGAGCAATGCAAGACCCGAGTTTAAAATCAATAAAAGGAATTAAGACTCTTTAGAGAAGTGATTGATTCCAGGACTGGGACAGGATAAGCCTGGGTAATCTTATGGTATCAGAAAACAAGGAAGTTCTCAAAAAAGGATGGGGCAAGTCAAAGGATGCAGGAGCCAACCCAGGTACCCTACAATGGCCAAACCTGGAACAATTTGAACAACTAAATAAAATTACAGTATTGGATTTTAATCCATAAAATAAAATAAATATCCATGAGTCCTTACCAATATAAACAACTGAGTGAATAATAAATAAATGGAGAAGAGAGGGAAACTCTTCCTTATTGAAGAATTCTAATTAGCAAATGTAGAGACAATAAGAAATACAAAGTCATTATTATGCAAATGCTACAGTATTTATTATTTATACTGTGTAATTATCGCAGAAAAGATCCACCTATGTATGCAAAAATCAGTGGGCAAAACTTTGAGGAGAAGTTATTAGCCTACTCTTAAAATAATCAAGATGGTTAACAAATACAAAAGGGAAAATGGGAATTTCAGTGAAAAATTCCAACATGACCAACTTAACCAAACGATCAAGGTTAACATCGCCAGTAATGAGACAAATCATCATGTACATCTGTCATGATGCCCTGAGGACTTAAGATGACTTGCATAGTATCCTTGCCAAAAATGCATAACCCCATCATGAGAAAACACTAAACAGACCCAAACTGTGAGATATTCTACAGGCTAGACAGTATTCTTCAAAAGTGTCAAGGTTGTAAAAGACAAAGGCTAAAGAATGTCACAGATTGACATAGACTAAATGCAATGTAGGATTAGAGATTGAATACCGAAACAGAAAATAGGCATATTGGGGGAAAACTGGTCATCTCAATAAGGTCCATAATTTAGATAATAGTAATTCCCTGGTTCTTCCATCATAAGATAAAAAGTTAACACTATAGTTAACTGTTAATTAATAGTTATGTAAATAGTTAATATTAGGGGAAGCTCGGTTAAGCATATACATGAAATCTTTGTATTATGTTTTCAAATTTTCTGTGTCTAAAATTATTTAAAAATAAAAAAGGAAAATAAATTATCACCTATTCTGATATCAATACATTCTTCATGATAGAGAGGCTCCAAGATGTTTGTGCTTCCAGATAGGAGTGTCAAATAGACATGTGCTTATTTATTTGTTAAATTAAACTGCAAAAGTCAAGAAAAGTGATTTTGCATAATTTTAATTTACCTAAATGAAAAACATTAAACTGATTTCCTCTCTCCGTCCTCCTCCCCAAAGAAAAAACAAAACAAAAAACCTCAAACTCAAGGAGATGTCAAAGAACATCCTGTCAGGATTACCAAATTACCTTAGCTGACTCACCCTGAATCACCATGGGCTTATTGTTTTTTAATTTGTAATCTACACATTAATGTGGCATTCCCTAATCAATGTTTTTTAAAATCCTTTAAAATGTACTGTTTCTTACTCTTGAATCTCTACCACAAAACATAACACATTGTTGCCTCTGAATCACTGAATTGCTTCTAAAACTTGCACGAGGTTATTGTCTTCTGCAAAGATTCTTTTGTTCTCTCCCTTCTATAAAAGGAGTTTAGCAGTTATCCCAAGGAAATCAAAGATCCATGACTATTTTATATGGAGAGTGAACTAGATCAATAAAGACAATTCCTAAAAAAAAAAAAAAAAAGACTATTCCTAATTCTTTTCTACCCTTATCATAAAGAGTCAGACTTTGGGGGAAGCTCTGGGGACCCGTCCCATCACCAAGCAAAGTCTTCCAAAGGGATCCCACTTCTAGACACAGTATGACTGGAGAGAAGGGGCGAATGTGTGCAGAGTGAAAGCAATGGCAGAACTTCCGAAGGCGGAAATAGAGAACAAAACAAATATCTCTATGGAGTCTGAATTCTTCACGCTTTCCTTTATATTGTTCGAGAATTCCTTGCTTTGTAAACTTTTGGTATAACAATTTCTGTACTCTGAAGACAAATATATTTAACCTCTGTTTATTTGTATCATACTCTGAGTAGATAACCAGTGAGATTTCTCCTTTTGATCCAAAACCTTATTCTTTTAAGTGTGTGTTAGTCACTCAGTCATGTCCAACTCTTTGTTATTGGCAACTCTTTGCTACTGGCAGCTACTCGAGTGGGTTGCCATGCCCTTCTCCAGGGGATCTTCCCAACCCAGGGATCGAACCCAGGTCTCCCACATTGCAGGCAGATTCTTCACCATCCGAGGGAAGCCCAGGCTTTCCATTTGTGACTTAGGTTGTTTCCTTTGCAGCTAACCAAAGGGCCAAGAAAAAATATTTCACTTTAAAGTATTTCAGATCCAAAAGTCTCTGACTGAATGGACTCCTTCTCTTTGAAGGACCTCTGGTCAGTTACACAGGCTTTGAATTACAAATCTGTTTATCAACCTACTGTCACTACCACTCTAGTGCACAAAACACATTTCTTTCTCAACTAGTAAAGTAATCAACAATGACTAGACTCAGTAACTATAAAATCATGATAAATTGTTATCATAAAAGCTGTAGAACATTCCAGTTGTAAAAACTTGTGTGATTTCCTATCCCTATGTCCCTCCTTCACACCTATGGCCCCTGGGACTTGTGGGACTTCACACCTGAGAATTTTATCAGGACTCATGGCGCTCCATTCCGGCAAGCTCCAAGACTTTTCCTTTCTCTACCATAAGATCTCTAGATGATGAGATGATCTCTAGATCAGCACTAATGGGATGAACATGAAGCTTGCCTGGTTTCCATCTCATAACTCAATTGGTACCTAGAGTTCAACTGTGCTTCTAAAATTAAGCTCCTGCCTTTCCCTTGGTTCTAGTATCTTAAATAGTTGCCTGATCTCCCAGTTTCTACACTTTACCTTGGTCTTACCTCCCCCATGCCAGTCTTTATTCTCAGTCCTCATCCCCACCCATATCATTTGAATACTGTCCCTTGAACCTCAACCCTGAGATGGAGCCCAGTTATTGGTCACCAATTATCTTTGGTGCTGAACACCAATAAGCCATGTTCCACCTTCCTGGACTTCTTCCCACTGCTCACAACAAAGTGTGCTCTTCATTTCCAGCCTTGCCCTCTGAGTGTGCCATCTCAACTGTGGACCACAAAACCACCCCATACCCTTCTCTTTTTCAGATTATTTCACGTCTCAAAATATTCCATATGTATCTTACTCTTCTTGTATTTCTCAAAACTATGGTCAAAGTAAGTGTATTAGTCATTGCTCTCCTATGAGTCAAAAGCTCTTAGGAAATAACAAAACTGTATTGCCCTAAAGTACATCAAAATTTGTATGACTGTGCTCCCATTAAAGAATAACTCAAATAATTAAACCTAAAACCTTCAAAACTCAACCTCACACACATAGCCTTTCCAGTTTTCTTCTGACCAGATGCTATATAGAATTATACCCAATTTACAAATGTCTTCTAGAATACTGCTACTCAGTGGCCCCTGAAGCTTGCTAGAAATACAGAATCTCAGGCCCCCACCTCAAACCTACTAGATAAAATCTCCAAATGGATCTGGCAGAGCAGCTAAGAACAGTGTCTTCCTTCCCCTTACATCACAGAGGGGCAAGCCTATAAGCAGTTTGAGCTGACCACAGGACTAAGCTACCTGGAAACAGTGATTGGTCCAGGTGGCCAGTTTTGGCAAGCAATCAACCCAGAGCAATTAATATTCATGAATTTTCCAAGAGGCTAAGGAATAGTTTTCTCTCTCCCTTGGGAGCCCAAGCTGTAGCGCAATGACACCTGCATTGCCAGAGGCCATCTTTCTGCTGTGGAGAGGAATACCACACACAAAGGAAAAGCAAGAAACTAAGCTGAAACAAGAGACAGATAAGGAAAGAGATTGAGAAACCATTGTTTGAGATCCCAGATCTAGATGTGCCCAAAGGCAAATGTTCCTCAGATTGGTCTTCAGTTATGTAAACAGGTTTAAAAAGTCTGCTTTTCCCACTTAAACTAGTTTGAATTAGGCCTCTTTCACTTGCACCCAGGCTTTTTGACTAAGGAAAAGTTCATATGTTAGAAGATGCTTCCCTGGTGGCTCAGAGGTTAAAGTGCCTGCCTGCAATATGGGAGACCTGGGTTCGATCCCTAGGTCAGGAAGATTTCCTGGAGAAGGGAAATGGCAACCCACTCCAGTATTCTTGCCTGGAGAATCCCATGGACAGAGAACCTGGTAGGCTACAGTCCATGGGGTCGCAAAGAGTCAGACACGACTGAACGACTTTACTTTCATGATATTTTTTGTTCTTTTCTGTAGTCTAATCAGCTTATCTTTCTTAATCTTTCTTTATCTCCATAGATTTTCCAAGTTGACAAGCATTGGGAGGTTTTGGAGGGCTACTGGAGAAGACTCTTGAGATTTCCTTGGACATCAAAGAGATCAAACCATTCAATCTTAAAGGAAATCAACCCTGAATATTCACTGGAAGGAATGATGCTAAAGCTGAAGTTCCAATACTTTGGCCACCTGATGTGAAGAGCCAACTCATTGGAAAAGACCCTGATGCTGGGAAAGACTGACAGCAGGAGAAGGGGGTGACAGAGTATTAAAATGGCTGGAAGGCATCACAGACTCAATGGACTTGAATTTGAGCAAACTCTGGGAGATAGTGAAACACAGGGAAGACTGGTGTGCTGCAGTTCCTGGGGTTGCAAAGAGTTGGACACGACTGAGGGACTGAACAGCAATCTGATCTCCAGACTCCTAGCTGTTCTGATAGCCTTCGTCCCTTGGGAACCCCCCTGAAGCTCCTAAGAGCCCTTTAGAAACTCTTCTCAAAACTGACATTTGTGAGTTTTTTCCTCCCTGATTGGTGATGTTTCTGAAAATTTTTCAACTCATATATGAATACTTAAGAGGACAATAGATTGGCCTATTTCAGAGTAGATTCTGAGAACACTTAATGGAGGCTCCATGCATTAATTTTACAAGAAGAGCCACCAGATACATTGTAATAATGATGAAGGATCTAAATGGTTACAGTGCTTTGCTTTTGAAAACACTGAGTGCATCATGGCCATTTTAAAAGATTGCTTCAGCTCAGATCATGGTAAAGCTTAAGCAAAGGAGGAGAAACATTTGCCTTAGAGAACCAATTCTAACTAGTTACAGGGCAAATGTGAACCATCACATTTATCCACTTATCCTAGGAATCTAGAGACAATAAATGTGTATATAGTGAAATAGAAGGAGATAATCTAAAATCTTTTTTTTAAAGTCTTAAAGGAATGTGGCTGTGATAAAATTGTGGTTTTTTTTCCCACTGGGTTTAAAAATAACCACTTCTCTATAACACTGTAGTTAGGCTAAAGTTAGAGAAAAGACCCTTTCAGAAACACTTCTAAATCATACTTGTATGGTAAGGTCAGGAGAAAGCCTACAGTTCTCCTGCATCTGACGTAAAGAATTTATGTAAACAGGTTAGCATCACTCTATTTCATAGTCATAGAAGCTCCTTTAACCATATCTCACAATTGTGTCTTACTTGCTTTAAAAATTAAAATAAATGGTGCTTGTCCAGGTCAGGCCAATAATCTATCTACCCCAGTGGGTTGTTTTTATTTTTCTTCTCTAACTATATAACTGATTTGGGGTAGCTCAGTCAGTAAAAGAATCTGCCTGCAATGCAGGAGACCACCGGCAATGCAGGAGACCTGGGTTCAATCCCTAGGTCAGGAAGATGCCCTGGAGAAGGAAATGGCAACCCACTCCAGTGGGTTGGGAAATCCTTCCCAGGCAAATTCTTGCCTGGGAAATCCCATAAACAGAGGAGACTGGCAGCCTACAGTCCATGGGGTCGCAAGAGTAGGACACAATTTAAAAGACTAAACCACCACCACCGTAACTTATTTAGGTGGGAAAAGACCAAGAAATCCCCTACTCGTCATGTCCCCACTTTCCAGGGAGAAACAAACTTGATAATAACAAAATTTCAACCACACATAAATTTATAAGAAAAAAATAACAGCAATTCTATAAATATTTTCATCCATACACCGATAGGAGCAATTTAAAATCACAACCAACTCAAGACAAAACTAATGGTATACTGTGATAAGAAAACATCCTTCTGAAAAACTAGAATTCCAAATACGTGTGCATAAATATAAAGTAGGAACTTTGAAGAGTATTGTTCAGGGTTCTTTATAAGCTACAATGCCTTTTTTCATGTGCTATCCAAGACACTGGTTATTGAATACTTGAAATATACTATAAATTTTGCTTGAAATGTGCTATATGTTTAAAATACACACTGGATTTTGAAGACTCATGTACTAAAGAATTTAAATTTATCATTAATCATTAGTTATATTATGTACACACTGAAATGATATTTTGGATATATTATGTTGAATGAAAAATATTATTAATTTAAGCTGTTTCTCCTTACTTTTTAAACTGTTGCTCATAGAAAAATTTTGATTACATACATGTTCACGTATTTCCATTGAGCAGCATTATTCTACACTGTACTCAGCGATTAGGAGCTGTCTAGTCTGTGATGTTAAGCAAATTACTAATTGTCTCAATTTTATCAACTGAAAATGGAGTTAATAATAGCACCAGCCTTATGAAATTTTAAAGATTAAAAGAATGGTTATATGTAAAGTACATAGAACAGTGCCTAGTACATACTAGGTCTATATGTATGTTTGCATATATATTATATATTATATATATATATATATATATATATACACACACACACACATATATATCCTGGGTAACGTACTGCTTTTGGGTTTTGGACTCCAGATTTTCTTATTTCACTTAATTTTAGTTACTCACTTGGTGGGTATATCAGTCTATTCAAGCTGCCATAACAAAATACTACAGACGGGGTGCCTTAAACCACAAAGCTTTATTTTTTCTCACAGTTCTGGAGGCTGGAGTCCAAAGTCAAGGTTCCAGCAGGGTTGGTGCCTGGTGAGGTCTCTCTCTTCAGATTGCAGACAGGGCTTTCTCAGTGTGTCCTTACAGAGCAGTCTGGTGTTTCTCCCTCTTCTTAAAAGGACCACCAGTCCTATCCAATTAGGGCCCTACTCTTATGATCTCATTTAATCTTAATTAAAGCACCTATCTCAAATACAGTCACAGGGTTAGGGTTTTAACATATGAATTTGGGGCTGGGGCCACAGTAATAATAGTGGGTTATGTGTAAATAGTACCTTTGTTGTTCTTGTTGTTGTTCAGTCACTCAGTTACGTCCAACTCTGCGACCCCATGGACTGCAGCATGCCAGGCTTCCCTGTCCTTCACCATCTCCCAGAGCTTGCTCAAATTCATGTCCACTGAGTTGGTGATGCCATCCAACCATCTCATCCTCTGTCTTCCCCTTATCCTCCTGCCATCAATCTTTCCCAGTGTCAGGGTCTTTTCCAATGAGTCAGCTTTTTGCATCAGGTGGCCAAAGTATTGCAACTTCAGCTTCAGCATCAGTCCTCCCAATGAATATTCAGGGTTGATTTCCTTTAGGATTGAATGGTTTGATCTCCTTGCAGTCCAAGGGATTCTCAAGAGTCTTCTCCAACACCACACTTCAACAGCATCAATTCTTCGGCGCTCAGCTTTCTTTATAGTCCAACTCTCACATCCATACATGACTACTGGAAACACCATAGCTTTGACTAGACAGACCTTTGTCTGCAAAGTGATGTCACTGCTTTTTAATACTCCGTCTAGTTTTGTCATAACTTTTCTTCCAAGGAGCAAGCATCTTTTAATCTCAAGGCCGCAGTCACCATCTGCAGTGATTTTGGAGCCCAAGATAATAAAGTCTTTCACTGTTTCCATTGTTTCCCCATCCATTTGCCATGTAGTCTCTTAAACACATATAAAGCTGAAAACCAATGGACTCATAATTTTGGATCCATTAACAGTCCACCAAGATGAGCAGGTGGCTTCTAATCACTGAAAATATTCATTTTAGGCCAACAGGTCCATTCACAGCATAAAAGGTATTAGGCAGAAGGGCATGATGTTTCCCTTTGACATCAACCTCAAAATACTTCTGTGTATTTCTAAACCAGCCCAATTTTTGGTATGAACTGAATAGCTCTAAATTTAATAAAACTCAATCCATAATACCTCTTGGAGTATTGAGTTTAAAAAACACCTGTTTAAAAAAATTGTTTCTTCTTGTTTTAAAATTGCTTTGTCAAATACTAAAGAGTACTCTCGAATTTTGGAAATTGATAGAAAGTCACTGTTCTTATCTTAAGCAGTGTCTCTTGTTTGATTATAATTTCTCTCAAACTGTTTAGTTCTTAGTTCTTTATTTGATTCATAATTCAAAATTTGAACAGACAGGAGTTTGTTCACAGGTATGATTTTTTATTTTATTTCTAATTTTGAGCATGAGAATTTGCTGCTATCTTTTATCTCTAAACATTTATGATTATACTATTTTTTTTTACTTGTTTGTTTGTTTGGTTTTTTGACTGAGGCAACATCTTAGGTCAAAACCTTCAGGAAATAATCCAGATGTACTCCTAAATCCTTTCCTTATGTTGGAAATCGTAGCTTGGAATTAATTAGCCATAGGCATCATTTCCAAATTTCAGGTCTTATATTTGACCCATCTCCCCACATCTTTCTGTCTTCCTGCAGTTTATCTACAAGAGCACATTTTTGCACTATCTAATGAGACTAAATGCCATGAATGAACATCAAGCTTTTTCTATGTGTTTCCTTTTCCAGACTATTTTGAGTTTCTTTATTTTATTTATTTACTTATTTTTTGCCATACCACATGGCATCCAGGATCCTAATTCTCTGACTAGGGATTGAACCAGTGCCCTCTGTAGTGGAAGGGCAGAGTTTTAACACTGGACCACCAGGGAAATCCCTTCTAGATTACTTTGAAATGTTAAATGAATTCAAGCACAAATTCCATTTCTCTATCCAAAGAAACAACAGTAAATTTAATTGGATAGATATTCATTAAATATCAACTATAGGCAAAGCATTCAGCTCAGTTCAGTTGTTCAGTTGTGTCCAACTCTTTGCAACCCCAAGGACAGCAGCACGCCAGGCTTCCCTGTCCATCACCATCTCCCAGAGCTTGCTCAAACTCATGTCCATCGAGTCAGTGATGCCATCCAACCAGTTCATTCTCTGTCATCAAATAGACATAAAAGTTAATATAATATGATCTCTACTTTTGCTTCCAGTCTAGAAGGAGGCAGCCATGGAAACAGTTAACCTTGATGAGCAGAACAAAATAGTACCAAATAGATTCAAGTGTTGGACTGAATACTTGTGCCTCCAGAAATTCATATGTTGAAGTCCTAATCCTCTATGTCTTGGTATTTGCGGCCTTTGGGAGGCAATTAGGTCATCAGTGTGGAACCCTCATGAACAGGATTAGTGACCTTATGAGAACAGGCATGAGAAAGTTGATCTCTCTCTAGGTAAAGTGAGGGTATAGTGCAATGGTGGCTGTCTGTAAGCCAGGAAGCAAACACGCATCAGGTGATCTTGGACTTCCCAATCTTCAGACTGTAAGTAGTAAACATTTCTTAGACCACTCAGTCTACAATAGTTTTATCAGCCTGAACAAACATTCAAGTTTGAAAGGAAGAGAAACTGTCCTGACCCAGTAAGCCTTCACAGAATATGAGACATTTGAGCTGAGGCTGGAAGAGCCATCTTTTGATTAATACAATCTCCTGAGGACACAGTCCAGATGCAGAATTGAGAGGAACCAAAAGGATCTGGGAGAAATAGAACCAGAACCCTGACTATACCATACCATACCATATCATATCATACCAAACCATAGCATTCCTAGAAATTACCCTTGCTATGGACTCCATTTCAACTGAGATTATAAGATTATGAATTTTCTTATAATTTAAGACAGTTTGAGCTGGGTTTTCTATTACTTGCACTCTAATTGATATAACCCCTCTAAAGCTCTCAACTTAAATTTGTTACTTCAGTTAGGCATCTCTAAATGGATGTTCCAATAACACCTTGTGTCTGAGAAGCGGATGTCAAAATGGGATTAGACATGCAAGAGATGAATTGGGGGCATTACTGGCAAGGGAAAAATGGGGAGGAAGTTAGTGAGGTGTGAGAGCTAGTAGACTAGTCCTTTGTGAGAGGAGAAGAAAGGAAAGTAGGTTGAGTAGAAAAGCCTTAGACTGCTATGCAGTTCCAAGAAATTCTGGCAAGGCTGTTGGAGAGTCAGCCAACATTCCTGATTAAAGGAGGAAATTGTAAATCTACCTTGAGGAACTGTTCAGTATTCCTGCCATACCCAGTCACTGGCTGGGAGCTGCCCATGGACTTGGCCTGGTCTGATTGACATAATGCATTTCAGAAGTATCTGCAAATGAAGATGAATTCTAAGAGGAGAAGAGTAGATTTTAGTTGTTGTAAACCTCACGTTCTTTTGCAGAATCCTCTGACTCTGCAGATGAACATCAATCACAGGGAAGGGGCAGAACAGCACCCAGGATTTGATCATCTCTTATCATCTCCTTATCACAGACTATAGTTGGAATCTTGAAAACTTTCTTTTTATCATTATACGTTCATATATTGTAGTGGATGCAGGTTCAAATCCACAGATTTGATTCTCATCTAGTCACCTACTTGACCGCCCCCCCCTTAGGAATCTCCCAGACACTGGCAACTTTTGGTTTGAAACACTTTTGCCAGAGATTTTGAATACAAAATTGTTACTTATCTACCAAGAGTGAGCAAGGAGATGTCTTTTGGTATCACCACCTCTTTAGCATCTTCCAGGGTTATCACCTTGGGGCTTCCAAGTGGAAAGAGTTTAAAATAAAAGCTCCCAAGCAAATTGAGTTTTCCATTTCCCTGTGCTGGGTCTTGAACATGCCTTTTCTTTTAAAGACAGTTTAAAAATTAATGGATTTCACTTCTTAGAGCTATTTTAGATTTACATAAAAAGTGAATTAAAAGTACAGAGTTTCCATATATTCTATATATTCTCTCTCTGCTCCTATTACTACTCTCAGTCTCCCTTTCCTCTATTAGTAACATCTTATTCTGGTGCACCTGTTACCCTTGATGAACCTATGCTGATGCATTAATATTAACTAAAGTTTATGGTTTACATTACATTGTGTTGTATATTCTGAGTTTTGGCAAATGCCTTATGACAATATCCACCATAGCTTCACAGCCATAAACATTTCCTGTGCTCTCTACCTATTCATTCCTCCTTGACCCCAAACCCCTGGCAACTGGTCTTTTTACTGCCTCGGTAGCTTTGACTTTTTTCAGAATGTCACATACCTGGAGTTATACAGCATGCAGCCTTTTCAGACAGGCTTTCTTCACTTAGTGACATGTTTCCTCTAGGCCTTTTCAAAGTCTGATACCATTTTTCTTTTTTATCACTGAACAATATTCTATAGCATGTGTATAATATAGTTAGTTTATCCATTAACCTATTGAAGGACATCTTGGATGCTTCTGAGTTTTAGTAATTTTGAATAAAGCTGATATAAATATCCACATGCAGGTTATTATATAGGCCTACGTTTTCAACTCATTTGAGTAAATGTATAGAGGTATAATTGCTGGAGTGTAAGGTAAGACTATATCTGACTTTGTAAGAAACCACCAAGCTGTCTTGCTAAGTGTCTATACCATTTTGTATCCCCTGGCCTATCTGACTAAGACTTAGGCTCTTTATACGCTTTGTTGTGGCATGGTTTCAGGGGCTAAAATTTCTCCAGCGTCCTTGTTTTTGTCTGCTGTTGTCTTTGAGTTTCTCTAAGGATTCCCTAAATAGGATCTGAGTCTTTCAGTTCTTTTAGTTATAATCCCCTGTTACATGGGAGCCCTGTCGAGGTGTCTAGGGAAGGGCAGTGTTCTATAGTCCTGTGATTAAGTCCCAGTCTTTTAGTGAACTTGAGCTGGGTATTTTTCTTCCTCTAAGTCAAAGGCTAGTGTGGGCTGGAGTTGGGTATTCCCCTTTCCCTGATTAGTTAGGTTTTGATAAAGTGCCAGTTGGTTAGGTTCTGGTAAAACAGCTTCCCTCTGGGGCAAGCTTTATTAAGACCAGAGAGCTCTGGGAGTAACCATATTACAAAATGGTTACTATTCCAGTGTTTCACCAGAAGCACTACTGGATTTTAACTCCAGTCTGTACTTTGAGAACCCTGTAGGGAATTCTGGAGGTAGAACTCACGGAAGTGAGTTTTACCCCCTGAGACCTGGAACCCTCAGGGTTTTTAACTCTCAAGTTAGTCTACACCAAAAGCTTAGCAACTGGTCACACAAACTTTAAAGTGTCCCTACTAGTACTAACTTAAACTTTTGGCTTCTGCTCCTGTTAAGCTGTGATTCCCAGTATCCACCCATCTGTCTCTGTGGTTTGAGGGCAGTGGTGAGCTATTTCATTTCTCTGACTGGTGAGCTCAATTCTCTGATGAATCTAAGAAAAGTTGTTGATTTTCAGTTTGTTTAGCTTTTTTCTTATTGTGAGCATGGGAGTGACAGTCTCCAAGCTCTTTATCTCTATATAGGGCTGGAAACCAGAAGTCCTTTCATATGTGTTTTTATAAACCAGGTGGCATTTCGTTTATATTTTTTACTTTCTTAAGTCATATTGTGCTATAGACTTCATCCTATTTCTTTTTGCATTCAGTATCATGTTTATAACACCTTTATAAACATGATGTTACTGTGTGAACGTCTGTTAATAATTCAACACTTCTTAATTGCTCTATAGTATTCCACATTGTGTATCTACCACATCTTTCCACCCTTAGTGTCCCAATATACAAACAACTCAAGAATTAACATCTGCAAACATGTTTCCTGATGGACCTGGGGAGAATTTCCTAGGAATAAATGCCTGGAAAGAAACTGGTGGCTCATAGGGTCTAAATGCACTTAATTTGACCCTAGAGCACCAAACTGCTCTCTAAAAAGTACAAAGCAGGGCATGAAGCTTCCTCTATCCTCACTCTCCAGCAGCACTTGACCTCACCTTACTGGCTAATTGTTGCCTAGTTGATGCATGTAAAGTGTTATTATTTTCATGCCCACTTTTCTAATTACTAATGTTTGAGCTCTTGTCACATGCTTGATAAGTTTTGGGGCGTTTTCTTCCTGTGAATTGCTGAGTCATGACCTTTGCCCATTTTCCTGCTGTAGTTTCTGCTCTTCCCTTGTTGGTTTTTATGAGTTTCTTATATACTCTATATTGTAGGTCCTTGCAAGTATTTTCTCCAAATTTATCATATTTGTTTCCTTTGTCTATATTTTCATTTGTTGAATGATTGATAGAATCAAGTTTATCAGTGTTTCTCCTTATGATTTTTGCTTCCCCCAACTATGTCATCAAAGATATTTTTCAACATTATTTCTATCAACTTTATAGTTTTACCTTTTCCATGTAGGTTATGTACAAAATCCATCTGCAGCCTACCTTATAAGCAGAGTTAAAGATGAGGCAAAGTTTCCTGAGAAAATGACATGTAAGCTGTAATGTGAAGGAAAAATAGAGTTAGGCCACTTAAAAATGGGAACAGCAGTGTTTCA
Source organism: Cervus canadensis (assembly GCF_019320065.1). Classification (NCBI taxonomy): domain Eukaryota; kingdom Metazoa; phylum Chordata; class Mammalia; order Artiodactyla; family Cervidae; genus Cervus; species Cervus canadensis. The sequence continues at coordinate 67,832,916 of NC_057391.1, forward strand.
TTTGCAAAGAAAAGGAGGTGAGAGATGATTTATGTCAAGTTTCAGTAAATGGAAGAAGCTGAGCACATCTGAAATATAAAGTCCAGGAGGAAGAGAAATGAGAGATGAATCTGAAAAGAAAAGCAGTGAAGAAACAATGGAAGATGCTGTAATCAAATGCAACATTTTATCAGTTACATAAAGACCTAGATAAGTGAAATAAAAAACCTCATTCCATAGGAATTCAAAAAGTCCAAAGCCTTCCCCAGGATTTCACCAGATTTCTAATAGGTTTATATTAGTGACCATGAATTCCTGCTTAATTCATTTGAAGGATTATCACTGCCATGAATGAAGACTAGTCTTATTCCTACACAATGTTAGTCAAGATATGGAACCAGCCCTTTCTTTTACACACAAACACACTCACCCACATATGCACACACACAATCACCAACACACCAAGGTAGCTTGTGTAAGTAGCAGTTTTACAGAGTGTATGAGAGAGTTATAACATTGCAACATAAAAAAGAAAGAGAATAATAGAATTCTGGTTCTCCAAAGCCCTTAGCCTCTTCACCATCAGCACTTTCACCAACGTGTTGTTTCTGTTTATTTTGACTATTATTTTGCTACCTTGGTTTCTGGCATCTCATGTCATCAGAACTTTTCTCGGTCCATCCCCAGTAACAGGTTGAAATATTTTTCTTAACAAAAAGCATTTTCTCCCTGATAAGAAAAGTTCTATTTCCCCTTGTTAGAATAGTAAAGGTTCTACTCTGCTACACAGGTTTGGAGGTTTGGGTTCTGTCAAGGGACAACGGGGGCCCACTGGGGATTTTAAATAGTGGTGCTTCTCTGGTTAAGATACATCTGACTGGTAGATCAGATGTGTTTGAAAGACAGATCACTCTGAGTATAGTGTGGAGAATGGATTGGAGGGGACTGAGATTTGAAGCAGAAAGATCATTTAGGAGACAGTGGTAGTTGTCCAGGTAAGAAATGATGAGAATCTGAATAAGGATGGTGGCAATAAAGCATTGATACAGGTAGAGATGGAGATGGACACCAGATGTAGTCAGTAGGTAGAAACAGCAGGACTTGGCAAATTGGTTAGATATAAAATTTCCCTCGGGCTTCCCTGGTGGCTCAGAAGGTACAGGATCTGCCTGCAATGTGGGAGACCCGGGTTCAATCCTTGGACTGGGAAGATCCCCTGGAGAAGGGAATGCCTACCCACTCCAGTATTCTTGCCTGGAGAATTCCATGAACAGAAGAGCCTGGTGGGCTACAGTCCACGGGGTTGCAGAGTGAGACATGACTGAGCAACTCACACTTTGACTTTCAAAATTTCCCTTAGTTTCTGACTGGAAACCTGAGGAAACTGTGGTGTATTTTCTTTAGAAAGAAAATACAGGAGAAGGAGCAGGCCTGGGGGAAATCCTGAGCCCCACTTACGTCATGTGGAGGTGACGTGCTTGTGGGACCCCTGCAGAGTTCATGGACATAAATGGGTATATTGGTGTGGAGCCTCAGTAGAAATATCAGGGCAGGAGATACATCATTGGAGGTTACCATAGATGGGGATAGAAGTGGTTGCTCAAGGAAATATTACAGAGAAAGATGAGAAGAGGGCCCAAGGCAGAGTTCTAAGAATTCCATTTTTTTCTTTCCTATTTTGCCACACGGGGTGGGATATAAGATCCTAGTGTCCCAACCAGGGATCGAACCAGCACTCCCTGCAGAAGGGCAGAGTTCCAACCATTGAACTACCAGGGAAGTCCCTAAGAATTTCAGTTTTTAAGAGAGAAGTCCCAGGTAGCACTAGTGGTAAAGAACCTGCCTGCCAGTGCAGGAGATATAAGAGGTGCAGTTTTGATCCCTGGGTCGGGAAGATTTCCTGGAGAAGGACATGGCAACCCACTCCAGCATTCTTGCCTGGAGAATCCCATGGACAGGAAGAAACTGAGATTAAGAAAGCTCAAGTAAGCCTCTTAAAGATACACACAAGTAGGGATTCAAACTCTAATCTCTGTGCTTGTGGGAAGTAGAATCAAGACAGAGAGAGACTGGGCTGGATAAATTTTATGAATTCTATAAATTCCAGCTCTCCATGCATGCTAAGTCACTTCAGCCATGTCTGATTCTGTGCAATCCTATGGACTGCACAGAGGAGCCTCCCAAGCTCCTCTGTCCATGGGATTCTCCAGGCAAGAATACTGGAGTGGGTTGCCATCCCCTTCTCCAGGAGATGTCCCAACCCAGGGATCGAATGTGCGTCTCTTATGTCTCCTGCATTGGTAGATGTGTTCTTTACCACTAGTGCCACCAAATGAGGATGAAAGGATAGAATGGAGTACATGGGTAATCACTGGTAAGCCCTTTTAGTTATTTGTTCCTCTACTCCTAATAGGAGGACAGAGCGGACATGCCATAAAAGTTGGCTGAATTGAACATGGACACACAATAATTATTGCCAAAGCAAATTTATAGAATGTCATTAAATATCCGTTAATACACAAGACATTCAAGGTATAGCTGAAACCTATTATTAAGTCATCGTTAGTTGAACAATCTGCCCCTCCAAACTATTTTTTTCTCTAGTGGTTCTTACTTGGTCTGGCTCCACAGAAAAAGAAGCCCAGTATAAGCTGTATGTATTAGCATATTATTATATGAAAATAAGACAAGTGGTTCATAAATGGCATTATTCATTATCTGCAGTTACAAGATGGTTCTGTGTGTCTGCATTTTGAACAATAAAATGGTCAGAGATGAGCCTTGCTCCCTCCAGAGTCCAGAAACAGAGATGTTTGGGTTTAGTTGTATTGAGAAAGATAACCTTACCCTGCCAATAACCCTTTCAAAAACCTCAGATATGCAGATAGCACCACCTTTATGGCAGAAAGCAAAGAAGAACTAAAGAGTCTCTTGATGAAAGTGAAAGCGGAGAGTTTAAAAGCTGGCTTAAAGCTCAACATTCAGAAAACTAAGATCACGGCATCTGGTCCCACCACTTCATGGCAAATAGATGAGGAAACAATGGAAACAATGACAGATTTTATTTTGGGGGGCTCCAAAATCACTGCAGATGGTGATTGCAGCCATGCAATTAAAAGACACTTGCTCCTTGGAAGAAAATCTATGACCAACCTAGACAGCACATTAAAAAGCAGAGACATTACTTTGTCAACAAAGGTCCATCTAGTCAAAGCTATGGTTTTTCCAGTAGTCATGTATGGATGTGAGAGTTGGACCATAAAGAAAACTGAGTGCTGAAGAACTGATGCTTTTGAACTGTGGTGTTGGAGAAGACTCTTGAAAGTCCCCGGGACTGCAAGGATATCAAATCAGTCAGTCCTAAAGGAAATCAGCCCTGAATATTCACTGGAAGGACTGATGCTGAAGCTGAAGCTCCAATACTTTGGCCACCTGATGCAAAGAACTGACTCATTTGAAAAGACCCTGATGCTGGGAAAGATTGAAGGCAGGAAGAGAAGGGGATGACAGAAGATGAGATGGTTGGATGGCATTACTGACTCGATGGACATGAGTTTGAGCAAGCTCCAGGAGTTGGTGATGGACAGAGAAGTCTGGTGTCCATGGGGTCACCAGGCTGCAGTCCAAGGGGTCGCAAAGAGTCTGACACAACTGAGCAACTGAACTGAACTGAACTGAACCATACCCTACAACAGCATACTTTCAAGAGAGCTTCCTTCTTGGTGGAATACCTAGGGCAAGAGGCAGAAAGATGTGGATGGCCACTTGTTGGCAAAGAGTCCACAGAGAGGGGAGGAGGATATTTTTCTCATTGTATCCCCTTCAATGACTTTCATGTCCCTGGGGATCAGAGCCCCAGAACCAAGGAGACAGATCTGGTCTTGTTGGAACTTTCAGTAGTTGAAAGCCATCTCAGCCTTCCATATAGAAGCTTTTTTTAAAATTAAATGCCCCAATGTAAATCTATGCTTCAAAATAGTATGTGATTCCACAGAAAAATTAAGCATGGAATTACCACATGACCCAGAAAGTCCACTTCTAGGTGTATACCCAAAAGAGTTGAAAGTAGGATCTTGAACAGATAACTACTCAGTGTTAAAGCAACATTATTCACAATAGCCAAAAGATAGAAACAATCCAGGTCTCCACCAATGGACAAACAGGTAAATAAAATGTAGTATACTGTTACAGTGGAATATTACACAGCCTCACAAATGGTTAAAATCCTGATACATGCTACAATATGGATAAACCTTAAAAACATTATCAGTTTAAGATAAAGAAAAATTCTTGAGATGGATAATGGTGATGGTTGCACAAAAATGTAAGTGTAGTTAATGCCATTGAATTGTACACTTAAAATGGTTCAAGTGGTAAATTTTATGTTATATTTATTTTATCCCAATTTTTTTAAATTGGAAAGAGGTAGAGTTTGGTGATAAGAGGTACTTCTGACATTTATAGGCTGTGTGACCTGGGGAAAGTCATTTAGCCTTTCTAAGACTCAGTTTCCTCATCTCTAAAATGGGGCAGTAATCTCTCCCTTATATGGTTGTCCTGACGTTTAGAGATAATGCATGCAAAACACCTGGCATCTTATCTGATATTGCATGAGTGCCCATTAAATGGTATGTTTATGAAGCTAAAAAATACACATCCCAAGGACAATACATGTAAAAAATAAATTAACTTTCCAAAATTTGAAGTTGTATACATAATTTATTTAGATAACTCTAAGATTTACTAAAGAAAAACTGTTTAATATCAAAATAACTTATTCCAAACTTTAGCTTCACCATCATCTCTGGTTTCTAATTTGACCATAAGTATTAGCAGTAAAACGCTGCCTCCCTGTGGGTCTGAATTTCTGAGCTCTGAGAGCCAAAGGATTATTCTGTTTTTCATCTCCCTTTGGGTTTCAGCTTACTAATATTTTCATTAAACATTTAATTACTTTGCCATTAAGCGATTATCTTTTCCATGCTCAATTCAAAGCTAAACAAGTGGAAAGATTTAATATAATTCTTAGAGTAAAATATCTAGGGTTGGAAGTAATTCCCAAATTACCTGAATATAGACATAACTTTGGGAAGACACGCTAAGGAGAAAGCAATTCCTTGTGTGCTGTTTTGTTAGGGAACAAGAAGGTTGGAAGCAGCAAACAGCTCTGTTCAGAGGAGGCCCCCAGTGAATGAAGGTTAAAAGGATTTGCCCTTGCAGGACTCCAGGTCTCTAATTGGGACCTTCAGTTCCTGTAATCCAGAAAGATTGGGACCAGACGCTTCTAGATTACTGCCAAAGCCCACAGGTGACTCAGAAGAAAAAAACAATTAGTGTCAAAAAAAAATACACCTTCAGATAGAAAAGAGGTATTTAATGAAACCCGATATAAGCCCAGCCAAGGCAGGGTGCTTAGTGAACATACATCCATTAGCACAAACAAGGAAAGTCTATGTATTTCTCTCTTCAGTTTTTATCTCACTAAATATGAGGTTTTTCTTTAGAAGTTCATTACTTTACTATTTTAAAGGGAATATTAGATCTATATATAGATTATATATTAGATCTACATATAGATCTAAATATAGATTAGATCTATATTTAAGAAAGATGGTTTTCTTCATAACTCCACAATCCTGAAGAGTAATAAAAGTAAAAACATCATATAAAGAGTAATAAAAGTAAAAACATCATATAAAGTTTCATACAGTTTTGTTCCTCTAACACACAAAACGTGCGTGAAGCATCTAAAATCTCACAAGTGGATGATATCACCTGCGTGAGGATTCTGAAAAATAAAGCAAACTGGTAAATACAACAAAAAAAGAAACAGACTCACAGATATAGAGAATAAACTAGTGGTTACCAGGAAAGAGAGGGAAGCAGGTAGGGGCAAGAGAGGGGTAGGGAATTATGAGCTATAAACCACCGTGTATAAAATAAGTAAGCTACAAGGATATACCATACAACACGGGGAATATAGACAATATTTTATAATCATTATAACTGGATAATAACCTCTAGAAATTGTGAATCACAATATTGTACACCTGAAACTTACAAAATATTGTAAATCAACTGTACCTCAATTATAAATAAGTAAATAAAAATCTTACAAGCCCATTAAACTGCAAGAGCAATCCCAGCAAGGGAGATTGGTATTTAAGTAAGGTTTTGGAAATAAGGCTCCACACTTACACTGATTCTCAGCCTAGGCTGCACAATGAGGGATTTTTTAAGTGCCAGTGCCTGGAACCCACCGTGAAGACTGCGGTGTAATTGGTCCAGGGACAGCCTGGGAACTGGGATCTTGAAACACTCCCCAAGTGATTCTAGAGTGCAGCCAAAGACAAGAACTTCTTTTCAAAACAAACAAACAAAAAACAGAAGGATGGAAAACAATCTACTGCCTTCAGAATCACCTACATACAGAATTTTCAAGGTCCAGTGCAAAGTGAAAATGTGAAGTCGTTTATTCAAAAATTATTAAGAATTAGAGAAGAACATAAACCAAGCATGGGGTTCTTCTAAGCTCAGGGACCTGTGTGAAACCAGCCTTACATCCTTTTTTTTTTTTTAGTTTATTTTTTAGAAACGAGTCTCTCTGAAATGGCTAGGAAACACGTCATCTTTCTCAATGTGGTACTGGATTGTGTCTCTGTGTGCCTGCTCAGTGGAAAAGTCATTTCCAACTCTCTTGCGACCCCATGGACTGTATAGCAGATTCTTTACCATTGAACCACCTGGGAAGCCCTCACTCATTTTGTCTCTAAGATCCTACAAATAACTAAACTCTGAACAATATTATTATCTATTTAAACAACTGGTTTTGCCTTGAAAGCACCCTCACTTTCTCAAGACTAGTAAAAGGCTGAAGCACAGAGTTAATATGTAAAGACTCTTGGGACTTATACTTCAAATCCCATCCACAATAGGGAAAACATCTTACCTATGAAATATGAACTGTGAGTGCAGGTTTCTTGATCTAGAAAGCAGCACAAAGTAAAACAAACAATTGTTTGTCTCTTTTAAAAGACTCACTAATTCTCACATCCTTTCCCTACACACTTAGCAATTATCCCACAACAAGTTTTATTAGCCAACATCTAGAGTGCAGACTTAAACTTTTTTAAAGTCTCTGTTTAGTTATTGTTCTTATATATTATTGTCTTTTTCTATTACCAATTAGTGATTTTTAAATCTTATTATAATTTCAGGGCAAACCTAATAATCAAAACAGTGTAGAAATGCCCTAATTGCAAATTTAGTCTAGCACGTCTGTCTCTGATTCAAGGATCACCTCCATTTCTCTTTCAATGTCACACTATTCTTTATGCAAAGTTAGGAGAGCCCTCTGGTGGCCAATTAAAATTCTAACATTGGTAAATTTAAAGAAATGGAGCACAATAGATTTTCAGAAATGAACAATTCCAGAAGAGGCCTGGCATCCTTACCCCTCCTCATCCCTGCTCATCTTCTTATTCTCATTGCTACTGGAACTTCTAGGGGAAGATCTGGGATTACATCAGAGAGAAGAGCTGCAAGAAACAGGGCCTGATGCTGGGCAGGGAGAGAGCATCCCGTCAGAGTACTAGTTACATCTCAAGATGCCCACTTGCTTCACCCCAGCCTCTAACACGCCCGTGCGCGCGCGCGCGCACACACACACACACACCCCCCCTTCAGCCTCTACCCAACAGTCCTAACCCTTTGAGTTCTTCCCATTTTCATTTTTGTGGTGTCCCACTGCTTGCAATCCATTTGGGTTAGTAAGCATCTTTACTTTAAGCTAGTAAGCAAATATCTCTGGGTTCCACTGAGTGTATAATACATCATAGATCAAAGGTTCTCAGGCTGTGGCCCTCAAATGAGCAGCATGAAGATTACTTGGGGACTTGTTAGAAATGAAAATTCTGGGGCCTACTCCAGATTTACTAAATCAGAAACTGGGGGTGAGAGTCCAGTAGTCTGTGTTTTCACAAGCCAACCAGGGGATTCTGATGCATGCCAAAGTACAAGAAACCCTCATTTACACTATTGGCTTTTCTTTTTTTCTAACAATTTAAAAAATTTTTATTTCTTAATAAAAATGTCATATATTTAAGGTATATAGCATGTTCTGATATACATATGTAGAGTGAAGTGATTACTACAGTCAAGCTAATTAACAAGCTCATCTCCTCACATAGGGCTTCCCTGGTGATTCAGACAGTAAAGAAATCTGCCTGCAATTCAGGAGACCAGGGTTTGATCACTTGGTTGGGATCCCCTGGAGAAGGGAATGGTAACACACTACAGTATTCTTGCCTGCAGAATTCCATTGACAGAGGAGCCTGGTGTCGCATTGGGTCCATTGGGTCGCAGAGTCGGACATGACTGAGCAACTAAGCATGCAGGCACTCCTCATATAGTTACCATTTTTGAGTGTGTGTGGTGAGAGGACCTGAAATTTACTCTCAGCAAATTTCTGGTTTCAATACAGCATTATTAACTATATTCATCATGCTGCACATCAGACCTCTAGGATTTATTCATCCTATACACCTGTAATTTTGTACCCTTTAACCAACATCTTCCCGTTTCCACCATCTCCTGCCCCAGATTCATCCATGTTGTCACAAATGGCAGAATCTCCTTTTTAAAAGGCTGAATAACACTATTGGCTCTTCCGATAAAATGAATTTTATTTCTGAGGTGCCCTATCTAACTGTGATTCAAGGAGCTTGCCATAAATCCAGAGAGATTCCCAGTCCCCATCCTTGGATGTTCTGATTCAGTGGGTCTGGAGTGGGATCCCGAAATGTTATTTAACAAACATCCCAAGAGATACTGAAGCAGGTGGTGCAAAGACCATTTTTCCCAAATCACTGACACATTGGGTGGGTGGGTAATTCTAGAACATGGAGCACATTAGGAGGATGTTAGACCTGAGTGGGGAGCCACAAGGTGGAAAGCATTTAGGATAGTATGGGAGTACTGGGCCCTTGGGAGAAGGGTACAGAAAGGGAAGTTGACACTGATGAAAAATTAATTCTTATTTTAAAAGATATTGCTGAGGCTGGCTCTGCCTCAAAAAAACAGAAAAAGTCTACTTCCCTCTCATTTCTTGAGTACACATGGCTCCTTTCTTCCAAGTCCCAGAAATCAAGCTAAAGTTATTATAAATGTCACTATGGTTTAACAGAGCTTTTGTTGCCTATCCAGAGAAGCTAAACATCTGTATGACCCTTTTAATAGGAATGTGTCCTGATTTACAAAGATTTAAAAGAAATTTTTAGAACACAACCCATTTATAAGCTGGGCCTTGGCTAATTCAGTTAATTTTTCATAATTTTGTCCTAAACTTATGGGTATCTCAATAGTGACTAGGAAAGAGTTTTGTAGAGAGTAGATGCCAAAGTAACATTTAATTTGATTTGAACTTTAGAATATATAATTATTGTTTATATAGCCTGAAATCTTACTAAGTACCAGTTTTTATTGCTGATGTATCTTCCAATATACAATAAAAAGCAGCCAACTATATTAATTTATAATTAAAATATGCATTGTATACCTGTATTAATGTTGTATACATCATGATGCATAGTGTTCTATATAATCATTTTATATAATATGCATATATGATATGTACTTTATATAATATAGTATAATGCATATATATATATGCTAAATCAACTTTGGAACAAACAGTATCATGAGATGTTATGGGGCAGTACACTCTGTTTTCACCACCTTGGCCCTGAAGAGATTAGAAGGATATGAACACTGGGCCCCATTATTCATGGCATTTATTCAAAACAATATTTTGAAAGAATGTCTGTTATAATTTTCATAAACTTTTAAACATATCTTACAGATTTTCCCCAGAATATTCCAAAACTTGAATACTAAAGGAACCCATGACCAAATGCTAGATTCTGAACAGCAAATGTAGTTTGTGGTTTCCAAGTGGATCAGGTCAAGGTCACATCCTCACTGGTCCTGCGAAGACCAATTCAAAGCAACTTCATCTCCAATAAAAGGAAAAATCATTTTATTCTGAAACAGCAACCTAAAATTATTAGCCAAAAATACTTCCTCCTTGTGCCCATTACAGAATTCTGATTTTTTAATCTCCTCCCTTAAGCCTGCTTCCCCCACAGCTCCCTGAGGAGACAGATGAGGAGAGAGCCTTCCATTAGCTGAACTGGGCTTTTCCTGCATGGGAAGAAGTTGGTTGTGACTCAGTAGGAAGAAAACCTATATTTCTGACCCACCTGGCCAAGCCAACCCATCCTCCCCTGGGAATGCTTTGGTAACCCCTTTCCTCTTGGACTGCATCCAGCTAACATGCCCCACACCCCCATCCTCCACCCCCACCCCCACCCGACCCTCATCAGAAATGACTGCTGCTTTACACTGATCACACCCCTTAGCATTCCCAGCTTAGGTTCTGTTCTGAGTGTTAAGGGTCCCCAAGTGGATATTTTAACATGGAATCTGCTTTTTTTCCCTCCATCTTTTGAAACATCCATAAACACCTAATAACTTTTCTTACCAGAAATACTGCAGCAATTGTAAAAAAACTCAAATGCAATTCAGTGCCTTGGGACCTCCCTCTTCAGCCTCCATTCCACCCTTTCAAAAAAGTCCTTCAACAGCTAAGGCCATTCCAAAAGTTCATCAGGCCAGCCAAAATCACAAAGCAAAACAAAAACCCCCAGGGCATTTAGGTAGTAAATACCGCATTTCTCAAGAACACTCCCAGGAAAGCCTCAATAATTTTAGTGAAAGCAAAGGCTTTCCCTTGTAAGATGGGAGATGAATAGCACTTCAGAGATGAAGTAGGTCTTTTCATTCTGAAAGTAAATGTACCTAGGAATTAAAAGCTCTAGAAGGCCAAGAAGGGTAGAGGCTAAGAATTCAGCCTTTCAGCACAGAAGCCAGAACATAATAGGAGACTCCCATCTGCCTCTGAGATGGATGGCTAGTTCTTGCTACAGAGCAGCAGCACCACCTCGTGTACAAAAGCTTTTTTTGTTGTTGTTCTGTTTCTTCAAGAACCAACTGGAGGCATAAACTCCTCTGAATCATGGAGTCTTCAGTAGTTTTCAGGAGAGACTGAGGTAGAGAAAGACCAGAAAGACCATCCCTGACTTCCTCTGGCAAGAAGGAGGAAATAGCAGAAAAGTGCTGTGAGCATGGTCTCCAGCACAGCGCTTAGCATGTTGTGTTGGACTATTTGTTTACTACCAGCCTGACACCCTCTTGACTGTGAGCTCCTGAGAGAAGAGCCTGTCATCCATCTCTGCATTCCCAGGATACACACGCTTTCAGTACAGAGGTATCTCAGCCATTGGCACATGGCAGAGATTTAACAAATGTCTGTCAAATGAAAGCATACACTGGAATTTTGAAATGGAAAAATAAATCAACTGTAACATCAACTCTAAATGTTTTCTACCAATTAGCTCTGCAGGTTGAATTGCAAAACTTTACAGTTAGAATTTGATCAAATACAAGCAGTTAAACCAACTTGGAAACACAGAGGTACACTAATGTGACTAGAAATTTCAACGGTGGAAAATTAAGTCGTTCCTAATTGGCTTATCTGAAGGATTAAGCATGATTTAAGTGAGCTCTTAAATAGATCGTCCAAACTCCAACACTCAGATATACCAGAATCATCCTACAAATGTTCTAAACTTTTAGAATCACATCTCCTATAGTATATCATTACATAATTAGAGGTAATTTGGAGAATCTTACCTACAGTGATAAAACAATCTAGGGGTACTCATAACTACCAACTTCTCTCTAGGAGTCCTATGTAATGTTCTAACATCCAAAAAGTAAATCAGTCTGATCTACTGAGTCACTCAGTGGAGAGTTTTGCCTGATACAACAAAAAATTACAGCCAATTCACATACACCCTTCATCTGTTGAGAACCATAACAATGAATTCAGCAAGCCAAAAAAACTTTAACAAAATTAAACAAGCCTCAGCTTCCAAGAACAATCTCTCCATCCAAAAGTCTTACAAATTCCAAGGCCAGAAAACAGTGTGACTAATTCTAACTAAAATAAAAACCAGCTGCCTAAAGCACTATAGCAACTATATATAAAAATTTAAGAACAATGCTCTGTGATTTAAGTAAGGATAAAGAAAGGTACAGAACATAATTATAAGTGAGGAGAGGTGGGCTTGAGAATAACTCCAGTCTTCTTCTGACTTTCAAAGTTCTACTTTAAACACAGTTCAAGGAGACTATTCTCTGATGTACTAATTTCTGACCAAAATCCTTCAACAGTGACAATCATTCCTATGGGAATTCCCCGGCAGTACAGTGGTTAGGACTGCATGCTCCCACAGCAGGAGGCATGGGTTCAACCCCTGGTGGGGAACCCACATGTCATGCGGCACGGCCAAAAACAATAAAATTAATTGGAAAAAACTGTCATCTAATGACAATCATTCTTAATGAGATTCAGTGACAAAAATCATGTAGATGGCATCTTTACAAAGCCCTGATTACTGAAACAACCACATCAATATGGAAACAAGATTTATGCATTTCATCATGGATGAAAATCAGAATCTTCATCTGTTTAACATAGTTTTCTTCCATAAGTTATATGAAATATATAGTGGTCCTCTGTGCTTCTATAATTAATTAGTATCTTCCTTTTTAAAGGTGCCAATTCAACCTTAGAAAATACATATCTTTAGGAATTTCAGGAGGAGGAAAATAAAAGGGCAGCATTGTGCCTGAAAATGTAATTCTTTTTGTTATTGGATATTTATACAATCCATAGCAAATGACCTTTCACAATAAGATATCACAGACAGGAAAGACTGTACTAAGATGCTTGGTGATGCCAGCAATGTCAACCTAAAATAAATATTTGGAGCTCTAGCCTCATATGTGGGGAAACTTTGTTTGCTTTGAATTTTTTTTTGCAAATTGAAGGCACACTAGAAATGCTGAGGTGCTATGTGGATTTTTTTTTTTTAATAGCAGCCCTAGGAAGTAAATTGAATTAAATAACTACTTCTCTTAACACAAGAAATCCAGAAAACCAATCAGGATCACACTAGGCAGAACTGAGATGGGCCTGTGAGGAGACCTTGTCCCAAACAAGCTCTTATATATCTCTTATATATCTAGCTCTCTGCTGGGCACCATGATATGAAAACAAAATATAAGATTCAATCCCTGCCCCCCAAGAAGTGGAATCTAATTAGGAAGAACAAATACACTTATGAAACATTTCTGAGCAATAGATGATGATAAAATACTTGCAACACTGTGTGTATCTGCAGATTCAACTGCACTTTGTCACCTCCATCAGAATTCAACAGGACTGCTTATCTGGATGAAATAGCACACAGGGAAGTTGAGGTTCCTTATAAAACCATAGAAAAACAAAGTCACTCCACCAGCAATCAAGCAGTTTCATGGAAAAAGAAGATTCTTTGGCTCCATGGTGCCTAAATGTTGGTGTACATAAAAGAACTATGGGGGCTTATATTTATTAATGAAAATATAATTAGCATCTAATAAGAGCTTGCTGTAGGTCAGACCCGTGTTAAATATTTCAGTTGTCTCATTTCATCCTCAAAACAGACAAGAAACTGAAACAGAGGTCACTTGCCCAAAGTCTCACTAGGTGAGTCATCAGACCCCAGAGGCCACGCTCACAGCGCAGGGAGCTCCGCAGAGAGCAGGAACTCCCTACCCTGGCCGTACATTTGTATCACCTGAAAAGCCTATTAAAAAAACTTGAGCAGTGTTTCCCACCAAACTGAAAGAATCTGAATCTCTGGGAATAAAATCAGAATACTAGGTGCTGTTTTTTTAAAGTCTTGCCTACATCTTGTCAGTGAGCGGCCAAGATTGAAAGCACAGCTATCTTATGCACTGAAATGTGTGGTTTCTGGGATGGGGCCTGGCATCTTTGGCTTCAACAATCAGCCCAGTGATCCACAGTCTAATAGGGGTGGTTCACTGTCACAATTTTAGAAAAACAAGTCTAGAACAGTGTTTTCAAACTTTAACACGTGTCTTAATCACCTGGAGGGCTTATTGCAACAGTTCACTGGCTCCACTTTGAGAGTTTCTGACTCAGGAAATGTGGGATGGGGCCTAAGAATATGCATCTCTAACGCATGGCCAGATGGTGCTGTTCCAGGGAGACCACACGTTGAGAATCACTTTGATCTTTTGGAAAATCATAGAAGATATCAACTCTACTTCAATTTTAAAAAAGAAAGAAAAAAATTGCAGAGGGAAAAGAGAGGTAGACAAACGATCATATGGGTATCTCCATATGTGTCTAATTTTTGCAGGAATTTGTTCTTTTTAGTTTTGATAAACATTTGTTGGGGCCAGGATGGATTGGGGATTTGGGGTTAGCAGATGCAAACCATTATATATAGAATGGATAAAAAAACAAGGTCCTACTGGGACCTTCCACAGGGAACTAGATTCAATATCCTGTGATAAACTATAATGGAAAAGAACTTTTAAAACAATGTACATGCATGTAAAGTGAAATACTTTGTTGTACAGCAGAAATTGACACAATGTTGTAACTCAACTATACCTCAATTGTTTTTAATTTGTAAGTTTCCACAATGTGTCAAACACTGTACTAGCCTCTGGGATTTGAAAGTGTATCCTCTCAGAAGCTTATAACCTAGAATCACTATTACCTGTAAGAGTCCATAAGGAACCCAAAGAAGGAAGTGCTTAATTTTACATGAGAATAGGAAGAGGTTAGAATGAAAGAAAATCTTACTTTATAGCAGCAGTGATGCTTAAATGTTGAATGTTAAAAGTGAAGTACTAGATGCTGCCTGAATTGACAAGGCGGGGAAGGGCATTCTAGGTTACCTTGGAAATTCAAGTCATAATAAGGCTGGTGCATGGAGTCTAGGGTAGGTATGGTGAGAATCAGGTCTGAGCAGAGAACTGATCATCGAGTTTGGTGAAAGGCATTTAGACTTCATCATGCAGATAATGAGGAGCCCTTGTATGGTTTAAAAACAGAGAGTAACACAAAAGATTTTCATCTTAAGTTGCAGCACAAAAAAAACAGAAATGGGGGCAAGATCTGAGTCAGAGAGACAGTCCAGGCAAGAGGAAAACAGGGTGTGAACTAAGACAGTAGCGGGGAATGGAAAGATAAAAGGATGAACAGTTTAGATTTTTGTGGAGGCAAAATTAGCAAAATAAGATGTAAGGCCTATAATGACTCCCAAGTTTCTGGCTTGGGTAACTGGTAGACCATGTAGCCATCACAAAGATAGAACAAAAAAAGAGTGAGTTTGGGGAGAAATAAAAACAGTTAACATTTGTAAGATGACCTGCATATGTGCTCAGTTGCTTCAGTGGTGCCTGACTCTGTGACTCTGTGGACTCTCACCCACCAGGCTCCTCTGTCCATGGGATTCTCTAAGCAGCAATACTGGAGTGGGTTGCCATGCCCTCCTCCAGAGGATCTTCCTAACCCAGGGATCAAACCTGTGTCTTCTGCATCTCCTGCATTGCAGGCAAATTCTTTATCCACTGAGCCACCTGGGAAGCCCTTTATAAGGTAATATATTGATATATATCAAGCACTGTGCCAAATGTCTTATATGCTTTGTCTCATTTAACCTATAAAAACCTTGAGCAATAAACACAATTATTCTCATTTTTAGCTTTTTAGGAAACTACAATTTAAAGAGGTAAAATTATTTGCCAAGTTACAAGGTGAATAAGTGGTAGGGCTGAGAATCAAAACTAGGTCCATTTCGTGACACCAGGAGTCCACAAACCTTTCCTATAAAGGGCCAGATAGCATATACTGGAGGCTTTGTGGACCATTTGATTTCTGTTGCAAGTATTCATCTCTGCAGTTGTAGTGGAAAGCTACAGCCAAACATGAACAATAACATAAACAGTGCATAGGACTGTGTTACAATAAAATCTTCTTTATAAACACTGAAATTTGAATTTCATATAATTTTCATGTGTTATGAAGTATTATTCTTTTGATTTTCCCAACTGTTAAAAAATTTAAAGACTGTTCTTGGTTCTCAGGTCATACAAAAAACAGGCAGTAGCCCAGACTTGGCCCATGGGCCTCTGCCAATCCCTGAGCTATAGAGGACTACTTCTGAGAAAGATGACTTTCCACCTTGGAACATCATGCTCAGAATGCCTATGGAATGTCCAGGAAATGTCCTGTTGGCATAAAGGGATAAAGGGATCTGTTGGCATAAAGGGATAAAGGGATCTGGTGTTCTGAAGAGAAAAATTGGCTAGGGAATCATTCACACACAAGCAGCTAAATATAAAACTTTAAGGATTAGATGAGCTTCCCCAGAGGATAGCAAGTAGAGTAAGAAAAGAAGAGAACAGAGCAATGGGTGATACCAAAATAAAGAGTGTAGGAGAAACGGAAAAGCCAGAAAAGGAGACTAAGAAGAAGAAGAGAAATAAAAGGAGACTAAAAGAGGAAGACAGTACTGTTATGAAAGCCAAAGAGTCGAAAGGAGTGTGAGCGTGATCAGCAAGGGTAAATGCAGCTGAGAGGTCAACTGAGGCCTGAGAAGCATGAAGATTCTGAGGCATGCGGCAATCAGGAAGTTAATGGTGCATTTGCCAAAGCACTTTCAGGGAAGTGGCAGAACTAATGTTTCACTCCAGTGGATTTTAAGGCAATGTGAAATAGGAAAGGGAGAAAACAGGTATAGTTTATTTTTTGAGAAAATTGGCAATAAATGAAAAAGATCAATAAGGAGGTAACTAGAGAGGCAATTAGTTACCTGGATCCCAGATAAGGGCATACTGAAGGTGGCTCCTTGCTGTCTCTTCCCACAAGCTGTCTGCCTCTCCTGAGTCATGGGGCTACTAGGACCTTCAGGCAACTGGGTATAGGCGGGGGTGGAGCCCTGTAGTCTCCCAGTGGAGTGATCTAGCATAGTGCTTTTTTCCCTGTGAATCGGACTCAGGGGTGAGGAACAGAGGCAGTGGACTGGGAAGATCTTGGTGCTCAACAAAGTGTCTCCTGGGACAGTCTATCTTAATTCATTAAGTGAGTATGCTGGTCTTCCTGATCCCAAAGCCAGGAAAGAGACAGTGGTAAGCCTAATCTTCCCTGACCTCCAAGGTGGGAGGGCAGAGAGACTAAGAGGGCCTCTGCGCAGGTGTCTCAGGAGGGGCTGATGGTGGGGCCAAAGATCCATTTGCCTTTTAATTGCTGCAGGATCCCTACCATTCAGGAATATACTAGCAACCAGGCTTGAGTCCCAAATGAGGCCAAAAGAAAAACAATACCTTACCTAAGGCAGTCCAGCAGCCAGGAAGAGATGGAACAGGTTAAATGATTAGAATGCAAGCCCAGTGACATGGAACCGCTCCTGCAGGAAGCAGATGAACACCTGAATAAATAATAAGAGCACTTACGATGTCATAATGCAACACCTTCTCCTGTGAGACTAGATGAAAGGAAGCGAGAGAGAACGCAGACACTGATGAGGTTATAGACAAGAGGCGAGACATTAAAGGAGTGTGTCCCTAAATGGCCTCAATTACGTGTGCATATTGACACATTTGCCGAGAGAAAAGGATGATGCGAGAGGATATGCAAAGAGCTGCGGGATGAATCATGCAATTATGGGGATCAGGCTTCTATAGGTATATTATCTCCAACCTCCACTGAGTCTTCATAATTTTTCAACAGCAGTACTTAACAGCAAGGGTATAGATATAGAGAAGGTAGATAGATGTATGAATTGAGATTTTCAGTGAGAAAAAGCTTGGGATTTGCAATGAGAAAGGGCAGGGTACTGGGCCCATGGCTTCTGGGCCAGTATTTTACAAATCTTGGATCACAGTTTATCAGTGGATCACAAAATCATTCATTATTTACAGAGTGATGCCCAGAAGTTTTTAAAAGTGAAGTTAAATGGGATGGAACAAAAAAAGTAAAAGAGTAAATCACTTTTAGTAAATTTTGTCTCAGTTAAGTACATGCATATATGTATTATATATTGAACTGGGATGTCAAAGGTAGTTTTCAAAATGGGATATAGTGAAGAAGTTTGAAAACCTCTGGTCCAGCCAGAAAAGGGAAGTTGTATTAGTCATCAGAGTTTTCGACAGATATTCTTGTTTCCTTTCTGTCAGGTACGTGATCCAGTTGTACTTCCCTGTACTCCTTGAAATTAAGCATGGCCAAGTAACTTATTTTGGACAATGAAAAGTGAGCAGAAGAGACAGGAATCTGGCTGGCTTCAAGAGTTGGTGCAAGAAAAAGAAGAGCTGGTGCACTACTGTTCACCTTTTTTCCCCTTCCACTGTGTTACACTGTGTTCCAGATGTTACTCCTTCACTAGCCCAAGGTTCAGATAAGGAGACATGGAGCAGAGTTTCTAGCCAACTCACAATAGATATGCAATACAGGCAGAAAATAAACCTTTGTTGTTATAAACCATTAAGATCCGAGGCTTATTTATTACTACAGCCTAACTTAGCCTATCCTGCCTGATACAGAAGTCAGGTCTAGAAGAAGATGGTAATCCAAGAGAAAATGAAGGGATCAAGAAACATCTTGCACATAAGTACTCAATATATGCAGATAGTCTATCAGAAAATAGATTGGCAGGTAGTTGAGTGCTAATTATATAATGTAACAACAGTGAAGAAAAGTATAAAGAAGGAGAGTAAAATTGTTGATGGAAGCCCTAAAGGGGGATTCAAGCTGCTCCTTAAGGATGAATTGAATGGGCAGAGGAAAGTGGACCCATTTAATGAGTAGGAAACAGAATAAGTAAGAAACAGAATGAGCTAAGGGTAGTAAAAATGGCATGTGGGGTGGAAGGGTGGGGTGGGCACAGAAATGAGACATTATCTCACCAGATCAGAAAGTTCATGTTAGAATAAGAAAAAAGACAACTGGAAAAGGAGAGTAGGGCCCAATTTTGAAGTCTTCAAAGTTATACAGAAATATTTAGAATTAAATAAAAAAATAAGCTATGCCAAAGCCTTTGACTGTGTGGATCACAATAAACTGTGGAAAATTCTGGAAGAGATGGGAATACCAGACCACCTGACCCTGCCTCTTGAGAAACCTGTATGCAGGTCAGGAAGCAACAGTTAGAACTGGACATGGAACAACAGACTGGGTCCAAATAGGAAAAGGAGTATGTCAAGGCTGTATATTGTCACCCTGCTTATTTAATTTACATGCAGAGTACATCATGAGAAATGCTGGGCTGGATGAAGCACAAGCTAGAATCAAGATTGCTGGGAGAAATATCAATAACGTCAGATATGCAGATGACACCACCCTTATAGCAGAAAGTGAAAAAGAACTAAAGAGCCTCTTGATGAAAGTGAAAGAGGAGAGTGAAAAAGTTGGCTTAAAGCTCAACATTCAGAAACCTAAGTTCTTGGCAGTCGGTCCCATCACTTCATGGCAAATAGATGGGGAAACAGTGGAAACAGTGGCTGACTTAATTTTTTGGGGCTCCAAAATCACTGCATATGGTGACAGCAGCCATGAAGTTAAAAGACACTTATTCCCTGGAAGAAAAGTTATGACCAACCTAGACAGCATGTTAAAAAGCAGAGACATTACTTTACCAACAAAGGTCTGTCTAGTCAAGGTTATGGTTTTTCCAGTAGTCATGTATGGATATGAGAGTTGGACAATAAAGAAAGCTGAGTGCCAAAGAATTGATGCTTTTAAACTGTGGTGTTGGAGAAGACTCTTGAGAGTCCCTTGGACTGCAAGGAGATCCAACCAGTCCATCCTAAAGGAGATCAGTCCTGGGTGTTCTTTGGAAGGACTGATGTTGAAGCTGAAACTCCAATACTTTGACCACCTGATGCTAAGAGCTGACTCATTTGAAAAGACCCTGATGCTGGGAAATTGAGGGCGGGAGGAGAAGGGGATGACAGAGGATGAGATGGTTGGATGGCATCACTGACTCAATGGACATGAGTTTGGGTAGGCTCCAGGAGTTGGTGATGCACAGGCCTGGCGTGCTGCAGGCCATTGGGTCACAAAGAGTTGGACACGACTGAGCGACTGAACTGAACTGAAGGTATGTAAAGTCATATGATACCACAATGTCTATCATAATTAAGGACTCAGCTTATATTTGTTGCTGTTATTATCGATTCAATATGCCATAAAGAAATGTGGGAGATTTTTGGGGAGAGATGTACCTGAAAGCTTTAAAGTAATCTGGCAGTTATGCACGAGAGAGACTGAAGAAGGTACAAGTAAATACGACAAAACAAAAGAGGAGACAGTGGCCCCGGAGTAAGGCAATGAAAAAAGAAGGAAAAAAATCAATTCCACCTAACTACTGTTCATTTTTCTGTTTGTCAGTCACTTCTCCATACGGCCACCATGTGAATACATATAAAAACAAAACTTCCATGTTAAGAACCTGTTAAAAAAAAATGAGCCCGAATAATCCTATTAAGACATTCAGGGATTATTCCAGTCATGTTCTGGGGTGATTCTGATTTTTTTTTTTCTGTGCTTTTGTGAAAAGTGAGGTTAAGTAGCAGAGGAACCATTTATCCAACCCTTAGCCGGCTCTGCTTAGACCCTGAAACCTCCAGTGGTACCCACAGTGACAGCTTGGGGAGTATTCCAGTTCCTAAGAAACCTTGCTTTTACAAACTCCATCTAATGCCAAAAATCTATCCACACATCAGGTGGGAATGAAGCCTGCAGCTTCTGAAGAGAAGACAGACTCCGTCCTTCCCACGGTTAACTTTCCTTCTCTCACTTAGATAGGAGTGACTCCACTTCTGCTTAGAACACAAGCATTCCAAAATAGCCGAGAACTTCAGCTGGTGACAGGGAGGCTGACTGGCCTTCTTTCAAAGGTTTCTTAATGACTCGACCTCCATCAAGGTACTGTATTGTTACTGTGCTGCAGGTTAGAACAAGCAACACAGAAATACTCCCTTTGGTTTTTGATGGCACTGTTCAGCTGGGTAATCTTGGGCATTTTCTAGTATCTCCATCTCAGTTTGCTGCTCTGTGCACCAGCAAAATAATCATATTCACTTCACAGGGAGGATGCAAGTCTTAATTAATGTTTGCAAAACACTCTGACTTCCTCTAATGAAAAGTGCCACATCTAAGTGCATTATAATTAGAGGCAGGTTTGTCACTATGATCCTTGAGAGAAGAAAGCCACATGGAAGCAATAATTTGCATGTCTATCATTATTTCTCATCATTGACCAAATTCTTGACAAATACATATCACCATCCCAGCTTTCTGGTGAAGAAAGCAAGTCTTGAACGGTTAAAAATAACTCACACAAAATTACCACATCATCTCCTACTTCTCCAGCCAAGGACACATTCTCCTCTTCCACCAGACCAGCAAATCTGGGATCCAGTCCAGCTTACTCCAATCCAGCAGGGGGAAAAAAATCAGGATTCAAAGTGGTAAATGACTTACCCAAGGTCAATACGGATTTGGCTCCAGAAACTTCTATTCCAATTCTATAGCTCTGATTCTTCTCCCTCAAAATAGCCTGAATTGATGAATCAAGTCACCAAATGAAATTTAAAAGGCAGAAGGGATGACTTTTTTTTCTGGTTGGACCATTAGACTTTTCTGAAATAGAAGTCATTTTATTTTGTATGCCAACCAGGGTAAGGACTCCTGGAATGTTCTAATTAAGTGAATATGGGCCAATGACTTCTATTCCAAAATATTTTAGTTTTGCAAGTAATGTCCCTTCCATATCTGGAAAAGAGCATTTCTAAATACATAACAGATTTCTCCTATTTTCCTTGGAAACCTTCCGCAAGCTATTTCATAATAGGTGACTTGTTACTAAAATCCATTCTGCTCCCTCAAAGCAAAACTCTCGTAAGTTCAGTTTCTTGGCCCTAAAGACCGAAGCATATGGACAGGTCTAGTACTAAGGCGTTATCTTGAAAACTTCTACATTCTTACATGTAAAGGCCCAATTTATGTGCTCTTTCCTCAAAAAGAGCATCGAGAAGTAGCTATTTTTAAATCTCATTTACTTACTGAAAAAATTGTGAAAGAGTTGTGATTTTGCTCTGAAAACACCATGATTTATACAGTGGCTGCTTAAATACTGATGATTTATTTTCTTCCAAGATAAATGTCCATCCCTACAATAGTACATTTTACAAGACTCCTGCAAGAACATTCCTGAGGAGAGAATTAAATTGTAAAAATATTTACCTCATTTCAGTATCTCTTTAAACATTTCTGTGTATGAAAATTTAATAAAAGGCAAAAGGCACTGCATTGATTTGTATATGGTAATTTGGGCAATATCCTATTATTTAATTTTTAGTATAAAAATACATTAAGATTGATCAACCCTATTTTTTTACAATAGGATATCACAATAACATATTTTTTGTGTTGAGGAAGAAGACACTAGATAGAAAACCACTCATTTCTAGAGAAGAAAAAATAGGATAGACCTCCCTTGATAATCCATGTAATGTGTTTTCACTTTAGTGAAGTGAAACTAGCATCAATTATATGTACGTTTACAGATTCCATTACTCTATACAATTTTTTTGGAAAATTCTCATTAAATGGTATAATGGCCCTGAAAATATACAATTGGCTCTTTATTATTTAATCCAGAGGTTGGCAGCACCAACCACAAAGCAGAGCCAACTACGTTGTGTCAGAAGAGGGGCACCATTAACTTCACGCTCATGGTGAGAATCATATGTGGAAAACAAATCTGGTAACAAAAACCAGGCTTGGAATGCATGTGGTGCCTGGTGTTGCTTTTACAGAAAGGTTTTTATTATAATGATTAATACTACTTTTTAAGGAGAGAAAACAGAGGAGAAAGGGAACCAAAAACACCTTTGTTGTTGGGCAAGAATAAAAGAATGCTCTTGGGCATGTGAGTGAGGGGATCCAAGACTGTGTGTGATAGATTACATAGGTGAGCAGCTTTCCTCCTGGGACTTCACACACCTCTGCCCCTCCCCAGAGAATATGTGGATATTACACATTTATAGCTGGGTTCAAACTCCAGCTCCATACCTACTAGCTTTGTGACCTTGCTAAGTTACTTTACCCCCTCTCTCTCTGCTTCTTCATTTGTAAAATAGGGTTATTAAGACTTAGATCATGGTTTTGATGTGATGATTACATAAAGTGATTTATGTAAAGCATTTAGAGTTACTGCCCAGGACACAATAAGGGCTTTATGTAATGAGATATTTTGTATTGTTACCATCAATATTTCTATTTTGAAACTTTCAATTAAACTGCCTTTCTTAACAAAGTGAAAATAGTTACTCACACACCAAATTATAATTATTGCTATCATATCTATGCAACTATGACATCACCAAACCTTTCCCACCACTTCAACCACACCCTCATTTCTTCAGGGAGCAGTTCCAGGATGCAGACATGTCAGACACAGGTATGAGCAGAACACAAGTCGTCCATGACTGAGAGTCACACAAAGTGCTGTGCGTGCAGAAAAGGAGCAATGACATCTGATTGGAGAGAATCAAGGAACACTTTGTAGAGGAAATGACTTGTGAACTAATTCTTAAAGGATGAGCTGGGGTTTGAAGAGGATAGGGTAGGGAGGAAAGAGACTACGTAGGACATGGAACCAACAGCCTGGTGTGAAAAGAGCAAGGGAGGAAGGCAGGGAAGTGAGAAGAAATGACTCCAGAGAGTTGGCCCATGCTGTGGAGTGCTGTGTGAGATACAAACGAGATGGGGCATGATGGTTAACTTGACTGGGCCATAGGGTGCTCCGACATTGGGTCAAACACTGTTTTGCGTGTGTCTGTGAGGGTGTTTCTAGATGAGATTGGCATGGTAGGCTGAGTATAAAGCAGATCACTCTCCTTATTATGGGTGGGCCTCTCCCAGTCAGCTGAAGGCCTGAAAAACAAAACGAACAGCCTCACCCTTCCTCCAGTAGGGCAGAATTCCTACTGCCTGACTGCCAGAGAGCTGGAACATCAGGTTTTTTCTTCCTTCAGACTTGAACTGAACTACTGGCTCTTCTTGGGTCTCAAGCCACCAGATTTCAGATTGGAACAACACCTTCCAGCTGCCCTAGGTCTCAAGCCCACGAACTCAGACAGGAACTACACGATTAAGCCTCTTGTCTCTCCAGTTTGCCAACTGTAGAATCGGGATTTCTTACCATAATTACAGGAACTAATTTCTTATAATAAGTAAAACAAATGAATAAATAAATCCCATCAATTCTGTTTCTCTGGAGAACCCTAACAGCTGAGAAAAATTACCCGAGTGTCCTTGTTCACGCTTGCTTGCGCACGCTGAGTCGCTTCAGTTGTGTCTGACTCTGCTACCCTGTAGAATATAGCCCGCCAGGCTCCTCTGTCCAGGGGATTCTCCAGGCAATACTGGAGTGAGTTGTCATGCCCTTCTCCAGCAGATCTTCCTGACCCAGGGATCAAACCCACGTCTCTTATGTCTCCTGCACTAACAGTCAGGTTCTTTACCACTAGCACACCTGGGAAGCCCCATCCTTGTTCACATTTCCCCCTTTTATTTGCCTTCTAAGGACAAGTCTATGATTGCACATGAATCTTTGATGTGCTGCCAGAGCTAACAGGTAAAGCTGCAAAATTAAGGGGAAAAGATGGTGGCAGATTTGAGCAGTGGCTCAAAGGCAGATGAACAAAATGAAAGAGAAGTGGACAGTTTTGAGGAAGAGTTAACAAAGAGAGATGGGGGAACGTAGCTCAGTGGGTGACTTTAGACAAAAAGCTGCACCAACAAGCATGTGGGAAAGTTTTGCTATGAGCTGTATGTGGCAGTTCCCCCTGTGCTCAGGAGGCTCCAGTGAATACCAACACTGCTTTGTGAAGTCAGATTCGTGTTTCTTTGAGATAAATCATGAGCAGGAAGTCCTTGAGGGAGCAAGCAGGTCCAGTTTTATATTAGTTGTTCAAAATAAACCCTTCAGAAAAGTCAAAACTACAAGTTGGAGAGGAAACCAACTACTCACCAGAACTATTTTCATGAAGAGCACTGTATTGACCAGGATGACATAACAGAAACCCAATAAAAAGTGGCCAAATGAGATTCTGTTCTCTCCCATGGCAATAGGTCCAGAAGTTGATGAGCAGGGCAAGTAAAGCAGCTCAATCGGAGGGTAGTCTTGCTCTTTGCCTGCTCTGCCACCTCCTCCAATGTTATAAGATGCGTCAGCCCCAAGAATCGCAGCATCTGTCGAGGCGGGAAGAAGGAGAAAGACAAAAGGGTCCTGCCAGCTGAGTCTGTCCCTTTATATCAGGAAAGCATAAGTCTCTCAAAATCACCATACAGACAACATACTGGCTCTAGGAAAAGCCTGAAAAAATTAATACTTTATCTGTTTTTTTGGTTTAAAAAAAAAAAAGACGGGGTGAATAGCTATGGGGTAGGCAAGTGGCAGCAGAGCCTGCTGCACACAAAATATTTATTTGGGAGAAATCTCTTGATAAGTCAATTCAGATAGAAGCTAAGACCTTGAGGGGACCCGAAGAAGAGCAGGGCTGTCCCGCATGAGAGGAGGAGAGGAGATGCTTAACCGCTCCCAAAGCAGACAGGAAGAGGCTAAGAGGAAGGGAGGGGAAGACATAAGATGATATTGCACAGGGCATTGTACATCATGACTTCCTCTCATATCACCATCTGAGTCCAAAATCCAGCCTATCACCTATCTGAACCTCATCATCACAGCTTAAATCAATGCTAGGGTTTTACAGTACCAGATTAGTTTCCAGACAGACCTTAAGGCTTCACACCAAGTTGTATGCTCACAGTGGGAGACTGCAGAGACTGTACACTGCATGCAGTGGGGGGCAGGAGGGTTATACTATTTCTTATGTATTCTTCAGGATTTCTATTGCTTCTTAAGTCAGTATTGGCAAGTTACACATTTCTAGGAAATAGTCTGTTTTGTCTGCATTTGCAAATTTATTGGAATAAAGTCATTCATAGCTTTGTCTTATTATTTTTTAATTTCTGCTGAATGTGCACTGTATATCTTTTTTGTTATTAACATTGTTTATTTATTAATTTTCTCTTTCTCCTCATCCTCAGTCTTGCCAAGGTTTTGTCTATTTTATCAGTCTCTCCAAAGAACCAACTTCTGGCTTTGTTGATTCTATTTTATCTTTATTTTTTCCATTCATTAATGTCTGCTCTTATCTTTATTTCTTCCCTTCTATTTTCTTTGGGTTTATTCTGCTGATCTCTTGCTATCTTAAGTTGGCTGCTTAGTTCATTAATGTTCAGCCTCTACACTTTTCTAATGTAAACATTCAAAAATAGACATTTCCTTTTGTTTTTTTGCTGTGTTTCATGAATTTTGGTTTAGCATTTTCTTTATAGTAGTTCTAGGCATTTACAAATTTACATTTTGGCTATACTGTTATTCACAAGTTACTTAGTAAATGCTTTTAAATTTCCAAATATATGAGACTCATATGGCTTTAATTTTAACTTTTCTTTGAAGAATAACATGCATATGCAAAGGACATATTATAAATGCACAATTCAGTGAATTTTTACAAACTAAATACAGCCATGTCACCAACACCGAAATAAAAAAACAGAACTTTGCCAGTGACCCAGAAGCCACTCTTTCGTTTCCTTCCACTCACTACCCCTACTCTAAGAGGAAACACTATCCTGACTTGTAACAGCATAGATCTGCCAGCTTTTGTATTTAATATAAATGAAATCATACAGTTTGTAAGCTGTTTTGTTGGATTTCTTTCATTCAAACTTATATTTGTGAGATTATCATATTGTTGCATGCAACTATAGTTTAATTGTCCTTGCTGTAGAATACTTCTTTGTTTGACTGTGCCACAAATTCTTTTTTTTATAAATGGGTTTCAGTTTTATCTGGGGACTCACTGAGGACTGTAGCCCAGGAGACAGCCTCTCAGATGGCTCTGAGGGACCTGCTCCAAAGAGGTAAGCAGGGAGACCAGCATATCTGTGAATTTGGAGAAGGGATATGTGCCATCAAACACACCTCTTGGTAGAAGGTTACTGTTAGTCACAAGGCACAGATATCTTAATAAATTATTTTAGTACTTTTGTAAATATGCAAGAAATTGATTTCATGAGATTTTCTCCTAAAAATATCTATCTGTAGGCCTGCTTTTCTAGTTTTCCCAGAGTACAGAGTGCTTCATTCTTAATCTCTGACCTGAACTCCCTTCAGGGTGAGTTGAAGGTCAGCAACTGACTGCAGTGGCTAATGACTCAATCTTTGTAAAGCTGAATGGTGAGCAACATCTTTTAGCTGGAATTGCCTAGGTGATATATAGAGAAGAATTTCTCTTCTCTTTCTCTCCATATATATATATATATACACATATATATTCATAATATTTAAAAACAAAACCATATAAATAAATATATAATATCATAATACATACACATATGGCACTTGTATGGTTTTGGTTCTTAGATTTACATCTTTGACCATTGGGAACTTTTACTAGTGTGTGCTTAAAGATTCTAAGTTTACTCATCCAAACGGCTAGCCTGTTGTCCAAATACCATTTATTAAAAAAAAATCCATCTCTTCCTGACTGATTTGAGTTTCCAGCTTTTTCATATATTTCCATATTTACTTGGATATATTTTGGGACTTTCCATTTTGTGATCATTAGTTACTCTGTTTATTTATGTGTCTATTATAAATCTTTATGTTTTAATATTGGGTAGGACCAACTCTTTCCTCATTATTGCTCTTTTATTTCTCTAGAGTTTTCCTGGATACTTTATATCCAGTTTGTGATCAAACTGTTGATCTTTAGAAAAAAACTTAATATTTTTATCCACTCTACTGTTGATGGGCACTTGGATAGTTTCCAGTTTGGGGCCATTATGATTAGTGCAGCTATGATCATTCCAGTGCATACTTTTTGTTGAACATATGTATGCATTTCCATCAGAGGAAAGGAGCTGAGGGGTCATAGCTCAGGTGTATGGTTTGGTGGTTTAGTCGCTAAATCGTGTCCAACTCTTGGTTTCTCGCGAGCCCATTGACTGTAACCTGCCAGGCTCCTCTGTCTATGGGATTCTCTGGGCAAGACTACTGGAGTGGGTTGCCATTTCCTTCTCCAGGGGATCTTCCCAACCCAGGGATAGAACTCGGGTCTCCTGCATTGCAGCTTAGGTGTATATTCAACTAACATATATTTTATCAATTCTTTAAGTTTTTGAAACTTACTTGATACTCAATTTCCCACAACCTTCTATGTGTTCATGAGAGAAATGTACATTTTATATTTTAAACTTATCAGTTGTAAAAGCTCATGTACTTATTCATTTTTCTCTGTTGTATAGTATTCTTGCCTGGAGAATCCCAGGGATGGGGGAACCTGGTGGGCTGCCGTCTATGGGGTCGCACAGAGTCGGACATGACTGAAGTGATTTAGCAGCAGCAGCAGCATTTATCAATTACTCAAATGAATGTGTTAAATTACTGCATTAAGTATGTATACTAACCCATCTATCTATCTATCTATCTATCTATAACTCATGAGTTCATACTGCTACCTCTGATTCAAATCCAACATCATGGGGTTAATTGCACCTTCATCTTCTGTCTTTCCTTATTTATATCTTCTCCAACAGTGAGAAAAAACTTGCTCTTATTATCTACATTATATTTATTTGTTCTATGCTAGTACACACACAATGTAGTTTCAGAATTGCTTACCCATACCACATGAAAAACAAATTTACTAAGTTACAGTATTATCTACAGTTATTTACATTATCCAAAGTACTGCATTCCAAAGTTTCTTATATTAGCTCTTTTCTTCCCCACCCATTTCAATATGGAAATATTCACTTATAAAATAGGTTTACTTGTAACTGTATTTTATTTTGGATTCCTGTTGACATCCTGGTTGGTTTTTTAAATTCGTCTTTGAGAGTATGTGAAACATTACTATGGTTCTAATAGAGCTATTAAAAAGATATACTCAGAGAAGTACCACTGCCTCCCCATGTCTACTACTCTATTTCCATCTCTCCCCTTTTGGCACCCCTTTCCTGCAAATCTCTTTAAATTCTGCTTTATCCTTTCTATATTATTTCTGCACAAAAGAACTGATACATTTATTTTCTATAGCTCTTTTTTTTTCTTACAAAAACATCTACTACATAATTTTGTACTTTCTATTTTTATAAGCTTCATCTTCCATTGCTTTTTCTGGTCCCATTTTGGATTAATTTTGTGATCCATTGGTTTTGTGATCCCATTTAGAGTTTTTCCCCGTTGCTTTTTGTGATGCCATTTAGAGGTTTTTTTTCCTCTTTTGCTGTGATAAGTATAACTGTTATTTCTATACTTTCAGAAGTTACCTTAAAATAACTCACATACTCTGTTAACGTCCAAAGATAATCACTGTGTCAACTTTTCTCTAAACAATCTCAAGACTTTTATAATCATAAAAATTAGTGTTTATTGGATGTCTGCTATTTGTTAAGCACTGTTCTAAGCACTTTACTTATGACAAGCCACTTAAGGCCTAAGAGGTTGAGTTATTTGCCCAAGGTATACATTATCTGTGTACCTTTATTACACAGATAATAAATCCTGAGACTGGGATTTAAACCCAGACAGTCTGGTTCCATATTCTAGGCTCTTGAACACTATTGCTTTGTGTAACCTGGAACACTTGAATTAGGATCACTCTCCTCCCATCTTACATGTTATTCCCATCTACTGTTGTTATTTAGTTTCTTTTATTAGTTCACAATTCCTTATTGCATCTTATACCTTCCTTTGGAGAATATTTTCCTTGACCCTGAAGCACGTATCTTTAGAAGTACTGTTAGTATATATCAAAGGTAAAACTTTTCAATTTATATTTGTCAGAAATGGTATTTATTTAATGATAACTTAGCTGAAGTAGACAGTTATTTTATCTAAACACTCTGAATATATGACTCCATTGTTTTCTGGTTTCCATGTCAGAAATTAGAAGTCTGCTCTAAGTGTAAATGCCGTATCCTTTCTATGTAAATTGTCTTTTTTTCTCTGCTTGCCCTTTATAAACTTCTTTTTGTCTTTAGAGTTCTATGATTTCAACAAGACACATTCAATTGTGAATTACTTTTTAAAGTCCTGCTTGGGATTCACTGTGTACTCTGAGTCTGAAGATTTATGTCTTCAACAATTCTGAAAAATCATTAGAATCTCTTTGAATAATGTGTCTCTCCAATTCTCTCTGTTCTTCCCTTCTGGAACTCCAGTTAGATGGCTATTAGACCTTCTCAAGCATATGTGCTCAGTCATGTCCAACTCTACGCGACAACATGGACTTAAGCCCTCCAGGCTCCTCAGTCCATAGAATTTTCTGGGCAAGAATACTGGAGAGGGTTGTCATTTCCTCCTCCAAGAGCCCTTCCCAACCTACGGATTGAACCTGCATCAAGAGATGCATAAGAATGTCTCCTGCATTGGCAGTTGGATTCTTTACCACTGTGCCACCTGGGAATCCCTGATTAGACCTCATTCTACCCTTACTGATTGGTATTTTTATCTTCGAATAAGGTATTATTATGATTAATTTATTCATTCAATGCTTCATTGTCTCAGTGAAACAATATTTCATTTATCGCTTCATATCCTTAAAAGTCAATTTTATTTCTTTTCCTCTAATTTACATGTGTATGAATGTGGCTGATTGGTTTGATGATATTTTCTGTTTTTAAGGGCTTTCTATATAATTTTCAAAGAAAATTAGCCATTGTTAGTCTTTTTAAAATCTATTTTTCTCAACTGATCAATTTTTCTTTTGGCTTTGTTTATGGTATCTTTTACAGCACAATTTTAAACTAACATATAATCAGATCTACCAGTTTTTACATTATGGGTTTTTGATCTGGGATATTGTTTTAAAAGACCTTCTCCATTCCAATTCATTTAAAAAATGCTTTTGTCTTATACTTTTATGATTTTAATTTGTATTTTTAAATAGTAGATCCATTTAGAATTTATTTTGGTAAAAAGAGTAAATTTATATCTAGATTTTTTTCTTAAATATCTAACCAATTACCTGAAAGCCATTCATCCTTTCATTCATCAAGTAAACTCTTTCATCCTATTTATTTTAAGGCTCCTTTTTTTATATAATACCTATGTATTAGGATTGATTTTTGAGTTCTTGTTTTTGCTCCACTGATAAATTCATTTGTGAGTGTCAGTGGTATTAATTAGTATAGTTTTATAATATTTTTGAAATATCTGTCAGGCCTGGTTCCCCCCATCACTTATTACTCTTAATTTTTCATAATTTAACTAGACTCACACAATACATTTTAACTAGTGACTTTAGACTCAGCCTATCTAGTTTTAAAAAACAATGAATATTAGCACTGTGTTGCAATTAATTGCTTAAATATCTTTCCCCATTATGAGACTATAAACCCCATCATGCCATAATCGAACATAAAGTACATAGTTAAGTACTCAATACTGGAGAAGGAAACAACCACCCACTCCAGTATTCTTGCCTGGGAAATCCCATGGACAGAGGAGCCTGGTGGGCTGCAGCCCACAGGGTTGCAAGAGTTGGATACGACTTAGTGATTAAACCACCCACCACCACCAAGTACGTGCATGCTAAGTAGCTTCAGGCATGCCTGACTCTGTGCAACCCTGTGGACTGTATTCTGCCAGGCTCCTCTGTCCATGGGACTTCCCAGGCAAGAATACTAGAGTGCAAGGTTGCCATGCTTTCATCCAGGGAATCTTCCTGATCCAGGGATCGAACTCATGTCTCTTGTGTCTTCTCTATAGCCAGTGGATTCTTTACCCCTGAGCTCCCAGAGAAGCCTGTCTCACATTGTACAGAAAGTCAATTTGAGATGGATTATAAACTTAAATATGAAGGAGAAACCAACAGAAATTCTAATTTCTTAAAACTTCTTCCTTGACACATGTTATTTAGTAGTGTGCTGTTTAATCTCCAAATATTTTAGAATTTTTCAGATATCTTTCTGTTTTTATTTCTGGTTTAATTCCATTGTCGTCTAAGGAACATACTAACATACTTTGTATGATTTCTATTATTTTTCGTTTGTTCAGGTGTGTTTTCTGGTCCAGAATGTGGTCTGTTTTGATGACTGCTTCATGTGAACTTGAGAAGAATGTGTATTCTGCTGTTGTTGGATGGAGTACTCTGTAAATGTCAATATTAGATCAAGATGATTGGCAGCACTCTTCAGTTCAATGATATTCTTACTGATTTTTCTGCCTTCTTGATCTATCAGTTACTAAAAGGAGATTGTTGAAGTCTCCAGCTAAAATGGAGGGGAATCATTCTATAATCCTACAATTTAGTGTCAGTCTTTTCAAAAAAACCTGTGTTCCTGAGTTGTGACCTTATTTTTCCCTATAGGTGAGACAGAAAGGCTAGAGGAAACTGA
Source organism: Cervus canadensis (assembly GCF_019320065.1). Lineage (NCBI taxonomy): Eukaryota > Metazoa > Chordata > Mammalia > Artiodactyla > Cervidae > Cervus > Cervus canadensis. Next base: position 67,865,365 of record NC_057391.1, read on the forward strand.
AGCTGGGTAATTTTCCTTTCCCCACTTCAGACAAAGTTCTGATAATCTTTTCTGTTGCTAAGTAGGCCTTTGTTAAGGAGATTGCTCTAGGTGTATTTCAATTGCTTTTCTCATGTCCCTAGCAGAAACATGAAGGCTTTTCTTGGTTTTTTCACTCTAAGTAGCTGGTGAAATTCCTGGACATAATACTCATAAAAGTATGGGGGCTTTCCAGGACTGCATCAAACCAAAGAGCTTCTGCGTATCTTTTGAAAATAAAAAATATGAGGAAGAAACATGCAGAATAGAAAAAAATTAAATTAAGTTTTAAAAAGAATTGTAAAAGTTTCATGGAATCAAAAAAGTCCCCCAGAAGCCAAGGCAACTTCAAGAAATAACAAAGCTAGAAGCATCACACTTCCTGGTTTCAACATATACTACAAAGATACAGTAATCAAAACAGTACAGTATTGTCATTAAAAACAGACTCATAGACCAATAGAACAGAATCAAGAGTCCAGAAATGAACTCATGCATATTGTAGGGGAGGAAAATTTGCCACCCCAAAATGTATCTCTTTAGCATGTGGATTATTTCAAGTTGAGAACAATCAAGGCCCAAAAGACTCAGGAAGAAGCTTTGACTTTCCCTTTAACTGCCTGAAAGAATTTAGATAGAAGACATTTTCCAGGAAGGGAGATATCATCATAGATGACTATGGTGTGAGCTTGGTATAGTAGGTAGGAAAGAACCTAGCAAAAGTTGCTAAAATTTCTCTCTGTGACCCATTGTCTTTACCTGGCCAAGCAAACATTTGTTTACCAAACACTTGCTTTTCCATCTCCATGTGAATTGCCATCCTCACCTTTGTAGTCCCAAACCACTATCCCCATCATCCCTGTTTGTCTTTAGCTAAAGACTGGGTTTAAGGTGAGGATTTTGGCCATTTTGACAAATTACTCAGTCTTCCTGGGTCTCTCCTATGTGTTCATGTTACCAAACTTTTGTTTGATTTTCTTCTGCTAATCTGTCTCATAGCAACTTAATTCTTAGACCAGCCAGGAAAACCTTTAAGGTAGAGGAAAATTTCCTCCTCAACAATGCACAGTCAAGTAATACTTTGAAAATGGAGCCAAGAATACTCAAGGGGTATAAGATAGTCTCTTTAGTAAACAGTTGTGGGGAAACTGGATACCTGTATGCAAAAGAATAAAATTGGACTAAGTTTGGGCAACCATGAGTAAAGTTACTATAAACATCTGTGTGCAAGTTTCTATGTGAACATAAGTTTCACCACTTACGATTTGGGAAAATATCGAAGAGTTCAACTCCTGGATTACATGGCAAGAATATGTTTAGCTTTGTAATAAACTACCAACTGTCTTCCAAAGTGTCTTTACCATTTTGCATCCTCACCAGCAAGGAATGAGAGTTCTTGGTCCACATCCTCACCAGCACTTGGTGTTGTCAGTGTTTTGGATTTTGGCCATGGTAACAGGTAAATAGTTGTTTCTCACTGCTGCTTTAATTTGCAATTGTCTAACAATGCAGGATATCGAGTATTTTTTTCATATGCTTATTTGCCATCTGTATCTCTTCTGTGGTGAAATCTCTAGTCCATTTTTTAAATGAGTGCTTTGTTTTCTTACTGTTGAGTTTTAAGAGCTCTTCATATGTTTTGGATAATAGTTCTTTATCAGATAGATTTTGCAAATACATTCTCCCAGTCTGTAGCTTGACTTTTTCTCTTGATAGTGTCTTTTGCAGAGCATGTATGCTTTTTTAAAATAAAAATCATGTAACAAGCATTCCTCACATTACTATAAATATCTTAAAATTTTTTAATTGTGGTAAAATATGTATAATATAAAATTTACCATTTTAACCATTTTTATGTTACAATTCAGTGACAATAAGTACATTCACATTATTGTGCAACTATTGTCACTATCTGTCTCTGGAACGTTTTCATCTTCCCACACTGAAACTCTACCCTCTTCAGAATAACTACCCACTATCCCCCAGCAACCACCATTCTGCTTTCTGTCTCCATGAATTTTACTACTCTAGGTACCTCATATAAGTGAAATATGTAATATTTGTCATTTTAGGAAAAACATTTTAACCTTACAATTTTATTCAATGATGACATAATATTAAATATACATTGCTTATTGACTCATTTCCTATTTGTAAATGTGTTCATTGTGATTCTAATTTTTGCTTCAGTGCATTATATGTTTTATGCAACAGTATACACTTAGAATAGATTCCTGGTAGTGGAATTACTGAAAATGAAGTGTATGAGTATTTTTAAGAAACTTCATACAGTTTTCCAACTTACTTAGCAAAAGAATCTTATCAATTCATGCATTCCAAAGTAATGAAAGATAGTACCTATCTCACTATGTTCTAGTAAGTTCTTACTAGTATTATAATCTTCTGAAGTCTATGCAAATCAGGAAAAGGAAAAAAGCATCCTTTATCATACACCTATAACACTTGTAAGACTGACGAATTTTTCACTTTTATTAGTTGAACTCTTTTTTATGGAATATTTGTCCATATCTTTTCTCCAAGTTCCTAACGTATTCTTAATAATTTTCTCATAAATTTATATAAAGCTCTTTATAGAACAAAATTAACAATCTTTTATCTATCATATTTTCTGTATTTTCTCAGCATGTTTGCTTTTAAATTTTTGTTTCTTTTTTGACAGAGTGGTTTCCAGGAATTTTTAAAAATGGGATACACTTAGAAGAAAGAAGAAGAGTTATGGTGAACTTCAGAATTCTCTTACAGGCGTGTGACTACACAGGACATTAATTATTCATCCCTAAAGGAGTCAAATCTCCAAGACTAAGCTTTCTGCAACTAAGCCAATGCTTTTGCATAATATTTAAAAGCAAATTGGCAATTAACCTTGGAAAATAGAGCAATGATGTAAGATGACCTTTGCAATAAACACTGTTTAAAAGTCAGGTGGCTGCAGTCAGCTCCAGCTGGAACTGCTCTGTAACGTGTGTATTAATTACTCTCTATTGTTTTCAAAGCCAAATACAGCTAAAGGTCATTACTAATTTGTACCAAAGATTTCAGAGCAACGTACAGACCATAACCAAGATATACAACTTTTATGTTGTGAAACAAAGGCCAAACAGGTTGAACTGTCACTGTTTTCCATATAGGGAACCTTGTTTTTCTTAATCTATGCTTTAAGAAGAAGCATCTGTCCTTGGTAGGCCAGATAACAGAGTTTAGAGGAGACAAAAAAAGACCCTAAACGTAGAAAATATAAAATTATTACAACTGTGAGCAAGACACAAATAACCCTAGGACATTTGTTTATGCACCTGGGCCTTTATGAAAACTAGAGGAAAAGAAAAGGTGCATTTGTTGTGACAGTAACACTCCACTTTGCTTTGCAAGGGGAGGGAGTCCTACCAGGGTTTCTCTGCCCACACCTGACATGCAAGGGCATTTTGCAAAAGAAATCAGTGAGGATGAAAATTCAAGCCATTCAATGTCTGCATCACTCAAAAGGCAAAACTAGTCTCAGCTTCCTCTTCTACCCAAATTGGAATGAAGATTATAAGTCTGTGGGTTTACGGAGGACAAGATGAATGGTCCTGTCACAACCATAGTCCTCACAGTTTCTGAGATCTAAGAGTATAAACTAAGTCCTAGCCAGACTTATAGCTGTTCCATAAGCCCAGGGTTTATAAAGTTACAAAACTGAAAAGATTTCACCTTTATGCCAAACACTCAACAGGAAAAGATGGACTGATTTGGTTTTTTGTAACAATACTAAAATATTTGCTTTTATGTCATCATTTAAAAATCAGTTTTCACATAGATATATTATCTTATCAATTCATTCGAACCCTGCCACCATACTGGGTGCAGGCCATCTCTGTGTCTACAATGTGTGAAAGTGAAAGTCGCTCAGTCGCGTCCAACTCTTTGTGACCCCGTGGACTATTCAGTCCATGAAATCCTCCAGGCCAGAGTACTGGAGTGGGTAGCCTTTCCCTTCTCCAGGGGATCTTCCCTACCCAGGAATCGAACCGGGGTCGCAGGCAGATTGTTTACCAACTGAGCTCAATAAATGCTTTTTTAAATAAATGCATACCTCCTTCTTCAAAATTGACCACAAGAACTGGTCAGCCATCACATCTGAAATGTAAAGAAGTAACAGTGGTTTATTTCTTGATAAGTTACACACACAAAGCAGCATGATGCATTAGGTGAAAAGAGTTAATTATACTTTATTAAATAAGTCACATCAGTTACCATACCTTTTCTGCACTTAAGCCCAACCAATTCTATTTTTTAATGCTGTAACAAAATCTTATGAAATAATTATTATTAAAACCAGGTAAGTACAGAGCACAGAATCTAGCCCATCAGTTATCCCTAGGTTGGCTAGATGGTCATGGGGAAATGGGTAGTATTTGGAAGTTCAGGAGTATGACGTGATGCTCTATCAAGATTTGCCTCAGTGATACAAGGAGGGTCCAGGAGACACTATCAGAGATCTCTGCCATCCTGCTCTGCCCCAAACCCATAATTCTAGAAGCATAAAATTGAACATGGGAGTTTAAAACAATGTCAGTAGGCAAAATGTGCCTAAGAAAGAACACACGTTGAGAAAATCAAGGAATCCTATGCCAAAAATGTGGGCTGCTGCTGCTAAGTCACTTCAGTTGTGTCCAACTCTGTGCAACCGCATAGACGGCAGCCTACCAGACTCCCCCATCCCTGGGATTCTCCAGGCAAGAACACTGGAGTGTGTTGCCATTTCCTTCTCCAATGCATGAAAGTGAAAAGTGAAAGTGAAGTCGCTCAGTGGTGTCTGACTCTTAGTGACCCCATGGACTGTAGCCTATCAGGCTCCTCCATCCATGGGATTTTCCAGGCAAGAGTACTGGAGTAAGTCATCATTGCCTTCTCCAAAAATGTGGGCAAGATAGTATAAAGACACCAAGTGCCTGAATGAAAAATATTAATGTAGGATCATACACAGTATCCACTTCAAGACAAACAAATGAGAAAGTATTGGATACTTGGGATTGAGAAACTGAGACCACCAACAAAAATTACTTTGTGTTACCATTTATTTTTTTCAGTACTTCTTCCATGGCCCTTTAATTTTTCCCATTGTACTATAATATTCATAGGTTTGTCTCTCCCACTGGAATTTTAGCTCCTGGCATGTACATGGAAACACTGAAGATGATTTTTTTTTAAGCATTCTTGAAGGAATAAATTCATTTTACTTTTATGTTATTCCTATTCCCTCCTTTATTTTTTTTTAAGAACTTAACTGTTTTATTTATTTATTTTATTTTATTTTTGGCCATGCCATGCAGCATGCAGGATCCTATTCCCTGACCAGGTATGGAACCCCTACCCCCTGCACTGGAAGTGTGGAGCCCTAACCATTGGACCACCAGGGGAAGTCCCCCTCCTTTATCCTTTAACTTCCTTTTTTTACTTTTACCCTTGTGAGGATAGAAATCAAAACACCTTAAAAAAAAAAAAAAAGAAAGAAATCAAAACACCTGTGGTCCGGTCCCGGATCTGATACTCACTCTCTGGATCACTGTATAACCTATCAAAAAAATAAAACTAATAACAATTGCCCTTCTCTAAATCACTGACAGAAATAGCAAATAAATTCTAGTGAAATCACACATGAAAAATCGATCAATAGAAAGAAATCAGCTAAATCAGCAATATTGTGTTTTGATCATTTTTATTAACTGACAACCATAGACTGGTCTGCAAAACTAAGAAACAATTAGGAAAACTTAGACGTGAATAAATAGGTGCAACAAGGGAAAAGTGATGAATTGTCAAGGGTTATCAAAGGACCAGTTAGTACACCAACAACTTCTCTTCTTTTCCCAGTTAAAAATCTAATATTACTCAAGGGGTTTTCTGAGAGGTTAAGTAAAACTAATCCCAGATTGGACAGCTGACCACAGAATATGTCTGAGTTAACCAAAGGCTCTGAAGGAGTTATAGCCCTTTAAGAAACCAAATTACTTACAGAAGCAACATTTTACAGACTTTCTTTAAAATAGGATTAAAAATAACATCTCCTTTACCACCACCACTCCCTCCCCACCAGCTTACCTCATTCTGTTCTAAGCCTAAAATATACTTGGAATCTGACTCTTCAGAAAATGTTAATAGTTCTCTAGTGACTTTCTCTAATGGGGTAGACAGAGGCATTATTGCTTAGAAATTGCAAGATTGCAATTCTAGGGCAAACCCCTTCAATAGGAAGTTGACCTAACTAGTAACTGGTAAATATGCATCATGAAAAAGAGAAACTGTAATAATAAGAGAAAAAGAAGGCCTATTTGGCTCAAAACAGTCATAGCTACTGCCAGAATTCCTCCACATTTGCAATAAAAAAATTAAAAGCAGGGAAAAATTAACTGCTTTCCTGTAAAAATGAACCTGCTCATTTGTGAAACAAATAAAACAAAACTTTATTTTGGTTTATGTGAGTCGTTGCTGCTCATAGGTATTATAGCTGTGAAATGTTTGCATATGCTATAGCAATAACACGTCTACATAAAAAGTCCAAAAGTGAACTAACTACCTTTTTATATCAAACTAATAGACTTGCACTGTTCTCTCATCTGAGCTCAGACTTTAACATTAAACTGCACTCTTGACATCACTTCTTGCGTGTCTCAAAGGCACCTTAAACTCAAATTCATTGTGCCCCAAACCAAAGTGATTATTTCTTTCACTCCTCAAAATTTGGTCCTCTTCCAGGGATCCCTGAGTGAATTAATCCACCATCCAACCAGTTCTACCAGTCAGAAACCTATCATGTTTGACACTGTCTTCTTATCCTACTGTACTCAGTTCATCACAAAGTCCTGTCCATTTTATCTCTTCAATGTATTTCAGATCATCTACTCCCTTCCATCTCCACCACCACTACCACCCTTAACCCACTATCTCTCTCAAGGACCACAGCAGTGGCCTCCAAACAGAGCTAAGTACCTCCACTCTGGTTCCTTCCAGCATGTGCTCCACATTTAGGCCAAATAATCATTTCAGAACACAAAACCCATCATGTCACATGCATATTCTGTTTAAAATCCTTAGATGTCTCCCCATTGCTCTTGGGATCAGGATAAAATTCCTTAGGATAGCCTCAATATCCTGCATGATCTGATCTCCACTCACCTCACCAGCCCCAATTCACACCATAATCACTCTTGCAAAGGTAGTAGTACCTCCAGGCATAATCTCTAAAAGTGACAACTTTCCAACAATTTCCTTTTAGATAATTTATAGACAAGGCAGTCATTATGACTTATAAAATAATGTTGGGGGGGGGAAGACCAAAAGAAACAGAAAAAGTATGTGCTTGCTCCAAACTTGACGCAGCTGGCCTGAAGTACAACCCCCACCGCCCACCTCACACACACACACACACACACACACACACACACACACACACACACACACACACACACACACACACACAGATGTTAGAAAACAACTGCACCTCTGCTCTTTCTGTTTTTGCTCCAGCCATGTTGCCTCCCTCCTCGGCACCTTGGGGATCAGCTAGGATTCAAACGTTTATCTGATTTCTAAGGCAGTACACTTGCCGCCATTTCATCCTGTCTCACAAGAACAGTTTCTCCATGTAAATTTTAACGTTATAATAAGAAATCTTAAGCATACTTAAGATTCAGTATTTTTAGGAAAAGCTGAAAATATGCTCTATGCTCTATTCTCTTTTTAGTGAAAAATTTTAAACACACACAAAAATAGAGAAACCAGACAATGAACTCCCATATCCAAATCACTCACATTCAAGAATTACCAACATTTTGTGATTATATCATCTATTCTTTTGTTTGCTTTTCTTTGTGAAAGCATTTTAAATAAAACCTAAGAAAGCACATCATTTTATCCCCACGTGCTTGAATATGCTCTCCTAGAAAATATGGACACCTTCTTATGTAACCACTAAGCCATTATCATATTTAACAAAATTAATAATTCTTTGTTATCATCTAACATATAGTCTATGATCAAATTTCCATCATTATTTCAAAAATTTCTTTTTATATAGTTGGTGAATCAGGATCCAAACAAGTTCCACAAATTGCATTTAGTTGTCCTGTCTCTTAATTTTCTCATTCCCCCACCTCATGCCATTGACTTATTGAAGAAAGCAGGTTAATTGTCCTATAGAATATCCAAAATTCCAGATTTATCTATTTGATTCCATGAGGTAGCATTTTAACTTGTCCCTCTCTTCCTTTATTTCCTGTATATTGGATGTTAGTTCTAAATCCTTGATTAGACTCAGGTTCAACTTTTTGGCAAGAATATTTTTTAAGTAATGCTATGTACTTTAAATTGCATTTTATCAAGAAGTTCACAGGGCTCATTGTTCCATTTTTAATAATACTTACTATCATTTTCTTTTTACTTTTATTTATGAAAATTGATAAGCCCAACAGATACTGACCAAATACATACTAGGTATTTCCAAGTGAACTTCCAGGTTCTGGGCATAAAGAAGTAAACATGACAGCAAGCTACCTGCTATCATGAAGCTTTTCACCTATTATTTTAATGATTGATAGGCAGATTCATTTTAATGTTAGTGTTCACTAATGAATTTTACATACAGCTATGTATGTATAGACATACATATTTTTATATTTGCATGTATGTGTGTAAGTACATAGTCTTCATCTATTCCTCATACTTATTAGGTCTTGACTGACTTTTTCTGCCTTTTCATACTGTTTATGGGGTTCTCAGGGCAAGAATACTGAAGCAGTTTGCCATTTTCTTCTCCAGTGGACCACATCTTGTCAGAACTCTCCGCCATGACCTGTCCGTCTTGGGTGGCCTTATGCAGCATGGTTCATAGTTTCATTGAGTTAGACAAGGCTGTGGTCCATGTGATCAGTTTGATTAGTTTTCTGTGATTGTGGTTTTCATTCTGTCTGCCCTCTGATGGATAAGAGGCTTATGGAAGCTTCCTGATGAAAGAGACTGGCTGAGGGGGCTTTAGCTTCAGCTGAAGCTGATGGGCAGGGCCTTGCTCAGTAAATCTTTAATCCAATTTTCTGTTGATGGGCGGGGCTGTGTTCCCTCCCTGTTATTTGACATGAAGCCAAACTATGGTGGAGATAGTGAAGATAATGGCGACCTCCTTCCAAAGGTCCTGTGCGTGCACTGTGCACTCAGTGCCCCCGACCCTGCAGCAGGGCATCACTGACCCACACCTCCACCAGAGACTCCTGGACACTCACTGGCAAGTCTGGGCCAGTCTCTTATGAGGTCACTGCTCCTTTCTCCTGGGTCCTCGTGCGCACAAGGTTTTGTTTGTGCCCTCCAAGAGCCCGTTTTCCCAGTCCTGTGTAAGTTTTTGGTGGCTTTATGGTGGGGTTAATGGAGACCTCCTCCAAGAGGGCTTATGCCATACCCAGGTCTGCTGCACCCAGAGCCCCTGCCCTTGTGGCAGGCCACTGCTGACCCGTACCTCTGCAGGAGACACTCAAACACTCAAAGGCAGGTTTGGCTCAGTCTCTGTGGGGTGCCCTGGTGCACACAAGGTTTTGTTTGAGCCCTCCAAGCATCTCTGGCGGGTATGGGGTTTGAGTCTGAATGTGATTTTGCCCTTCCTACCATCTTGCTGGGGCTTCTCCTTTGCCCCTGGGCATGGGATATCTTTTTTTGGTGGGATCCAATGTTCTCCTGTTGATGGTTGTTCAGCAGCAAGTTGTAATTTTGGAGTTCTCTCAGGAGAAGATGAGTGCACATCCTTCTACTCTGCCATCTTCTTTTTGTTTTTGTTTTTTTCATTTATTTTTATTAGTTGGAGGCTAATTACTTTACAATATTGTAGTGGTTTTTGTCATACATTGACATGAATCAGACATGGATTTACATGTATTCCCCATCCCGAACCCCCCTCCTACCTCCCTCTCCACCCGATTCCTCTGGGTCTTCCCAGTGCACCAGGCCCGAGCACTTGTCTCAGGCATCCAGCCTGGGCTGGTGATCTGTTTCACCCTAGATAATATAGATGTTTCGATGCTGTTCTCTCGAAACATCCCACCCTCGCCTCCTCCCACAGAGTCCAAAATTCTGTTCTGTACATCTGTGTCTCTTTTACTCTGCCATCTTCTAAAGGTCCATCTACTCAAAGCTATGATTTTTCCAGTAGTCGTGTATGGATGTGAGAGTTGGACTATAAAGAAAGCTGAGTGCCAAAAAATTGATGCAAAAATTTGAACTATGATGTTGGAGAAGACTCTTGAGAGTCCCTTGGACTGCAAGGAGATCCAACCAGTCCATCCTAAAGGAGATCAGTCCTGGGTGTTCTTTGGAAGGACTGATGCTGAAGCTGAAGCTCCAATACTTTGGCCACCTGATGCAAAGATCTGACTCATTTGAAAAGACCCTGATGCCGGGAAAGATTGAAGGCGGGAAGAGAAGGGGGCGACAGAGGATGAGATGGTTGAATGGCATCACCAACTCAATGGACATGAGTTTGAGCAAGCTCCAGGAGTTGGTGATGGACAAGGAAGCCTGGCACCCTGCAGACCATGGGGTTGCAAAGAGTCAGACTTGGTTGAATGACTGAACTAAACTCACTGACTTTTGCAGTATCTACCTAGGCCATGACTCAAATCCCCTTCAGTGAGGATTGCTCCTCCCCTACAGTTGTACTAAATGATCTTGACCCCTTGACCATAGCTGATTTAACTCGGAGTAGATCCCTGACAAGATAGCCAATCATGATCTCTCTCCTAAGAATATGAACACAGAGGGAATGGTGGCCTGGGCTCTGACAGCTTTCTAACTTCCAGTTATCTCCTTTCTTGGAACTTAAATGACAAATAAATAACTTCATCTTGGATTTCATAATCTATCCCTGTTTCTTTCCTTTTCTTTTTGGCTAAGCTATTTCCTGTTATTTTCTGTTACTGGCAATCAAAACAACTTTAAGATATTAACTGTAACACATTGTGTGAGAAAGATCAGATGTCATTGTCAAATTATTTTTTCTTTCTTTTCAGATGAAAACTTTCTTAATGCTTTTCAACACAAGATTTTTGGCCAGCCCTGTGTGTAAATGAAGTAAGCTTCAGACCACTGAGTTGATTGGTGGTTACTACATTCAAGTGGGCTTCTCAGATGGTTCAGTGGTAAAGAATCCGCCTGCCAATGCAGGAGAATCAGGAGGCGTGGGTTGGATCCCTGGGTCAGGAAGATCCCCTGGAGAAGGAAAGGGCAATCCATTCCAGTGTTCTTGCCTGGGAAATCCCATGGACAGAAGAGCCTGGCAGGCTATAGACCATGGGGTGGCAAAGAGTTAGACACTACTGAGCAACTAAACAACAACAACAATAAACCACTAAAGGACACTGAGTACAGAGTATATTTCTCAGTATTATTTCTTATAACTGTATGTGAGTTACAATTATCTCAAAATAAAAAGTTTACTAAAAATTGAAAAAAAAATTTTTTTTCAATAAAAAGTGAAAGTGAGACCATGTCTATAATTTTTCCTTGAGATGTTAAAAGTCAAGAAAAAGAAGGACTATTTTGTGATGAAATGGTTGTCTATATCCAGTATAAACTCACCATTCTAACTCATTGTCAGGCCAAACAAAAACTCATTTTCACAGAATTAAAGTAAGAGTATTCAAGGACTTGAATAGGAAAACTACCCACTTCCTTTCTGTCTGGTAAGTTACTCTTCCTCTTTCTCAAGAGATTGAATTTGTAGAGCCCTAGGTTCTCCCACATAAACCTTCATGGGTGTCACTGGAAGATTTGAGACATATACACAAGAGAAGGTGAAAAGATGAGAGGAAGAAAGGCAAATGAAAGATGGAAGGAATTAGGGAAAAGGAAAGGAGAAAAAAGAAAGGGTTTTGTAAAAAAAATAAAAATAAAAAACATATTGAAGAGATTGGCTGACACTACCTTAGCCAACCAATCAATGTTAGTGTCACTAAAAGCAAGACATCCTGACAGTATATGCCCTAGAACGTGATGTAATTAGGAATCACACCCTACCGCCTGAATCTAATAAAGTCTTTGGCTCTATCACTTTATCAGTTCAGTTCAGTTCAGTTCAGTCACTCAGTCCTGTCCGACTCTTTGTGACCCCATGAATCGCAGCATGTCAGGCCTCCCTGTCCATCACCAGCTCCCGAAGTTTACCCAAACTCATGTCCATCGAGTCGGTGATGCCATCCAGCCATCTCAGCCTCTGTTGTCCCGTTCTCCTACTGCCCCCAATCCCTCCCAGAATCAGGGTCTTTTTCAATGAGTCAACTCTTCGCATGAGGTGGCCAAAGTATTGGAGTTTCAGCTTCAGCATCAGTCCTTCCAATGAACACCCAGGACTGATCTCTTTTAGGATAAACTAGTTGAATCTCCTTGCAGTTCAAGGGACTCTCAAGAGTCTTCTCCAACATCATAGTTCAAAAGCATTAATTCTTCAGCGCTCAGCTTTCTTCACAGTCCAACTCTCACATCCATACATGACCACTGGAAAAACTGTAGCCTTGACTAGACGGACCTGTGTTGGCAAAGTAATGTCTCTGTTCTTTAATATAGGGGCTAGTAAAACAGGAAACTGTAGAACCACACTGCAAAGAAACAGACAGCCAAATCCAGGATATAGGATATTCTACGGGATGAGTAACAGCATCTTAGATAGAGTCCTTTGAGAAACAGATGCTGAGACAGAAAGTCATGTACAAGAGATTTATTAGAGAGTGATCTCAGGGGAAACCCTTACAAAGAAGAAAGGCAAACAGGACTGGGAAAAGGAAGAAGCTAAACTGCAGTGCAGTTGCAATGGAGAACTTGGCCAATCCCTCAGGGAGCTCTGGCCCTTCAGAGATAGAAGTAAGAAGGTCATGCCTTTGTACTCTTGCAAGAACCTTGTTCATACATGCTATGTGAGAAAGAGGGGCCAGTGCACAGTAGAGGACAGCGTGGAAATCTGGCCACTTGCTTATGCAGCTTATTGTGCTCTCTCATCTATTTGTGCCCAGTCCTCGATGCACTGCTTCCCATTTATAATGGGTTGCTGCTGGGCCCTCATGACCTTCTGACACAGTGGCTCTGACAAAATCCAGTCCTGGCCACAAGGTCTTTAGATGCTCCAGCACAACTGGGCCCAATAGCTTATGAGGAGCTGTTCCATGAATGATGTGTAGTTCTTTGCTGCAAAAGATGTGGCCTTCAGCTGGAATCCTGGGATTCATGTAGCAATTTCTATCGAGCTTGCCATGCACTCCCCATGGCATCTTTTGCTACTAAAGATACCTCTATCTACATGACATATGGCCCAAGCAGCTGAGCTACGTTTATCATGGTCTGGACCTGCTGCAGATCCCTTTCCTTCTCTGGGTCCCAATCAAATCAGGAAACCTTCCATGTCACTCAGCAAATGGGTCAAAGCAGTATTCCTAAGTATATAATATTCTGCCTCTGAGAACTTAAAGTGATCTACCAAGTGTCTGCTTTCTTCTCAGTGGTGGGAAGTTAGAGATAATATAATTTGTGTTTTACTTTGAAAGGAATATTCTGACATGCCCCCATACTATTAGAATCCTTAAAATTTCATTGAGGTGATAGACCTTTTGAATATCTGTAGGCCTTATCGCCAACCTTCTGGAACATAGTTGTCTTAAGGTTTCTAAGGACTTGCCACTTATTTTTCATTCAATCCAGTTAACATGTCATCAATATAGTGTGCCAGTGTGATGTTCTAAAGAATGCCTATTGATTGAGGCCCTTCCACCTATCCTATGTGTTGTGTTATAAGGCAGAGGCCTCTGAATCTTCTTCAAGCAAGGGAACAGTGTTAGCTCTTAAAAAAGAGGAGTTGACCATTTTTGTAAGGTCAAAAGGGTTTAGAAGAATCTCGTAATTCACCATTGCCTACTGCATTGATCTAGTTGTCCTGGGCTCCAGTCTCAGAGTCCTATCAGAGTCCCAATCAGGCCCTGGCCTTTGGTCAGCACACTGACAGGATTGAAAATTCAATCTTCTCCAGAGTTTTGTTGTTCAGGACCTGATCATCAGCTTCCTTTGCCTTTTAGCTGCAAGGGATAAAAATCCCTTTCTAGGCTGCCAAGGAAGCCCTTTGGTGATTAATCACAGACTTCTATTGTCTTTTTCCCAAGGCATCAATAATCCTCAACAACAGCCATCCAAGCTCTCAATCTTTATGCTTCCCACATTTCACAAACCCATTGAATGCTTGTACTGCTGTCCTCGCCACTGTTTTATCTTCCATATCATCCCATTCCAGCTCACCATGAGTAAAGATTTCAAAAACTGCACCTCTACACTACACCAGTGTTATCCCTATTCGACTTACCACCAGTCATTGTATTTGTATCACAAGCTGAGAGGCAGGTCATCCAGCTCTGAAATCCCATTTTAGATTCTGCTTATTAGAGACATCCTGTTATCAGTTGTCTAGGTCAGGTTTCCTCGGAATAGACTCTGACGTGGAGATTTGATTTCAGGAATTTTCCTGGGGAGTAGCCCCAGGAACACACCTGAAAGGGAGTGAGGAAATAAGAAAGGGCAGAAGAAGAAATTGATGCGTGATGTAGTCACAACTGAGGTCCCAGCCAATCTTACAGGGAGCTCTGGAATTGAGGCGATCCTTCAGAGTTGTCGTGAAGCAAGAGGGCCAAGACTTTTTGCCCTCTAAACAGCCAGTCTTAGACATATGCTGTGGACTTGTGGACCTTCAGCAGCCCACACTCCTAGTGGTGACAGGAAAGAGTGCTCTGGTCACAAAGAAGGGATCTGGGTAGTACCCCACAGCATCCACCATACAAATATCTACAAAAATCAATGGTATAGGGGGAGTGGAGGTGGGGGGCTATTATTATAGAATAAGAGCTTTAAAAGGTTTTATTTAGAATAATAACCAAAAGAAATTTTTTTCAGGCTTTGATTTGACCTCCATCCATACAAACCAAATATATGAAAAGGCACCTTTCAGATAATTGAAGATATTTGCATGTAAAATAAATATTAGATAAAATTATACAATTATTATTGATCTTGTTACATATCCTAAGGGTAGGGTGGTTATATTTTTTAAAAGGCCATTTCCTACTGGAGATGAAGACTGAAATAAAGGTAAAATAACATGATGTCTGCAATTTGCGTGAAAACATTTCAGAAAAATAGAAGTATGGGAGATGTAACAAGATTAATAAAATGCTGTTAACTGTTGAAGCTGAGTGATGAGTGATGGATGATGAACATTCATCCTGTTATTCTCTCTACATTTGCTTAAAATATCCATAAGAAAAATATCTAAGAACATGTAATAGGTTATTGTGATGTGCCACCAATCACTGCCCATAAGCACCAAAATATCTATTGTTGCTCCTTGAGTCCCAATTTCCCTTCCAAGATAGGAAACTAGAT
This sequence comes from Cervus canadensis, assembly GCF_019320065.1. Lineage (NCBI taxonomy): Eukaryota > Metazoa > Chordata > Mammalia > Artiodactyla > Cervidae > Cervus > Cervus canadensis. Next base: position 67,880,833 of record NC_057391.1, read on the forward strand.
CCAAATTTAAAATGTTAGATGCAGGAAGGTTGTAACTCCTTAAGACATAAGTGGAAACATCAAAGGTTATGAAAAACAGAACTTTTCGTATATTGTTCACCAAATGAGAACCAGAGCCTAGCACCCTGCTTGTGCCAGGGTAGGTGATGAATAAATGTTCTTGGAAATTAAAATGCAAGACATATTCCCTAGCTTCTCCTTCCTGTCTCCATCCACCACTCCCTTAGTTTGTTTTTATCTCTTGGACTCTCTGGACTCTGTTAGGAATCTGTGCCCAACAAACAAGGTCATGAGTTCCTGCTGTCTTCTTTTTGGCCATGTGTGAGCATCTGTGCTTGATATGCAACTATTATTCTTATTGCTATTATCAGTAATCACCTCCCTTCTTTAAAAACAACTCCCCTTCCAAGTGGGTGTTCCACATAAATGAAATGTTAGAGAAGAGCGTAATAGGTAAAACATGTTTAAGAAAAAGTAAGACAGCAGGAAGCTGGGGAGGGGAAAGCTGAACTCCACTGCAGAGTGAAGTCAGGGCTGACTCAAAACCCCTGAGGACCTGCGGGGAGAGTGTCAGACTTCTGGCCAGGAACTGAGATGAACGTCTGCAAAATATGTATACCCAAGCAACTAACCACTTCAACCTCCCACTATCCTTTCTCTAGGCCCTGTGAAAGCCGTCTTGACACAGCTTCCACCCTCTTTTCCTCAGGGAAGTCCAAAATCAGCAGCCAATGTTGACATCAATGTGCATCGGACTAGAGCCCCAGGTAAAACAAAAGACGCTTGCAAAAAGGCAAATGAGAAAGGAACTCAAGGAAAGTTCATGATGGAAAAATAAACACGGTCAAAACAAACATCCATAGAGGGGGAAGCCAAAGAGACAAGATCAGCCAGAAAAAATAAGAATAAAAACAATGAGAAAAGCCAAGAATGGAGTGGGGGTGGGATGAGGGGGCAGAATGGACTAAAATGAAATACAGGCATAATTCTCCGAAGAAAAGTAGAGGAAAAGTTAGGGACAGAATTAGCATTTGGGAGCAAGGAGCTAAAAGCTTTTACATACTTTGTCTCACTGAATCGTCATACTACTGTGAAAAGTGAATATTGCTCATTACCATTTTGCAGAGGTAGAAATAGAGGCTTAGAAGCTAAACAAATTTGTCTTAGGGTGTACAGATAGCAAACGGTGGAGCAGAATTTGAACACAGTCCTTCTAACTTCAAAATTTACAGTTTTGTAGGCTATCCTAGGTTTGAAAAGCAGTAAACACGACTTCTAAATTTGGTTGACTGCATTCATTAATACTAAAAACCATATGTTCAGTTATTCCTTAATTTGAGATCATTTCTTGAAATGGATCCCGAATGCTTTTTTTTTTTTTTTTGGCTGTCCTGGGTCTTTGTTTCTGCACACCAGCTTTTCTCCAGTTGTGGTGAGCAGGGGCTACTTTCTACTTGTCGTGCTCAAGGGCTTCTCATTGAGATGGCTAGGGTCGGTAACATGTGGAATCCTCCCAGATCAGGGATTGAACTCATGTCCCCTGCAATGACAGGTGAATTCTTAACAACTGAACCACTAGAGAAGTCCTTGAATGCTTTTATTCCATCAAAAATGTTATCCTTCTCACTTCACTCAGACTCCTACTCTCGATCTAGGAATCTCTCCTCATGGATAAACCATCTAACTACACCCAAGCAGCTAAGGTAGAAGGTGACAGCACTACCCCAACCGCTCAGATGACTCTAAAGCTGTCAAATATATAGATATATTCCAATCTGGGACCAATCTGAGATTGCCTAAAGTTACAGTGGGAAAGAGTCAGGGACAGCAGGTGACTGAAACTGCCTTCAATATCAAAATATCCTTGAAGCTGATGAAAGAATGAGAGCAATGGATGTGTGGATCTGGTGTGTGTTGGGGATCTGAACAGTAAATGTCTTATACCCCCACTAGAACATAAGCTTCTAGAGGGAAGGACCACATATGGTACTTTTATTTTGTCCATAAATAGTACAGTGCTTTAAAATTCACAGGCACTCAAAGATTAGTGAAATAATTGAATGAATACTAGGTGCTAATGGCCTTGTGAACTGGGACAGTATCAAGATATCTTTCTCCTTTTGAAAAGTACAATTACTCTTAAATGTCATCTTTAACTCCAGAAGAAAGGAAATCAGGACAATAGCATGACTAAATTTTGGAACCAAACTGGCTCTTCTTTCAGCAAAAAGGAAAAGTATTAGATTGGTGGAAAAGTAATTGAGGTTTTGCATTGCTGAAATTTGCTGTTTGATATTGGAATACATTCTTAAATAAATGTGGTTATGTTACACATTATTTTAACACTCATTTCTCACTTTATATTTTTTACTAATAATTTCTAGACTTTTATATATTTCATATTTATTTTAGACTAGGGAAATCATGTTAGACAAAAAGCAAATTCAAGCGATTTTCTTATTCGAATTCAAAATGGGTTGTAAAGCAGCAGAGACAACTGGCAACATCAACAATGCATTTGGCCCAGGAACTACTGACAAGCACACAGAGCGTACAGTGGTGGTTCAAGAAGTTTTGCAAAGGAGATGGGAGTTTTGAAGATGAGGAGTGCAGTGGCCAGCCATTGGAAGTTGACAACGACCAATTGAGAGGATCACCAAAGCTGATCCTCTTACAACTACATGAGAAGTTGCCAAAGAACTCAGTGTTGACCATTGCCATCGTTCAGCATCTGAAGCAATTTAGAAAGGTGAAAAAGTTCTATAAGTGAGTGCTTCATGAGCTGACTGAAAAAAGAAAAAAGATTGTTTTGAAGTGTTGTCATCTCTTATTCTATGCAACAACAAACCATTTCACAATCGAACTGTGAAATGCAGTGAAAAGTGGATTTTATGTGACAGCCAGCAACGACCAGCTCAGTGGTCATTGAATCTCAGATATGAAGCTCCAAAACACTTTCCAAAGCCAAACTTGCACCAAGAAAAGGTCATGGTCACTGTTTGGTGGTCTGCTGCTGGTCTGATCCACAACAGCTTTCTGAATCCCAGCGAAATCATTACATTTAAGAAGTATGCTCAGCAAATCAATGAGATGCACTGAAAACTGCAATGCCTGCAGCTGGCATTGGTCAACAGAACGGGCCCAATTCTTCATGACAACGCCCAACCGCACATCGCACAACCAACGCTTCCAAATTTGAATGAACTGGTCTATGAAGTTTTGTCTCACCCACCATATTCACCAGACCACTCACCAACCAACTACCACCTTCAAGCATCTCAACAACTTTTTGCAGGGAAAATGCTTCCACAACCAGCAGGAGGAAGAAAATGCTTCCTAAGAGTTCACTGAATCCTAAAACAAATTTTTATGCTACAAGAATAATTAATTTAAATAACAATAAAACTAATTTCTCTCTGGCAGAAACGTGTTGATTGTAATAGTTCCTATTTTGATTAATAAAGATGAGTTTGAGACTAGTTACAATGATTTAAAACTCATGATCTGAAACCGCAATTACTTTTTCACCAACCTGAACAATGAAGGTCTGGGGCACTCAGGACATAGTAAGAAGTGCTAATATGACAGCAATCACAGGATATTGGTTTCCCTTTACCCCACAGGTTTTTCCCTACGAATTTTTAAGTATGTTCTCACCCCTCAGAGTTCTTACATTCCACATTCAGAAGTATAACGCAACGGTCCTCAACATTTTTGGCACCAGGAACTAATTTCATGGAAGACAATTTTTCCACAGACGGGTGGTGGTGGGGTGGGGGTATGATTCAAGCACATTACATTTATTGTGCACTTTATTTACATCATTTTTATATCAGCTCCACCTCAGATCATCAGGCATTAGATCCTGGAGGTTGGGACCCCTGGTATAAGGCTTATAAATACTAGGCAGTGTCTGTGCAGACAAAGTCTGGTCTTCCAGTGGGAATTCTTGAGCCCGTGTAAGTCTGGATCTTTCCACAATGAACCCCTTCTCCAACATGATTTTACAGGCCCCTCAGATTTACTGGCTGAGCTCTGAATACAGTGTTGATTTTCCTGGTTCATAAAGCCAGGCAGAGTTTCTGCTGCCAGACAGGTGTATTTGTTTTTGAATGATAAGGACATTCACTTGCTCTCAGTTTAGGCCAATAATAAACACTTTAGACATCCTTCAAAATCTGAAAGAGGAAAGAATAAAAAACCCTCAGGCAACAACGTCTGTTAATGGACTCCACTTCCTTAGAGAACATATGGCCTTGTACAAGAGTGGGGTTCTGGCTGGCTAACTTCAGGCAAGCAAACCCTCTGAATATTGCTTTTGATAGCCCTCTCCCATCAGTAAAGCCCTGAGGTCCATTTTACCTGATTAAAAGGAAGAGAGCCAGGACAAACAGAAAAACAAAAAAAGAATATATTGGCCCCAAAGAGATACAGACCGAGTCAGTGCCAGTGAGGAAACCTCTTTTTCCCCTGTAGCCAAGCAGCCTATAAACAGGAGGTCTGATGAGACAAACAGTAGCAAAAGCAAACACAGCAGGGTAACCAAGGAAAAATGAGTGTAGAAAAGGAACATTCAAGAAGGAAGATAGTAGAACAATTTTGCTTCTCCTTTAAGTAGCCTAAAAACCTAATCTTTCAAACAAGGTGGTTTAGAAAGTGATGAATGTCCAGATTCACAGTGCTCTGTCTCTCTGCCTTGATTATTAAGGGATGGTAGGTAACCTTCAGGATCAAGTCCTCCAGAAACAAGAGGAAGGGTAGAAAAAACAGCCAGCATCCTGGACACTGACACTGTAAACCAGCTCTTCCTCAGGCTGACTGCCTAAGCCACTAATCTCACTTGTCACCCTTGGGTGGGTGGGGTCTGCCCACGCCCCACCATGTTGTTGTTTCTTCACCACCACCAGTCACCTGAAAGGAGTTGACTTTGGCTGGAATCTGGGCCTCAAAGCTCTTGATGGGCTCATGGTGGAGGAGAAAGGAACAGCTCTGCCCTGGGAAAGGACGTGAGACACACAGCATCCATCATCTCCAGGGCTGTGTGAGACTGGCCAGCAGCACTAGCCCATGGTGAAGATTAGGCTTCTTTTTTTTTTCTAAGTATCCATTTTTAAAAATTTTATTTATTTATGCTTGGCTGTGCTGGGTCTTCACGGCAGCTCAGGCTTTTCTCTAGGTGTGGTGAGCAGGGGGCCACTCTTTGTTGCAGTGCACAGGCTTCTCACTGTGGTGGCTTCTCTTGTTGCAGAGCATGGCTTCTAGGACAAATAGGCTCATTGGTTGCAGCTCCCGGGCTTTAGAGCACAGGCAGAGTAGTTGTGACGCGGGCTCAGTTGATCTGCGACGTGGGATCTTCCTGGACCAGAGATGGAACTCATGTCTCCTTCACTGGTAGGTTCTTTACTCCTCAGCCACCAGGGAAGTCCAGGATTGGGCTTCTTAGCTGACAACACTTCACAAACTTTGATGCAGGGGAAAAGAACAGCAGTTCCTCACACGAGGTTAAGCATGAGACAGTGCCTGGGACCAACTGATCTTGCTTCCTTTTATTCTTTTCATGCAATTTCATGCTGATGACGAAGTCTCCGCAAATCAAACTAATCTTTCTCTTTCTCCAATTTTTCTACTTTGTTTAATCCCCAAAATAAACCTTCTCTGGAATATTTTACTTACACCTTTATTCCTTTCCCTGAAATACATTTGCACTTGAACAATAAGATTTGTTGTTCTCTTTTGAAAATGCAAAATTACTCCTAAATTTCTATTTTTAATTCTAGGTGGCACAAACATGAGTGTCTATCTTAACAATTTTTCTCTAGCAAAAAATTTTTATAACTTAAAAAGAGAAGAAAAGGGTAGTAGAAGAACTTGAAAAATGTTTTATATCCTGACTTTCTTCTCTTAGAATTAGGATACAGTTAGGAAAAAATACTACTTAGAAAATTAATGTTTTCTGAGCCATGTCTTTCTCTGATGTGAGTCTTGTATACAGAGACATGTTTTGCAGGTGATTACTAGAGTAGCATCATCTTTAAGGATGAGGCTGGGCAGACACTCTATGTTCTTGCCTCACTTTCTTTACAATATTTCTTGTTTTATTGCCACATTATTTACAACAGTCAAGACATGGAACTAACTTAAGTGTCCACTGACAGTTAAGTGGATAAAGAAGATGTAATGTGTCTATACAACGGAATCCTGAATGCACGCATGCTAAGTCACTTCAGTCATGTCCAACTCTTTGTACCACTATGGACTGTAACCTGACAGGCTCCTCTGTCCAGGGGACTCTCCAGGCAAGAATGCTGGAATGGGTTGCTATGCCCTCATCCAGGGGTCTTCCCAACCCAGGGATCGAACCTGAGTCTCTTACATCTCCTGCATTAGCAGGCGGGTTCTTTGCCAGTAGAGCCACCTGGAAAGCCCCACAATGGAATCCTACTCAGTCATAAAGAAGAATGAAATCTTGCCATTTGCAAAAATATGGATGGATCTCAAAATACGGATATTCACTAAGTGAAATAAATCAGAGAAAGACAAATACCATATGAGTTCAGTTATATGTGGAATCTAAAAAGCAAACCGAATGGACAGACAAAACAAACTCATAGATAAAAAGGATAGGTGGTTGGCAGAGGGTGGGAGTTTGGATGGGTGAACAAACTGGGTGAAGGGGATCAAGAAGTACAAACTTCCAGTTATAAAATAATGTCATGGATGGGAATTCTCTGACAGTGCAGTGTCTTTCACTGCCATGGGTCCAGGGTTCATTCCCTGGTGAGGGAACTAAGATCCCAAGAGCCATGCAGCACAGCCTAAATAAATAAATAAAAATTTAAAATAAATAAAATAAATGTCATCAGGATATGATATAATATACAGCATCATGACTACAGTCAAATACTGCATAGCAAATTTCAAAGGCACTAAGAAAGTAAATCTTAAAAGTTCTCATCACGAGAAAAACTATTTGGTAATTTTTATGTTGACAGATGGTAACTAGACTTACCCTGGTGATCATTTTATAATGTATACAAATGTCGAATCATTAAGTTGCACACCTGAAACTAATATAATATTGTGTGTCAATTATACTTAAAGAAATAAACATTTTATTTTTCTCAGTCTTCTTTTTAACCACAGATACGTGTTGCAATTACACATCCAGACAGAAATGTCTCCTGAAGATATATAAGCTCAAGTATTTAGGGATAAAGAGTCTGCAACCTACTTAAATAGTTTATATATACAGAAATAGATGTGTGTGTATACACATGTATATACATACAGATGTACACATCTACGGATGCATATATATTCATACACATGTGGGTTTGTGCAATTTTACATATATGTAAGAAAGATAAGGTAAGATAGGTAAATAACTTATTAGAACAATGGAAATTATGTGGATATTAGTTACATTCCTTCTCTTTTTCTGTATGCTGAGATTTTTTCATGATTAAAAGTTTAAAGGATGAATGGAAGGAAAGAAGAGAAATAGAAAGAGAGGAAGAAAGATAGGAAGGGAGGAAAAAAGGAAGAAATTCTTCCTAAAGACCCTGAAAGCTGTGGGGCTGAGCTGGTTTTGTAGTTCTGAGAACTCTAATGGGAAACAATAGCTCATAACACAATGGTTTAACCACTCATGTCCAATCACTGTTGCTTACACAGTCACTCTGTGATGATCTAACTCCCACTCCCCCAGACTCCTCCATGGACTTGTAACAGAGAACCTGCTCTTTGAGACTCCTCTACAGTGTTGCTGTGAGGCTCTCTGCTGGCCATTATTCCATGAGCCTGATTTGTAGGTGAGACTTACCCTAAAATGAGTACTCCACACCTGCTCCTTTGTGTGGTTCCAGGCTGTCCTCTCATTGTCGACCACCTAAATTGAGCTAGTTGAGGTGGCTATTGCTAACTGAATGACCCAGTCAACATATGTGAAAACCTGCTGGGTAAGACTTTTGGATAAGCTCTTGTTTCTCTTATAAAATGGGCCTTTTCATCATTTTGTCATTAATCTTTTGCCCTTTGCCCTTTAGCTCCTTCTCCCTGTCTAGAAAGCAGACAGGAAGCCTGGAACCATGGCAGCCCTCTGGAGATCCTAAGGTGACCATAATAAGGATGACAGTGAAGTGGGAAGAAGGAAAAAGCATTGGCGAGCCACCTTGCCAGGTTTAGAATTTCTGTTGAGAAGAACAATTCAGTTCAGTTAACACCCTGTAAAACTGAAACCTTGGAGAAGGGTTTTCCATAATTCGCCGCTGAAAACATATCTAACTGACTTGAATGATTTTGCCATCTCACAGAAGATTTGGTCCTACCACTAGAGTCATTCCCAGCCTCATACCACCCAATGATAATGTCCCAATCAGAACTTGGGCTGCCCACAAGTTGCCCACAAGTGAGACTTTCATGTCATATATCCCACACTCCCCTGAGGGACTGGCCTTAGGCTCTGAGCTTAACTGTTTCTTTTGTTTTCCTCAAATTTTTATTCTGAAAGAGCAACTTGATTTTTTTCAAACTATTTAGCTAGGTCCAGTTCTTTCAAACTAGGCGACCTTGATACCTTTACTCCTAGACAATTACCTAAATACTGAGCCAAAGAAATTGAATATAGTCTATGCGTGCTGGTAAGTGCAGTCATGAAATCTTTCAAGAAATAAATCTTTCTGTGGTCTGTAGAAATGTCTGGAGACTCTGAGAAGAATCCTGGTTTTCCTATTGGGTAGACAGACAGGGAGAAAATACATACTTTGTTTTTGTAAACTTCCAAAGTTTAAGTAAATAAGGTTCGGCTAGTAATCAGAATAAAAATCCCTCACCTTAGCACTGCTAACAAACCGAGACAGAATGACTTTCTCTTACCCTTTAGTCCTCAGGCCTTGGCCTTTGGACTGGGTCCCAAAATGCTTTCTGTTTTGGAAACCCCAAACCATGCAAAACTCAGTAGGTCTGGGGTTTGAACATATGAATAAAAAAAGCCAAGTTTCTGCCTGACCTTGGCTAACCTTAAATCAATCATTCCTCCAGTGTTAGTCTGCCCAACAGTGAAGCTTGTGGTTTCATCTTGGTTTTACCACAAAACTTTGTGATGAAACAGTAAGAACCCACTGAGATTTGCACTTCCATTCCTGTCTTGTTTCAAACTCTTTTTACAAAACCTGATGACTTCTATAGCATTTGACTATGTAACTCTAATTTCTCTTACGTTCCTCATGGGCTTAGGACCAAATTTTTGCATAGCAACGCTTTATGAGACTCCAATGATGAAAAAATTCAGAGAAGAGAACTAAAATCCATTCAGTGTGAAATCAAGAGTATTCTATGAATATAACACAAATCTACACGCTATCACTGTTAGACTAACTGTAAGAGCAGCTGAAATAATTTGAAAATCTCTAGTTTAAAAAACTGCTGGGGAATGTGTACCATGGGATAGAGGAGCTGGAGGAAGGAAACCCAAAAATTAGCAAATGTTGCCCCAGACTAGAAATGCAAGAAACATAGAACAGGCATAGTGTTAATTATTTGTTCAAGAGATGTTCACCCAGTGAAGAGTAGCTTCATGTTTTCCAGCCCACATATCTAGGTCAAATCAGGACACACAGACAGCGAGAAGCTAACAATCTGAACGTTCAACCATTAGCAAGGACAGAATACTTCAGTCTCATGATCTGACCGTGCCAAGGTAAGATGTAACTTGGAGATGTAACATCTCCATGTAAGATGTAACATCTCCATTCTGTATTTGCTTGGCATTGATGTAGGTGCAAACAAGAGTGCCAAATGTCATGCTATCTCATACAATATAGATCCTTTTTTACTGAGATGTAATTGACATATAACATTGCATTAGCTTTGGTTGTACAACAGAATGATTCTATATTTGTATACATTTTGTAACGGCTTCTAAGGTGGCGCTAGTAGTAAAGAACCCTCTTGCCAATGCTGGAGACAAAATGAGACACGGGTTCAATCTTTGGGTCGGGAAGATCCCCTGGAGGAGGGCATGACAACCCACTCCAGTATTCTTGCCCGGAGAATCCCATGGACAGAGGAGCCTGACAGGCTACAGTCCATGGGGTCGCAAAGAGTCAGACACAACTGAAGTGACTTAGCACACACGCATTGTGTAAGGACCACCACAATAACTCTACTTAACATCCTTCATATAGATTCTTATCAACTAAAAATCTCAGGAAAAATATCATCAACCACCCATTATTTCCCCATAAAATACCAGATTGCAACCTCCAAAATACTGGGTTGCAACCTCCTTGCATTATCAGGGTTCTGAAATGGGCATACCCAGAAATAAAAACAGAAAGCTTTTTCTGCCTTGAGCCCTTTCCAAATCTGAGTCCTATTTTGTAGCTTTAGAAATTTAGCTGCAACAGCCCATTAACAAACTTTTGAACAAAGAAAGAGAATTTTGCTTTAGCCCAGAAGACTCCTTTGTGAATTATACATGATGTTTTCCAGTGATATAAAAAAGGAACCAGGGCAGAACAAATACATGCCACCAGTTTCTATAAATTCCTGAAAGCAGAAAACTGGTTTCATCATGTCAAGAATATACTAAAGACAATCCTTGGGTCAGTGATAACCTGAGGACCAACGCCTAGAACTTTAAAATTTCTGCAAAAGTGATTTTTTTTTTAAATGACCCACCAAGGAAAAGGGTACAATGATTGTCCCTCTCCTAGGGCCCCTTCCTGCCCTTCTCCCAAGTAGCCAGTACACAAAGCTACACAATTTTCATGTCCTTCCAAAGGACCAATCTGATAGAAATATCATAAAGCTCTTAACAGAATGTATACATGAGTTTATAAAGAGTCCTGTCTACCTTCTTGCCCTCAATGGAAATTACAAACTGCTCCAAAGCTCCTGTGACACCCAGCCTACAGAATTGCCCAGTAAGTCACAGGTGAAATCATCTCCACAGAATCCATTAGAGTGAAGCAATGCTAAGAGATGCTTCTCCACTAAACCCCAAACAGGGGCTATGGCTCCAAAGCCAAAATTTCAGGATGCGATGACATATTTGGCATTGAAGCCAACACGTGGCCACAGTCAAGGCGTCCCTAATTTCCTACCCTGCTACAAGATATAGGTATAGGCTTCTTAAGGTAAAAGCCACCCACCAACTGCCTATGTCACCAGCATATAAAACTCATGAGCTCATAATATAAACAGAGAACTATTTACTATATTCTTGGCACAGGCAAGCTTATAAACAATAGTTCAGTGGAATGTTTTTAAATTGAGTTTGTTTCCTGAGTATGTTTTTCTTATAAATCTGCACACTTACCCAAAGATCACATTACTTATCAGACATTACAGCTGTCCTTGTGACCTAAAATCAAAGGGGTGTTACTTGGGCACGTTCCCATAACTGCAAATAACTCCCCTATTTCTGGACTGAAGTACAGGAAAATATTTGTGTGCAACATCCAGCAGGTGGCACTCACATCCAAGGCTATCGGGAGCTTTACTGTTGGCCAGAGAAATCTCTGTTCACACACACACACACACACACACACACACACACACACACACACACAATGTGTTCTTACAGCTCAGTAAATAGTAGACAGATGCCTTCTTAGTAAAAGACCATGAACTTCACTCCTAATGTCCTCCTTTTTTTAATACTTATTTACTTGACTGTGTTGGGTCTTAGCTGTGGCATGCGAGGTCATGTGTGATCTTTCTTTGCTGCAAATGAGCTCTAGTTTTGACATGGTCTTAGTTGCTCCATAGCATGTAGGATCTTGGTTGCCTCTCCAGGGATCAAACCTGCATCCCCTGCACTGCAAGGTTTATTCCTAACCACTGGCCCACCAAGGAAGTCCCCCTAATGTCTTTTTAGATAAAGTTTTGATATTGGACATAAACAATCAGTTGATTTAAGTAATTTTAAATAAAGTAATCCAAGAACGGGGCTTCCCTGGTGGCTCAAACAGTACAGAATCTGCCTACGGTGCAGGAGACCCAGGTTCGATACCTGGGTCAGGAGGATCCCCTGGAGAAGGGAATGGCTACCCACTCCAGTATTTCTGCCTGGAGAATTCCATGGACAGAGGAGCTTGGCAGGCTATACAGTCCATGGAGTTGTAGAGTCAGACACAACGGAGCGACTAACACTTTCACTTTTTTTTTTCCAGTCCAACAGAGAAATTTCATACTGAAAACATAGTTTCATAGATGTTATGGGCTGAGTGTTTGTGTCCCTCAGTATTCATGTGTTGAAATCTAATCCCCCAACGTGATGATATTTGGCAGTGGAGCCTTTGAGGGGTAATTAGATCATGAGAGCGCAGCTCTTATGAATTGGGTTAGCACCCTAGAAGAAGAGACCAGAAAGCTAACTCTGCTCTTGGTGCCATGTGAGGACACGGCAAGAAGACAGCTCTCTTTAAACCAGGAAGGAGCACTCAAGAACCCAGCCATGCTGGCATTTTTTTCTCCAACTTCCAGCTTCTAGAACTGAGAGAAATAACTGCCTGTTGTCTAAGTCACCCCGTCTATAACAATTTGGCCTAAGATATTTCTGATATCCCTTTCCTGATTTGCCAACATTGGTAACAGGATTAAGGAGCCACGTGTCACTTTGAATATCAAAAATCAAGCCAAAGCCACTTTGAATAAGAGTGAATTGAGCAGAGAAAAAAAAAGACAAAAAGACATTCCTTGCTAAAGTTTCTCTTAATATGAGAACAGTGGCTACAGTTGCCAAATCATGTTCATAAAAGCCCAGAAATTGTTTTGCAAAAAGGATGGAGTCATCGTGATAAGAGACTATGCTTAGAATTTATCTACCCTTAAGTCACAAGTGCTAATTATTATTAACCCACAGCAGCTCTCCTTGAACAAGTGAAACCAATTACTCTATTATTTTAGCAAAATAAATTAGGTATCCTAATACTAGCTAACACTCCCACTTACTGAGTGTTTATTATATTGTTGCACTGAAAAACCTGCAACACACAGTAATTTAATCTTTACAGCAACTTCACGAGGCAGGTAGCACAATTATCCCCACTTTGTAGGAAAAGGAAAATGAAGTTTAAAGGCTAGTTACATAACCTATTTATTTTAGCCTCACGTCCTCATTTGCAAAGTGAGAATAAAAGTATAAAAGTGTAAACTATTTCTTAGGGTTATAAAAATTAGAGTCCATACAAAGAATTTAGCCTAGTAAATCCTCAATATGTGATTACAGCTACTGCTGCAGCTGCTATTACGACTACTCCTGCCATGACTACTATTGCAAGTTATTATTATTATCATTGTTGTTATTATTATTAAGGTTAATTGCTCAGGGTCACATGGACAGAAAAATGGCAGAGTCAAAATTTGAACTCAGGTCTGCCTGATTCCAAACCTTGGGTGCTTAGCCTATAGGAGACAATGCCTCCAAACAACTAACCAATGGTAACTGAATAGAAGAGCGCTTCTGGAAATATGGAAGCTGCTCTTTTACGGAGAGAACATACAAGAACAGTCATCAGAAAACAGCCGTCTCACCTACCGTATGGCACAGGGAACTCAATACTCTATAATAACCTATATGGGAGAAGAATATGGGGAGAAAATGTATGTATGTATAACTGAATCACTTGCTGTACAGCTGAAACTAACACAACATTGTATATCAACTATATTCTAATATAAAATAGAAACTACATTAAAAAAAGAAAAAACAGCCATCTCTTTAAGGTTTTTCTTCAGATCCAAACACACCTGGGCAGAGCAAATGCCTCTCCCCCCCTCACCCATCTTGAGGGTCAAGAAGACCTTTTTGCCTTTTTGACCAAAACATGATATCCTAATTGTCACAAAATCCCATCCCTTTCAAGGGAGGTGGGTAAAGAACTAGAATTTAATGAAGAACTATTTCTGGTGCAAGCCTGAAGAAACAAGCACTGGGCCAATGTGACCACACCGTACAATGCAGAGCCAAGTCCTGACCCAGTCTTATCCGGTATCAGCAATGTAGCCTGAGTGAGTTAAAGTCCAGGCACATCAATCACCGGGAACGGTGATGCTGAACTATGGTATTAGGGAACAAGTTCTCTGACTAGTGACTTTCACAAGTTTGGCAAGACTTTGAATATTTCTTGATCGGTTCTAGTCCATCCAGCTATGTGTTTCACTCACTTGACATTTTTCTAACTGCTTTGGAATTCATATGTGAAATTCTTTTGAGTAGTATATTCATATATTGCACTGAAACCCCATTCCTAGTTTGTCAAGATAAAATGAATTTATTTAAATTATATTATTCTGTGGTTTGGATTCCCAAGACTTCTGTGTATATCTGTGTTTTAAGCAATCATTTCTTGAACACCTTGGCCACAGTGGTTTATAAACAATCTAGACACATGGTTTCCCCTTCTGAGAATTCAACACATATCTCTGGAGTACTCTCAGGTTGTCAAATGTTGTCCTGATAGTAAAGGCTGATATTAAATCACGTACTAGGCACTATGCTTAGCACTTTAAATACATTATTTAATGTTTTTTAATGTTTAAAAAGGGGCTTCCCTGGTGGCTCAAAGAATCTGCCTGCAACACAGGAGACCAGGGTTCAAACCCTGGGTCGGGAAGATTCCCAGGAGAAGGAACTGGCAACCCACTCCAGGACTCTTGTCTAGAGAATTCCATGGACAGAGAAGCATGGCAGGCTACAGTCCATGGGATCGCAAAGACTAATCTAGGCCAGGTGTTCTTAACCTAGAATTAAGTTCAGGGTATCCATGAATTTAATGGAGAAAAAATCACCCCTATACTTTAATTAACCTCTAGATGAAATTTAGCATTTCCTTCAACCATTAATATAGGCAGGAAACCAAATAGTATTCATAATACCAATTTGTCACCAATAGAACTTATAGATATTTTCAAGTCACATTACAGTTGCTGCAGATATCTTAGAATATCACTCATATTAGTCACTACTTAAAGATAACACTAATTATTAATTACTACTAGAGTCTAACATTAGGTCACATATTTAGTAATTTTGTTAAGTATATTTCTTTATAGTTGATTTCAACGATATTCATTCGAAATCATTATTCTGAGAAGGGGTCTGTAGATTTCACAAAACTGCCTAAGGTATACTTGGTACAAAATAGAATAAAAATCTCTATTCCAGGGTGATCACAATAAACCTGAATCCCCCGCCCGCCCCCCCAACCAGTGATTGGTTTATAAATTAGCTCATGACTCAATTCTGGCCAATGAGACAAAGAAAAATCTTTTGGGAATTTCCCAGGTGATCCAATAGTTAAGATCCTGTGCTTCCACCGTAGGGGAACTAAGATCCCACAGTGTGGCCAAAAGAAAGAAAAATCTTGTGAGGGAGGGGGCTTCTAAGAAAAGCTTCCTCTCTCCTGAAGGCTCCCAGAAGAGTTTCTCTTGTGCCTCTAGATGCAGCTGTGGCAAGATGAGATAGACGCCTAGCACCACTGCAACCATCTTGCAACCAACCTAGGAATGATCATCACACAGAAGTAGGGATAACATCAACACTCAAAGATGGTCTGGCCAGGAGGCACGGTGTGAGCAGGCTGTGGGAGGCTGTGCCTGGAGCCTGCCCTCCTGTGTTAGCCAGTCTGGGTTGTGGTTTTCTGATATTTGCAGCCATACGCACCCTAACCCTGTGCTGCCACACTCCAGCCTGAGGGAAAAGGCCTCTCTGAGAAGGTAACATCTAGCAACAGGAAGGGTTAGGCAGAAGAGAGGCGATCTTCAGGTAAGAGGAAATAGTATCCGTAAAGTCTCTGAAGAGGGAATGACTCGGTTTGCTTGAGGCACTAAAATCTGGTAGGACTAGAGTAGGGTGACTGAAGGGGAGCACGAAATGAGGTAAGATTAGCAAAAAAGATCACACAGGGCCTTCTAAGCCATAGTAAGAAGTCTAGACTTAATTCTAATGGGAAGTTGTTGAAGGACTCAAAGCAGAGAAGTGACATGATCCAAAGCTCAGTCTGGCTGCTGCTGCTTAGAGAACACACTGGCAAGAGGGAGTAGGAATCCAGGTGACAGATGATGATGGCCTGGGCTATAGAGCAAAAACATTCACTGGAACAATTATTCTCATATTTTAGTTTGTGGGAGAATCCCTTGTGGTATTTGTTTAAGATGCAAGTAAGCACACTGGTGAAAAAGCTGGCTTAAAACTCAACATTCCAAAAAACGAAGATCAAGGCATCCAGTCCCATCACTTCATGGCAAATAGATGAGGAAACAATGGAAGCAGTGGGAGACTTTATTTTCTTGGGCTCCAAAATCACTGCAGATGGTGACTACAGCCATGAAATTAAAAGATGCTTGCTCCTTGGAAGAAAAGCTATGACAAACCTAGACAGTATACTAAAAAGCAGAGACATTACTTTGCCAATAAAGGTCTGTATACTCAAAGCTATGGTTTTTCCAAGTAGTCATGTACAAATGTGAGAGTTGGACCATAAAGAAGGCTGAGCACCAAAGAATTGATGCTTTTGAACTGTGGTATTGGAGAAGACTCTTGAGAATCCCTTGGACTGCAAGGAGATTAAACCAGTCAGTCCTAAAGGAAATCAGTCCTGAATATTCACTAGAAAGACCGATGCTGAGACTGAAACTCCAATATTTTGGCTACCTGATGTGAGGAACTGACTCATTAGAAAAGAAAAGCATCAGGATGCTGGGAAAGATTGAAGGCAGGAGGAGATAGGGGCAACAGAGGATCAGATGGTTGGATGGCATCACTGACTCAATGTACATGAGTTTGAGCAAGTTCTGGGAGATAGTGAAGGACAGGGAGGCCTGGTGTGCTGCAGGCCATGGGTCAGACTTGACTGAGCAACTGAACAACAATAAAGCACACGAGTGGATTCTGATGCAGGTATTCTATGGAACACACCTATGAAACACCAATATAGAAATGTTCATTAAGACCTTTAACTCTCTAAGCAAGACCATTTTCCAAAAATAACCATCTCCCATTCTTTATATTTTCTCTCAATATTTACCTGGAAAAGACTTCCAGCTTTTCCAGGTAAAATCCTTAGGTCCCAAATGCCTTAGACTCATGTGGTTTTCCCTGAAGTCGCACCTCATTCTCTCTGAGCATAGCCTCTCTATTCCCTCTTGTGTTATACTCAATAACAGAAGAAATGTTCCTATAACTCTCTGTCCCTAATGTTCCTGAACATCCTTCTTTCCTCCATTCAACAACCACTTACTGGGAGTTCCCTGTTAGTACCGTGGACAACAGTCCACCTGTCAATGCAGGGGACACAGGTTTGATCCCTGGTCTGATCTGGGAAGATTCCACGTGCCATGGGGCAACTTAGCCAGAGAGCCACAACTAATGAGCCCCTGTGCCACAGCTACTGAAGCCCACGTGCCCTAGAAGCCACCGCAGTGAGAAGCCCGAGCACCACAACAAGGAGTAGCCCCACTCACTGCCACGAGAGAAAGCCTGCATGCAGCAACAAAGATCCAGCGCGATCAAAAATAAAGGGAAAAAAAAACCTACTAAGTACTCTCTAAGTATTCAGTGCTAAGGTGCTTAGCACTGAGCGAGGCTCTGGCTGTACCAAGATAAATAAAACACACTCTCTCATATGATAGATATCCATCTTCTTCCTCTATCTTCCCTCATATGCCAACATTTAGATACCACTACGAAGGAGAAAAGAACGAACACAACAGGAAATTAGATTCAGTAGAAAACGGGAGCAGAATAAGACTTTGGAAAAATGTAGCCTGATGAGATTCTCCTCAGATCCTGCATGTAGAGGGGGTCTTACTAAAAAATCTCTTACCTGCACCTTAAACAAAGAACAGGCAGCCTCTAATATCAGAACAACATCTAACTATCCGAGAGCACTCCATTGACAAATATTGAATATGCAGCAGAGAAAACTATCAGTATCGATTGTTTACAAACACAAGGGTCAAGGTTTTCTTGTTGAGGGAAAGAAGAAACAGAAAGGAACTATAATGACATCTTCCCAGGTTGACTAAAAACAAGGTCCCCAAATCACTGCGTGCTGATCCCATATGAAGGATGGATAGTTTGAGAACTCATGAGATATTATTGGGATTTCAGCCCCATTCCTAGGCCCTTTGATGTTTAATTAATGTGCTGAAATCAAGCTAAATGGGACTAAAAGGGGTTTGTTGAGAGAATAATTACTATTTTTAGAAACACCAGAAATTCTTTTTTTTTTTAAGATAATTATTGAGGTGTTTGGAGTGGACATCAAAGGTGACAATAAAGCTTTAAATACTTTTACCAAGAGCCTGAAAAGCAACTATTCAGTAACTAACAGCCTGTTCTCACAAGTAATCTAGAACCTCAAATTTTTTTCCTAGCCACCCTGAACTCTTAATAAGATGGCAAACAATAGATCAGACAATTGCAATAAAGTAAATTATTTATTATGTACAAGTTACACATTCAATAAATTGACTTTGCCAACATGTTGGGCACCGTTTCTCAGCGATCAATGCAATGAAATAGAGGAAAACAATAGAATGGGAAAGAATAGCGATATCTTCAAGAAAATTAGAGATACCAAGGGAACATTTCATGCAAATATAGACACAATAAAGGACAGAAATGGTATGGATTTAACAGAAGCAGAAGATATCAAGAGGTGGCAAAAATACACAAAAGAACTATACAAAAAAGATCTTCATGACCCAGATAACCACGATGGTGTGATCACTCACCTAGAGCCAGACATCCTGGAATGCAAAGTCAAGTGGGCCTTAGGAAACATCACTATGAACAAAGATAGTGGAGGTGCTGGAATTCCAGTTGAGCTATTTCAAGTCCTAAAAGATGATGCTGTGAAAGTGCTGCATTCAATATGCCAGCAAATCTGGGAAACAGCAGTGGCCACAGGACTGGAAAAGGTCAGTTTTCATTCAAATTCCAAAGAAAGGCAATGTCAAAGAATGTACAAACTACTGCACAATTGCACTCATCTCACATGCTATCTAAGTAATGCTCAAAATTCTCCAAGCCAGACTTCAACAATACATGAACCGTGAAATCCCAGATGTTCAAACTGGATTTAGAAAAGGCAAGGGAACCAGAGATCAAATTGCCAACATCCGCTGGATCATTGAAAAAGCAAGAGAGTTCCAGAAAACATCTACTTTTGCTTTATTGACTACACCAAAGCCTTTGACTGTGTGGATCACAACAAGCTGTGGAAAATTCTGAAAGAGATGGGAATACCAGACCACCTGTCCTGCCTCCTAAGAAATCTGTATGCGGGTCAGGAAGCAACAGTTAGAAATGGACATAGAACAACAGACTGGTTCCAAATTGGGAAAAGAGTACATCAAGGCTGTATATTGTCACTCTGCTTATTTAACTTATATGCAGAGTACATCACGTGAAATGCTGGGCTGGATGAAGCACAGCTGGAATCAGGATTGCTGGGAGAAATATCAATAACCTCAGATATGCAGATGACACCACCCTTACGGCAGAAAGCAAAGAAGAACTAAAGAGCCTCTTGATGAAAGTGAAAGAGGAGAGTGAAAAAGTTGACTTAAAACTCAACATTCAGAAAACTAAGATCATAGCATCTGGTCCCATCACTTCATGGCAAATAGATGGTGAGAGACTTTTTTTTTGGGGGGGGCTCCAAAATCACTGCATATGGTGACTGCAGCCATGAAATTAAAAGACTCTTGCTCCTTGGAAGGAGCAACCTAGATAGCCTATGAAAAAGCGGAGATATTACTTTACCAACAAAGGTCCGTCTAGTCAAAGCTATGGTTTTTCCATTAGTCATGTATGGATGTGAGAGTTGGACTATAAAGAAAGCTGAGCGCCGAAGAACTGATGTTTTTCAACTGTGCTGTTAGAGAAGACTCTTGAGAGTCCCTTGGACTGCAAGGAGCTCCAACCAGTCCATCCTAAAATAAATCAGTACTGAATACTGATTGGAAGGACTGATGCTGAAGCTGAAACTCTAATACTTTGGCCACCTGATGCGAAGAACCGACTCCTTGGGAAAGACCCTGATACTGGGAAAGATTGAAGGCAGGAGGAGAAGGGGACAACAGAGGATAAGATGGTTGGATGGCATAAGCACTCGATGGACATGAGTTTGAGTAGGCTCTGGGAGCTGGTGATGGAGAGAGAAACCTGGCATGCTGCAGTCCATGGGATTGCAAAGAGTCAGACATGACTGAGTGACTGAACTGAACTGGGCGCAGTAGGGTTTTCAGGCTACCAGAATACTCCTTGGCAGATCTCTGATGAAAATGTGGTTCTGATTCAAAATATAGAAAAAATTTTAAATATAAAAATACAGAAATGGAACCCTGGCAGCCTAAAAGCATTATTATACCTTAGAAGACTTAGAGTTTACTAAGGGTGAGGGGAAGAGAGTTATGAAACTGCCTGCCTAATTTAAACTTACCAACTATTTAGAAGATTGGCATATTCAGTCTAATAGGTATTATGGTTTCTGTTTTGCCAAATGGCCGCTCTCACTGGGTTTGGGGTAGTTGTTTTTTAACACAATTGTGATGCTAGTTTTATGTAGGCACAACCTTAGGCACTTGGAAGAATCTGGTTTCGAAAGTGTAACCAAAGTTCATATACATGCTTATACTTGTTAACCAATACAACTACTGTTGTTCCAAAAAGATAGCATTGTTCACATTAGATTTGTTTTTCCTAGTTTAAAACACCGTTAAACACCAATAAATTCACCAAATCGAGTTAGATAAAAAATCTTTGTCTCATTACCTTATGAATATTTACTACGGTTAACACCTTCCTGGGGTGCTCTGGCAGCATTTTTGTTTGGGGTTTTTTAATGAAAACCATGCCTGGCAAAGGTCTGCAGTCACATTCTAAAGACAAAGATCCTTTTTAAAATTTTTATAGTAAAAATATTTATACCCCAAACATGAGTGATAATATATATTATATGCAACTCAATGAAATCAATCTGTACTTTTGTTACAACATATGTGATGTTACCATGATGCATTTCTATGTAATTATGCTTCCCGTTTCTCAGGGACAGTCTGTCTCAAGGGCAGTCATTCAGCTACCTGAACAGTTTTCAGTTTCCACCAGCACAATATTATTGGGAAAGATCAGGCAGGAAGATAAGGCTACACAATGTGGGGTTGCATCTAGCGTCTGTAGTCAAATCTCCACTTGTTAATGCTACCTTTGACTCCATGACCATTTTGCTGATTGCTCATGAATAACGTTTTTAAACCATAATTCTCTGCTCATTGTTACAAAGGAGAGTTTTCCTTATGCTTACCTGGTCAACTCTTTAAAATAAATGTGACCTCAATTCTCTGAATTAGCTAGTGGCCCTGGGCAGATTCTTTCTGAGACAGCCATTTTAAATCATACTACCAGTAGGGGAGAGGCCATTCTCAACAGTGGTGTTCTAACAATCGCCAAGTTCTCAAGATAGAAAAACTTTTCTATAATAGCTAAAGGTACATTTTGCCACCCCTTTCCCTTGTATCCACCATCAAAAAAGACAGTACTGAGTCTAAAATCCTAGATGTTTATTGTTTTAAACTTATTTTTATTATCATTGTTTGTACATGCATGGCCATGATTTCACTTTTTCTGAGATTTCATTCTAGGCAAAATTTTCTAATTTAATTGCAAACTCGATAGCATATCTAAATATTTGGATTCATTTCTGGTGAGAGAAAAAGGGCCAGGATTTTAGCAGAGATCACCGTGTTGATGTGCCTGCTCCCCATGTGCAAAGCGATTGGCTTGACCAGGCAGCATAAGCACAGGAAAGTTCACTCAATCACCTAATCCCTTCTCGTATTACATTTTTCCTTTTTCAAATCTTTGGCTAATTTGAAGCACAACCTTATCAGGAAAAAAGAGAAATATTTTCCCTATCCCTCTTAATCCGTCTTCATTACCAACTCTAGTATCTCCTCCCACTGGCCTTAATTAATTACCCACTTTCGATGAATGAATCAATCATTCAGTAAAGATAGTGTTTATTTCTATTTGTAAAGGAAATTGCATCAAATCTACCTGGAATGGTTATGAGGATGTGTGAAAGAGGAAGATATAAGGAAAAGGATACAGGTTTTAAGAGACAACTAGGTAAGTCAAATTGCTGAGAAAATAAAAAATGTTCCCATACTTTACAAAAATCTTTTGTAAGTTTCTACGGCAGAGACTTAGAAATTCACTGCCAGCCTTGTTTAATGTCTCTTAATAGCTGATCCAACATAAGACTTTTTCGGACATGAACTGAGCCATAGATGCACTTTGTCTGAGATGGTACTTCATTCATCCTAATAATCTACTTATTTCTATAAAACCCAATAAATTATTTTTTCTTACTAAAAAAAAATACCAGTCTGATAGCTCAAATAGATACTGAACACATATAGTCATTAGTATCATAGTCTCAATAATTCATCACAAAAATCAGAAATTTTAATATTTTTCCCATAATAAGTATTTGTAGATATAATAAATGTTGCTTAGTCTTAAATGGTTAAATCAATTAAAATATGTCTAAACAGAAAGTCTTCCTTGGCCATCAGCTTAACAGCCACTCACACACACACACAAAAAAATAACACTCTAAAGCATAGAAGAGGAAGTGAAGAATAAATAAATACATCTTCCAGTTATGGCTAGAATATAAACAAGCTTAGGGGAAGTCTTAAACCTGAATTTCAGCCAGGATACCAGCATTGTTGATACCATTTCCAGGAGAATAAAGGATATAAAGGTGAATTCTGTGATCAGACTTAAGATTTTATTTCTCTGCTAAGAAATATGGCATGTTAGAACTCTCTTTTCTTAATGGATGAATAATTTCAGTTTTTAACTAATTAGTGTCCTCAGTCAAAGAGAGCCAATGCTAGAATTACAAATAATAGTCTGTATGAAAGTAAGTAAAATTAATCTTTACAATATAGACTGGCCTGTGATCCAAGAAGGAGCTATCAATCAGGTTCTGGACTTTCTGCCTCTTACCCACCCTACCCAGGAGAGAATGAAATCACCAAAAGAATTTCCCATAGGAAACCACAAACCCCCATGCCTCTGGTACCACCTGCATGTCCTTCTGCACAAGGGTCAGCCCACCCCAACTCTGTTTAATTCTTGAGAGCCAACAGGTATACAACTATACCAAACCACTGAATTTCACAATGTAACTTGAGACAAACTGAATCTGAAAGGTTATTTTATGGGTATTTTGCCTCCACTCCTGCAGGTAATACAATCCACCATACACCCACTGGCTAGCAGTATTCAACTCTCCTAATCCTCATTACCATGCTTCCTTCAGCACACTTTTCAAGGGGGGTATGGCTGAGAGCACCAGCAAAGAAAATGGATCTTTCTTACTCATTTGTGTTGTTCATAAGAAGTACACTGAAAGATTAGACTCCATCTTGAGTCTCGTTTGTGAGTTTTGTACATATCTTCACAAAATTTGGTGCTTCTAGTTTACTATGTCTTATCCATCTATTTCAGGTAGTTTTTCAAATTCAAGTCTTCATTACCCCAAAGTCATACATGAACTACTTTTAAAAGGGGGGGTGACAAATTATAGCATTTGTCACGTGCGTGTTTTTACAGTACATTTGCCACCATCAGTGCTAAAAACTCGAACTTTGAAAAATAAACCTTGTATCTAATTTCATTCCCTGTTTAGCTCAGCTAACTAATATTGAAATCTTTAAATTTTATAAGAAATTGACTTATTTTTCCACTGTTTTGCCTTAATCACAAGGGGAAAATACTTTCAACAATTGAAGGACCCATTAGCTATCTGAGATTGACCTATAATTAAAATCATAAAATGCCATGCCTCATAAAAATACACTGAAAACATCTAGTATGTTATCTTCTAAGCACTCCATGAGGGCTAATTCATTTAATCTATAACAAATTTCTGGTGGAAAGAAACTTACTATGCTTCTCAGCATATTAACAAATAAGTCTTTCAGTTTCATGAACGTTAAATGATTGAAAAAGAACTTCTGCCTCAGCACTTATACATAAATCCTTTAGAGAAATTCAAACACTGAGGGGCCTGGATTTCCACACTTATTTTATTTCACTATGATACATCTACAGAGTAGAAATAAGACTCCTCTCTATCCAACCTTCAAGTCCAGTCATATTTTTTTTATTTGAAATTAACTAAAGCTGATTTAGAGCGGACATGCCTTTTAGAATACCCTGAGGCCTTTCATTTCTTGAATGATATGTTAAAACTTGGAATCTACCCAAACCTCCTTGAAGCACCCTCTGCAAAGTTTAATCTAATTTGAATTAACTTATCCCTCAGTATAAAATACTCTCTCTTATTTCTTTTTATTTTTTGAGTGAGCACACGCACATATCTTTGTGTTTCTAAACATGTGGATGCTGGAACAATTTAGAAAGAAAAACACTATATATTTCCTTATTTCAGTCATGTTAAACGCAGTGGCAGAGAGCATAATTCTGAGAACTCCTGGCCCTGACACTGTGCAAATCATTTCACAATATGCAAATGATTTAGCAGCAATATAGTCATAGTTCCTAACAAATATTTCTCTGATTATAGGATACATTCTTAGAAGTGATGGGCTTGAACTCCCACTTTTTCTATCCATTTCTGTCTATGCACTGCTTACATTCAAATATTTACTTTGCAAATAAATGTAATATTAGAATATGTATTTTCCAAAAGTAAGTATTATGTGGGACATATACAATCCTGCAGGCACAAGGCAGAGTATATGTATATAACAGAGCTTTTTGAAAAATTTCTAAACATGCGTCTCTGCCTTCTACCTCTACCTCAAGTAATTAGTGAGTGTAATATAGGAGGTTTTTTGCAAAAAAAAAAAACCTACTGAACACATCCTGAACATATATGGTGATTGACTACAAATTGATCAACTTCCCCACGCTAAAAACTTAAATATGTACCATTTTTAGCAGTCTAGAATACTTTTGAAGAAAATGAAAATGCTGGAGGAAAATATAAAGAATTGTACACAAAATGCTTCATTCGGGGAGGCACTACCACATGCCTGCTTCACCTACACTCTAGGTTTAAATCTACCTTTGCTGGGGTTCTTCCTCTTATCAGTAGTTCTGGGTCTCTGGTTCTACCACTGAGTGTGTCAGTCAAGGGGGTGGGGTGGGGAATGTCTCAAGGTAACCCCGAAATTCTCTCTCATATTCTCTCTCTCTCTCTCGTATTCTTTCTATCATAGTCTCTCCTCTCTCTCTCATTGACCCATGCAAATTTCAGCCATGCACTTAGCTTTCAATAATACCTGAATGAGAAAGTCCTTGAAATCAGAGAAGGATGTGCGGCATGTCAAAATGAACTATTCATCCCTTGTGATCGTTAGAGAGTGTCACAAGAGAAGAAATGTACCCAAGAGAGTCCTGCAAAATTCCAACTCTGGGAATTGCGTTCTATCTAAAGACTCTCCGTCATTTCAGCAGCCCATTCATTTACTCAAATAATATTTATCAGGTGCTATTATGTCCAGCACTGTGTTAACATCAGCAAGGCATTAAATCTTCTAAGTACTTTCTTATTCTACACTTATGTTGACACATTTAGGTGGGGCCTTAAATTCTCTACTCAGCTGAATGCTCTAGTTCCCTTCTAAGTAATTTGTCATTTTCAGGCACGTTTAAGTGGGCTTTATTTTTCATCAATATAACTCTACCATACATGATAGCATCTCCACAAGTGTTCAGAACGTGAACAACAGAGATGACAAATTCCAAGCACTGTAAATTTAAATATCATTCCAGAAATGAATTACTGAAAACTTCTAGATTCTAGACTCAGACCTTCAAGAAATAAGACTCAGCTTTGGCTGCCCCCAAAGGCCAATCAAACCTTAGGATGACTTGTGCTTCTTTCAATGTTTCACGAAAGGCGGAAATAGTCATAATCTGCCCTCACTGGAAACTCTAGCATCATGGGAATTTTCCCAGGCAGCTTTGTGAACGCCTAAGGAGTCTCCAATCTTGTTATAATTATAGCTACTAGGCACTGTCTTTAGTGCCAAGCCACTTTACCTTTAATACTTCAGCTCATTGAAGCTTCACGGTACCCCTGCTATGTAAGTATCATGGTTCCCATTTTCCCTGATGAGGCTCGGCCAAGTGAGGTAACTTGCCCAAAGTCACACAAGTTCCAAGTGTTTCCAAGTGATGGATCTGTGACAAGGCATTATTCTGCTTCCCAGGTCAGTTTTCCCTGTAACGAGCTTCTGCGTTTAAAAGAGTAAAAGAAAATAACTTTCTTAGTCCCAGTGAAGGTTGGGGAGAGAGATGAGGGCTGATGATGATGTCTGGGAAAGATTTCTGAATTTACAGAGTGAGAAAAAAACTGAAAATGCTGTTACAGAACAAAGCAGTAACAGCTGTCAGGGCTAAGGAGGAAAACTCGCCTTGAGGGGGCCTAGCGTTCACTTCCTCCTACCAACCCAGAGGCTGCGCGGGCACCGGCACGCTGATTGACAGGACACTACGACCCCAGGACGGTTGGCCGCGTGGGGGTCGGAGCGTCAACTTCTCAGCTCCCCTTGCTCCCCCGCCCCGCCCCGCCCCGCCCCCCACGCCTTCCTCCCGGCCACTGGCGGGGAGCTTCCACTACCAGTGCGGGCGAGGCCGGAGGCAGATGGATGCTGCTGACTGATGGGGGCGGCCGAGCGCGAGGGCGCTGAGTGAGGCCCGCGCGGCGTCCTTCCCGGCCTCAGGGTCCCGGCAGCTCACTCTGCGCCCGCCCGGGGGCGGGTGAGAAGGTCCAACCTCCGCCCGAGAGCAGGCGCGGGGTCCCAGAGCCTCCGCCCAGGCCGCCGTGGGCGCAAAGGTGGGGCCCGGGCCTGCGCTGCGGCCCGCAGGGGACTCTAGGCCCTGGTGCGGAGGCCGCGCAAATAGCAGGGATCTGCTCAGGGCTCGAGGCCGCAGGGTTTCCTTCCCACTTCAGATTGACCCTAAAGACAGATGTAACGTAGGGGGCGGCAGCTGTCCACACGGTCTGGAGGCTCAGGGCGCTTGGGACGCCGCGTGGAAGCCGGCCCCCCAGGGGCGCCCGGGCCTCTGGCGCCCAGCTCTCTCCCCGCTCTGCACGCCTCAGTCCTGCTTCAGAAAGCCTGCCAGCCGCGGCCGCGGCCCGCTCCCTTCGCCTCCCCCCGCCCCGCGTCGGGCTCCGCTTTCCCTCCATCAACTCTAGGCCGAATTCAATCCGAGAAGGCTCCTTTGAGCTTTTGTGTTTGCTGGGGGAGATGTGGGCGCAGGAGGGATCGCGTTACAACTTTCATTTCCTGAAATGTTTGAGGGAACATCCAGAGTTTTTATCCCCCCATCAGGCCGGGCGATGGGTTCGGGTTTCAGGCCTTGTCACTCAGCTGTCACCAAACAAACGAAGCTCTCAGAGCCCTGGAGAGGGAGAGCTACCTGCTATTCATGACCCCTGGAGCAGGTGATCGCTCATGGGAAAAACAGGTAGAATTAATCATACGCTGTTCTCTGTTTCCTCTCTTTTTTGGCAGACCTGCCCACAGTGTGAAACCTGTCAGAAAACAAATTAACTCTTTCTTGTCCCCCAAGGGAACGAAAAATACATTTTCGGAAAGCTCACCACACACATTCACACCACATGACAAGAATGACATTTGGAGGGAACATCTCTATATCTGCTCCACTTGGCAGTTTCTTAGTCTGTGAGGTTCCCATCTTAGTGGGACTTGGAACCTAGGAACCAATTCGAATGGGGCATCTTCGGGTCACCTGGTCCTATCTACTGAAAGGAAGCCCAAATGTGATCTCCAAACTTAGGTAGATCTGGCCATCTTCCTGCCTGGGGTGTCAGTGGAGTTGGGATCCTAATAAAAGGAAAATCTCTACTCTGACAGGAGCGTCTAAGAAATTTCTGTAAATGGGTGTTCCCCGCCCACCCCCGAGATTCTTCCCTAAGTCAGCCTTGTTGACCATCCGTATTGGGCTCTGTGTTGGACAATCAGCATGATTTCAAATTTTCCCTTATTCATTTCCTTAGTTGAGTTAGCTGAACAAATGCACAAAGCAAACGTGTTCTTTGCTGTGAGGATACTGTTTACCTACTATTCATTAAATATTATAAACACAAGTTTTAAAGTACACCTTTTTAAAAAAAATTGTAATACATTTGTCCTATATCTCTGTCCCCACATTAGCAAATTTAAAAAAAAAAAAGAAGGAAAGAGGAAGGGCACACAGATTTGCTTCTAAGATATATTAATATTGGAAACTTTAACCAAGACAGCTTGGGAGTCTTAAATCAGGATGATTTTTAAAAACAGAAATATGGTAAGGGGATTCCATTGTCATTCTGCCTTTTAGTCTTTCCATAAAAGGTGTTTTGTTGTTTTTTTTTGGTGAGAAATCAGGAGATATACTGTGTGTAAAAATAATCCTCCTGGCCTTCTTTATGAAGATTTTGTCTGTTTATTTTGAAAACAGCCATTGGTTCCAGATTCCCAGAACTGATTTTCTTAGATTAGCTATTTGTACTCAGAGGTAGAGCCCTGAGCAATATTATTCTTCAATTAAAATAAAGAACTTGACTTTAGGAGGAAGCAAGTTATGTTTATATAGCATCAGCAATGCATAGAAAATATTCACCACATATCTGAAGACAGACAAGGCTTCGATTGTTTAAATGTTCTGCTCACTTCATAGATACTAAGGCATGCTGTCCTATCTTAATTTTTTAAGCTGTTACTTACTTTCATATTCTTGGCATCCTAGGTACAGAGCTAATGCTCCTTCATTAACTACCTCCTTGATTTTGATGTAAAATTTCCTTTTGCATGGTATGGAAGATTATGCCACCTCACCTTCAAAATGTGCATTTTCTCTCTAAGTTCTGTAAATTGCTGCTCCTCTCCACCAACCACACCAGTCCCCACCACTAATACACACACACAAAGCTGCAAAAATTAAGGGGAACTTTGTGCTGCATAGTGATGCTCATAGTTCAAAAATAATATCTGTTCGAGAGCCAACTAAAAATGTCATAGCTATGTAGGTTTGGTTTGGGTTTTTTTGTTTTTGTTTTTTCACAGCCCCATTGCCTTTCCCTGGTATTTAGATCATTTGGATAACTGGCAACCCAGATTAGAACTGAAGTGCTGCAAAGCAGCTAAAGCCATGCCTTAAAGGCGTGAAGGAGAGGAGTTGAATTTGTTAAAATACTTAATAGAAGGTTAAAAACACCTAGAAAGTTGGTTTTACAGGCTTGCCGATTGGAAGCTGCAGATTTTTGTATCAGGGATGCCAACTGCCAGCTCTGTGGAATGTTAAAGAACATTTCAAAGTTTTGGTTTTTTAAAAAAACATCTTAAGAAATATGTAGTCTGGGCCTTTTTTTTTCCCCTTTAAGATGCCAAATGCGTATCAGCTCAGGTCCTGAACTACCACTTCATCAATAAACTATGTATCTGTTATAAATAAGTCATGGCATTTTAAAAGTTATGATCAATTTAAAATCTTATTCTAAAATAAATTATATAGCAAATTAAAATAAATTTGCTTTGAGTTAATCCATCAGTGCTTCTATTTGGATCTGCCTGTGTCAGTTCCATAAAAGATTTATCTTCTAAGTTAGGGAGGATAGCGAGAGCAAGGGACCAGATGGAGAGAGCTGGTATACATTTCCATGTCTCCATCTTTCTTTCTACTTATCTGTCTTTTTAATGACAACCATTAAGGGCAGTGAAGGGAGAGCAGCCAATATCACCTAGTAGTATTTTAATTACAATTGGGTAGCCATTTCAGATACACTTAAGTGTGTGTTAAATCTGAAGTTAACTCTTTTCTCTCTCAAAGATAAGGTTGGGTTGCATTTTTTAGTTTTTTTAATTAGTTTTTCTTTCTGCATTCTCCTGTTGGATGGGGTTGGGGGGAGACGCAGGCGATTTTAAGAATATTTTAATGTTATGCAAAGGAAAACAGTTAGTGGGCACTTTTGCAAAAGGGGAGGGGGACGACTCCCAGGTAGTGAAGCAATATAGGAGAGCAGACCTTAAGGTGTTTGTGCTCTGCCTGCTGAGAAGTGGGGTCTCAGCTGTCCATTAACAAGTTAAAAGAAGAGAAGCTGAAACTCAGAAGGGAAAGAGTCTGGCATCCACCCGCGCCTCAAGCAGTCTCTTTCTCTTTGTTTTTAAATGCTACTGCAGTGTTGTTCCTCACTGTCTGAAAGGACCACAGCGCCTAAAACACTGATTGCCATCCTCAGTGGGAGAACAAGTTTCCAATTTCATCAGCTGGAACGAAGTTGTGTGTGTATACTCAGTTTAAAACACTAGAGAAAATGTGGCCTTCCAGGGCAGCACTTTTTCTGGGTAGAGGACAAGCCAACAATTCCCCCAAGATTTTGACTTCTCTGTCCTGGCTGATTTAACCCATGTCTTCAGAGAACATCTGCCAGGTGTACTATCAGATTCAGTCAGACTGGAGAGGAAGGGGAGGCAGGATCACTATGACCTTGAGGGGGCTCACAAGTCACCACCTAAGAGCATACCTGAGGGTTAAGGGACTGAGCCCTCGGGTACCCTTGGTGCGAATTGCCCCTGGACTAAGTGGGCACAGACACTAGTGCTGCTGGCTTCGGGGTGGCTGGAGGAGGTAGCCTGGGAGAGTTTTTAGTCTACTGGGAAAAACCAGAGAAAGAAGAAATAGCGTAGAGGGAGCAGGTGGGCCATCGGCCACTTTCTTCACCTTAACCCTGACCCACCTGTTCCTGTCAACGCCACCTACCCCACTAAAGAAGGGCAGAGTGTGCGCCGTGACGGCCCAGCCCGAAGCACGCTGCGGGCCTCGGCCTGCGCCTCCTTCCTGGGGCCCCGGAGGTGCGTGGGGAAAGGGCCTCGGCTCACCCCCAGGGCCTCGGGCCAGGGCGGGAAACGCCTGACCAGGCCCGGCTGGTCGATGAAGCCGAGCTGCCTCCCGGTCGTGCCCGAGACCCTAGAAACCCAGACCGCTCTCCTTGGCCATCGAAGGGGCGCCCTCTGGCACCCCTCCGCCGAACGCGCGGGGAATGAGCCCAGGCCCGTGAGCCAAAACCCAGGCCGCAGGAAGCAAAAGACATGGGCCATACGTGACGCGGGGAGGGCGGTGGGGCCTAGGCCGCCTCCCGACCAAGCTCGGGGGCTTCAACACGGCCGCCTTGGCGTCTGAGGCCCAGGGGCGCTCCCACCTGCCGCCCCGCCCGGGAGCCGTGAGCGGCCACGATCGCTTCCTCCTGCCACTACCCGGCCTGGTCCAACTCCTTCAGGAGTGCTTTCAGCGCCGCTCGGGGGTCTCGCCAGGAATTTAGCTCCTTGACTCAAAAGAGGAAGACCCGACGAGGGCTTAGGATGTGGCTCCAGGGTGCCCAAGGCCACGGCAGCCGCGTTGTCCCACGAAGCTCAGGCCGCGGCACCTCCTTGCAGCCTCTGCTTTCAGGGGCTCCGCGGGCCGCGCCACCAGGCCCCGCGCCTGGAGCTGCTGTGATGCGACTCCCTCCTGGAATGTGGATGTGAGCGATCCTCGGTGCGGAGGTGAGGGGACCCCGCCCGGGTCTGGGGGCGGAGAGCAGCGGCGCCTCGACTCCCCGTCCCTCGGAAGGGCAGAGGAGCAGGAGCAGCCTCCGGAGTCTGCGGAGTGGCAGGAGAAACCCCCCCAGTTTCCTGCATCCTGAGACGCGCGGAACGGAAACCTCTGGCTCCCTTAACCTGGAGTTCTGCCTGCAGACTTGAGCGAAGACCTCCAGGCGGCGGAGGCAAAAGGAATGAAGCCCTTTCGGCCGCAGCTGTAGGCGCGGCGGCGGCAGCGGCGAGGCAGAGGAGCAGCAGCTCGGTGCGCGGTCAGTGCCAGGGGCCCGACCGGCCCTCAGGGTGCGGGGGACAGCTGCCGGACAAGGGTCACTGCTCAGCAAATTCAGAGTTCGCCCATAAGTGCCAGTGCCGCTGCCTCTTCCTGGAAGCCTCCACTTCATCTCTGGGTCAAGACTGAGCTGTCTTTGCCTGGAGGATAATTCCCGGCCCCAGCGGCGTCTGGTTCTCATGGGGCTTGGGGGCTCTTGAGTCCCTGTCTGCTAAGCCAAAATTCAGGAACCGCCGGCCAAGCCCTCTGGCCTCCCGAGTATTTAAAGAAGCTTCGTTCTCAGCCAAGAGGTCAAGGCGAAGAGGCAACCGGGACCCGAAGTATCCTGTGTTCAGATTTAAAATATCCAAAGTTTGAAAATCGCCCCAGTATAGTATTACTTTATTTTACTCGGTAAAATTCTGTAAGGTTTCGTTCTAAAAACTATCTAGAAATCATTGTTTATTACTTTTGGCTCTCCTTGCGAAATCTGTAAAGGAGAAATCAGAAAGTGGCTTTTGATTCAGTTAAACTGAGAAGACGAGAAGGTAAATTGGAGGTCCCTTGATAGCTGGTCCTTGAAGA
Source organism: Cervus canadensis (assembly GCF_019320065.1). NCBI lineage: Eukaryota > Metazoa > Chordata > Mammalia > Artiodactyla > Cervidae > Cervus > Cervus canadensis. Next base: position 67,913,330 of record NC_057391.1, read on the forward strand.
TTTCCTCGAGGAAAAAAAGAAATATGGTTAGTTCCCCCCCAATGATTGCTCTAAAATGATTGCCAAGAAAACTCAAGGTAACATCCAGCTTTCTCACCTCCTCCTGCTTGTCCCCGGTTTAGCCAGACTGAGAGGAGGATGGTGAGGGAGGCACATTGTGCAATTTCTTATTAAACACATCTGGAATATGTGCACTCTGGATCGAATGCCAGGGATTTTACAAAGAGTTTATGACTGTGACAGAAAATTGTCCTTTTAACGAGTTTACAAGTAGTAATCACAGGGGCTTTTACAGGACCGGCCGGCCTGCTCTGCTCCTTGCCAGATCTGCAGACATTTCCAAGATTCACCAACCAAGGCAGCAGGAAGTGGGCCGAGGCACCCAGGGAGACAGAACTTCCCTGAGTCTAAAATTATACTCAACAGAGCTGGAAGAGTGGGGGGTAGTCATCAGAGTAGGAAGAGAGGGCTTGTAAGAAATTAAAGTAATTGGCCCTTCCTATTTTCCAGGGAGATTTCCGCGGTGTCCTTTGAAGCTTGTCAGGGTCATTGAAAGCTATCTTTGTGCTGGGTGTTTGTTTTGGGCAGTGAATGTGAAGAATGCGAGGAGATCCCCTGTGAGAGCCCCTCCTGCAGAGGGTGGCATTTCTCCGTGGCCCAAGACGTGGAGAATAAACACCCTAGTGACTTAAATAAACACCAACTTAATGATCCAAAACACTAACAAGGGAGATTGGGACTCTGAGCTCCCAATGCAAAGGATGGTCTCTGAGCAGCTGTGTGAACATCTGTCCATCACTGAGAGGAAAAATGACTTTATAAGTAAAAGTGACTACAGTTAAGTACAGTGACCCTTTCTCCCTGGAACTCAGTCAAAGCCATTTGGCATTAAAAAATAATAAGAAGAAGAAGGCCTTAATACCCCTACCCCCACTTATAGATCAGGACAGGAAAGATAGGAAAGAGTAAGAAATGAACATCCTAATGGTGACACAGATGGAGAAAAATCAAAATTATGAAACCGTCATGTCATAAAATAAATAGAATTCCTCTGGGGAGCAATATTTTACAAAGCACAAACAAGCCAATCCTGTTATCCTGAGTAGAATTTTAATAAATAATGCCATTTGTTTCACTAATTTTAAAAGCTAAATACAAGGTACATCATTTTTGCCCCAGGCAAAAATAATATGGAGCCTACATGATTACTGGGATTTTTTCTGGACACCATCCGGCAGCACTGCAAAGAGCTCCTGTCCTGTCGGTCTGCTTTCTATTTGTACAGATTAATTCACAATGTTGCTATCCTTGTACGAGTTCCCTTTTGTTCTCCAAGCAGATAAATTATTTTACTTTCACAGTCTTGTCATAAATTTGTTAATAATACAAAAGACCGAACGTACGAATTCTGTGGAGAAAAGCTAGTGGTAAACAAAACTGTATATCTAAGTAATAAAAAATAAATAAATACACCAAATTTGAATTCGCTCTTTTTCTGTCATATAATTAACTCAGTCACCATTCTTGGTTCAGGGGATGGCCTTCAATGTACCCTGCAATTCATAACCACCATTAAGTAATAAAGAAAAAAAAAACAACCCTATTTGTTAAAAAAGGGGGGGGGGGCGCCCAATGACAGCAGTACACAACTCACCTTTCAGAAACAGAATCAGTACTCCTGGTGTTCTACTAAGTTTTAATTTAGACTGGTTTAGGTACAATGGAAAAGAAACCTGCAAACACATGCTGTTTTAGTAACAAATACCAGGTAGCCAGATTTGTTACGTATTTTTGCAAGCTAGAAACTAGGAATAGGAGAAACCCTTAACAGGAGTAGGCTACAGATATGAGAGCTTCAAGGGCATGAGAAGTAATGGCATTCAGGAAAGTGTTTTTTCACATTGGTACATTTTTTAAAGTTTGCCATAAAAAAACCCAAGAAAACAAACAACAACCAAAAAACCCCACTAAATTTGACAAAAATAGTTGTGTTACTAATGGTCACTTCTATTTCTAACTGCCTCACATAGAGAGCATTAAGACATTTAGGCACTTGTTTTTTTCCCCCTAATACTGTTCTTTCCTTTTAATCTACATAAAATTATTTAACACTAAATATGAAAAATGTAAACTTAATTTTCCCCATCAAAAAAGTATAAGATCATATTTTTCCTATTCACCTTAAGAATGCAACCAGTTCCTCTCAGGCTGGAGGATCTTTTCACTGTTTTAACTTCCCTCTCTCTCTCATTTTCATTTCCTTTTCCTCTTCTCAAAACATTTTCCATAAATAAATTAAGATGAAATAATTAAAATCCAGTTGATCTGTAATTCCATTCACTGAAAAAAAAAGAAAAAAGAAAAAGGAAGCCTACTGAAGCAGGAACACGGGTTGCCCAGAACCAAGGCTGGGTAACTGGATGTTTTTGTTTGTTTGGGTTTTTTTTTTTTTCCCCTGATCCCCACACTGGGAGGGGAAATGTGTAAGTGGAAAGAGTCGGAGAGAAGAGGGCACTACGTTTGAGATCGCTGTTGGTTTTGATTTTTAAAAAGATATTTGTGAAAGTCCACCATTCCTTTATGCGCAAAGAACCCCAGAAACAAGCTGCAAAAAGTGTTCCTGATGTCTATTTACAAGTGTCCCTAGTTGCTGCTTCGAGGCCCCAGTCCCTCCCTTCTTAGGACCCCAAGTCCACCAAACTGGAGGTGAGGGGGCCCAGCAGGGAGTCCTGGAGCTGATGCTGGTGGGCTTGCAGGCTGTGCGCTGACTGCGAGGCTGTTAAACCCGGGAGAGAATAGTTGGAGCTCCTGGCGTGGCCCATGTTGCCCTGCAGCAGAAGGACCGAGTTCTGGTCTGGACTCTGGGGAGGTGAGAACTCTTCTTCTGAGCTGGACATGAGTGGCTTGCCCCCTTCCAGAGGAGAGAGTTGATTCTGCTTGTTGGAGGAGGAGTTATTGTTTTCGGTGTTCTCCCTAAGAAACAGAGGACAACACCATATGGTTAAAAAAAAAAAGTGTGAGATGGAGGGAGGGGAGCTGGAAGAAGGAAAGGGACATTGTGCAATCAGTCACTGACCCAAATGGAGTTCTGCCCTCTCACCCACCCCACAGAGTCCTGGGGGTAAGAGAGGAGGCCTAAGAGACTTGAGAAAGGTGATGCTGAGTCCTTTCCTCTTCCAGAGTTTGGAAAGTCAAATCAGCAGGGCTGATTTGAAATGCACAAAAATTATTTTTAAATTTTTGTTCTAACAGTTATTATTAAATACCTATCAAGGCGTGAGTACCACATTTAGAAGTAAAGAAATCTGAAAATCTTCCAACAAATGGTTGTTGATGATGAAGAAAATGACGGGGGGGTGGGGTCGAACATCGCCCAGTGCACAAATGTTTGGTGGTGAATCGTCAATTGTCCTGTTCCCATCTGAGGAAACAATTAACCATCGAGTTTCCCTGCCCCTGCCTGGAGGTTGTGGTTTCAGAGGCACAGGACAGGTCATGGGAAGTGGTGTCCAGAGCGGCCCAGTGACCTGAGTAAACACAGGGAGCGCAGCCAGTCTCTCCGATTTCATCAGGGAGTGGGCCCTCTGGCCTGGCTTAAAGGACGGCCGTTTTGTAACAGACGTCTAAATGGAACTGTACCGTCCCTGGCCCGGTGTTATTCGCTCAGTCCTCAGTGCCTCACGGTGCTCTTTCAAACTCCCTGCGGACACCCACACCGGCGCACCCTTTCCCGGCAGGGGAGCGTCAAGACCCGGCACAGCCTGAGCTGGTGTGATGTACCGGGGTGTCAGCCTGGGCGCTCGGCGCTGGTAAACTGTAAGGTCTCGCAGCCCTCGCGCTTCTGCCTCCAGAATGCTCCCACCCCGGAGTTGCCTGTCTCTCCAACTCTCCCCATCTCTCGCAGTCCCTCTCTCCCAAAATGCCCATCTCAGCTGAATTTCTCCAGACTCTTGCTTCCCAGAGGGAAACAAGGCGGCGACTTCTTCGGCCCCCAGGCTCCGAAGCGAACAAAAGAAACTCGGCCGACTCGGGCGTTCAGGTTTCCCCTAAACTGCTCGGCTCCTCGGAGCGCTCTCCCCGCCGCCGCCGCCTCCCCAAGGCTCTTCCGAATCTCGGTCGGAAACTCTACAGCAAAAGAGTGGAGCCGGGCCAGGTGGCCTGGGGTGTTCGCATGAGGAGGGGAGAGGCAGAAACAGGTTGGAAAAAAAAATGTTGGCTTCTGTGTTTTGGGGTGAGAGAAGTCTGAGAGTGGAGACCCATTCCTCGCCCGGGTGAGCCGCGCGGACAGCGGGCCGGACCCGCCGCAGCGCCCGGCCACGCGCGAGGGAGCCAACGACGAGCAGTCAGTTCTGGGCTTGGGGAGCCGGGGAGTCAACGCAGCGCCAACCCTCCCAAAGCACTCTCTTCTGTGGACTTCTTTCGAAAGACTCCTCCCTTTGTGCAGCTAGTGCGGATGGAAGCGACCTCTCACCCAAAAGACTGCCAGGAAAGCGCGACTGAAGGACCGGGCGCGAGTGGAAACAGCATAAGTTTCAGGCCAGCTCCACCCTTCCGGGGTGCGAGAGGAGGGAGGTTCGAGACCCTCAGCCCCCACTGAACCCCTCCCCCCGCGATACCAATCACCATTTCCCTTCTGCTTGATCTAAAAACTCACTCTCCACCCGCCACTCCTCTCCCCCTAGCCAGCCAAGAAGACATGAAAAACAAACCTAGCGCCAACGTTTCCCGACACTCACATCCCAGGAAATCCACGCGCGGACACTCAAATCAGATGAACACCGCCCCACACCCCCGCATCCCTAGCAAGCGATCTCAGAGTTCATGAACTTTCGCCGCAGTGCCGCGGGGGCCTGGGCGCCGCCCCGCGGAGCGGCTCGGGCCAGCGGGGTGATCGAGGTGGTTGGTGCCTGCGGGGGTGGAAAGGGGCGGAGGGGAGAGGAAGGCTTCCCAGGGTTGCCCGATCTGCGGGAATGATGCCGCGTACCTTTCCTTGGCCTCGGCGGCCCGGTCTCTTTGCCTCCGGTTCTTAAACCAGTTGCTGACCTGGGTGGTGGTGAGACCGGTGGCCTCGGCCAGCTCTCGCTTCTCACGCGGCGAGGGGTAGGGGTTATGTGCGTACCACTCCCGCAGCACGCCCCGCGACTTCTCCTTGAAGCAATAGCTGGTCTCCTCGCCGTCCCAGATGGTTCGTGGCAAAGGGAATTTTCGGCGCACCCGATATTTGCCCACCGCGCCCAGGGGCCGGCCGCGTAACTTCTCGGCTTCCACGTAGTGAGCCTTCAGCCACAGTTGTTGCAGCTTGGGGTGATTGTGAGGCGAGAACTGGTGGCTCTCCAAAATCTTGTAGAGCTCGCGGAAGTTGCCGCGGTGGAAGGCGACCACGGCCTTGGCCTTGAGCACGCTTTCATTCTTGTGCAGGTGGTCGCAGGCGGGCAGCGACCACAGGAACCTGCCCAGGCGCTCCAGGTTCCCGCCTTGCTGCAGAACCTCGCACACGCACGCCACTTGCTCCTGTGTGAAGCCGAACGATGGCAGCATCGACATGGCTGGGGCCTGCCGGGGCGCACTATCCGGGCGCACGCGGCAGGGAGCAGAGCCGAAAAAGCAGCGGGAGGCAGCCGCAGGGAGGGGGGCGCGGCAGCTTCTAACCCCCTCCCTAGGCTGTGCGAAGGCGTAAAAGCGAGTCGAGACTTGAAGACGGGCGGCCGAGTAAGTGGAGGAGGAGTAGAGCGCGCGCTGGAAAAGGAACGGCCGGCTCACTCCGCAGCTTTTCGGGCCTCGCTGGCTCCTGCCTCTGGCCGGGTGGATGCTGCTCGTTGCCGGGGAACTTGGTTTCTGTTCTCCCTGCAGCTGCCTTAAAGCGCGCAGCGTCCTCGGCACGCTGATTGGCTGCGGGCGGCGCCTATCCGGGGCTGGCCAGCCTGCGCGCCGCCGGGCCGGGCCGCGAGGCCGCGCCGCCCCGCGCGGGGAGGGCGAGGCTGTACAGCGAGGGATAGGGAGTGGAGGGAGGAGAGGGACCGCGAGTGGTGGGAAGCGAAGTGGGGAGGAGGGAGGGAGCGGTGCTTCCCGGGGACGGGGGGCGGTGGGAGTGGGTGAGCGCGTCAGGACCTTGCAACATGAGCCCCCTCTGCTGTGTCACCTAAGGGCAGCCGCGCACATCTTTGCACAAATCAATGGCTCCAGACCTTCTAATTCCCCTCCTCTCCCTCCGTACCTCTGTCCCTGTCCTTTGCAGACTTGCCATTTCCCGGTGAGCTCATATTTAATTACCTTAATGTTGGAATGAATAAGTAATGGATTGATGAATAGCTTATGGAACGCGATAAATAATACAAGAGTAGACCAGTCCTCCGGGCTGCAGTCGCTGCAAGAATGGCTTCTCCTGGCTGGCTTCAGCTCCAGGAGCCAAACCTAATTTCCTCCCCTCTTCTCTCCTGCCCCCACCGCCCTCCAAAGCGCACAAATACTCCCAGCTGTATAGCGCTTCCCTCATTCTCAAAAGGCTGCGACTATTTGGGACCAAGAGAAGAGTTGTGTAGAGCATAGTTGCTGAGCAAATAGAGATTCCAAGGGTTCATTTGCGATTCGGAATTTTAATGATCTGTGGCTTAAGTCGGCAGGCAGGCTTCTGGACTCGGTTTCCCTATCTGTGCGGTTGCCACCTCTGCTACTGAGGAATGCTGAGAAGCTTTACTTGCTATTAGCAGAAATGCTTTGGGAACATCGCAGGAAAGGCGCTGGATGGGGTGTAAATTAAATAAAACTGTGTCCGGCTCCAATAGCCGTTCGGTTGTAACATAATATTGCCCTGGTCTGAGAGGGACACTGCCCTCAAAGCGAGGACGACCGCGGCTCCAAGAAGATTAAATAAAGAGGGGTGTGTGTGTGTGTGTGCATGTGCGTGCGTGTGTGTGTGTGTGTGCGCGTGTGTGTAGATTGCAATGCTGGCCTATTTTACTGCCAGGGACTGAGAGATGTCTTGCAATTTCAGTCCCATCATCTGTTATTTCGAGTTTGTGTGGAGAATGCTTAGTAAAACTACACAAACAAATGGAGCTGTAATTATCTTAAGCCTCATTTGCACACCTTGTTGCAAAGCAATTATTAAAAAGATTTTGAAAACAATTAGCGTCTCTGAATAGAGATAATCTATTGTCAGTAGCTGAGACTGGCAGGAGATAAGAACAATGCATGGAGATAAGGGGAGCCAAAGGGTAGAAGGAGAGTGACTTTATGACTATACTTATCTCTGATTAGATAAGTTCAAAACAGAATTTTAAGTACACTTCAAAAATGCTTTTGATTTAAATGCGTCCTCTTAGTAAATGCGGAACAAACTCTAGGTTCTTTAAGTTTGCTTGTCTTCTTTAAATATGTTTTGGTTCCATCAGCATAGCATCACAGAACCATTTACATATTGAGACGTAAGTGGGAATGGAAGAAGGAGAAGCACTGTGTGGGTTTCCCCTTGTATTATTTAGATGGTTTTAAAACAATGCACCCATTCCAATGCACCCTGCAATGTACATCTTAAAGTCAGGAAGGGTTTCCACACCCTACCCACCCCCATCTGTCTCTCCCGAGACTGAGTCGACACGAAGCTGCTGCTCCAATGAACTCCTAAACAAAGCTTTCTGCATCTTTGAAACCTTGAAACCCTTCAGTATCCTAGGCAATTAGAACTTGGAAGCAAATGCTGATATTTCATTATGTTTGGGATTATCTTTAAGTGCATTTAATGGGTGCATATTATTTCAAGAGAACCCCTACCACATGGTGTGCCGAATGACTTACTTTCTAAACTGGAAACCTGGCAGAGCTGAGCCCAAGCCCATGTGTCTGGTCATTTTCCCTCATGGTCTTATTTTAGTGCTCATGATGTCTCATATGAAGTCTTGAAGAGCTGCAGTGTCCTGCCAGAAGGAATGTCTCTGCTTGGAACAGTCCTTATTGACATGGCAGCTGTGTGCAGACTGGAAGGGAGGTTTAAACTCGGCTCTAAAAAATCACTTAATACCCTAAAGTCTGGAGCAAGTGCGCAGAATTACAATGTGTGTGTGTGTGTGTGTGTGTGTTGGGGGGGGACGGGGGAGTCTGTAAATATAACCACGTCTCTTAAAAGACAAAGGGTAAGTTGAGTATGGGATGTACTTTGTAATTAACAATTTTGTATAAGGAAATGAGGCACAGCTTGGACAAATAAGGGCAGGTATAGATTTACAGGGAGCAGAGAGTTGACAATTAGACACCCACCACCTTCCCCGCCCCCCGCCCCCCGCCCCCGGCTTCCTCCAGACCTCCCTGCCCACTTCTTTTCATCTCTCTTCAAAAGGAATCAAGACGCACTAGACGGTGGCGACAACTGGGAAGACCACTGTGCGGATGCGGCAATTGCGGGCACCGGGGTTGATAAGAAGGGGTGCTCGTCCTTGGAGGCCGTGCCCTGGCCGCCAGCCTTTCTCTCCTAGTGTTCAGTCCAGTAGATCGGACGATTAGAAAGGAAATGTGCTATTCGCTTTGTACCAACGAGCCCTACCTGCTATTTCGATCCCTCGGTTAGGGAAACCAATTTTTATAAATGTTAATTATTGGCTCGGATATATAAGGTTTCCCAAAATGGAACCTTTCACTGCAAACCACTAAAAGAGGTAAAATGACATGAATTTACAAACCACATAAACCAAATGATCCATTTTAAATCGCACACAGAAAGGTTTGAGTTGTTCTAGTAACTTAAAACCTCTTGCTGTCAATGCAAATCACAAGAAAACAGAGATTCGTCGGAGATTTAAAGGCAACGAGCAGCACAAGCTGCTGCCCTCGCCGCTTCGTGGGTCCCCAGGGTAACACAGCTAGAAAGGGGCTCCCAACACCAAGTTTCTGCTCTTCTGTGCCTCCTCCGTGCAGGTAACCGCCGGGTGCACACAACTGGTCTGTGGAAAGGTCGATGCGGAGGCATCAGTTGGTGTTGGGGTTTCTAGGTCGAGTTAACACAAGGCCTTGTGTCCTCTGGCTGAGACCCACTTATTTCCCTTCTGGCTTGGAGCGAGCTGCTTGGAGGCTCCTGGCCCGCTTTCTTGGAATTCTTTTGCCATCAAGAACGTCAGCGAGGATTCTACTCTACCTACAGATATTTGAAAGGGAAGGGCTTTGGAAGGTGTTTCATCAATGAATTAGCGTCGTCGCTCTGGGGCAGTGAGGATCCCAAATCCTGGCTGAAGTGACAACGTTCATCTTTTTCCTTTACTTGGTCGGAAACTCCAGGTGCCCTGGACCCCTCCGGATGCCGGGCTCCGAGGGCGGCCCGGCGCCGGAGCAGCCTCCCACCTGCCTCCTGGGGGACGCTGCTCCCCGCGAGTTCTGGATAGGCCGAGGGCTCAGGCAGGGCGATGTGCGGACCCGAAGGAGAGAAATCCAAAACCAGTCCATTAGTAAATGAGTTTTGTGTTGTCAAGGTTCTTTCCCATCCACTTGCTGCTCTGAAAAATAGATCACGTTTCGTTATCTTTAGTGGGAATCTGCAACGTGACACCGGATCCGCGCGGCCCCCGCCTCTCTCCCTCCCTCCTTCCAGCCTCGCTTGGCCGGGCCAAGGGGAGCCGGGCGGCCTCCTTCGCTTATTTCTGAACAATGAAGATTTGTCTGTTCCCCTAATATATTTATGTATGTATAGAGGGAGGGAGTTTTCTTCTGGAAGCGGGAAGCGCGCGACCAGAGCCTCTCGCTTCCTTGGTGCGAAAACGCAGCGCCAGCCCCAGACGCCGGGAGACTGCCGTTCCCCGCCCACACCTGGACAAACAGAGCCGGCAGCGAGCCCGGCTTGCAGCTAAAAACCCTGCCGCCCCGCGCGGCTCCTGAAAATACAGTTTCCACATTGTCTTGGGGTCGGGGAAGGGAGAGAGGAAAGAGAAGAACAGGCAGAGACACACCGCCGCGAGGGAACCAGAGTGAATGGGGACCGTGCTGGAGTGGGTGTGCGTGTGTTTGGGGAAGTTACCCTCTCCCTCCGTGTGCGTCTCCAGGTTTGGTCTCTTTCTACTCATTCTCTCTTTCAGCGTGAAAGAGGAAGCTCATTCATTCTCTTTGTGAACCTCTGATTCCTTCATTCTCTCTTTTATTGTCTCGTATCTCCATCTCACCCTTTGTCCCTTTCGTTCCCTCACTGTATCTTCCTTCGCGATTCTCTCTCACACTCTCTCTGTCCAACACCCCGCCCCCCCCCCCCCACCCTCTCTTCTCTCTCTGGATCCCTCTATTTCTCTTTTGCTTTCTTCTCTCTTTTTCTCTCTCCTTCCTCAAAGCCCTTGATGCCTGCGCCTGCTTCCCCAGGACCAGGCGCTGTGAAGTCTCACAGACCATGCTGTGCTGATATCCTGCACCCAGGCAGTGCCTGGTGAGTAGACTCTGAAGTCCTGGCAGGGGCATCTGGCTCAGTTGGTAGGGACCCACCACACGGAGTGGTGGTGTAGTCAACAGGTGGGGGCACCCATGAAGGACTGAAGAAGGTGGGTTGGCCACCTGGGGGGAAATGGCAGATTTAAGCTGCGCTCTGAGAAGGCATAGGCCCAGAGACTTGCCAACCACCAGAATTGAGTCAGAAGACACCATTCAACATTAGATGCCAAGCACCTTTCTGCAAAGTGAAGGAGAGTGTTGTAAGAATCTGTTCTTAAGAGCCTAAGATGTTCTTGCCTCCCTTGCTTTATTAATATTACCTCAAGGCAAGACTCCTTATCTTCCATTGAGTTTCCAATCAACTTTTTTTTGGTCAACTAATGTACATCCTGAATACTGCATCTGTCTAAGCTAAGAAGAATTTCCTTTTGGGAGGTGAAAGCCTGCAGTTACTCCTGTTCAGAGGAAAGTGCTAGTGATGGTAATGCAGGGTGACACTAAATAAACAGTTAGGGTGGACTGGAAAGATGGAGTTAATTATCCAGTGAGCTGCGTTTCAGCCCAGACCATCAGGGGCTGATTTGTTTTGGCTCATGGTCCAAGGAAGGAGACAAACCACTCTCTTCTCTACATCTCTTAGGGATCCTGATCGATCCTGTCTCAAACAAAACAAAAATCACTACCCAGGTATCACTGTTTCAATTAAAATTTAGTGTATTACTCCTCTGCAGATTCTACAAAAATGTCCACTCCATTGCCCTATATCCCTTGAGAGAAGACCCCAAATGACTCACAAATAGATTCCCTAAATCTTTTTGTAGAGACCCATTGGTAGGAAGTGAACATCCAGCACTCCCCCCCCCATCTCTTCACTTACATTTTTACAATAGGCTTATAAAACTAGATGTTTATAAAAACCGAGATCTTAGTCTGGTTTTCACGATGATTCCCCCCCCCCCAAAAAAAATCAGGCTTCGTGAAATTTTAGATGCAATTAGATTTATTGTTTTCGTGATTCACTGACTATCCGGTTTCCTCAGGTAAGCCGGCACTTATATATAAATCCTAGTAACTTAAAACTTCTCCCTCCCCACTTTGCTTTCCCTCCCTGCCTTTGCCCACCTCCCCTCCCCGCCACATTCTGATATTAATAATCCCCGGCTGCCCCTCTTTCCGGGTCATTACGGTACTGCTGGTCTCTAATCAATCCTAATGCGATGGCAATTGGAGTCCCTGATGACTGCGGCTCGGGTTTCTTGTAATGGCTCTACCACATTTTCCTGGACCTCCTTCTTTAACCTGAGATGCCAGGGGGACGAGTCCCTTCTCGGCTGCTGATTACTTCAAGATGTGGGGGCTGGTTTGCGCAGAAAGGGAAAGAGACACGCGCACAGCGTGGCTACCACTGCAGGCTGGGCCGCTGGGGCGAGCAAGGCGTCTGCGCGCTGGGAACCGGCACCCGAACGCCTTTCGCTACTCTTGTTTTCTCCCCATTTTCCAGGCCCAAACTCACCCTGGTGGACCGAGATGAAGATTCTTAGAGATTTGCTGTATTTGTCCCCCACCCCCCACCCCCCACGGTGCGGAGACGCCTTGTGGCCTCTGGGCCTCTCCAATTCTCGCAGGTTCCCACCCTACAGCGTGCGCCAGGACTCCAGGGCCAGGCCTGCCTCTCGCTCAGGAGGGAACGCCTCGCTCCGGTTCTTCTTTCCTTGTGTCTGTCTTCTCCCAGTGCCATTCTCCCGCTCCAATTTTAGGGCAGTTGTCCTGAAGCGGAGCTGGATTCTTCTTCATCTCTCCCTCTGACCCTTGACCTCTCTTCCCTTCTTTATCCCAGCAATGCCTGAAGCTCCCAACCGCTTCCTGACCCAAAGCCGAGGCCAGAAGTTTGGCCCTGTCTTGTCGGGATTTGACCCCATCTCTCACGATCCATGAAGGAGACCATCGCTCTGAATCCTTAAGCTCTAGGAATAAAGCCCAACACTTCTTCCCGGTTGGTGCCCTTGGGAGAGAGAACCAAGAGCGGGAACTTGCGCCGTACCTCCCTCTCCCTGGCGGTTGTCTTCTAGCTCACCTCCCTACGCCTATCCAGGCCCGGCAGAAAAGCGATCAGCATGTTCGCGGCATTTGTATTCTTCCATTTCTCAGCCCAAAGCCATTTAGCGTAACCCGAGCCCAGGATAATTGCCACGTTTCTGCCGCGATACTTTAAAAACCAAGATAATGCTTCTGAATTGCGGAAGAAAGTGCTGTGGACAAATTGGGCGCTGAGCTGCCGAGAAGGTTCGCTTTGTTAGGGGCGGCCGGTGGTTTGTGACTAGATTAGTCCATTTCTGGGAGCCGCCTGCGCTCTGCGGCGGGGTGAGCCTGAAGCGAACTGTGGGGAGGGCTAGGGGAGCACTTCAGGCCTCTATGTCGGTGCAAATCCACGCCGTGGAAAATGTTTCTGCATTCCCATACAAATACATTGTTTGGGTTCTAAAGGATCCAGATTGTCGCGGACAGAGCAGCTTGACTGCTTCTGCTCCCGAATGGGCCGCGAGCATCTGTCTGAAGCCCCAGTTCTCTGAGCGGCAGAGAAGGAAATACTGGGTGGAGGGTGCCCACTCACGCATGCCCCTCCGTGCCTCTCGCCCGCTGGGGCTGGGCTTGGATTTTGCAACCATTTCCAACACCGCTGCTGTACTTGGCGCAGCCCTGCTGGAAGCCGGCAGGGTGAGGCTTCCAGGCAGCCGGGGGGCCGCGAGGGGCGCCTTTAGGGCTGGGAACAAGGCTGTGGGAGCTCTTCTTACCTCAGGTTCACCCGCCACCCCCACCCATCACCCCGCGTGCAGGCCCGCGTCCCCGTTTCGCCGGCCCATCCCGGGTCCGGGGTAGGCTTCTCCGCCAGGTGTGCGCCGGCGCCCGGGAGACTTTGCAGCGCAGCGTACTCGCAGCCCCGCCCGCGGGCCCGCGGTGCCCAGTCTGGGGGAGCCGGGCTAACCCCCGCCCCGCCGCCAGGAACCCCTCCCCGGGGCCACGCTCGAGCTCTCGGGCGCTGCGTCTGCGCTGGGGACGGCTCCGCCCAGTTCTGCAGCCAGGGGTCCGGCGTTTCGGCCAGACCAGTGGTCCGAACGTGAGAAGACTTCGGACTCCGCCGCTCTCTCGGGCTGTTCCCCGAAGTGATTCTGGGAGCCTAGAGGCATAGGGGCTTAAGGAAGGAAGGGACAGGGCCGGGGAGGGCGGGGGCGAGAAGGACGCGAGGGCAGGTCAACGGAGCTGGGATGGGGCGCAGCCCAGCGGCGGGCACGGCCGGAGGAGAGAGAGGGCGCTGTCTTCCTGGCAAAGGATCCTTGGCCTGGCCGGCAGGAACCGAAACAGGAAAAAAAAAAAAAAGGAAGAAAGAAAAGCACAGGAAAGGAAATCTGCCTAGTTGAGCCCGGGGAGGGGAGGTGGGGGTGGTGAGGGACGCGCTGTGGGGAGGGCCGAGGGTGGCCGAGCGGATTCTCAGCCTACAGCCCAGCAACCGCTTCTCCTGCTGCGGCCTTGCTAGCGCCGCGTGGCCCCGAGCGAGACTCTTCTTTGGCCCTAAAGGGCCCCCCACAGTTGGCTTCCCTCCCTCGCTTTCTCCTTTGGAAAACTGGAGGCATCGGAATAAGGTATGCGACGCTTCACTGGCGATTGAGGTGCCGCGATGTAGCCAAGGCAAGCCAGGGCTGGGAGAGAACCCGGATCTCCTTTGCCTGAGCGGAGCCGGCTTTTCAGTTTTTTGTTTTGTTTTTTTCAATTTTCAGGAGCCCGCGGAGGAAAACCGCAACGCCAACCAGGCCTTCACGTCGAAGCGCCGCAGCAAGTGGCCTCACCTGGTTTGGCTGCGTCTTGCCGAGGAACAATGAGGAGTTGGAAGGCTTTCATTTTCATCGACTGGCTTGGGTGCAGGAAAACCAAAGAGGTTTTGGCCCCTGGAAACCAAAGGGTCCCAAGGACAATTACTGTCAGCCATTCCCCCACTCAAACCCAGGAAACATAATTTACACTACTTCAGGAGAAATTCCTGTATCATCTACAAAAGATGTGTTGTCTTTCCATGCTCATAACAAGCCAGTCGAAGCAAAAGGATCTCAAACTTACTCATCTTCAGTCTTGAAAGGTCCCTCTGTGTTAATGGATGTAATTAAAGGCCTTCTAGGTTTGCTGATAGATACTAGAACCGAGCATCTCCTTACATGTCCGCCATCGGAGAGTCCCAAGCTCCAGCCCTCACGTGAATTTCCGGACTCTTCCATAGCCCTTCCGGTAGAATCCAGGTGGCCCCATAGTTCTGCCTTTAGCAAGAGAGCTATTTCCTAGGAGTAACTGGGTGGGCTGCAACCCGCCTGCCTCTTCACGTTGAGAAACGCTTCTCTTGTGGGAAGGTCTGTTTCTATTCATCCGATTTTCTAATGTCTTTGATCAGCCTAAATATTTTCTTGGCAAACGGAAATTGACCATGCCATGAATATGATAACAACCTGCTTGGAAAGAAGCTATTTTGTTTCGAAGCGGCAAGCGGGGGGTGGGGGTGGGGGGAGCCAGGGAAGGGAGTGGGGGTAGGGTAACTAGCTGGCTGGTAAGAATGCCTGAAATAGATTCCTGAACATACATCTTTTTGCAGTCTCTGAAGCAGATTTTTGAAAGATAGTCAGATAAACACACACCTGGTCTCCTAAAAGTCTTTGATACACTTTATATTTAAAAAAACAGAACTTCAATGGACGCCTCTGGAGAGTTTCCCTTTAAAACATAGATGAAAGGCAAGGTTAATACAATGTTCTCTTAATCCCTTCGGCTTGTGAGTCAAAATAAATATTTTCTTCTGCATGTGATTGTACATCCTGCCATTTGGCTGTGGCTATAAGCAAATCGACCGGTAATAAAAGTGTTTTGAGGTTGTGTATTAAATGCAGTTCTCTTGAAATCAAGGGTTGGGGGCAGGGAGGGGGCCTTACTTCACAGGCAAGAGTTGGTGGGTTTCTGAAAAAGCTGCAAGAAAAAGACCTTTCACCTCTCATTAGTGATGCCATCAGTGCTCAGGCAGAGTGGAGCTGAGGTCATGTTACATATGGCACACAGTCTGCTCAGCACTTGAAACGTCAGCTTTGAAATTTTAGAGAGGGGAAAGGTCATCTTTAATAAGCTAAAGTCTGGGGCTCCCATTGCCCTCTTTGCAAACTGGGTGGGTGTCCATATGCTTCAAACCTTCTGCACAAGTTTTGTTGTTGTTTTTAATTTGCAGTTTTAAGCTGATTTTTTGTTTCACATCTTCATTTAAGCTGTAATGTTTTCAGCTGTTAATACACCAAAAGGCCTTTCATTTTTATAGCAACTCTGTCATCTTTCCTTTTCTTCTCATGCAATCATAAAACTGTCTGTTCTGAGTGATAGCTTTTTAGAACTCAGCTTCCCAGAAGAAATGAAGTGTATCTGTCCATCTGCATACATGGATCCAGACATGTGGGCTATAGGGTTACCCTTCTGAGTGGGTAATTTAGACTTCACTTTTGTACACTACATAATTTACTGAACCTTCAAAACATTAAAACTTCCATGTTATGTAAAAGCTCTAGTTTCTGAAAACTTCCTGGTACTACTAAAATGTTTCATGCCATTTACTGAAATTTCACATTTTATTTTTACCATGTAGGGGAAACTCTCAAATCAGAAGATATTGATTCTTCTGTAAGGTTTAAAGTTAAGGCTGACAGAAATTACAGTGGTAGATACAGCCCTGAAAAAAAGAAGTGCTAATATCTTACTTCCTTGTTCAAAAAATGTTAGGAACATTTGTGAATGTTTAATCCTCATATTTTTTCAAGAAGTGAAGTCAACCAAACCCAAGGCATGAAACTATACCCAGATCTCTTTGTAGCCACTGTTAATATGGATATAAATATTTTTCTTTCATGTCCCTTTGCAAGGAACTCCTCAATAGTGATTTGTCATTGACTCAATTCCAGAAACTTTTTTTCCTCATGGACCTACTATCCAAGAAGAGCAGCCTCAGCACACTATTTTGTGTATTCCTCATTTTTCTTCATGTCTATCAACCCATATTGTCTGTTTATATCACCCCGATTTTGGTTAGTTTTTTTCTTTTTTTCTTTCAGCTTTTTTCTTCTACATCGAAGTTGCATATTTTGTCATTATAAGATAAACTTTATTAAATAAGACAACTGTGCATGTTCAGCTTCAACCAGTAGACTGAATGGTCTTTGAAAATTCCTTCACCTACTTTGCAAATTGAAAACATTGAAACAGCCTCTTGAGTAAACTAGGGATTCCTTATTACTGAGAGATTTAATGATTATGATATGCAGATAGGTGTTGCTTTTGCTTTTGTCTCTAAAAAGCCTTAATTCTGGATGAGTGAAACTTTGAAAGAGCAGTCTGTATGATAGCAACTGAAACTAAGAGTGGATAGAATAATTTCACAACGAAGTGTGACATCAAGTAAATAATTTATTTCTAATTAGTGTCCTACATTAGAGTTTACTACTAAAAAGCTAGTAGACTTTGTGATACTTTAGCTAACCCAAAGCGCTTGAGACTTGGAGGACCTAAATGGTTAAGTTCAATCAATCTAGTCAATAGAAAGTCAAGATAAAGATGCACACTGTAGTCTCAGGGAGTACATATGTGTTCGAGAGAGAGGTACTGTTGCTTTTTTTGTTTTTGACTAAATTTTAAAATTCCCAAAAATATTCCAGGAAAATTTAAGAGCAGATTGTTTTACTCTGAAAAACAAGGAGTGAAATATTTCAAGAAGCAGATTCATCATCGACAGGTCAATAATTTATTAAAGGCCCATAAAAAGAATGCTAATAATTTACACATTTTATAGGATCCTTCACTCAGGAGCCTTTAACATTTTACAAGCCTGATCTCATTCATCTTCTCAGAACTTTCTCAACTTCTCAGTATTACTATTGCAAAGGGTGATTATTCCTATTACAAAAAAATGGCAGAGAGGCTGTACAAGTTGCCCATGGAAGTATAATTCAGAGGCAGTTTGGGGATAAGAGCTATGAATCCCAATAAAATAAAGAAGCAATACAGATATATTGTACAGCACAGAGAAATATAGCCATTATTTTGTAGTAACTTGAAATGGAGTATAATCTATAAAAACATTGAATCACTATGTTGTACACCTGAAACTAATTTAATATTGTAAATCAACTTTACATCAATCTTAAAGAGCTTTGAATCCCGGATCCTTTCCAATTTATCTAAGAAGCAATTTTCCATAAAGAGATCAGATTCAAAAGATTTCAATTTAGTGAGTCCTTGTAAAATTTTATCCTCCCTAAGTTAGACTCTATAATTCATGTTCAAGATTTGTGAGAAATTTCATAAATGTCTTTAAATCACTAAGAAAAAGAAAATGTAACATGAAGTGACATCAGTCCGCACAGGTCTGGTAGTTCTTCCATCCTGTTTGGAAATAAGTCATATTCTTAGTTGGTGTAAATGTCATGTGGGAGGAGACATACAGATTACAGAACCATGAGGTAATTACTACAGCTTAACTGTCCTACAGAGAAGCTATTAAGTGTTCATAAACAGGGTTACAATAGGATACATATTCTATGAGAAGATTTGGCCTGTATTTTCAATGCTTACAATTCTTTCTTTGGCTTATTTAAGAGAAGAACTACTAGAAATTCCAGAAAAGTAAGGATTTGGCTTGTCTAAAGGACAGTGTTTCATTAAGTTTAGAAGGCATGCAAAGGATCTGAAACACTTGTAAAAATTCAGTGGCCAAACCCCCAGAATTTTGATTCCCTAGATTTACAGTGGGATCCTGGAATCTGCATTTTATGGCAGCAACTAATTTTAATGCAACTGGTTAGTGGGCTATTCTTTGAGAATAAACAATCACTCTGCCTGATGTAGGAACATAAAAAGGATATGTTCTATCAGCAGGAACAATATTCAAACTGCAAATTTTGACCTAATCAGAATTTACTTTGTATGATTTTGAAAGAGAATTTTTAGATTAGATTTTTTTTGCTGGGGAGGGGAGAATCTTTGGGTTTCTGAAGGATTTCGTCGGCCTTAAGATGTTTCTAACTAGTAACTAGATAGGAAATAGTTTGTCCTCTTCAAGTGATTCCTTCCGCTAAATGAGTTAGCAGGGAAGTGACATCAGACCAGGACAATGAGACAAAAGAAACATCTTTGAAGAAAATTCAGCACCAGCCATGAAAATTAAACCAATCTCATTGACCAAAGAACAATATTGCCTCCTGAGTACACCTTAAAAACTAACAGGTTTTGTGAACATCTCTCAATGTGCATGATCCCAATTGAGCATGTAACCCAATTGAGCATGTAACCCAATTGAGCATCTCTTTCCCAAGATTTGCATGAAATGAAGATGCTCTGGAGTGTTGCTACAATATGACAAAAGGAATGGAAAATAAAATCTAAGAGGAAGTTAGAAGTGTTGTCTGCACTGCACATAGTGGTCATTTGTTGCTTGCTTACAAAGGTTTAAAAGTATTTTTACAATAAAGAACACAATCACATAAATGGCAACTTCTTGCTTATGAGAGGGAGATTAAATACCCAAAAAGGTTAATAATCACATTTTATTATTCTCTCCCTTTAAAGATCATTTGAAAATGAGATAATGGAAACATAGATATCAGACTCTTTGCTGTTGGAAGACACCAAGAAGTCACTGGATAAACCTCTCACTCTAAGTAAAATCCCTGCAAAAAAAAAATCCCTTTGATGGGGCAACCCTCACCGCTGCTTAAACACTTGAGTATTGGAGAACTCACTACCTCACATCTGTTTTGTATGTTTTAAGACTTAACAAAACAAGAAAGATATGCCTGGTGGCATGAAATCCATGATACAAATGAGAGAAGCATCGAGAGGATCTTCTAATCACTTGTTGGTCAAGTAGAAAGTTAGAGTAAACTGTACTGGCTAAACTGCTTTCTCAAGTTTCCATTTTAGGCATTTCTACTGTTTGCCCACTGCCTAGTAGGCTGCTGGAGTTCACTATAGGAAAAGTAAATATTGTCATTTCAAATAAAGAACTGTTTATTATATAACAGAACAGAGGCTGTCTTCTATTTTTGAGATTCTGCTAAGTTAATTGGGGACAGTAGCCAAAGCAGCTGCCCAGGAGATGATGTTTTCCAACAGCTACAGTGCTTAAAGCTGAGCTGGGCTCATGTTTGTCTACCGTGTGGCAATCACATTGTTCTCTTCCTCGGATGTTCTTTGGCTTCTATTGGGGCTGAGTAAATGGAGGCACCATTTGTACTACTTTACCAGCCTATTTGACTCCTGAAGTGAGGCTAAACCATACGGCAAGGCAGATCAAAGTCAGACCTGATGGCTTGCTACCATTAATGGGATTCAGCTCAGACTCTTCTCAATGAAGAGGAAAATGTTGACTTAACCCCTATTTCCATCTAAATCAGGGGTTCCAAAATTTTTATAGATTTGGGACTGGACTCAGTGTTTTTAATAACTTCCCCACATCCATTTTGTTGGAGGTTTGTCTGCTGCCCGTGTTTTGAAACACTGGCTTAAATACATGACAGAGGAAGGAAATCTAGACTGAGAAGTGATTTGAGATAAGCAAACACAAAGCTTTGGTTAATGAAAGAATGTTTTTCAGAAATAATACTTTGTACTTCTATGATGCTTTGTGCTTTTCAGAGGGCTTCTTATTTTTGCCCCTCACTTGTAAGATGGATAAAGGCCAGTGATATTATTAACTCCATGTTATAAATTAACTGAGGTGAAGTGTATATATAAGTGAGTGGATATGTGGTAGATGGAGGTTAGGAGCATGACCTTTCCCATCTTTTTTTACCAAGTTCATAGTCTCATTTCTTGTAGGTCAAAACGTATAGATGTACCTCAAGCTTTTTCATGGCTATAACATAGTTCATGGATTTTTAAAATTTATGTAACTATTCCTTTATTGATGGATGTGTCTTTTTGCCAAACTTTTTCTTTCATGACGATCCTGTGACTATCTCTACACTTATATCTTTGAGTATTTTTGTGTATATTAAATTGCTTAAAGTGAAATCACTGAGTCAAAGGGTAATGTATATTAAAATTTTCATGTATATTGCCAAATGGTCCTTCAAAATGTGTACCATTTTACGCTTGCCTTGACAGTATGCAATAGACTAATTTTTCCCAATATCCTAGCTATACTCTTTAATCTTTGCCAATCTGATTGTGGAAGTGTGGCTAATTTAAATTTTTTACTTTTACTATTATGAAAGTTTAGTATCTTTTTAAGAATTAATTATTTATTTTTGGCTATGTTGAGTCTTCATTGCTGCTCGGGCTTTTCAGTAGTTGCAGCGAACTAGGGCTACTCTCTAGTCTCAGCGTGTGGGCTTCTCACTTGCACTGGCTTCTCTTGGAGCCGAGCATGGGCTCTAGGGCACACGGACTTCAGTAGCTGGGGCATATATGCTCAGTAGTTGGCGCTTGGGCTTAGGTGCTCCATGGCATGTGGGATCATTTCAGAGCAGGGTTTGAAACAGTCCCCTGAGTTGGCAGGCAGATTCTTTACCACTGAGCCACGAGGGAAGCTGAGTTTAGTGTCTTCTAAATCATGCCTGGAATAGATATAATGAAAGAGGAAAGTGTACAAATTATAGCCCAATAACTTTTTACATTTGTATACATCTGAATAACTATCATCTAGATCAAGATATAAAATATTTCTATCACCTCAGAAAGTTCTCTCTCGCCACTTTACCCACCCACCCCAGCGGTAGTCACCCTTCTGACTTCAAGTGTCAATATCAATTAATTTTGCCTGTTCTTGAATTGAATATAAATGAAATCAAACAGTTTTACCACATCTTCCTTTGTTCAACATAATATCTGTGGGAATCATCAGTGTTGTTATGTATGACAGTGGTGCATTTTTAAAATTATTGTTTGTATTCCACTATATAAATACACAATAATAGGCTGATAATCCATTCTCCTGCTGATGGACATTTGTGTTGTCTCTAGCTTTTTACTATAATGAATAAAGCTGCTATGACCATTCTTACCCATGTCCTTCATTGGGTATATGTTCTCATTTCTCATGATCATATATCTGGAGAATTGTTGAGTCAAGGAGTAGCTGTTTATTTAGCTGAAAAAAGATACTGCTTAATGGTGTTCTAAAGTTACTCTCCCACTAGCAATTGTATGAGAGTTCCAACTGCTCCACATATTTCCCAATACTTGGTATTTTTATTCTTTCAAATTTTAGACTTTCTGGTGGATGTATAATAGTATCTTGTGGCTTTAATTTTTGCATCTCTCTGACAGATAATTATATTGACCATCTTTTCATGTGCTTATTGACTATTTGGATAGTCTCTTTTGTATAATGCTTATTCAGATCTTTGCCCATTCTTGCAGTTGTTTGTGGTTTTTTTGGTCTTGTTTGTATGAGTTTTTTATACATTCTGGACATAACCCCTTTGTCAGATGGATGGATTGATAGATAGACAGATAATGAAAATATTATCCTAGTATGTGACTTGCCTCTTCATTCTCATACTAAAGTTCTTATATTGAACAAAAGTTCTTAATTTCAATTAAATGCAATTATGTTTTTATTCTTCTATAGTTATTCTTTTGTATCATATTTAAGAAATCTTTGTCTACCCAAAGTCATGAAAATGTTATCCTATGTTTTCTTCTAGAAGAAATTTGATATTTTAATTTGACATTTATACTTATGAGCTATCTTGAATTAGTTTTTATAGGTGGTGTAAAGTAGGAGTCAAGTCTGAAGTTTTTTCCCATATAGATACACAACAGTTCTAGCTTTGTATGTTGAGAAAGCCATACTTTTTCCCACAGAATTACATTTGTACCTCAGAGAGAAAGTATTCAATATTTTACCATCAAACATGTAAGCTGCAATGTTTTGGTTTGGAGTTTTTTGTAGATCATTTTTGTCATATTAATCAAGTTCCCTTCTATTTTAATATCTGAGAGTTTTTGTCCTGAGTGATTTTTTTAATCAAATTCATTTTCATTTATTGAGATGAGTGAAGTAAGTGAAGTCACTCAGTCGTGTCCGACTCTTTGCGACCCCATGGACTGCAGCCTCCCAGACTCCTCCATCCATGGGATTTTCCAGGCAAGAGTACTGGAGTGGGTTGCCACTTCCTTTGTTTTTTTTTCTTTTTTTCCCATTACTGTGATGAATTATATCAATTATTTTATTTTATTTTTTGGTTATACTATATGGCACGCAGGATCCCAGTTCCCAGCCAGGGATCAAACCCATGGCCCCTGAAGTGGAGGCGAGGAGCCTTAACCATTGGACAGTGCTGGGAAGTCCCCGTATTGATTATTTTAGAATGTTAAACCAACCTTGCACTCCTGGGTTAAATCATTCTTGGTCATTATGTATTATCTTTTTTTCTATCTCTGTATTAAATTTAATAATGTTTTATTTAGAATTTTTGAATCCATATGCAAAAAGGATTTTGGTTTAGGCATCATATTTAGGTTAACCTAATAAAACAAGTATTAACTCTTCCCATTTTCTCTAACCTCTGAAAGGGTCTGAGAGAGATTATTATTATTTCTCCTTAAATATTTATAAAAATTTACCTTGAAAGTCACCTGGGCCTGGATGATCTTTATGAAATTTTATCCATGTATTTGATTTATTAAACATATGTCAGAGTATTAGTATTTTTATTTCTTTTTATATCAGTTTTGGTAAATGGTATTTTTCAAAGAATTTGTCTGTTTTGTCAAGTTTATTGGCAAAGAGTTGTCATCATGTTCTCTTAATATCTATAGAATGTGTAGTGACATCACATTCTGAAACTCTTGATATTGGTCATTTGTGTCTTCTTTTTTTTTTTTTTTCTAAAATTTGGCTGCAATGGGTCTTAGTTGCAGCATGAGAGCTCTTCGTTGTGGCATGTGGGAGCTAGTTCCCTGACCAGGAGTTGAACCAGGGCCCCCTGCATTGGGAGCAAGAAGTCTTAGCCACTGGACCACCAGGGAAGTCCCTGTGTCTTCTCTTTTATTGATTATTTTTTCTGGGAGATCATAGATTTTATTACTCTAAAGAAAAGGTAGTCTGTGATGATTTCTTTATTGTATACTTTTTATTTCATTGATTGCAGTTGCATTCTTTATTATTTCTTTTCTTCTGCTATATTTGTGTATAATTGGCTCTTCTTTTTCTATATTCATGATAAAAGCTTAGAGTATTGATTTTCAACTATTTTGCTTTTCTAATGTGTTTATTAGAAGCCATTAATTTCCTTCTAGGAACTGTTTTAGCTACATCCCGCAAGTTTTCATATGCTTTATTTTCATTATCCTTCAGTTCAAATATTTTTTAATTTCCCTTGTGATTTCCTCTTTGGTCCACAGGTGATTTAGAAGTATGATTCTTAATTTTCATACACTTTGGGATTTCCTATTTATATTTCTGTGTTGATTTTAATGGTCAGAGAGTATACTCTGCATGATTTCAGTTCTTTGAAATTTGTTGGGTCTTGCTTTATAACCCAGCATATGGTCTATTTTTAGTGTGCATTTGAAAAGAATGAGTATTCTGCAGTTGTTGGGTATAGTGTTCTATATATATCAATTAGGTCAAGTTGCTTAATAGTGTTGTTTAAATATATCCTTATTGACTTTTTGGAGTTTTTGTTTATAGTTACTGGGAGATGTGTATTAAAACTTCTAATATGATTGTGACTTTGTTGATGTCTCCTTTTATTTCACTTAATTTTTGCTTCAATATGTTAGAGCTCTGTTATGATGTCTATGCAAATTTAGATTTGTTGGGTCTACTGAACTGATCCTTTTATTATTATGATATGTTTTTCCTTATGTCTAGTAACACTTGCCTGAAAGAACACTTTGTCTCTTAAACATAATTATACCAGGTTTCTTTTAATTAGTGTTTCCATGCTCTATTTTTTTTCCATCATTATACTTTCAAGTTATCTGTGTCTTTATGTTTAAAGTATGTTTCTAATGAGCATAATATAATTAATTATTTTCTTAAAACTGACATCTATTGATATTTATTTTTAGTGAATTTGTTGATATAACTAGGATTAAATTTATCTTTTTTCTGTTTGTTTTCTATTGGTTTCATCTTGTTTTTATTCCTCCTTCCTGTTTCCTTTTATTTTTATTTTTTTTTTAGTTCTACCACTTTATTGCTACCAACCCATTTCCCTCCACCCTCGTGCACGCATGCTCAGTCATGTGACCCCATGGACTTCAGCCCGCCAGACTCCTCTGTCCATGGACTTTTCCAGGCAAGAATACTGGAGTGGGTTGCCATTTCCTTCTCCCCTGTTTCCTTTTATAACAATTAAGATTTTATTTTATCTCCATTTAATTTTCATTATTCTCCTAGTATCTTTGTTTATACTTACAAAATTATATGTTTAAAATGTAAAGTCCTCCTGTTCAGGAACATTATATATTTATTCAGGTCATGTTAAGCCTATTGTGGGTTGAACAGGGGCCTCCCCAAATTCATGTCTATTCAGAAATTAAGTATTGAGATGAGATCACTTTGAATTAGGGTGGTTCATAAATCAAATGAAAGTCCTTGTAAGAGATAGAAAGGACACACAGATATAGAGGACTATGTGAAGATATAGAAGACCATGTGAAGACAGAGAGATCACAATGATGCAGGCTAAGGGGCTGATAAGATATGCCAGTAACAACCAGAAGCTAGGAGAGAAGGATGCGACAGTATCTTCCTCAGAGCCTCTGTAAAGGAACCAACCTGATCAGTTTGTGGCAATTTATGACCACAGCCACAGGACACTAATGCAAAGACTTTCAGATAAATTTTAGAGTTTATTGGCATAAATCTTGCAAAATTCTTATTAAATGTATTCCTAGGCATTTTATAGCTTTTATTGCTATTATGGATTCTATACACTTTTACATTTAAAAATTTAACAATTGTAGTATTATTTATTAAAATATTGATCTTATATATTAAAATATTTTTGTACATTTAAATATGTACATTAAAATATTTATGTACATTTTATATATAAAAATTTTTTAACCTTCTGATTACTACTAGGAACCTAAGAAAGCTGTTATCTTTTATCTGGTCTCTTTATAGAACACTAATATTTGTTGCAACTATTTTTTATTCTTCTCATGGATTTCCTAGGTTAACTTAGAAAATGTCTCTTCCTTTCAAATATGTCTTATGTTGAACCATATGGTGGCTCAGTGTTAAAGAATTCACCTGAGATGCAGAAGATATAGGAGATGCCACAGGGTTGATCCCTGGGTCGTGAAGCTCCCTGGAGGAGGGCATAGCAACCCATACCAGTATTCTTGCCTTGGAGAATCCCATGGACAGAGGAGCCCGACAGGCCACAGTCCATAGGGTCACAAAGAGTTGGATGTGACTGAGCACACAACACACACATACTGTTATTCCCTTACAAGTTCTTAGTTTTATCTTCATTAATTCTTCCTGCTTTCTTTGGGTTTATTTGTTTTTATTTTTCTGGCTTCTTGAGTTGAAATCTTGACCATCTATTTTCAGTCTTTCTTGCAAAATAATACAATTATTGCTATGGACTTTCCTCTGAAACTTTATTTTATAGGTTTCCTACATAAAATTCTACTTTTTAAAAGTATTTAAATATAGGCTTATCGTTTTGCATATACGATAACCCTATATGCAAAACAGAAAAAGAGACACAGAAATACAGAACAGACTTTTGAACTCTGTGGGAGAAGGTGAGGGTGGGATATTTCAAAAGAACAGCATGTATAACTATCTATGGTGAAACAGATCACCAGCCAGGTGGGATGCATGAGACAAGTGCTCTGGCCTGGTGCACTAGGAAGACCCAGAGGAATCGGGTGGAGAGGGAGGTGGGAGGGGGGATCGGGATGGGGAATACGTGTAAATCTATGGCTGATTCATATCAATGTATGACAAAACCCACTGAAATGTTGTGAAGTAATTAGCCTCCAACTAATAAAAAAATAAAAGAAATGAAAAAAAAAAAGTATTTAAATAACAGACATAGTCATGCAAGTAAAACTTCAACCTCCAATTTAGAAAGGTTTAAACTGGGGGATTTCCCAGCTGGTCCCAGAGTTTAAGACTCTGCACTCCCTATGCTGAAGTGGGAGACAGGGAAGGGTTCCATCCTTGGTGAGGGAACTAGGTTCCACATACTGCAACTAAAGATCCTGCGTGCGACAACTAAGACCCAGTGTAGTCAAATAAATAAATAAAAATAAATATTAAGAAAAGAGAAATGTATAAATTGAGAAGAAAAATGTCTTTGCTCTCCATTTTTCAGCTCACAACTGTGAGTCCATGCCTTGGAGTTAACCACTTTGGATCATTTCTGGTTTTGGCCCTTCTTGTGGATATATCTAGAGCTCTGAATAGTATTCTGTATCTCTTTTATTTGGTTTATTAATTGTCAGGAATACTCCTGTCTTCAATGAAAGATTTGGAGTTTAGCCCATTTAACATTTCTCAGTTCCCTACTCTTTCATGCAATTTTGATTATTTTATAACTTACTATAGCTTAGAAAAATATATTTAAACTTCTTTTTCTTGATCCATCAACTATTTAGTAAAACTTGATTCTCTCCTAGGTAAGATGAGGAAATTAGTATGTCTACACTTTTCTTAACTTCATTGTCTCTGCCTCTCTTTTCATTTTGGTAAAATCATAGAATATATTGTTGCTTTTATTATTTTGAAGCAAAAAAGCTTTATTTTACCTTTGCTTATTCTTTCTCTAATGTTTTTTTCCTTATGTAAATCCGAGTTTCTGATCTATATAATTTTCCTTTTGTCTGAAGAACTTCCTTGGACATTCCTGAAAAAGCAGATCTATTGGCAACAAATTCTCTCAATCTTTGTTTGAGAAAGGCTTTATTTCTCATTCACTTTGTTTTTATCTGCAAAAAGTCTTATTGTTTGCATTTGGTCCAAGGCTTGGGAGAGGGCTCCCAGGGGGTTAAAAAGCTGCCTAGTGGCTGCAGAGAGGGGCTTCATGTAGAAGCCCTGACACCAGAGGGGCTCCTCAAAGTCCGCTGGGCTCCAGAGGTTTCTAGTTGTGCTTCCAAGAGATATTCCCTTAACCCAGCCTGAGGACCACCCAGCCTGTGGAGGTTGGTCAGGTGGTCACCCATCTTCTTGATGAGTTTTACCTGCTCCTCCAAGAAGTGACTCTCCAGAAAGGCACAGAGGTGGGGGTCTGCGGGGGTCACGCAGATCTAAAATGGCATGGCTCGGGTTCTTCTCCATGAGAAGGGTGGCTTCCATAGCATCCTGGGTTTTACCCCCACTCATCTTGAGATGGTTTCTGCACGTCCTGGAAGGGGACACGGTCCCAACACTGGTTTTGCATTTTCAAGAGACAGTTGGGCACCTTCCCCATTCTCCTAGGCCAACTGGCAGAAAAAATGGCCCCTGCCCTCCAGACCCACATTTGCTTGGTGAAAATAGAAGTCCAAAGAGAGGTAGGTGTAGGAGGCCTGCAGATGCATGTTGACCAGGAGGTTGATGGTGGCCCTCACCTCTGTGGAATAATTCTGACGAATCTCATATTTGATCAGTAGTAAGGAGGTAAGTTCAGAAAATGGTGTTGGCTAGCCCTAGTGATTGAAGACAGCTGAGTGGCTGGTTCTGAAGGCTGTGATTGGAAAAAAGGTTGGAGGGTGATGGGAGGCTGGAGCAAAGGGGGTCCTTGGGTCTGTTCCCTCCAAACACTGTTGAAGCAAGAGACCTGGGCCACCATCACCCTGCACACTGCCTCTCCTTCACTTTTGAATGATAATTTCTCAGGATGCAGAATTCTAGGTTAATGTTTCTTTCTCTTTAACACTTTAAATATTTCACTCCACCCTCTTCTTACTTGCATAATTTTTGAGAAGAAATCAGATCTCAATTCTTATGTTTGTTCCTCTGTAGGTGTGGTATTATTCCCCCTCTGGCCTCATTCAATTTCTTTATCTTTGATTTTCTGTAGTTTGAATGTTGTATGCCTGTGTGTAATTTGGGGAGAACTGATTCTACTTATTGTTCTTTGAGTTTCCTGGATGTGTGATTTGTTGTTTAATATTAATTTGAGGAAATTCTGTTTCTGGCATTCCCCAAAGCAACATCTTTGTTATACCTTCTGTAGTTGTCCATGGATCTGTTCCTTTTTTTTTTTTTTTAGTCTTTTTTCTTTTCAGTTTTGGAAGTTTTTATTGACATAATCTCATGTTTCTTCTTCAGCCATGTCCACTCTATGAATGAGCCCACCAAAGCCCATCAGAAGTTATCACATTCATTTCTGTTTTTGATGTCTAGAATTCATTTTGATTCTCTTTTAACATTTCCATCTTTCTTCTTGCCCATCTGTTCTTGCATGTTGTCTGCTTTATCCATTAGGGCTTTTAGCATGTTAATCGTAGTTGTTTGAATACTTGGACTGATAATTCCAACATCCCTGACATATCTGAGTTTGATTCTGATGCTGTTCCTTCTCTGCAAACTGTGTTGGTTGCCTTTTAGTTTGCCCTATAACTTTTAGTTGAAAGTTGGTCCTGATATCATGGATTAAAGGAACATGGTCTGATTTCCATTAGGATTCTCCTCCAGTAAATTGTGATTCTTTCTATCTGCCTGTCTGTCTCTCCAATTTTGAGGGCAGCAGTTTGCCCCGTGACTTCAATTCTCTGAGGGATTAAGAAAAGTTGTTGATTTTCAGGCTTTTTGTTAGTTAGGATGGAGTGGTGATTTTAAAGCATCTTATATTTTTGACCAGAAACCAGAAATCCTTTCAACTTTGTAACTCCTTTTGCATAGTTTATAATAACACTTATAACCTGAATTTTCCATAATTCATCTTCATCTAAAATCTATTATGAAATTCAAGTCCAAATAATAGCACTTACAGTATTATAATTATGTAACTAGTATTTGTTACAGATCTAGGTGGGGTGATTGAATCCATAGAAAAGAAGTTGTAATTTTATGTTCCCAAACCTGTGCTACTCTGAGATTTTCCTATGACAAAGTGAAATGGATATTCCTTTCATACAGTTTATCCATTTCTCAAATGAATGCCTTGCCTTAGCTCACTGCATCTATGGACCACAATTTTCACAGAGTTTGTAATTGTCTCCCTTTTCTCTTGTTGAAAGAGAAAATATATTTCGTAATTATCCCAATTGTTATTTGTACTGTTTTTGGAATAGTTACTTTTAAACACACTATTTTATTGTCACATTGCATAAATCTATACCCACTGTTTCTTTCTATGGTCTTTGTGGGTTACTTTTGCTGTTTCTCAGATTCTGTGTCTTCCTTTGTCATGGGATTCCTCTTTGGTGTTGCTGAAGTATATTTTGATACTTTTCAACTTTTTTCAGAAGAGATATATAAGAACTGTTCTAAGTCTTTGCATGTCTGAAATGTCTTCATTTCACTTTCACACTTGGTTGATGGTGTGGCTGCATACAGAATTTTATGTTCAAAATATTTTTCCTTAGTTATCTGAAAGCATTACTCCATTGCTTTCTTGCTTGCTTTTCTATTTTTCATGGATAATATCTTTATTACATTATACATTATATTATTACTTTATTATTTTATACCTTATAAAGATATAAAACTACTGATTTTTCACTTGCAGCCAGCTATCTTTATGTTCCAATACTGCTTTTATCACTTCTTGGTGTCTCAACTAAGAATATCTGTCTTGATTTCACCTGGAAATCTGTTACAGATATTTGCATCTGCTAGATTCCCTTAGGTACAACTGACACTCTTGGTTGCTCAGTTGTAATTCCTTTGACATTTCACTTGGACTTCTACCTCTGGTGTGTGCTGGGCTGTTGTCCATCTCAGGTGTAAGCAGTCCCTGGCCTGATCCATCCCACCACTGGCCACTCCTCTGGCTAGAATGTTAAGTATCTCCCATAGTTGCTCTGCTTTCCTATGTTGCTTTCTTGAATCCCATGTGTCAGTGGAATCCCTGAAATTTTTACTCGTTTTAGTAATGTTTCCCCTATTCACCCCCCAACCCAAAGACTTTGGTGTGTTCTCTTTATATATGTTCTGAAGTTTCAGAATGAATCTTTTTTTTTCCAAACTCATCCTCTTTTAATCTGAAGTTTTATATTTTATATCAACTCTGGGGTATGTTCTTCTATTATTTTTTCATTTTTTCCTCATTTCTCTGTTCCTAGAACATCTGTGTAGGACAGATACTTGTTTTTTCAGTTGTTCTACTTCTCTTGACATTTTTTCCCTCCAGTTTTCTGTCTTTGGTCTTTTTACTCTATATTGCAGGAGACTTTCCTGATGTTTTCTTGCACTTCTTTGATTTATTTTTTATTTTGGTGATGTATTTTTAATTTCCATGAACTCTTCATTGTTTCCCAACTGCTCTTCTTTTATAGTAGTCTATTTTGGTTTAAAAGTGAATATATTCTCTTTTTGGACATTAATGAGAATTCCTTATAGCTTCTTCTGTTTTATGAATTATTTATATTTCCACTGTCAGGTCAGTTCTTTCAAAGTTTATTTCAGTTGTTCTCCAAGTGAACGTGAGGTGCAAAATTTCCTACCAATCCACGGTCTTTAACTCATTTATTTGTGGATCAAGGACAAGTACAATTGATATAGGTGGCTTGAGTGGGGTTTCCTTTCTTCTGCTCCAGAATTAGAGCTAGATTTTGTGTTTGTTGCTAGGAATGTGGATGATAGAATTTACTTTAGGCTGCTGGGGGCAGGTGGTCAGGCTGGTCCTCTCCCCAAATGCCAAAGCAAATTCGGTCCTCTCTGGTATGCCAACCCCTATTTTGAATTACTATTGTATGAATATACCACATAAACTGACTACATTTCTTCACAGATGATGTTTCCAACTTGGCCTAGGGGCAAAATCCTTTGCTGCACAGAAGGATGTGGCAGGGGACCAAAGATCCAGGAAGACAGGATTCCATGCTCTGGTTCCATCAGCCCTGGGCTTAATGTGCCCATCTTTGGAGCTGGGGATGAGAGCATCTGCACTTGTAACCCCATGGATTGAGTAGAGAAGGTGTATTCAGAGGAGATTCAAATGCTTTTATCTGAAGATTAAGACAAAAGCAATAATTATTCACTATTATAGGCAAGTGTGATTAACCCCACTTTATGAGTGCATTTGATGAAATTCTGTGAATGAATCATGGATGTTAGAAATGAGAAGCAGCATGAGATAGTAAGTCAGCCTAACATAAGCAACACCATTGCTGGTCCTTGTGTTGATCTTTGTGGGGAAAACTAGAGAGAATGCTTAAGTATTTCCATCAACTTAACCTTGGTCCACATCAATTAGGAGTGGAGAGGAAGAGGCTCTGTAAATCATGAACATCATAGCAAATATGTCATAGACTCCAATGGAGACCAACTTCCAGTTTCTGATTCACTAAATATTTTTCCCTTGAAATGAGCATAGAGTAATCAGGGAAGGAAAATGTGACATGGTTAAGACTTGTGGACTCATACAAAGTGTTTGGGACCTTATTCACTCTATTTGCACTCCTCCTTTCATTTGTAGGGTTCCAATCCATTTAATTGAAAACTTTTATATAGATCAAGATTTTCAGTATATCCCAAAACATAGTTAGATTTGACACAGAAAAATCTCAGCTACATCACAACGTTGATCACTTCCTTTCTTTTTAGCAGAATAACTGCCATTCTCAAACACAGATCAAGCATTTAGCCCTAATATATGTAGTAATCAAAATAGATGGTGATCAGCTTATCCAGTTTCCCATCTGTGCTTTGGCTATGATGTTTAATTTTCATTTCCTCCTTTCCATTGACATGGAAGGACGTGAGATAGCCCTTTACAGGGGATGTTTTTACTTCTTAATTCTTACATAAGAGCCAGAATTCCATTTGGAAAGAGAAATTACATTGGGTTTGATCAATACCCTCAAAGAATTAAGGAAAAAAATTACTTGTTATTTGACTTTAATGTGTACTTGATGCCCATGATTTGTGTTCTTCTGTTAATTGTAGCATCACTAGCAATTAGATTAGCAATTGTTAACATCTAAAATTGATTTTAATGCACAAGAATCAATACTTGAGCTGAATGTTTAAATATCTTGACACTAACAAGAGACTCAGTCTTTCCAATTGAATTACTTTTTGCTTTGTGCATTTTACAACCTTGAGCATGTCTAAGAGAGATGAAAAGTACCTGCCATTGTAAAGGACAATGTAAATAACTTGCTATGGTCATAGAAATGAAGGCAATGGTACTGATGGGAATGGTAAGCAGTAAGTATAGTTTGTGAAACTGAAGTGTCTTAGTATTTTGCAGTAAGTATAGTTTGTGAAACTCAAGTATCTTAGCATTAAATTTGACAAAAATTTTACTAATTACAATGGCTGATGAGATTTTATTTGTAACATTTCTTAAAAATTGGAGTATAGTTGATTTAAAAATATTGTGTTAGTTTCAGGAGTACAGCAAAGTAATTCAGCTATATATTTTTTTCATTTTATATTATTTTCCATTATAGGTTATTGCAAAATATTTTTATAGTCCCATATGCAAAGAAATAGCAGAAAACAATAGAATGGGAAAGACTAGAGATCTCTTCAAGAAAATTAGAAATACCAAGGGAATGTTTCTTGCAAAGATGGGCACAATAAAGGACAGAAATGGTATGGATCTAACAGAAGCAGAAAATATTAAGAAGAGGTGGCAAGAATATACAGAAGAACTATACAAAAAAGATCTTCATGACCCAGGTAACCATGATGGTGTGATCATTCACCTAGAGCCAGATATCCTGGAATGTGAAGTCAAGTGGACCTTAGGAAACATCACTACGAACAAAGCTAATGGAGGTGATGGAATTCCAGGTGAGCTATTTCAAATCCTCAAAGATGATGCTGTGAAAGTGCTGCACTCAATATGCCAGCAAATCTAGAAAACTCAGCAGTGGCCACAGGACTGGAAAAGGTCAGTTTTCATTCCAATCCCAAAGAAAGGCAAAGCCAAAGAATGTTCAGACTACTGCACAATTGCCCTCATCTCACACGCTAACAAAGTAATACTCAAAATTCTCCAAGCCAGGCTTCAACAGTACGTGAACTGTGAACTTCCAGATGTTCAAGCTGGATTTAGAAAAGGCAGAAGAACCAGAAATCAAATTGCCAACATCCGTTGGATCATCAAAAGAAGCAAGAGAGTTCCAGAAAAACATCTATTTCTGCTTTATTGACTATGCCAAAGCTTTTAACTGTGTGGATCACAGCAAACTTTGGAAAATTCTAAAAGAGATGGGAATACCAGACCTACCTCCTGAGAAATCTGTATGCAGGTCAAGAAGCAACAGTTAGAACTGGACGTGGAACAACAGACTGGTCCTAAAGAGGAAAAGGAGCACATCAAGGCTGTGTATTGTCACCCTGCTTATTTAATTTATATGCAGAGTACATCATGTGAAATGCCGGGCTGGAGGAAGCACAAGCCGGAATCAAGATTTCTGGGAGAAATATCAATAACCTCAGATATGCAGATGATACCACCCTTATGGCCGAAAGCGAAGAAGAGCTAAAGAGCCTCTTGACGAAAGTCAAAGAGGAGAGTGAAAACGTTGGTTTAAAACACAACATTCAAAAAACTAAGATCATAGCATCCGGTCCCATCACTTCATGGCATATAGATGGGGAAACAATGGAGACAGTGACAGGCTTTATTTTTTGGCTCCAGTGCAGCCATGAAATTAAAAGATGCTTGCTCCTTGGAAGAAAAGTTATGACCAACCTAGACAGCATATTTAAAAATATAGATGTTACTTTGCCAACAAAGGTCCGTGTAGTCAAAGCTATGGTTTTTCTAGTAGTCATGTGTGGATGTGAGAGTTGGAATATAAAGAAAGCTGAGCACCAAAGAATTGATGCTTTTGAACTGTGGTGTTGGAGAAGACCTTTGAGAGTCCCTTGGACTGCAAGGAGATCAAACCAGTCCATCCCAAAGGAGATCAGTCCTGAAAATTCATTGGAAGGACTGATGCTGAAGCTGAAACTCCAATACTTTGGCCACCTGATGCGAAGAACTGACTTGTTGGGAAAGGCCCTGGTGCTGGGAAAGACTGAAGGCAGGAAGAGAAGGGGACGACAGAAGATGAGATGGTTGGGTGGCATCACCGACTTGATGGACATGAGTTTGAGCAAGTTCTTGGATTTGGTGCTGGACAGGGAAGCCTGGCATGCTGCAGTCCATGGGGTCACAAAGAGTTGGACATGACTGAATGACTGAACTGAACTGATATACTATACAGTAAATCTTTGTTGCTTATTTATTTTATGTATAATAGTTTGTCTCTAGTACTCCTGATTTATCCTTCCCCCACTCCCTTTCCCCTTTGGTTAACCATAAGTTTTTATTCTGTTTTAAGTCTGTTTCTGTTTTGTAAATAAATTCAATTGTATTATTTTTTAAATTCCACATACAAGTGATAATGTAATATTTGTTTTTCTCTGACTTACTTCACTTAGTATGATATTCTCTAGGTCCACCCATGTTGCTGCAAGTGACAATATTTCATTAAAAAGAATGAAATATTGTCACTTGCAGCGAATATACACACCACATCTTTTTTTTTTTTTTAATTAGTTGGAGGCTAATTACTTCACAACATTTCAGTGGGTTTTGTCATACATTGATATGAATCAGCCATAGATTTACACGTATTCCCCATCCCGATCCCCCCTCCCACCTCCCTCTCCACCGATTCCTCTGGGTCTTCTCAGTGCACCAGGCCCGAGCACTCGTCTCATGCATCCCACCTGGGCTGGTGATCTGTTTCACCATAGATAGTATACATGCTGTTCTTTTGAAACATCCCACCCTCACCTTCTCCCACAGAGTTCAAAAGTCTGTTCTGTATTTCTGTGTCTCTTTTTCTGTTTTGCATATAGGGTTATCGTTACCATCTTTCTAAATTCCATATATATGTGTTAGTATGCTGTAATGTTCTTTATCTTTCTGGCTTACTTCACTCTGTATAATGGGCTCCAGTTTCATCCATCTCATTAGGACTGATTCAAATGAATTCTTTTTAATGGCTGAGTAATATTCCATGGTGTATATGTACCACAGCTTCCTTATCCATTCATCTGCTGATGGGCATCTAGGTTGCTTCCATGTCCTGGCTATTATAAACAGACACCACATCTTCTTAAATGAATTGTCTGTTGATGCACACTTGTGTTATTTCCATGTTTTGGCTATTGTAAACAGTGCTGCTATGAGCATTGAGGTGCATGTCTGTTTGAATTAGGGTTTACTCTGGATATATGTTCAGGAGTGGGCCTGGTGGATCACATGGTAGCTCTACTTTTAGTTTCTTAAGAAACCTCCATGGACCTTCCAGGTGGCACTAGCAGTAAAGAACCCGCCTGCCAGTGCAAGAGACCCAGGAGACACAGCTTTGATCCCTGGGTTGGAGGGCAGGGATCCCCTGGAGGAGGGCATGGCCACCCACTCCAGTATCGCTGGAGAATCCCATGGATGGAGGAGGCTGGCAGTCTACAGTCCATAGGGTCACAAAGAATTGGACATGACTGAAGCGACTTCACATGTAAATACATGCAATAAATCTCCATACTGATTTCCACAGTGTCTGCACCAATTTACCTTCCCACCAACAGTGTAGGAGGATTCCCTTTTCTCCATACCCTCTCCAGAATGTATCTGTAGACTTTTTGATGATAGTGCAATAGCTGATGTTTTCAAGTACTTGCTGGAGGCTTGACAACGTTATTTTATTTTTCTCATTAATTTTCACAACAATCTTATGGCACAGGTACTAAGTGATTCAAGAAGGATCTGCCTTCACAAAGTCACAGGTTGGGTTGAATCCCAGGTCTACTGACCACGGATCCAGAACCCATAAGCTGTATGCCATGTTTTAGAAACTGTGCTTCTAGATATTCTAAACAAATGGAGGGTTGATGGAGTTTTAAGTGGTGGAAAGTTGATAAGACATAAATTCAGAAAGATGAGTTTATAAATTACTTACTCCTAAACCAGTTTAAATCTCGGAAACTCTCTTGGTAAATTTGATGCTTTTATATAACCTTAAATATGGTTATTGAATTGAGTTCTACAGTTGTAATAGTCAAATTCACATTTTTAACATATTCATATCTGTATTAGACTCTTCACAAGTTGAGTTAAGAACTATCTGTGTATACAATCATAGGTCATAGAAACATATATAGGTCTGAGTTAGGGGGACTAAACCTAGCTCAGTGTATGTGTGTGTGTGTGTGTGTGTGTGCGCACATGCACCCACATGTATGTCTGACTGTTGGTGTAGTAAGGTTGCAGTTTAGACAGAACTTCAGCAAATAAATCACATTTAAACACTGTCTCTATTTAAAAACAGTAAAACCCCCTGATGCAGATTCTACTTGTTTTTGTTTTGTTTTGTTTTCAAGTATCACTTGAGAAGCTGAAAATAATTATGCAAATATGTGTCAAGTAGACCCCCTAGCCCTAGAGAAAGTGTGTTACAGGATCTTTCGTGGCTTGACAAAGGCTACTCAGACCGAGGAGCACTTGGTTTTCAGAATTGAATGCTAAAGAGGGAAGGTGGGGGTGAAATGAGTTGATTTACAGAAATTCCCAGTAACCAACGGTTTCTCTTCTGTGGCTCAACATTAATAGAACATATTGAAGGACCAAGATATATTAATGAGGGCCAATCAGTGGCAGAGAGCAACATGAGACTCCAAATGGAATTTACCCTTAGGCAAAGGAAGTCTGATCAGGTAGCCTGGTTCAGCAACAGCAGGAAGAGGGGCTGGAGGGTCTTGCTGTGGCACGTTGGTGAGGCTGGGTTTCCTCCTAACATTTTCTCCTCACCAAAAAGGATGTACTTTAGAAACAAATGGTTGAGTCTGTGAGGGTAAAGCAACTCAGCTGGTACCCAAAACCTGACTATATTGACAATCATATTTTTATAATTTTATTTTATTATTTTATTTATTTCTTTGTTTAGTTTTGGCTGCACTGGGTCTTCACTGCTGCACATCCTCTAGTTGCGGTGAGGGGGGCTACTCTGCAGTCGTGGTGCATTGGCTTCTCATTGTGGTGGCTTCTCTTGTTGCAGAGCAAGGGCTCTGGAGCATATGGGCTTCAGTAGTTGTGGCACACAGGCTTAGTGGCTCCATGGCATGTGGGGTCTTAGTTCCTGGACTAGTGATAGAACCAGTGACAATTATATTTTGAGTAAAAATTTTACTTTAGATGAATATATCCTTTATCTCAAAAGATCTCAATTGTCTTAACATTCAATTCCTTTGAACTCAATGAACTTTGCTGAAGATTTTTTCAACTTTGGAATCACTAATTCCCAATATTTTGTCAAAAATGTTCATTTATGTAGGATCTCAAAAACCTTTGCCCATCTTTTTCCTATTTTTGTTGCCACGGGAAGGTCTTTCTATAGAAGCATGTTTGCAAGAAGTGTTTGGGTTGTCAGAATCACCCACATCACTGTAAGGCAGGCAGGACAGGGATCACTTTTCCCATTTTCTGGTTGAGGAAAATGAGATAAGTGAGTTGAAGAAAGCCTCATAAGTGGCCAGCAGCTGGGCCTTGAATGGGCTGTTCCCGACTTTTAAAGCAACAGGCCCTCTTTACTCCTCTTGTGTGCTGATAATCTTTATGGATAGTTTTCTAGACTGAAAAGTGTTCTTCAAGGAAGAGGCAGATCTAGGTTCAAATCCTGAAGCTCCACTTCTCATCTTTGGTTGGGCAAAGTACCTAAACTCTTCAAGTCCTAGTGTCTTAATGTGTAGAAAGGAAGAAAATGATATAAACTTTACGGGGTTGCTAGGATTTAATGAGCTACAGGTTTTAATTGCCTGGTATTATCATTTTGGGGTTTCCCTGGTAAAGTAAAGAATCTGTAAAGAATCTGTCTGCAATGCAGGAGATGCAGGTTCGTTCCATTTTGGGTTGGGAAGATCCCCTAGAGAAGGAACTGGCAATCCACTTCAGTGTTCTTGCCTGGAAGTCCCACGGACAGAGGACTGGGAGGCTACAGTCTATGGGGTTGCAAAGAACTGGGCACAACTTAGCGACTAAAATAACAACATTGCAGTATTGAGGGAGGGTGGGATGAACTGGGAGATTAGGATTGAAATATATACACTATCATATGTAAAATAGATAACTAGTGGGAACCTGCCATAAAGCACAGGAAGGTCTGCTCAGTTCTGTGTGATGACCTAGAGGGGTGGGATAGGGGTAGGGCGGGAAGAAAGTACAAGAGGGAGGGGATGCGTATGGCCGATTCACTTCATTGTACAGCAAAATCTAATACAACATTATAAAGCAATTATACTGCAATAAAAAATAACTTCATAGAAGGAAAAAATTTAAATAATAAAAGTTAAGAAAAAGAAACACCATGCAGTCTCTTTTGATGTTCTCCAACCTTTGCAAGTTGGAGTATACTTACCACTAACTTTTTGAGAGTACATCAAAAGTTTTATTATAAGGCCCTAAAAATCTCAGGAGAAATAAAATGGTCAGTACCTTTTAGGTCAGCATGGAGTGATACAGAGAGCTCTGATCAGCAGACTGGTTCTGATAATCATCTACCACTAATAAAAATAAGAGTTTAATTTTCGTCCATTCACTGAGCAAATCTTTATTGAACACCTATTTATATGCCAGGCATTGCTCTAAGTCCTGGGGAAATAACAATGAAGGCAAAAAAAATACCTGCCCTTACAGAGCTTACATTATAGTGGCCCGGTGATCAATTGCTGTGTCATTTAATGCCAAAACTATGTAAAAATAGCGTTTAGGCAAAACTTGGCTGGCAGTCCTTTGGTTTAATGTGTTATTGCCTGAGGTCACTTATTTTTGTTTAGCTGACAGCTGGTTTGGTCTGGAGGGTACCACAGAGGTTCATTCAAATGCCTGGCACCTTGTCAGGATGGCAGGAAAGCTGAGTTCAATGAAACAAACCCCTCTCTCTCTGCATAGATTCAGGGTCTCTCCATATGGTTTCTCTAGCAGGACAGTCATGCTTATATGGCAGATGGCTTCCTGCCGAGAGAGAGTGCCTGGAGACCAAGGCACAAGTTGAAAGTCTTTTTCTGACTCAGACTGGGAGGTCAAGCAGCATCACTCCCCTTGCATTTTGCTACTGACAGCTGAGTGCCTCTGGCCAGTGCAGATTCAAGGGGAGGGAAATTAGATCCCATCTTCCAATAGCAGGAATGTCAAAAAATGGTGGCCATTTTCAAGCTGCACTTTACCTGTGCTATCTCATTTAGTCCTTATAACAGCAACTCTATGAGGTAGGTACTCTTAAATTATACAGATGAGGAAACTGACACAGAGAAGTTAAGTAACGTGCCCAAGGTTACACAGCCAGTCAGTGGCAGAGCCAGGATTAAAAAGTGGAAATCTGGATCCAGAGTCCAGTATTTTAACCACCGTACTTTGTTCCCTCATATGATTTACACTACCTAGGCCAATCTGTTTTAAATGATTGGGTCTCAGTTCCTCACACACAAAATGACTGGCTAAGAATAGATGAGATTCTCTCATCTCATACCTGTTATGATGGCCACTACCAAAACCCAAAAAATAGCACATATTGGCCAGGATGTGAAGAAACTAGAACACTTGTACACTGTTGGTAGGAATGTGAAATGGTGCAGTCACCATGAGAAACAGTATGCTGTGCTTAGTCACAAAGTCGGGTCCAATTCTTTGCAACCCCATGGACTGTAGCCCGCCATGGGGATTCTCCAGGCAAGAACACTGGAGTGGGTTGCCATTCCCTCCTCCAAGGGATCTGCCCAATCCAGGGATCAAACCCAGGTCTCTCACACTGCAGGCAGATTCTGTACTGTCTAAGCCACCGGAAAAGCCCAAGAATACTGGAGTGGTAGCCTATCCCTTCTCCAGGGGACCTTCCTGACCCGGGAATTGAATTGGGGTCTCCTGCATTGCAGGCAGATTCTTTACCAGCTGAGATACCAGGGAAGCCCAAGAAACAGTATAGTAGGTCCTCAAAAAATTAAAAATAGAATTACCATGTGACCAGTGTTATACTTCTGAATATATTCCCAGAAGAATTAAAACAGCCTAAGAGAGATATTTGTATACTCATTTTCATAGCAGCATTATTTATAATTACAAAAAAGTGGAAGATAAAATTCATGTTCCTTGATGTATGAATGGATAAACAAAATGTCATGTGTGTGTATATATATATATATATATATATATATATGGAATATTAGCCTTAAAAAATGGAATTCTGACACATGCTACAATGTGGATGAAATTTAAGGATATTTTTCTAAGTGAAATAAGCCAGTCACAAAAGAAAGAATACTGTATGATTCTATTTATATGAAGTACCTAGAGTAGTCAAATTCATAAATCAGAAAATAAAAAGGTGGTTGCCAGGAGCTAAAAGGAGGGAGGAATGGGAAGTTTTCGTTTAATGGTTATAGAGTTTCAGTTTTGCAAGATGAAAGTAATTCTGGAGACTGGTTGCACAACAATGTGAATGTACTTAACACTACTGAACTGAAAAAAGGTTTCAAGAGTAAATTTCATATTCTGTGTATTTTACCGCAATTAAAAATAAAAAGAAGGGATGAGTTTCATCCTCAACTTTTTATAATTAAATGTAATTTTTATCCTGAAAAAAGTGAAAGTGTTAGTTGCTCAGTCATGTCCAACTTTTTGTGACCGTATGGACTGTGGGGAATTACTCCGTCCATGGAATTCTCCAGGCAAGAATACTGGAGTGAGTAGCCATTCCCTTTTCCAGGGGATCTCCCTGACCCAGGGATCAGACCCAGGTCTCCCACATTGCAGGCAGATTCTTTACCACCTGAGCCACCAGCAAAGCCCAATTTTTATCCTATATCTAGTATGATAATCATTGCTTCTTCAAGATTTAGAAATAAGTTTGTAACAAGTGTATTCCAATTATGGGTTGATGCCTAGTCTCATAACTTTATAAAAAGAATGAATTAAGTCATAAGAAACATTATATAATTTTTTCAAAGCATTGAGATAATGAGCCATTAGGAAAGGTGTCTAGTAATGTGTACAGAAAGTGACTAAAATACACAAAAGAATTGGCAAACCAAACAGTGGAAGGCAAACTCAGACAGGACTCCTTGCCCATCCGAACAGACCAAAGCAAACAAGCATATTTTGTATTGTGCTGTGAAGGTCAATAAACTCAGACTTGGCCAGTCTAGCAGTGGGAGAGAGATGCAGAAACCAGGGCCTTTTGACTTGAGCCTCACCTCAAAATTCAAACTATAGGATTAGGACTCAGACATAAGCTATGTTTCTGTTGCCTGGAAGGTGACATGTGGGGAAAAAACAAATAACCAGGTTCTGGGCTTCAGAAAATTATTTTACCAGGCCATTTAAGGGAGAGCAAGTTTGATTTCAAGTTCTAATTAGAAGGTGAATATAACTTTTTTCAAGTGACCAAAAGGCAGATAGGGAAATATTCCAGAGGCACCACTAAACCCCAGGGCAAGAGAGAGAAAAGGAAACGGTGTTCTTTTCTCACTTGAAAACTTTTTCCTGATTATCCAAGTAAACACGTTCATTGAAAATACGGTGCAATGGACAGTTGCTATTTTGATGGCCCAGCAGCTCTCTTCTTTTCCTGGAACATTGCACATTCCTTATCACACTAACCATCTGGCCATAGTGGGTGCTACTGTCTTTTCTTTAAAAAACAATTCTGAAAAAAGAAAAAAAATAAAAATAAAAAACAATTCTGTTACAGCATGAGGAATGCAGATTGCACTGACTCGCCCCACACTCAAGCAGAATAGATCCTGTTACCTCCTGGTTTGGGGTAAACTCCGGGAATTAGTGATGGACAGGGAGGCCTGGCGTGCTGCGGTTCATGGGGTCGCAAAGAGTCGGGCACGACTGAGCGACTGAACTGAACTGACCTGAACTACCTCCTGGTTGGTGCTGTCTTCTTCCATAAACCTGCCTTCCTGTGCACTACGCGGGCTCGCTACACCACCACCCTGGCCACTGGGATCGGATATGTGATCTAAAATGGGCCCCAATTTTTTGTTGGATTATTTTAACTGGATCTGTCACAGACCCCAGAGAATGAGGGAACATTCTTTGCTTCTGTAGTGGAAAAATTAGGAAATGTGAATCCAGGAGCTCCTTATTACAGAGTCCTAAGTTTTGTGGAGAAGGCAGATCTACCATAGGTGACATTAATCCCAATATACAGAGAGATTTAGAGAGTCCCTGGCTCCAGACAGTCCTAGTAACTGATTCAGTAAGCCAATAAATATCCTTTTAATTAAACTAGTTTGATTTCAGTTTCTGTCATTTACAATCAGAAGAGCTCTGACTGGTACTAAATACACAAATATAGAGAAACAGAATAATATGCATGTGTAGTGCTACTCCTCAAGATCAGCAACTGATAATGTTCCATCATGTGTACTTATAATCTTTTTATTAAGCTTTCTGTTTGTGTGCTTTTTCATTATATCATTTTCCAGTATTATTGAAAATGCTAACAAAAAACAGCTTTCACTATTGTTCCCATAATATTTGATGTTTGGGTTATTTCTAAGTTTTTGAAATGCATAGTGGGCATAAATTTTTATTTGTATTTAAAATTATTTCATTGGGATATAGTACTAGAAAGAGAATGACAGTGTCAAAAAATATAAATTGTGACTTTTTGGTCATGTTGCCTGGCTTGCAGGATCCCAGTTCCCAAACCAGGGATTGGACCTGGTCATGGCGAAAAGAGCCTGGAACCCTAACCATTAGGCCACCAGGGAACTCCACAAAGTTTTTTTTACTTCTGTTGAAAA
This sequence comes from Cervus canadensis, assembly GCF_019320065.1. NCBI lineage: Eukaryota > Metazoa > Chordata > Mammalia > Artiodactyla > Cervidae > Cervus > Cervus canadensis. The sequence continues at coordinate 67,956,675 of NC_057391.1, forward strand.
AGTGATATATGATAAAAAACAGTTTAAGAATATGAAAGTTAACAAATTATCCTTCCATCTCTGACCTTCAAGCATGTTTATTCTTTCTCAGATTCTCTTTGTCTCTCTCTCTGTATATACATATTGCTTCCTCGGTGGTTCAGCAGTAAAGAATCTGCCTGCAATGCAGGAGACCCTGGTAGATGTGGGTTCGGTCCCTGGATTGGGATGATCCCCTGGAGAAGACAATGGCTATCCATTCCAATATTCTTGCCTGGAGAATCCCATGGACAGAGGAGCCTGGTAGACTACAGTCCACAGGGTCATAAACAGTTGGACATAACTGAGTTAAATACATATATATGTGTGTATGTGTGTGTGTGTGTGTGTACACAAATGTGAGTGTGGGTATCTTCCTCTGCCACTTTTTTTTAAGAACTCATCCATTTATGGCGGTAAAAATGCTCTTGTGTATTTTGACTTTCACAATTTTAACAATATATTTTTAAATAGCTACAATGCATTTAATTGCTCCCCTCCCAGTGAAGGACATCTAAGCTTTTTCTAGTCTTCTGCTGCTACAAACAAGTCTGTATTGAGTACCCTTATATATATGAACATCATAATTGTGCAAATGTATCTGTAAGACAAATCTCTAGAGGAGAAAGTATTGAGTCAGAATATATACATTTTTACTATACTAGGCATTCCCAAAATGTCTCCACAGTGGTTACTACAAATAGACTCCCACCAGTAATATTTCAAAGAACATGCTTCCTGATACCTTCATCAAGATAATATATTAACAAATGTTTATACTTTTGCCCATGTGACCAACAAAAATTTGTTTCTTTTTGTACTTGTATTTTGATGAATTGCCCTCTGAATCTATACTTCCACCTGCTCTATGTGGAACTAATTTATACTTCCACCTGCTCTATGTGGAACTATCTGCTTGGCTGCATCTACACCAGTATTAAGCACCACCTTTATTTTAAAGGAGATGATGGAAAAAAAATAAAAAATAAATAAATAAATAAATAAAGGAGATGATGGCATCCCATTCCATTTTTAGAGCTGGCATCTCATTCATCCATGAAACATTTATTTTCCAAGCACCTATAGTGTTTGACATTGTTCTGACAACAATGGTAAGATACTCCCTTTGCCCGGAGGTGCTTACATTTCTTTGATTACCTGTGAGTCTGAATATCAAAAAATGAGCAGTTTCAAGCTGTATTTTAAGCTAGGAATTGTACATTGTGTCAGATGTTTTAAGGAGGTAGGAGACAATGGTGACTTAAAGATGGTGTTTGTCATTCTGATGGAAGCAGCAACTATAGATCTGTGGAGGAAATATGGCATTTCCTAACTCATTTATATGACTACTTCCATTTTGTTACCTGGAAGAGAGAGTCCAGAGCAAGTAAGCTAACTGCAGTGGCAGATACCGCTAGTTGACCCCCAGTGTCTGTTGTCCCTTTATTCCTTTTAGGAATAGGATTATTTGACCCTCTAGTAGGACATGTGACCACTTAGATGGAGGTATATTTCCCTGGAAGCTAGGCATTGGATATGTGACCAGGATTGGGCCAATCATATGTCAGAAGTGACATAACCAATATTGATTGTTTCTGAAAGTGGAAGCTCCCCCTGTAGACTTCTTTCTTCCTTTAGGCTGAGAAGTGACAGGGATTGGAAATCAATGTTGAGGGTCACAGAGGCAACTGCCAACCTGGGATCCTAGATGACCCAGAGGAGGCAGAACTACCTTATCAACTATCAACCTAGACTACTAACCTCTGGACACTTAAGTGAAAGAAATAAACTCCTGTCTTACCGAAGTCACTGTAATTTTGGGTCTCTGAAAACAGTAGGTTGGCCTGTATCCTAACTGATACACATACATAATGCGACATGGTATGATAGGTACTACAGATGCCTAAAATATCCATTCTAGTTGGCCTGTATAAAGCCTGAAATTTCTTCATTAGGGAGTCTACCTTCTGAGTTAAGTTTTCAAAAAATGGATTCTGTAGGATACTAGCTTCTCAGATAATAAGAGATATTGAGATATTGCTAGAATAAAAGGGCTAGTGTAAATTAAGATTGGAACATGCAGAATCTTATCATGTTTCTTTACTGCAAGTTTTCTCAAATAATTTCATATGCTTGTGTGCATTATGAACATTCAAGAATGTCATAAAACACATCTTCAAAAAAATACATTTCCCCCCACAAAAAAGTATTTCTAACATTTAAGTGATCATTTAAGTGGCTAAAATTGAATCCATTTTTGTGGATTTTGTGAGCATTTCAAAGGACAAGTGTTCTTTGAAACACATTTTGGGAAAAGCTAATAAGATTTTAGACTCCAGAAACACTTTTTAAGGATTCTCAAGGTGAAGCTAAGAAGTTTCCATAACTCCTCATCATGAACATTTTCTCCAATAGATTTTGGAAGCTTTTGATTTTGGCAGTAACCCAAAAAAAGAGGAGTGAGCTTATGTGTAGGTTCAGTGATTTGGTAGGGAGGGGTCTGGAGGAAGGATGATAACAGACTTGGTACCCTGGGATGACCCTAGGCTGATTAGATCATTGGAGTATGACCAATAAATTCGATGATCTCATTTCTCTGTATGTAAATCAGTTATTGCTGCAACAGTGTTTTAACAGATAACCATAATATCTTAGTGACTTACACAACAAATATTTTTTCACACCTACATCTGAGGGTCAACTAGGGTGACTCCAATTTGGGCTGTGAATTGAGTTCAGGATTGATCCACGTATCCTTCATTCTGCAACTAACAGATAGCCACGGAATGATATTCTCATGGTAAAACTGTAAAAAGGTAGAATATCTAAGGCAGCAAGTCAGTCCACACAAGTACATTTAAAGCTTTGGTTGGATGTTATATCTGCTCACATTCCATTGGCCAGAGCAGGTCACACAGTCATGCTTGGTGTCCTTGAAGCTGAGAAATATAATCACCTTAAGAACAAGGTGTTGCAAAGTCAAGGGGCAAAGGTTATGGGTATGTATTTATTGAAAGCTTTGGTTATCTGCTTAACTGAGTGATATCACTTATAAAGATTAATTTTAATGAAATAATTATGGATATACTCAGACATATCTACACAGATATTCTTTTTTTTGTTTTAATTTCAGTAATTTGGTTTATTAAAAATGTTATATATAGAAAAATTTCTTATCTTTTTATGGTGTGCAGTTCTGAGGGTCTTTTAATACACATGTAGATTTTTTTTTTGTAAGCAACACTACAGATAGGACAAAGAATAATTCCAATACCCTAAAACATCCCCACACCCAACATCTTTATAACAACAAAAACTCCAATAACTCAAGTGTCCATGAATTGAGGATTACTTAAATATGTTATGGCAATTCATATAATGGAATTTGATGCTACCAGTGAAAATATGAAGCAGACTAATATGGAAAGATATCCACATTATAATGAGAGGTGAACAAACCTGGTCAGCACTGTCCCACTGTTTAACCTTATACATAAATATACATGCAGAAAAAAATTGTAGAAATGTATTCACCAATTTGTATGGTTATCTTCAGGGGATCAGATTTCGAAGAATTTCTTCACATTATGCTTTATGATTTTGTCTTGTGTGAACCAAATTAACACATTACTTTGATCAATGGGTGTAACAATAAAGTCATTTTCATTTTGGAAAATAATTTCAATACAAGATCTAGGAACACAAAGAATGTAACAAACTAGCCAAAACTCGGACTCATTTACAATTTTACATAAATATTCTTGAAAGTAGTTTTCAATAATAAGAAATACTGGAAGCTAAAAACTAGAAAGAATTGAAATTTAATAGTAGAGAAGCAGTTAAATCAATTCTAATCTGTCCAAACAATGGAATCCTATGCAGTAACTTAAAAGTTAACAGTAATAACAATTATTATGTGTTTTGCTAAGGGCTTTGCATTCATGATTTTGTATAATCCTCGCAGAAAATCTATAAGGTAGATACTATAATTGGAGAAGGGCATGCAACCCACTCCAGTATTCTTGCCTGGAGAATCCCCATGGACAGAGAAGCCTGGTGGGCTACAGCCCATGGGGTCACAAAGAGCAACTTTGTGAGACGCAGCTGAGACACAACTTTCAGACACAACTGAGCAACTAGCGCAGCACAGCGCAGATTCTATAATTATTCCCAGTTTACAGATAAGGGCCCTGATGCACAGGAAGATAAAGTAATCTGCCCAGGGCCACTCAGCTAATAAGTGGCAGTTCAATTCAGTTCAGTTCAGTTGCTCAGTCGTGTCCAGGTCTTTGCGACCCTATGGTCTGCAGCACACCAGGCTTCCCTGTCCATCACCGATTCCCAGAATTGTGGCAGTGCGTGACGGTTAATTTTAGGTATAAACTTGACTGGGCTATGGGATGCTCAGATATTTGGTTGAACTTTAAAAACAAAAATGCTGACATTCCCCTGAGTAAGAGAGAATTCTTCCCAAGTTGCTTTTGAACTGGAACATTTGCTTTTTTTTTCTTGCTTCTGGTCTCAGACTGAAACACTGGCTCTTTCCGAGTCCCAAACTGGCTCGGCTTCAGACAAACTACACCGTCAACTCTTCTGGTTCTCAGGCCTTCGAATTTGGACTGGAACAAACCATTGGTCCCCCGGCTCTCCAGCTTGCCTAGTCACCCTGATAATCTTGGGACTTTTGACCCTCAATCCAGTGGGTCAACTTCTTATAATAAATCACATATAGGTACATATATGTTTATACTTACCACAGAGATATTGTAAATTCAGTTCCAGACCACTGCAATAAAGCAAATATTATAATAAAGTGAGTCACACAAAGTTTTTTGTTTTCCAGTGCATATAAAAATGTTATTTATATAATACTGTAGTCCATCATAGGCAATAACATTATGTCTTAAAAAACAATGTACATGGTTTAATTTTAAAAACTTTATTGCTAAAAAATCCTAATTATCATCTGACAATGCAGGATTTCTATAAACTTTCAATTTGTAAAACAAAAAAAATATGCAGTATCTGTGAACCTCAATAAAGCAAAGAGCAATTCAACAAGGTATGCCTGTATATGGACTTCCCTGGTGACTCAGCAGTAAAGAATCCACCTGCCAGTGCAAAAGATGCAGATCAATCCCTGGGTCAGGAAGACCAACCCCTGAAGAAGGAAATGGCAACCCACTCCAGTATTACTACCAGGAAATCCCATGGACAAAGGAGATTGGCAGGTTATAGTCTACGGGGCCACAAGAGTCATGACTGAGTGACTAAACGACAACTTCTGTATACAGATAGTGGTTAAAAGGGTAAGCTTTTCTCAGTGAGAAGAAGACAGTCTCTTCAACAAATTGTGCTGGGGAACCTGGATGTCTACATGCAAAAAAAAATGAAGTTGGACCTTTATCTTACACAATATACAAAAATTAATTCAATGAATTAAAAACCTAAATGTGAGACCCCAAACTTACAGAATTAGAAGAAAACATAAGAGAAAAACTTCATGATACTGGATGTAGCAATGATTTCTTGGATATGAGGCTAAAAGCACAGTCCACAAAAGCAAAACTGGACAAATGGGACTACATCCAACTTAAAAACTTCTGCTCATCAAATGACATAAGGTTTTGGAATGGGAGAAAATATTTCCAAATCATATATCTTAAAAAGAGGTTAATATCCAGAATATATAAAGACTTTCTACAACTTAATTACAAAAAGTCAGTTAACCAGATTTTAAAAGGGGCAAAGGACTTAGACATTTTTCCAAGGATGATATATATACAAATGACAAATAGACATAGAAGGAGTGAAATTAAAAAATAATGATGCATTTCATGAGTTTCATTTCATGAGACGGTAGAGTTTAAATCCTTGGTATAAATGCTGTGTCATCCTTGGAGAACATCCTTTCTCTCTGCCCTGCCAGAGTGCTCCTGGCACGTGTGCTCAGTCGTGTCCAACTCTTTGCAACCCTCTGGACTGTAATCTGCCAGGTTTCTCTGTCCATGGGATTCTCCAGGCAAGAATACTGGAGTGGGTGGCCATTTCCTCCTCCAAGAGTGCTGCTATTCCTTCTCTAAAATGCAATGTCACCTTGCCTGTGGGGCCTTGTACAACTCCTAGGGACATGTTGTACATACCTCTATAGGCACACTTTAGCATGAATAGTTTGTAGGGTCATATCAATCCACTTAACATAGTTCTTAGATGCTAAAGACTTGTCTGTTCATCTCTGAATCCCCAGTGATGAGCCTGGCACTTGGGTACGTGGACACTGGAGTTTGACTTAAATTAAGTAAACTGATTCAACAAAACCAAACTTGGAAAGTTTATCAGATATCCTGATGATTCTAGAGGTTGGAAGTGGTTCTTTATCACTTTGTTCCTCTGGTACACAAGCTTGGGTCCTAATTACAGAATTGGTTTTATGTCTAGGTACAAGTGCATTGGCACTTATAAAACTCGGGCTTCATCAAATTGGCACTGGGGAGCTGAAATCTTCACTGAATGTTGCCATATTTTTGAATTTACATGACAGAAAATGAATGGGGAACATTTATGACGTCTACGATGCAGATCCCTGAGAAGTTTCATATGGTCATCAGGTATATAAAGTGATAATCAGATTCATTTTATCAAAGATTGCACTTAACTGTTTTCTTTATAAAAATCATCTTGGTTTACAGACACATCTAACAGTTTTCATGAAGAAACCTGACCAAGAAAGACTGAAAAGCAGTCTGTCAGTGTGAACTAATGAAAAATTTGAAATTACAGAAAAAAAATTAAAAGGCAGTTTTATTTATAGGCCATATAATAACTTCAGAAAAAAATTTCTTGTATGTTCTATAACAATCTGCTGTGACAAATAGAGAGGACTACTTTATATTTAACATTTCTATGACTACTATATTTGAGAGTATGTCAAAGGAGTTTAAAGTATTTAATAAATAGTTTTCTACCTTAGATACTTTACGTATGGATTCAATCTGGTTCATGCATTTAATTTACATTTTAATAGGCACCATTTAAAATAACTACTGGCTGATAATCTTCGGTTTCTCTGCATCATCTACACATTGCACTGACTGTTAAAACTTCAATTTGCATTGAGATTTAGGTCAGTAATAGAAAAGTTACTGCATGAATCTTCACTACTTAACGTGTGGTCCCCAGGCCAATAGTATCAGCATCACCTGGTAGCTAGATAAATGGACTCTCAAACCTCACCCTAGACCTGTTGAATCAGAATCTACATTTAAATAAGATCTTCAAGCTGGTTATATGTGCATAAAAATTTGAAAACACTAGCTTGGAGAACTATCTCCAAAGTGGGGTACATTTCCTCCAAGTGACATTAAAGAAGATTCCTTGGATAACATAAACAATAATAAGAACTTATTCATCTTTATATATGTGTATGATTTTTATTCTGTGAATTTTAATAATATGTATAATGTTACATAGTAGTACAAGAATACAACTTTTAAACATTTATTATTATTTATTTATGTCTGTGCTGGGTCTTCATTGCTGCATGGACTCTTTTCTCTAGTTGTGGCGAGCAGGGGCTACTCTCTCGTGATGCATGAAATTCTCATTGCAATGGCTTCTCTTGTTGCGGAGGACAGGCTCTAGAACACGAGGGCTTCAGTAGTTGAGGCTCTCGGGCTCTAGAGAACAGGTTCAGTAGTTGGGGTGCACAGGCTCAGTTGCTCTATGGCATGTGGGATCTTCCCTAACCAGGGATCAACCCATGTCTTCTGCATTCGTAGACAGATTCTTTACCACTGAGCCACCAGGGAAGCCCGATACAACTTTAAAATAATAAAAATAAAATAACTAAAGGCAAATTTTAGCCTCCTTGAAAAAACATAAATTCTATTTTAATATAGTTTGACTCATACCGTGAGCTCAGTAGTATAACACTATCAGTTTGCTACCTGATTAAAAAATCTGTATTCATACAGGTATGTGTTAAGACATCAGAATATGACTATGATGAGACTAAAAGTAAGGGATTATTATTAGGTGAGATTATATGTATGCTTAGAACTAGTGTGTGTTCATTAGAGATATTTTGAAAAATCTCCCTGGGATGAATGGGATAGGGTACTTGATTACATAAAAAGGTTTTTTTTTATTCAAGTATAGTTGAGTTACAATGTTGTGCCAATCTCTTGATCATTTCTACGACCTCTAATGATTATTCATGCAGGGGCAGAATTTAATCCATCCTCATTCCTGTTAGGTGTTAATAAAATAAATTTGCCAAGGAATGAATATTACATTTATACTAATAGATATTCAATGTCATCCATCTATTAAAGAACATAGTAAGAATATACTTATTAAGTAAATAAAAATGAATACAAACTTGTATTACATTCCCTAATTTCAACCAAATATAGTTCTGTGTTTCTCTTTGGTACATCTCCTGGCTAGCTCACACCTTAAAAAGCAAAGAAAACAAAACAAAAAACCCAGAGCAACGCTTGTTTTTCTATGCCTAATTTTTTATGATTTCATTATAGCGAATGACTTTTCAACACAAGAATCCTCTTGAAGGAAATTATCCAGCTCTGGATAAGATGTGTGTGGGGAAACTACACTTAATTGTTTTCAGAGAATCCAACAGCTCAGATTCCACTGTCTGGTCCTTGATACCCAATAGGGAAGTGAGCACACTAAGAAAGAAATGGTGACCTTTTGTTTTCCTCCATTCATCCATCCTTCCCCCATTCCCCCCACACACACCCCTGCTGTGCTTAGAAATAGGGAACACCTTGCTCAGTTTTATTAATCTGCAACTTATCGTCCAGAATGATTGGTTCTTTTGAGTCTTTAAAAGGCTTCCTTAAAGTGCAAATTCACCAGGTGGGGGGTTGGGCTCTTCATACCTTAAACTGTTACCCACCCACACCAGAATCCTCACTTAAGGTGCCTGAGAAGGTAGGACAATACCTGCAGGAAGGGCAGACCCATTAGGGTGCAAAGTAGATACAGGTGAAGAAGGTGGAAGAGTACAAAATCAGCCCAACCTCGCTTAGCTCTACACCTCTAAATAGTCCTAGCGGGTCACAGGCTGTTGACTCAATATCAATTATCTTATCTTACAGTCATAGCCCTTGGCAGGTCACAGCGTACTCTCACTCTGTAAATGATTTGGTCTTAACCTGTGGGGTTGGAGGGGAGGGAGTGCGTTTTATTAACCCTTTCTCTTTGCTTATAACTACATGGATCTCACATATAATGATATCCAAACACCCATTTCAGTGGAAAAAAAGAGAGGTGAGTTAATATTTCCCAAATCTAAAGGTTAATTTAATCCAGATTTTCTGAGGCCTAAACTCTACATTCCATTTCCTATTCTTCATAGACTCTAGACACATGCTCAGTTCAAATGCAATAATAGGAATATATCCACAGAGAGAATATTTTTAAAAGGTATATCTGTTTATTGGTATAAATAGTGTCTCTGGAAATCATTGCTATTTTGAAACATTGATCTAAAAACGCTTAGTGAGTGTATTTTTGCTAATGCCCCCACCTGTTTGTTAAACTTTAGTGAACGTGTGTCATCTGGAACTCAGGCTCTATTTGGAAGTGAAAAAAACTTTTGAGCAGTAAGAAAAATAATCACCATAAAGACCATCCACTAATGCTAGAAGATTCACAGAACCACTCTTAGGCCTTACCCCAAAATGTCTTGATTTATTTTTGTGCTATAAATAGTGGTAATGCTTTAACTAGTTAGGCAATAAAACTCCCTAGTCCAAGCAAGTGAAATGATTTAAAGGGATGGATGACTGTTAGAGTCACTATTCATTCAAAAAATAATTTTTGTTTGGATCATAGAAAAAACAAGGGAATTCCAGAAAAACATCTACTTCTGCTTCATCGACTATCGACTATGCTAAAGCCTTTGACTGTGTGGAAAATTCTTAAAGAGATGGGAATACCAGACTACCTTACCTACCTTCTGAGAAAACTGTATGTAGGTCAAGAAGCAACAATTAGAACCTTACATGGAACAACCGACTGGTTCAAAATTGGGAAAGAAGTATGACAAGGCTGGATATTGTAATCCTACTCATTTAACTTCTATGCAGAGTACATTATGCAAAATGCCAGGCTGGATGAAGCACAAGCTGGAGTCAAGATTGCTGGGAGAAATATCAATAACCTCACATATGCAGACGACACCATGCTAATGGCAGAAAGCAAGGAGGAACTAAAGAGCCTCTCGATGAAGGTGAAAGAGGAGAGTGAAAAAGTTGGCTTTAAAATCAACATTCAAAAAACTAAGATCATGGCATCCAGTCCCATCACTTCATGCAAAATAGATGGGGAAACAATGGAAACAGGGACAGACTTTATTTTCTTGGGCTCCAAAATCACTGCAGATAGTGACTGCAGCCATCAAATTAAAAGATGCTTGCTCCTTGGATGAAAAGCTATGACCAAGCCAGACAGTGCAGAGATATCATTTTGCAGACAAAGGTCCGTATAGTTAAAGCTGTGGTTTCTCCAGTAGTCATGTACGGATGTGAGAGTTGGACCATAAAGAAGGCTGAACACCAAAGAACTGATGCTTTTGAACTGTGGTGTTGGAGAAGACTTTAGAGAATCCCTTGGACTGCAAGGCCTGCAAGGACTGCCAGTCAATCCTAGAGGGAATCAACTCTGAATATTTATTGGAAGGACTGATGCTGAAGCTAAAGATTCAATACTTGGGCCATCTGAGGTAAAGAGCCGACTCATTGGGAAAGTCCCTGATGCTGGGAAAGATTGAAGGTGGGAAGAGAAAGGGAAGACAGAAGATGAGATGGTTGGATGGCATCACTGACTCAATGGACATGAGTTTGAGCAAACTCCAGGAGATAGTGAAGGACAGGGAAGCCTGGTGTGCTGCAGTCCATAGGGTTGCAAAGAGCCGGACATGACTGAGTGACTGAACAACTGTCTACTAAGTGCTACAGAAACAGAGATGAAAGTATTGACAGGCAAACATATAATTACAGTGACTTGATAACTGAAACTCCAGCACTTTGGCCACCTCATGCGAAGAGTTGACTCATTGGAAAAGACCCTGATGCTGGGAGGGATTGGGGGCAGGAGGAGAAGGGGACAACAGAGGATGAGATGGCTAGATGGCATCACCGACTCGATGGACATGAGTTTGAGTAAACTCTGGGAGTTGGTGATGGACAGAGAGGCCTGGCGCGCTGCGATTCATGGGGTCGCAAAGAGTCGGACACGACTGAGCGACTGAACTGAATTGATAACTGCCACATGAAAGGAAGTTATGAATTCTTGTCTGATCACAGAATCAGCCATGAACTATTCTGTTTATGACACTGAGACAGAGCTTCCTGGAGATTTCACAAATAGTCTGGGAGATCGGTTAGGTAAGAAAGAACCTGGTCCCTGTGGGGAACAGATTCATGTGACTTGGATCTTGGAAGCTTTGTATTGTAAGAGGCTTAAATGGTATTTCATTAGCAATAGAGAGCCATTGAAGGTTCTAAACTGGAATGTAAGGCTGGGATAAGTCTTGAATTCTGAAAGTTCTATCCAAATATAGTTGTAATGTAGCCTGGAATGAGGACCAGACACTGGATACCAAGCAGGAAGAAGCTGCAATAATTCAGTCAAGAAATGCTAAGTGCCTAAACTGTAGCAGTAACTCTAGACACAGAGGGGAAAGAACTGGTTCAAGAGATGGTAAAAGTGCAGACATGTGTTGATGTAGTGATCTGGTGGAGGAGGTGGGAAGAAAGGGACAGAAGACTCGAGAGTGAAACAGATTTTCTATCTGGCCAATGGATGAATTAGAAAGACAAGAGTGGGGAACAGGTTTACAGTGAAGATAATAGTTTAAATATTCATATATAGAGTCATAATGACTAGGACATTCTGAAAATATCTATTAGGGAACTGGATCTCCTAGCCTGGAGTTCAGGGCACAGGTTCAGGCTGGGACAATCACAGCAGGGAGCTGGCAGCTTTCCGTAAAAGCAGGAGGTAGTATAGACAGAAGGTTTACAGAGCACGAAATTCTAGAGACATTGTTTGACAAACTGCCATACGTGCTTCAAGAGCTCCTGACCTTTTTCCTGCCCAACAGCTTAGGACAGTATGACTTAGTTGCCTAATTCCTGCCCTCCTCTTGCCTCCCACAACATTCTCCAAAGAATAGGCAAGTGATACTATGAAGTGGAAGTCATGTTATGTCATTCCTTGCTTCTTAGAATCAAATCCAATTTGGCACAGACCAATAAAGCTCACTCTACCTGTGATCTGGTCCCTGCCTATCTCTTGACTGGATCTACTGTCACATGACCCACAGTGTGTAACAGTGTGATCCAGCCACGCGCTTCCCCTGAGGGAAGCACATTGTTGATTTCTGTGACAGGAATGCACTTTTCTAGGTCTTGTAGGTTGGCTTCCTCTCAAGGTTCACTCTCTTCTGCAGTGTTACTTCCTCAGAGACCTTCCTTGACCAATCTATGTTTCCACCTCTACCATTCTCAGTCCCCAAAACCCTGTTATTCACTTTATAGCATTGACCATTATCTGAATGTTGTTTATTTACTATCTACTGTATTGGAGATGGTGAGATACAAAGGTAAATGTCCACGTTTATTATTAAGGGAAACTGGAAAAGTGGGATTGAATCACATAGCTGAAGGTCTTGAATTCCCATTGAGGGGTTTTAATTGGCTAGCTTCCAAGCAGCTACAAAATATGTTTGAATTAACATACATTTTAATCAACTATATTCCAATATAAAAAATCATTTTGCCACTAAAAAAACTGAAGTAGATCAGTAATCTTGTCAAATGTTTTTAAAATGTTTGGTTAAGAAATTACGAAATATAATCACTCCATAATACTCTGATCCTACACTGTACTCAGAGACACTACAAACTTCAATTGGTTTAACTACATAGAAAACTTTTAAACAAATGAATGACGAGAATATTAAAAAACTCTAGAAATAATACCTGAAATTAATTTGATGACTTCAGTTTTGTAATAGAATTGTATGGTTGGTCCCAATCTACTTTATTATCTAGCTTCCTCTTCATTTCAGTGTGGGAGGCATACAACATCTAAATGTCATTAATTTTAAAATGAGAATCAAAGTGTACCAAGGCTGACTCTTCTACACACTCAGTAATGCAGTTCTGTCTAAAGTTTTAAGCCAACCACTGGTGGACCCAACTGTGGTATATAACCAGACGTTGGCTGATGGAAGTGTTTTAAAGATGGGGTTATACTGAGCCCTTTCAATAACGCTTGGGAATGGAAAGGTCCTTGAACATTTCAATTAACTTCATTAAACCTTAGAGGGTATCAGATTCAGATTTGGGACACCCAAATGAGTAAGACACATTTCTTGGCTTTAAGGAGGATGAACTCTAATCATTTAGCTCTGAATATGCAGCACAATTAAGTGAACTGGGTAATTTTGTATAAAGATCAACAGAGATTATTTTCCCAAAATGACTCCTCTTATCCTTATACTTTCGAGCCTATGAAATGTTTGTGGTTTTTGTTTTTTCTTTTCCTTACTCTTCTCTGCTTTCCCAGGGATAAACAACTTTTCAACATAACGTATGTATAAATATAAAGTTTATTTAGCATAGTGTTTAGAAAAATAAGTTCACATCATTTCAGAAAACAAATAAAACACTTAATTGTCCAGGCATAAGCCCCTATTACAGTACAACAGACACACTTTCGATCTCTTTGGTTGGGTAATTAAGCACAGAAATGTTCTGGGACATGCTCTGTGTGCCGTCACCTAACAGTGCAGTAAAGACTCCGTTACCCCACCCCATGATATACATTCTGTATAGATTTTCTCTTTGTGTAAGGCACAGTAAAACCATATTGAGTATATAACTGGTTGCCTCTAAACATACAGTACATGCAACAAAACAATAAAAATTTTTGAGAACCCTGAAAGCCAAAAGTCACATGCTATATAATTTTGATTAATAAAATGTAAGGTGGTAATAAGAAATTAACATGAAATGTATCAATTAGATACAAAATAACTGTTAGGCTCTATTATCTAAGTTCTAGGAAGACTTTTAAAATATCTTCTGTAAAATGTAATTCTTTTCCCCACAGCCTTCCTGAATTATTTATATTTTTATGACGAGATGATCTGTCGAAAAATTTTAAACAATGAAGAACTTCTGATTATATACTAACACACACTTGTCTAACATGTAGTCGAGCAGGCTGCAACACCTACCCAATAATCTAGCTTTGAACATGCAAGACGCAAGGGCATATACAGGGAGACTGAAGGTCTGTGTGCAATTTAACTATGAATTTTATCTATGGCTATAACATCTACTTGCCTTTCATAACACAAGAAAGGCAATGAAACGTGTACAATTCAGTCTTTTCATTACTATTGATACATGTGAGCTACAAAGCAGTACAACACAGGTGCTCTTGCTTGAACGAGGGACAAATGCATGTTCTCTTTATTAAACAATAGATTGTCCTTTATTGGATGCAACTAAGAGCTAAATGCCAAATTCTGACTGATAAGAGTGCATAGAGAGGCTCACATTGAAAATCCCACAGCCAGCAGCAGGGGTTGGGGTTTGAAGGAGAGTTGTTTACCCCTATTCTGATTCCTCTTTGGAGATCATTAGAGGGTCATTTGCAGCATCTTCAAGCATTGGTTTATGTAGGAGAGAAATTCTGCCAAGGGTTTTGAGTCTGGCCCTTAGCAATGCAAAAAATATTTGCAATTCTGTGCAGGGAGATCATGGGGTTTATCTTATTTCATTCACATATATATGGGCTTCATAACAACTGGCCCTTATTTTACTGAAAGAACAGAAAAGAACAATAAGTTCTTTATAATGTGCATTGATTCTTACCTGGTATATTGTATAGCTACCTGGAGTAATTGTAGGGGTATAATTATATCTTAGAGTATGAATAGGTTTCCTAGGTAAGTCTTAAGTTTTGTGCTATCTTTTTTCTTTCTTAAGGTAGAAAACAGGAAGAACTGTGAATAAAAGAGAGGCTTATTATATTTTTGGAAGACAATATAAAACTTTTCCAGTTATATATGTATAACATATATAACTTTTTAAACTTTCCCATCTTTCTTACTCGATGGGTATTTTAAAATTAAAATTAACAAACTCTTGATATTTGCAGCAATCAAGTGGAAAACATCATTTTTATGTAAACTACACTATAGAACCATGTAATTAATCTCAGTAACATGATCAGCCCACACCCAAAGAAACGAACAAGCTGTATTAGTGGTGGTGGAGTGGAAGAGAACTCTAAAATGCCTGACATTGTAAAACAAAACAAAAAACATGTCATTTCAGCAGTTTAGGAACATTCACTAATTCCATAAAAAAATGGGATCTAAATTCGTCATCAAAATGATGGAGGAGAAAAAAATATGATGGGGGAGGAATTCTTCAAAGGGCTCTTCATGTATGCCTGCAAGTTCCATTTGCAATAACAATAAAAGTGAAATTCTCTATGGCCCTTACTCAACATGCTGGACTGATGAGCATGCAGAGACTTAGAGTGGACCCTTTGTTCCGATCTTAAAGAAAGCAAGATGTGATGACATCTTCATGTTCCACAACTTTCGGTCATCTCTGAAGAGATCATTTCCTAACTTATCTTGCTTTACAGAGACCAGAGACTTTACTCACTACACAAATGTATTTGTATTATTACATTTTCTCTTCAGAGTCCTGATAAAAACTGTATAACCACAGCTCACAACATTATCAAACAAGCTTCTTACAGAAACCCCCAAAAGATTTAAAGAAGATGCGATAATATAGTGCAAACAGTCATACGTCATAATGTAACAACTGATTCAAAACAGTTTCAACAAGACATAATTCTGCTCATTAGAAGATACAAACTCTTTCCTTACTTTAAAATGGTTGTTTTCACAGCCTCCAGAACTGGTTTTGTGTGGTAGTCTGTAACCGTTACTTTAATTTTAATGAAATGTATCAACAATAATTAGTTGTTCAACCATTTGCATCATAAACATTAACTATAAGAGAAACTTAAGTTCTTCAGATTTAAAAGCAATTCAGTGAAAGTAACCCTGTTGGATAGTAGAAAAAAGTCATCAGTGCTTCTGTTGACACTTCTGTACCTTAATAAGAATAAAAAGGCCACAAGGTAAAAAGGCACGTAGAATTCTATAGGAAATATATTTAAATGAATCAGAGAGTTGCTAAATAAAGAACAAGAATGTGAAAAAAAGTACCAAAATTCCAATAATGGGAGTTAGATTTCCTGTTTCAGTTGTTACTAATATTGACCTTAATAGACTCCTGATAAAAATCATTACTTTTAAAATCCTACAAAAAGTAAAACTTTGTTGGAAATAACTATTGTTCACTTCCTGTTCAAACAATAAAAATAAATTAAACAGTACCAAAACATTTTTTTCAGTTCATAGTGTCTGAAGTATAAGAGAAACATATACAGCATAAATAAAATTCACTGTAATTACCCAAATCCTTATTGATAGGACTAACATATTTACACTCACACTGCAGATTGTTTCAGTTTTCTTAGTGGGGTTGCGAACTTTCTCAGCCACACTAAACTATTAGCAACCACATTTGGAATTGTATAGAGACAAAGCAAGACTTTCACAAAAATGCTGAAAAACAGAAATGCATATATTCAAAAATATATCCTTAGAATTGTATGAAGTACCACTTACTCTTCTTAACCTTACCAATGCCCATGGAGGAAAAGTAAACAAAAAGAACTGTATTGTTTCTAATGTTCTGTAGTGATATTTAATTTTCTACCTTAAGGGTATACATTTTTAATTTAAAAAACTATCAAGTTCCATTTGACCTTAGAATTAAGTCAACCAAATGATACACTCTGACTTCTTGATATATTTCATCTCTGATGTCTGTCTCCATCTATTGAAAAGAGAACCAAAAGGCTGCAGTAATGCAGTTCTACTCCTGCATATTTAACTGTGATCTTCATGCAGATCAATCCAAGGTCTCTTGAATGCATTTACTTGCAAAACTAATGTTTCCCTTTAAATGGGAAAACGCTTTGTGTCCTCAGGTCTTCCATGAAAAGATTTGCCTGCTGATGCCAGGGCGGGGGAAAGGAAATTAAGTTTACAAGTCTTGCATATCTTCATCCAACTGGACAGTCTGGAGCTTGGCAAGCTCTTTCTTGTCTGTTTCCAGGTCTTCACAGACAGTCTCCACCATGCCGTCTAGGACATACTTGGATTTGGAGTCCAGCATCATTAAGTTGCTTGCTGTTTTGCTCTCAGAATTTGTTAAGAAATTTTCTTTTATGTTAGCTACTGATTGCATAACTAAATGATGTTCTCTGACAAAATCCTGGTGTACTGTTGGGGAGGGGTGACCCACCTGGTCTTCACCTGGGGGAACTATTTCCCCAAGGGCAGCCTGGGACATGGGTACTGATAGTAGATCTTGACCAGAAATAAGGGAGCAGTTCTGAAGAGTTGCATAGTTAGCGTTGTTGACTGACGTCACAGTAGATTTGCTTGCCACAGGTGCAGACATTGGCTGGCTATCAGCAATGTCAGGGTTTAGCTCAGTGGGATTTAGTAGGGTTGGGGAAGTGAGGGAGAAGTTGTGAGTGGGGGATACATTAACTAATGAGGACGACAGTGGGTGGAGGCCACTTCCCGAGATACTTTCAGAAGATAGGTTTGTATTTACTTGTGCATTCTGATTGACAGGCATCAGCTGAGAAAACACCAGGCTCCTCTCCACGCCCTCCTGTTTAACAGATCCTAGAGTCTGGCCTGAATTAGGAACAGTGTATACCACTGCACTGGGACCAAGAGAGCTCAAGAAAACTTTTCCTTGCTGGACTGTGGCAGACTCACTTGTAAATGTGCTCCCATCTGAAGTGCTTGAATTTACTGAAATGTTACCTAAAAAAAAAAAAAAAAGGTACAGATTATCATTGACGGAACTGATAAGGAAAGAAAAAAGTTACTTTTTCACGCACATGATTTTTCTTGAGCACTTACAACTACAGATTTCCAGGCTCTGCTCCTGAGAGTCTGACTCAGTAAGTCCCAGAGCAGGTATATTTTTAACTCCTTGAGTAATTCTGGTGATGAAGCAGGAGCAAGAACTACTGGCTTAGAAATCAAATGTGAAAAAAATTTTTTTCCAAGTTCTAATTTCAGTTAAGTTTCTGGCTCAGTATTGCTAAGACTTGTTATCTCTGTTAGTTGAATAGCTAAGACTTGTTATCTCTGTTAGTTGAATAGTTATTGATAGCTCTGCCAGTTAGAACTAGAAAACAAATGCAAAAGAGAATGCCTTTGTTCACGACAAGCTCAGTAACTGACATAAAATATAAATGGAAATGTAGAAAATACCACATAAATGAGTTACCCTGGGGCTTAAAGTTAACCATATAAACCTGTACAGACAAGTTGCACTCTTTCACCAAACTAACCATAAAGTAATGTCAACAAAACATTCAGTAGATTTTTCTTTCTTTTTGTTGTACTAGTTCTGAATTTTCAGTATTGTAGTGATAGAATTAATGATAATAATGAAATGTGCTTTTAAAAATACAGATCCAATAGCATTAAAACTAAAGCTAATGCTTTTAAAAAGGGTTTCTATCTTTTGAGACTCTCATTATAATGTTCTGCGAGACCGGAAGTAGAAAAAAATGTAGGTAGAAAGCTGAAGACAATGCAGATGAATTAGACCCTTGCCTCCAACTCCCACCATCAGATTAAAAACCTTTTCCTCTGAGCCTTCACCTAGGTTTGGGGAAAAATGGCAATTATCTTGCCATTTAAGGAAAGGTGGGCCTAGGGGAGTTTTGTGACAGAATAATTCAAATGGGAAGTTTACCCTGATCTTGAATTAGGTGTGCAGTAGATACTCTTCATTATTTTGAGAAAATACTCCAATGTTAAAGTAAATATTATTTTGAGAAAACAGTTCAAAGTTAAAGGTAATTCACCTAAAACATTTCCCCTTTAAATTATTAGAATAATTGTGATTATGTTGCCACCTATATTGATAAATGTCATAAATATATGTATGTCTTCCTAACATTTTTAAGCACCCTAAATGCAAAGGAATGTCTTTAAACAAACAAAAAATGAAAATTTTATCTGAACTTAAGAAAAACATTTCTATGCATGTTTCAGCTCTTTTCTAACATAAATCTTTGTTTCAGGTCAGACAAATGAAAAAGGCTCTAAAATTCTTGTTGGGTACTAAATTGCAGCAAAAGACATCTGAAATAGATGCTTACTTTGTTGTGTGTTTGTGAAATTATTTGTCAGTGTATATGTGAACAAAGTGATTTGTTATTTTTGGATAGGACCATATATAACAAAATAGATGTGACATTTTCTCAAACTGCTATTGCATCTAAGTAAAATAATGTTTCTCAAAGTTTTTATATTATGAAATACATACATGAAGGGGAAAAGCAGATGTGATCTAAAGCTTGATATTTAAGTATAGTTGCAACTGAATTATAAGTTGAACAATAATTTCAAAATCAATTAAAAAATCCCAGCTGTGAAATGATCAACATACAAAGAATAATTTTATAGCGATGCTAAAATAAAAAAAAAGGGCTTATCTTCTTAGATTATAAAGTGAGTAAAATGTAGAAATTCTGCTTTTCTATGTAAATTTCAACTACAGAAAGATAATCTACCTTGTCTAGCCATTTGTAAGAAAGGCATGGTATCTATGAGAAAAGCTGACTCCCCAAGTACTTTACTGAGAACTGCAATACACAATTAGTCTAAGAGAATGTTGCTTCCTGGACACGTCTGGTTAAACTTATGTCTTCAACTCACCCAGACAAGTCTAAGGATTGACAGCTCTGTCATTTGATCTTAGCTATTTTAACTGAAAATGCTGTTCTTATTCATAATGAATGTCTCATTGTAAGAATTAACTATTAGCCTGTAATAATCTTCCATGGCAGCACTTCTTTAGATTATGTATGAGAAGTATTCCTGCCTTTCTCTTCCCCAATGTACACACCATGCTTTTTTGCTCAAATCTGTTGTCTTTAAAACGTTATCTACTATTTGGAAATTTCCTAAAGAGAGAAAAAGTGTTAGATCCATATTAAAGTATTATACAACTACGCACTTTGGCTTTCTCTGTGGTTTGACTATTTCTGTCCTGTGTTGGATAGTGACTTAGCTTCATCTTTTCTATAGCCTGGAACAATGAAGAAATAAACAGCATGCTGCAGGACTGTTGTGTGGTACTATACTACCATTTTACCTAAACAGAAACAAATGTGCAGAATGGAATTCACTGCACAACAATTTTTCCATTAATACCTCGAACAAACTGAAGTAGACCATAGTTGTAGAAAAAAAGAGATGTGAAAAAATTGATTTTTTTTTTAATAAAACCATTTTACAGGAAGCTGATCTTTAAGGCAAACAATTACTTATTTGATTTTTGTTTTGGTAAAAATTTGGACTTTCAAATTTGCTTCCACAAAGGCAAATATGCACCAGCACCTCCCTCTTCTGAAGTCAGAGGGTTCTTCAACCTCCATTCTAACCATTCCTGTTTTTATAGAAAAACAGGGACACAAAGCTCTCCAGATTTGCTTAAAGTCACTGAAGAACTGGCATGTCAGGCTCAGGTTCCCCAAATTTCATCTCAGTGCTTTCTTTAGGAGATGTCTTGGTAAAGCTAGAAACATAAAATAAGGCTTACAGTTGCCTTCATAAAGAAACCCACACATTTAAGAGGCTAGTATACATGCAGAGCAAGAAACAATCATATATTCCTCTGTTTTTTCCTTTTGGTCTGTTACATCTTATTTATAGGAGGAACATGAATCAAACACAAATGATCCAGTCTTTTTAGCTCGCTCTTCTAAAACACCTTTTGCTCAGATAAATGATGCTTAGGTGAAGTGTACACATTCTTACCAACTGCTTGGCTCATTTTGTGTTCTTAGCAATATTATTAATATTTAATCTTAAAATATCAAGCAATGGGTTACTGTGTAAGTACCGATTGACTTAGCATATTTCTATAATTGTAGAACTGGCAGGACTCACAGTGAACTGTATTTTTCCATTCAGTTGTTGGGAAAATAAAAGCCCACCCCCATGATACCAGGGAACCAAGCAAGCTGGATATTACATGGATGTTGTGAAGGCGGAGAAACAAATCAAGACTATTCTGCAGATGTAGCAGCCAGTAAGGTACCCGAAGACTAATAGCAATCTATAGCTCTCACCAAATGCGTCATTTACAGCAGCTGGCTAAAACATTGACTGATGCATTATGGTACCAAATAAGACTTTTACCTTGTGAAGCTGCCACTGAAACAGGAGGCAGCTGCAGTGGAGAGAATCCAATGCTCCCATTAAGGAACTGGCTGTTTGCTCCAGAATTGGGGATCTGGACGATGCCATACTGGTTAATTTGCACTGGTGTGGTAAAAGTCACCACAGAGCCTCCATCCTGGGAAGCCACTGTTTGAATACCTTCTCTTTTCACCTCAGCGCTGGGAATCAGCCCTGGGAACGACACGGGAGCACTGGGGCTATAGGAGGTGGTGGCTGCTGAGTTAGCTGAAGAGCTCTGGAGAACTTTGAATTCCTTCACATCCTGGGAGGTAGACCCCAGTATGTCAGTCATGGAGATACCATTGCTCATGATGTTTGATGCCATTTTTGGTGGGTTCAAAGACACTGTCTGTGTATTTCCCACACTTAATCCATTAAGGATAACTCCATTGGGTCCCTGAATGAAAGAATTACCATTAAGGAAGACAGGTGAAGTACTTGCAGGTACCAAACTTCCGTTCAATAAAACTCCAGAGGAGCTTAACGATATTTTAGCATTTCCAATTTGTTGCATATATACTGGCTCCAGGTGACTGGAAAGGCTGAGGTTGGTGACACCATCGGATGAACCCGAGAGCTGATGAGGAGACAAGTCTTCATGACCCTTGCTGGATTCATCTTCAGTGCTAGGATTGCCATCTGACTCACTGTACAGAGGAGGAAATCAAGACGTTCAGAAAGTCAGGGCCATGACAAGGTACATAGTGCCAACTGTTTGTAAAACCAGCCTTTAACCCCATTAAAGGCTGTGTTTAAGGAAAGCACAGCGGAAAATCTTTTAGTCTTGTTTTAGCTATGAGGCCTTTCTGCAGATTTTGACCAGGGCATCTAGAAGAGGAATTCTCCTCTCTCAATCACCTTTACTAATAATAAATTCAAAGAAAGTCCAGAGGTCTGAAAGATGTAAATTCAGCTAACAGGATTTACAGGAGAATTGTATACTTTTTTTTTGTAGCACTGAAATTATTTCTTACTGTTAAAAATGCTTCTACCTATACCATAGGAAAAAACTCATCAAAGGGGTGGTCATTCATCTTGCTTTAGGAACTCTTTCTCTTCCCCTCAAACCAATTCTGATTACGGTGGTTTTGGAGGTAAATGAAACTGTCAAAGGAGCAGGAGATGGGAAATACTGGCTTTTGTTTGCCAGTTAGTTAACGAGAGATCATATTCTCACCTGCTCCCAAACTTCTACTCCACCAGATTGACAACTGTTTCATTCAACAAAGTGGCTGTTTCAGAACTGTTATGTGCAGTCGCCTTTGAATCCAAAGGAAGCCATAAGGGCCTATTTAACGAACACCAGCCAGTGCCCTGGGGAGGTGGGAGGGAAAGGATGTGGGTCACTCAGTGGCCTTGTACCTATCAGACCCTTTCCCCAGTACCCTCAGTTCTGCTCCCTAGCAGACAAGACTGTGTTCCTCACCTCTCCGATTTGGGGGGAAATACCAAATCCGGGGAAAGGTTTCCCATTTGGTCTGAGTCTGGGCGGGGACAGGGGGGCGTAGGACAGAGGCCCTACGTTTGGAGCGCGGCGGGACTTGGCCCAGCAGAAGATCCGACATCCCTGCAGTGCCCAGCGGTCGGTTCGCTTTCATGCCTTGGGGAGGGGATTACTCGGGCTTTGGGCTGCGGGGCCAGGAGCGCAGAAAGCGCTTTGATTTACGAGCTGAGGCTGAGCCGCCGTCGCCGTCTGCGAGGGTGACTCACCGGGGGTGCGGGTGGGAGGTAGATCCGGAGAGGGGCCTCAACCGGGCAACTGGGCCGGGGGCGGGAGTGTGGAGTGGGGGGAGAAGCAGGCTGAGTGTGGCTGGGGAGACCTGGGGAACGCGCCGGGCCGGGCAGTGGAGGATGCAGGGCAGCTGGACTGCGCGCCGCTCCCACCCCCTAGACCTGGCCTGCAGATTCCGTAGGCGATGGGACCCGCTGCCTCAAGCAGGCGCGGGGGCAGGTGGCGTGGAGTTACCAAGGCGCCTCCTCCGGGTCGCCCCGAAAGTCTGCGGAGGGGTGCACGCAGGTCAGGGTGCACGCCGATCGCGGTGCGCGTTTTGTTTTGGTTACCGCCAGGCCGGGCTCGGACACCGAGCCTTCTTCCCTGCCTGGGGTGAGGAATGCCGGAGCCGTGGCTCTCGGCCCCGCGGGAGCGCAGGGCAGAAGCGGCCCACCACAGCGGGCTCTGGAATGCGCCGGGCGATCACCTTCTCCCGGCCGTGCCGGACTCCCCGGCTCCCAGATTCCTCCCTACAGCAGAGCCTACGAGCTGCTTTTGGATTCTTTCTCGCCTGTCCCTGCGGGGTTGGCGACACTTTCCTTTTAGGCGGCCTTCGCTTTACACTTCGTCCAACAATACAACACAGAGACACTCAGACTAGGTGTCTGACTCAGGAGGACGTACGGAAGAGGCGGAAAACCCGGTATTTTCTACCAGTTGGGAAAAAATAAATACCTGGCAGTCAAAAAGTTCAAACCCGCCAGGGTGGGCGCTCAAAGAAGGGCGCAGTGGATAGCGCCCCCACTTCTTTCCTGCCTCCCGCCCGGTGCCAACCTGCCCCTGCCCCCATCACCACGCCAGGAGGGAGACACGCAATTGTCCGGGGCCAAGGAAGCAGCCCCGCAGCTCCACCACCCCCGAGGCGCTGAAATCCGATCCGAAGGAGTTCAGAATCAGGTTTCAAAACACCGCAGAGCCGAGCCGCACCAACACCCCACAGTTGCCGCGGCCGCGAAGGGAACCAGCGAGGGCAGGGTGAATGATTAACTCTGTCACATAAAACCTCGACACCCCCAGACCCCCTTCTGCGGCGCCAGCCCTCTGCCCCCCCAACCCCGTTCTCCTCCTTCCAGAACGGCCACGGCCACCTCCAACACGGGCCCCAGCCAGCCGAACCCTGGGGGTCCGGGGAGCGCGCGCGCGCGCTGGGCTGGCGTGACCCCTCGGAGGCGCAGACCCGGCCCGGCTCTGGCAACCTCCGTGGGCCTCGGGCGGACACGAGAACTGCCGTTCCGGCGCCTACACACGCTCCTTCGCCCGGCCAGAACCGGGGAGAGAGTGGCAACTTCAAAGCCGGCGGGATGGGGGTGGGAAGCTGGGCAGCAGTGACCAGCCGAGGTGGGGGCGGGGACTGAGACCTAGGCGGGCGACCAGAAACTTCTGGGGGGGAGGTGGGGGAGGGTACGGAGCGAGGTTCCCCCGCCCCTCGCCACCGCGCCCCCCCCCTCCCGCCCCGCGCCCGGGGCCGGGGAGAGAGGTGGGGGGCGGGGAGAGGTGGGCAGCCGGACCAGGCTGGTGGGGAAGGTAAGCGCCATGTTTGCGAGCACTTGGAGGAAAAGAAAGCTGGGAAGGGGGTGGGGGAGAGGAAGGGGGAGGAGGAGGAAAGTTGGCGCTCACCTTTTGGACTGGGTCTCGGAGGGGTTCCGATCGCGCTGCCGGCGGTTCTTGAACCAGTTGCTGACCTGGGTGAGGGAGAGGCCGGTGATCTTGGCCAGGTGCCGCTTCTCGGCGGGCGAAGGGTAGCGATTCTGCTTGTAGAGCTCCTTGAGCGCGTTGCGCGACTTCTCCTTGAAACAATACACCGTCTCCTCGCCGTCCCAGATGGTGCGGGGCAGGGGGAATTTCCTGCGCAGCCGGTACTTGTCCACCGCGCCCAGCGGCCGGCCGCGGGCTCGCTCGGCCTCGGTGTAGCGCGCCTTGTACCAGAGCTGCTGCAGCAGCGGGTGGTTAGCCGACTCGAAGCTGTGGCTCTCGAGGATGCTGTAGAGCTCGGGGTAGATGCCCTGGTGGAAGGCCACCAGCGCCCGCGCCTTCAGCAGGCTCTCGTTGCCACGTAGCAGGTCGCTCTGGGGCAGGGACCACAGGAACCGGGCCAGGCGGTCCAGGTTGCCCCCCTGCTGCAGCGCCTCGCACACGCAGGCGACATGGTCGGGCGAGAAGGCCAGTGGGGTCTGCGCGGCGGCGGCGGCGGCCGCGGCGTGGTGGTGCCTGCCCAGAAGTTCCGAGTGGAGTTGTACCTGATCCACCGCCGCCCCGGCCGCCGCCGCCGCTGCAGCCACTGCCCCTTCCTCTCCGCTCACCCTGGCGGCGGCGGCCGCGGCGTCCCCCGGCTCCAGGGGGAAAGGGGCTGGAGCCGGGGGGCTCAGCCCCGCCGCCGCCGCCGCCGCGCCCCCCGCCACTTCTCGGGGCGCCTCCTGCCCCTCCGAGGCGCTTTCCATCCCATTCTCCTGCTTGATGTCCGCCGCACTTGCAATCTGCCCGGTGGGGGAGGAAGAGGACATTTTTTTGTTGTTGTTTATTTTCCTCCCTCCCTCACTCCCTCGCACTCTTTTCCTCTTTCTTTTCCCCTCTCTTACTCCTCCTTCTTCGTCTCCCTCCCCCCTCCCCCCCTCCGGAAAGCCCACTCCCTCCCTCCTGGTTTCGGCTGGATCTGGCCGATCAGGTTTCCCCCCGGCCACGCAGTCACCATTAAGATAGCAGCTAGAGCAAAGTAGTGTAAAAGGATAGCTGCTTTCTGCCGTTCCCCCAACGTGACTCCTCCGGTTGCTGCATACTATATGGCACTGGCGGCCGGGCCGGCTCGGCCGCGCCACCCCATTGGCTATTTCGCATTCAGAGGGAGGAGGAGACACAGTTTCTATCCCTGTCGATCACCCGCCTCCCACTCCACCCCTTGCCGTTCCCTCTCCCCTGACCCCCAGGCACCTATACCTGAAGGAAAACACCGACATTCTTTTCAGGCCCTGCTTCTGGGCGGGAACGTGCCTAACGTGGCCTGAAAACTGGACAGCAGACTCTTTGAAAGAGAGTCCCTACGATTCCAATGGGAATACTAATCGTGTGACCTCAAGGTCTGGATGCTAGATTCTTAACAAAGAGGCCACCCTCAGTGTCTAGATGACAAAATTTCAGAGGATTTAGAAGCTTCTCTGGTATCGCTACTGCTTTCACCCTCCTTTCCATTGTCTTTATTAAGGATTTTGTATTCAAAAGGGTCAAGAATAAAATGGCACTAGGGAATGCCCTATGGGGGAAGCGTTCACAGTAAATTAAAATTCCAAAGGGGGAGGGATGCTTGAAAACGGTGTAAATAGCCCACTGAGAACGCAAAAACAAGAAGCCTTCAAGAAAAAAAAATGTTTTTAACCTTAAGTCAGCTGGAGGGCTGGCAACCCAACTGAGCCGAACCTGATACAACTAAGTATGTAGAATGTTTTGCCATGTTTATCCTGGGTCAGCAGGGTAGAAGAGATCTAACTTTGTAGATTATAATAACAGTATGGAAATTTAAGCTTCTATATGAACCTTTTTTAATGGTAGTGTATGAATAGCTTTTTGGAGACGATCTTCCTGGTAGAAACCGATCTCTATGTGCAGGTGTCTTGGAGGAGATGAGTGCAGGATCAGCAGCCATTTCCACAATATAAACAGATGGGAGACTGCCCTCTGGTTTGAGGTGAAGTGCCTGAGGGTGTGGAGTCTGCTGCTCTTTGCAGCTATGCCTCCTTCCTTCATAGGTTGCATGAGGTTTTCACTGAAAAAAGAATGAACCCATCTCTCCTCTGATTACTGTGGGTCGCTTGGGTCTACCTGCTGGTAGCCTTTCGCCAAAATGTAACATTTTAATGACATCGTCCTAAGCTTTACTTCTAGGTGGCTTTGTTTTGTTTCTGCTTCCCAATTACCTGTAAGTGCTTATTTCAGCATATCTTAAAGCAACTGTTTAGGTCACCTGCTATGGTAATCAGATTGATAAGGTTTTCCTTTTTTGTGGACAGGCTGCATTTTTATTGCTGGTCAACAATCAAGTCATTTGACTTTGGGTTTAACTTGCTTTTGTACTAACCCTAATGAAGCCAGCACTGATATCTCTGGTAGATTCAAAATTTATAATTATACAGAAGACCACATGTTTCTATCCCATTGGAAATATCCAATTAGGCATTGAACTTCTGGACAATATCTGAGATTCATAACTTTCTTGAATTTTTAAAAATATGCTTTTTATTTTAGAATAATTTTGACTTACAATACAGTCATAAAGAGAACAGGGTTCCCACTTACTCTTTACCTAACTTCCCATGATGTTAATATCTTACATTATAGCAATACATTTGTCCAAACAAATTAACATTGGTGCAATACTGTTGAGTGAACTCTGGACCTTTTTTTGGGTTCACCTGTTTTTTCACTAATATCTGTCTTCTGTTCCTGGATCTAATCCTGGATATCACATTCCATTTAGTTCCTTGAATTTTAAAAGTGTATTTATCAGAGCAAAGTAGACAGGAGGTAGCGTGGTTTAGTGGAAAGCATGTGGATTTGGGGATCAGTTAGCTAGGTATAGGTTTAATCCTAGCTCTGCCATTTATTAGCTACTTGACTATAAAAAGTGGACAGGATTGTTGTGAGGATTAAATAAGATAAGATGTGCCCAAAAGCACCTGGCACATAATTAATCTTTGTTAAATGTTTTTTAACATTAACATCTCCCTCATGATAGTGCAAAGTAGGAAACTTTTTCAGTTGTATATACCTTATGAAAACTCATTTGGCTATATTAAAGGGCTATCCAAGTGCAGATCATAGGAGTCTTCCTCAGGCTTATTATCAATCAAATATAATGCATTAACTTGGAAAATCATGCATTGTATTTCTGCAGGTCTTGTGTATATTTGCCTCTAGAGTCTCAAGTTCAACAGATTATATAGAAACAGCCATGGTCTTTT
This sequence comes from Cervus canadensis, assembly GCF_019320065.1. Lineage (NCBI taxonomy): Eukaryota > Metazoa > Chordata > Mammalia > Artiodactyla > Cervidae > Cervus > Cervus canadensis. The sequence continues at coordinate 67,984,837 of NC_057391.1, forward strand.
ATGATATCTGTAGCCTGTGGCTATGTTGGTATTCTATAGCTCCAGTAAGAGATTTCTATAGGACCAGGAGTGAAATCCAACACCAGGACCTGGATTCCTTTAGCTGGTTGAGTGTCCGAGCTCATTCTGGCAGCATATTGAAATGGGCTGGAAGCCCTTGACTCAAATATGGTTAGCTACATTGAAGTAGAACACCAGACTTGAGGGTGTGTGGAGTTAATCTTGGGGTACTTGTTTTGCCAAATGAATTGTAAAATTGCTGAGTATTTGCTTCTACTTCCCGCGTCTGCCATGCTATGAATGTTGAGTCTGCTGTGCTGATATACAGACTAAAGCTATGTTTTGATTTGGGAAAATGGAGGTGAGGTTGGGATTGCCTAAGAGTGAAAACTAAGCTGCTTGTTTCTGTATCTCTTCCTTCCTGCCTGAAGATAATGATGAGCAATACAGAAATCTTTTGCCATTTTAGCATAGTGAAGAAAACATAGTTCAGCACAAAATATTGCCCTTTGCTTAAATGTATCTAATGGTGTTGCTATCAAGAACGGAGATTTCTAGGGCTTCCCTGGTGGCTCAGTGGTGAGGAATCTGCCTGCCAAAGCAGGAGACACAGGTTTGACCCCTGGTTGGGGAAGATCCCACATGCCACCGAGCAACTAAGCCCTGTTGAGCCTGTGCTCTGGAGCCGGAGAGACGCAACTACTGAGCCCACGTGCCACAACTACTGAAGCCTATACGCCCTAGAGCCGGAGCTCCGCAACAGGAGAAGCCATCGCAGTGAGAAGCCCGCATACTGCAACCAGAGAGCAGCCCCTGGTCTCTTGCAACTCGAGAAAAGCCCGAGCAGCAGCGAAGACCCAGCACAGCCTCCCAAAGAAGAATGGAGATTTCCTTTCTCAAAAGTGACTTTGGCTGTCTGGAGGATAGAGGGAAGGCTGTATATCTGTATCTTGGTCAGTTCTTTCTGCTTCCAAAAGCTTATATTAAGGAAGTTAGGTTGTAGTCTCCTAGGTAGAGGAGGTGTTCCTTTGCTATTTAGTGACCAACAGTTGATGATATGTAATCAGCATTTCTGAAAGATCTTTCATTTGCCAAATATTTACTGAGTCGTGATTAAGTGCATGGTGTTGCATTACATACTGAAGGATAAAATTGGGGTCTCTGACCCTGAGTAACTTAAAATCTGGTAGGGGAAGTAAGATATATTTGTAAGTAAGTACAGTACAGGGTATATGAGTGTTAAGGATAAAGAGACTAATTCCGAGAGGCCAAAGGCAATGGGGAATGGATTTTTAGCTGGATTTTTAAGGACAAGAATTTTGAGAGTTCAAGGATAGAGTTCATTAGCGGCAGAGGGAATAAAGCATGGAGCCATGAAGCCGTGTGGCTTATTTCTGAATATATTGAGTAATTCGGTGTGTCAGAAGTGTGGGTTTTATATAGGTGTATGATGGAAGATTAGCTTAAAAGGGATGTTGGGGACAAATTATGAGGGACTTTGAATGAAATGCTCATTTTGCTATGGTGTGGTAGACATAGTGGTCTGTGTATAGTGGCCGTGTTGTGAGTAATATCATGACCATATAGTTGACTGGTCCAGGGTTGGGCACTGGCACCAAACCAAAACATTCAGTCCTTCTCTAGGATTTTTCAAACTTACATGAAGAAAAGAAATAAGACTGGTAGAAGGAGTCTTGGATGTAATACTTGGGAGTTCTCAGTGACCAAACTCTCTACCTCTGACCAAACTCATCTCTCTGTTGAGGATGCTAATGAACACTAGGTGAGAAGGAGAGTGACCTAGTGAATCACAGGGATGATAGTGGAGGGAAAAGATCCTAGCAGAGACTAAGTGGCAGGTTCTAGTTCTCTCCCAGATGTAGCAGCATTTTTGCCTCTTAGTGATGTTAATTTGCCCCAGGAGCCAGAAGGTCCACTTGAACTGGCCTAGGCAAAAAGATGAAATTTTTGGATCATAATACCAAAATGGGAAGAGTAGAATGCAGCTGGTCAGACTTAAAGACGCGTTCATTGTCCCTTTTCACTGGCCTCTGCATCTTTCATCAAAGAAGTTTTAGTCTTTCAAAGGGTCTTTCCCCAGAAGGTTGGAACCCTGGGCTTCCAGGAGTTGCCAGCACACATTTTCTAGCTTCAAGAGGCTCTGCTGCTTTTTCCTTTCTTCCAATTTGATAAATTCTAGGGATGATCTCTGATTGGTCCATAGGGTTTTGTTGTCAACCCCAAGGCCAGAGGGCCAGCACTGCAATTGGCAGGCCCATTAGAACTGCCCAGTTCTGTGGGGGAGGAGCTTTTTTCCATAAGAACAGGGTGGGATGCTATCCATAGTCAAAGAACAAAACAATAAAAGCCTTCAACAGATTGGGAAGGCCTAACCTGGGTTCATAGCCTTAGGTCTGGAAAGGAAGGGTTGCCTTTGAGAAACATTATCCAAGAGGGGTAGAATCTGCTCTTATGTATGCTAGAGGATGAGCAGATTTGGGAAGAGAAATAATGGGCTCCTATCCCTTGTAGCTCAGTCAGTAAAGAATCCACTTGCAATGCAGGAGACCTGGGTTCAATTCCTAGGTCAGGAAGATCCCCTGGAGAAGGAAATGGCAACCCACTCCAGTGTACTTGCCTGGGAAATCCCATGGACGGAGGAGCCTGGCGGCTACAGTACAGTCGACGGGGTTGCAAGAGTTGGACATGACTGAGTGACTAAACCACCACCATCTTTATAAAGTGGAAAACTTCCGTTGAGATATAGCTATCTTTATGAAAGTGGTTAACCTGATTGTTGGGTGTTTTTCACAAAGGCTGAGGTTCCATTTCAGTCCTTGTTGTCCAAGAGACTCTCAAGAGTTTTCTCCAACACTACAGTTCGAAAGCATTAATTCTTCGACGCTCAGCCTTCTTTACGGTCCAGCTCTCATCTCCACACATGACTACTAGAAAAACCACAGCTCTGACGAGGCAGACTTTTGCCAGCAAAGTGATGTCTGTTGCTATCCGTGCGTTCTTCCTCAAAGTTTTCTGACCATTCTGTGTTAGTGAGCTCCACCAGTGGTAATGGTGTACTTTTCAGAGTTTCTCTTTTCTATGAGGCATTGTAGTAGGGCCTTCGTATATGCATATCATGTTATTTAATCATTACAGGAACCCTGTGAAGTGTATTATGTGGAGGAGGGAAACCCAGTTAAGGGAGGATAAGAAATTTGGCTCAAAAACAGTTCTGTTTTTCAAAATTTATTTCATTTTTAATTGGAGAATAGTTACTTTACAATGTTGTGTTAGTTTCTGCTGTATAGCAAAGTGAATCAGCCACACATGCACATGTATTCCCTCTCTTTTGGATTTCTTTCCAATGTAGGTCGCCACAGAGCATTGAGTATGTGCTCTAAGTTGGTTGCTCAGCTGTGTTCGACTCTCTGCAACCTCATGGACTGTAGCCCGCCAGGCTTCTCTGTGCATGGAATTTTCCAGGAAAGAATACTGGAGTGGATAGCCATTCCCTTCTCCAGGGGATCTTTCCGACCCAGGGATTGAACGTGGGTCTCCTGCATTGCAGGAAGATTCTGAAGAAAAGCTAGGACAGACCTAGGCAGTGTATTAAAGAGCAGAGACATCACTTTGTTGGCAAAAGACCACCTAGTCAAAGCTGTGGTTTTTCTAGTAGTCATGTATGGAGATGAGAGCTGGACCGTAAAGAAGGCTGAGCGTCAAAGAATTGATGCTTTTGAACTGTGGTGTTGGAGAAAACTCTTGAGAGTCTCTTGGACTGCAAGGAGATTAAACCAGTCAATTCTAAAGGAGCTCAATCCTGAATATTCATTGGAAGGACTGACGCTGAAGCTAAAACTCCAATACTTTGGCCACCTGATGTGAAGATCTGACTCATTGGAAAAGACTCTGATGCTGGGAAAGATTGAAGGCAGGAGGAGAAGGGTGACAGAGGATGAGATGGTTGGATGGTTATCGCCGACTCATTGCACATGAGTCTGAACAAACTCCAGGAGATAGTGAAGGACAAGGAAGCCTGGTGTGCTGCAGTCCATGGGGTCACAGAGAGTTGGACAGGGCTTAGTGACTGAACAAAATAAAGTTGGTTAGGTCTGTTTTTAAAATGACAGGTTCTTCCTAGTACATGCCTCGTGTAGATACTACCACTCACTAATAATACCTATACTAGCAATCTCTTAGAGATAGTGAAGAACAGGGAAGCCTAGCATGCTGCAGTTCGTGGGGTTGCAAAGAGTTGGACACGACTTAGCGACGGAGCCACCCTTAATAACAGGTCACAGTTACTGAGCCCTTACTCTGTGCTAGTGGTGTCCTCAATCCAGCATGCTAGTTGTGCTGGTGTTATCCACATCTTATATTTGGGAAACCTGGTGCTGTTAGTCGTGTAGCTAGTAAATGAGGCAGGCAGAACTTGAATCCAGCTCTCCTGATGCCAGGAGCCAAATCTATAATCACTACTTTCTATTGCTTCTAGCTCAATGAGTAATGCTTATCTGATAGATTTACAAGTCAGCTGTTGTCACCATGTTTCTCTAGCAGTAATTTCCAACCCGGGGAAAAGATAGAGCTGGTAGCAATGTTTCCTCCCATAATCTTCAGTGCTTTCCTTGCCTTAATCTCAAGGCTTGGGAGAAAGGAAAAGCAATTCGCTGCACAAAAGTGCTTTGAGGTCTCCTGTTCTGAGAAATGATTAAATGTGTTTTGGTAATGATAAACATTGTTGTTATTGGTGTTCAGTCGCTAATTCATGTCCTACTCTTTGCAACCTCATGGACTGTAGCAAGCCAGACTCCTCTGTCCTCCACTTTCTCCCGGAATTTGCTCAAATTCATGTCCATCAGAAATGCTATCTAACCATCTCATCCTTTGCTGTTCCCTTCTCCTTTTGTCTTCAGTCTTTCCCAGGATCAGAGTCTTTTCCAGTGAGTCAGCTCTTCCTATCAGGTGGCCAAAGTATTGGAGCTTCAGCTTTAGCAACCGTTCTTCTAATGAATATTCAGGGTTGATTTCCTTTGGGGTTGACTGATTTGATCTCCTTGCAGTCCAAGGGACTCTCAAGAGTCTTCTCCAGCAGTATGGCCAGCTTAGTGGATTAGTTCTCATTTAGTTTTGGCTAAAAGTTTTATTTGCTCACTAATCATATTCACTCTTTCATCAGAAGTTTCCTTTTCTGTTAAAATATAAAGATCGTAAAAATTGCCTTTATTTAGCGTGCTTCACTTTGACTCTTATAATCTGTTTGGATGTGGTCTCTTTCAATAAATAGCAGCATAGGGACTTCCCTGCTGATTTAGTGATTAAGACTCCACACTTCCACTGCAGGGGATCTGGGTTCGAACCCTGGTGGGGGAACTTAGATCTCACATGTCTTGCAGGCATGTCAACTAAAAAAACCTTTTTTTAATAAAAAAAATTGCAGCATAATGTCTCCAGGTCAGCACAGCATTTGATATTGCCTATTTTAGTAAATTTACATTTGTTTAGCTTCTGTTAATGAACAATATTGGAGAAGGAAATGGCAACCCACTCCAGTATTTTTGCCTGGGAAATCCCGTGGGCAGAGGAGCCTGCTTGGTTATTTATAGTCCATGGGGCCACAAAGAGTGGGATCTGACTTGGCGACTAAAGAACAAAAATGAACAATATTATGATCAAACAAATGACATGATGTTTTTGTTAGGTTAATCCCTGATGTCTTTCTACTAATATAAAGACCTATGCTGTGGCCTGCCTCGGTCTGTTGTTCCCAGATGTGGTATCCAGCTGTTTGTCCTGTTCTCCTTCCATGGCGCATGGAAATCCCAACTGTATTTCCACAGTGTGGGTTGCCTGTTGAGTTCACTGTTTAAAAACAAGTGAGAGTTGGAATATTCCTCTTTATATTTTTATTGAAAAGAGAAAAGATTACTATGAGTATATTACTATGAGTGTATTCCGTGGGTATTCATTGTATGGGTTAATTTGAAAAACTTTGTATGCTCACTTCTGATGGAGTTGGGTCAGATTACAATACAGTGCTCAGGATAAAAAAATTTCACATTTCACTATTTGATGTTCATTCATTCATTCTTCATTTACTGTACTTAATCAACAAGTATAAATAAATCCTTGTTCAGGAGATGGGTAAGATGTGTCCTTTATAGTGGGAGGAATTTATTATCTGGTAGAGCTATTTACAGGCTTCCCAGGTGGCACTTGTGGTAAAGAACCTGATTGCCAATGCAGAAGACTCAAGAGATGCCAGTTTGATCCCTGTGTTGGGAAGATCCCCTGGAGGAGGGCAAAGCCTGGAGAATTCTTGCCTGGAGAAATTCCATGGACAGAGGAGCCTGGTGGGCTACAGTCCATAGGGTGGCAAAGAGTCAGACATGACTGAGTGACTTAACATGCATGCAGAGCTGTTTATAGATTGCGCTTTGCAGCCTTGATAAATATAGTGAATGTTACTTAAAATTTCCAAAGAGATTCAGGCTCTCAAGAGAGTAGAGTTGCTGAAATAAAGTGTATATTCCTGTGTGATCCCTCCAGTGTTTGGGGAAACAAATACTGCCATTGATTGGTAGGGTGGTGAGAGATATTAGAGCCAGCTGAAACCGTTAAGCATGCCTGACCATCTTGAGGTAATTGCCTCTCTGCAGATGCCAGATATTATAGAACTATTTTAACATTTAGTGAGAATCTGTAATATTTAGGGTCAGCATGAGACTTTCATTCTAAATAACTTTTCCAAACTTCATATCTGAGAATGCATATTGTTTTCTGTGATTGCACGACTGTGCAAGTGTAAAGAAGTAGAAAGCACAAGGCTATCACACTGTTTAAAAGAAAATACTGGGCCGCGTTACTGAGTATGTACACCAAACATAGCTCTTTGATTAATGGGACTATTTCCAGACAGAACAAGGTGGAATCTATGTTCCTAATTGTGACACGATTTACTGAAAAATACAGCTAGGTACTTAGAGTTGAGGGTTTATGTGTAATTTGCCTTTTTAAAAAGCCCTCCCCCTAAATCCAAGGTTTTGCCGAGGCCTGCGAAAGCTGAGACCGAGCCCTGGCGGCAGGACCGGAAAACTTGCTTCCGGAACCTTTGCGCTGAAGTGCCTTGCCCCCGGCCGGTGCTCATTCGTAAAGGACCGTCCCAGCCAAGAGCTTGTTGGTAGGAACCTGCTTGGCCTCGGATCCGAAGGTTGGCTGTGGCGGAGACTGAAGCAGGCGCCGGGAAAAGTCCACTGGAAGGAAGGCGCCATGGACGATCAGGGCTGCCCTCGGTGTAAGACCACCAAGTACCGGAACCCTTCGTTGAAGCTGATGGTGAATGTGTGCGGACACACTCTGTGAGTCGGGGGATAGTTGGGTTCCATGGGGGGAGACGCACAGGGTGGGAGCCCTCGAGAGAGCCGGGAGATGCTTGTCGTCGGCTCAGGGGAGTAAAGGGCTTCGTTAGTATCGACACTGGGGAGGAAAATAGGAAAAGGGAACGTTGTATCTCTACCCTCCAGCCCTGAGCCTCTGTGGCCTGCTTTGAACTGCCGGATTCCTTGATGTAACCAGCAGTTTGTCACGTTCTCCCCTCCTTAGGCGATGAGAATCTGGACTGTATTTCCGGGCTGTGTTGTTAACAGGGTTCCAGCGTGGGAGATCGGAGTGTTTAGTTTCACGCAAAGCGTTTTTATTAAAAAGAACGAAAGTGCTATGAAAATACAATTACTGTGTTTGTATACTGTTGCTATTTGTTGCACTGGTTAATATGAAACTCCATCGGTATGCCCACTGTCCTGATGGAGTTTGGTTAGTTCTCATCTCTAAAAGAGAAAATTCAGATCCTAGGCAGTTAATTTGTAGATACAGTAATGGCTGGCATTGAGTGTACATTACGTGTCAGGCAGTGTTCTAAGCGCTTTACCATTAGTTATCCTGTTTCATTCTCAACAGCAGCCCCATGAAGTAGGTACTCATCTCATTCCCATTTTACAGGAAAGCAAACGGAGACTGCTTCAGATACCTTACTTAGTGGACCTTTCTAGAATTGGAACACAGGATGTGACTAAAACACGCCAATTTGGGGGGCTTGGGAAGAAGGGAGATTGAATGTTTTGAAGAATAAGTGCAGGAACTGGTCAGCGTGTTTCTTGCCACGTTTTTATGGTTAAATGTAGCTCAGTAAAGATGGTTTTATAAAGTGCTTTGAAATGTAAGGTGAACATACTTTCTCGTAGCTTCTTTGATGTTTCTAAGATATAAAAAATGAAGGTTAACCTACAATGTGGTAGACAAGATCTTTGGGTAAGTAAGCCTGAGTTGCATGGTTAGTTGCAGCTATAATGATTATAAAAGGATTTAATAACTTACTGGATTGGTCTTATTTTCTAATTAGTCTTTATTTTCCTTTGCTTTATCCAGCAAAGGAGATACAGTAGAACTGTGATTGAATGGATCAAAATTAGAAATAAGGTAAAAGTAATCAAGTAGATTGGAAAAGGGAAACCAGACAAATGCTGTGAAGACTATTCAGTTTTTAGAAAGATTTTGCTTGGTTTCTTTTTATTTTCCTGTACCAGATTTGTTATAGTTGGTGCTCAAGGAAAAGGAATTTGCTTTTTTTGAAAGGGTACTAACTAAATGTAATTTACTGGAATAAATTGATACCTAGTAGTAATTAGCTAGTCAGGGAAGAGTATGTGATTTTAGCAAGATAAATTGCATTTTTATTAGACAGTTATATTTATTTTTAATTGGAAATTGCTTTTGTTGTGTCCATGGTTTTTTCTGTTTTTTTTCATAAGAGTTAAGAATTGTCTAAGTCATTCTGATGTTGCATTGATTTTGGTTTATTTGCTAATCTGTTAGTTAAAGACCAAGTTTTGCAGCCCTCTTTTAACTTGAAATATAATAAAAATGAATAAAAGATTATATGGTATTGGCTAAGAGAACAAACTTCTGATTTTGAATTCTTTGTACTCTCACAGGCTCGGGGCAAATTCCTCTTAACCTCATTTTTCTTCCCTGTACAATAGAGATAACAGCACTATGTATATTACAGTGTTTGAGGACTAAATAATATATGTAAACATCATATTTGGAGGTGCTTAATAGAATTTTTTTCACATAGTATTTGTTCAGTATACATTGGCAATCATTATTATTTATGCATGGTATGGATGCTAAGCAGAAATAAAATTTAAACAGGATCCACTCGGCCTGCTTTAAAAGACTTGCACAACAGTGGTATCTTTAAATAAATTAAAGAGATTATAAAATGTGGAAATACAGTGTTGATTATAATGCCCCTTTTGTGATTTAAATAGGAACTCAGTATCGTGTTCTTTCATGGAAATGGGGTTATATATATCCTGACCTTTTTCATAATGTATATCTTGGATATCTTTTCTAAATTGGATGTGTATATATTCCTCTTTAACATTTGGATGATAGTCCACTGTTCAGTTATACTATAATTGATTTACCCAAAAATTTCGTTATGAATATTTAGATTTCCTATTTTTCACTGGAGTCAGTTTCTCTCTTTCTGCCCTCCTCCCCAGCCCGTATGCAAGTATATTGTAAGATATAAGAGGAAAACCAGGGGTAAATGCCTAATAGTAGAATTGTATGTGACTTAAATTTTGATAAACATTGCTCACTTGTTCTCAAAAAAGATTGTATCTGTTGTGCTCCCACCAACTGTTCATGGGAATTCCTATTGCCACATATCTTTGCTGGTATTGGGCATTATTACTTTTTTAATCTTGCTGTGCTGATAAGTAATAGAACATTATAGATTTTGATGTGAAATACTTTTGATAGTATGCTGAATTAGTACAGAATGTCTCTCATGGGATTGAGCTTAGGCATTTTTATAATTGTTAGTCTGAAAGGAGTAGGTATTATTAGTTAGCATTATTATTTGTATTAGTTATCTATTGCTGTGTAATAAATTGCCTCAAAAGTTAGTACCATAAAACAATAAATATTTATTATCTTATACAGTTTTGAAGGGTCGGGAGTCTGAGAGTGGCTCAGCTGGGTGATTCTGGCTTAGTGTCTTTCATGAGGTTTGCTCAAGCTGTTTTCTGGGACTGAAGTGTCTGTTTCCAAGGTCACTCATGTGGCTCTTGGCAGCTTCAGTTCCTCTCCTTGGACCCTCCATAGGACTGCTCATGACGTGGCTTTTCCCAGAGTTAGTGAGAGAACCAGAGGCTCCAGAGCCTTTCATCATCAAATGACAAAAATCACATTATCATTGCTTCTGCTGTATTTTATTTGTTAGCACTGAAGAGTCCTGTTACAGAGTGGGAGGGTATTTATACTCCAGAGTATGAATACCATGAGGCAAGGATTACAGGGCCACATGATTTTACTCACTTTATTTTGTGTGTCAAGTAGCAAAGGCATTTTAGGAGGCAGACAGTAAAGTGAGTAGGGATAGTGCTTCACAGGAGATAGGAAGTGTGGGATTACAGAAGGATTATTTAGAAGTACTATTTATGAGAGAAAATACAGGAGCAGGAAGGAGAAAAGAGGTGAAACATTATGAAAATACTTTTCTCCCTTAACTGCTAGCAGTTGAGGAAGTGGTGGTTGAGTAGTAAAGAGCCCACCTGGTGGGGAAGATCCCCTGGAGAAGGAAATGGCTACTCACTCCAGTATTCTTGCCTGGAAAGTCCCATGGATAGAGGAGCCTGGTGAGCTACACTCCATACGGTAGCAGAAGAGTCGGATATGACTAAACAACAACAACAAATTCCATTATGTATTAATATTAAATCAATCCAGCAAACACCCAAATGAATTGATTGCATGCACATGCAAAGAAGATTGGGTTCTAAATTTGCTTTTTTTTTTTTTCAATTCAAGGATGAACTTTTGTCTTAGTTACAGAAAAGGGTAACTTTTTTCTGTTTATCAGGGCCACCTATTTTAAGAAATAAGCCTTTCATAGAATTCTTCATAGAATTCTAAAGGCATGTTGATTTAGAAGGAGTCAGTTATATCTAATTCTCATTTAACTAAAGTCTTTTCTTTTTTTTTTTTCAGAGAAGATGGGAAAACTTTGTTTTCTTTGGAATAGAGCACATCCTCTTTACCCAACATAGTTGGATGAGATTTTTCAGAGTAACACAAGCAAATAAAACTAATAATTTAAGTTTTATCCCAACCATCCTTGGCAATACTTATCTCTGGAAACTTTACCTATATTTGATTTTACTAAATCTTCTTTCATCATTATAAAAACACACAAGACACAGAGTAAACAAAAACTCATCCTGATATATGTTAAAGACAATATTTTGCCATATTTTCTTAAGGTTTCTCTTTTTCTCCTTTTTATTTTTATTTTTTTCTCTGCTTCTCTCTCTCTTGCTTATTGATGTTTCTAGATAGCTTTTTCTGAAGAGTTACCAGTTTGAATTTTGCTGATTGCATCTCTGTGGTATTATTATGTTCCTTTGTATTTCCTGTAAATTACTAACAGTTTTTAGAGGTTTATCAGATTAAAGTTCAGTTTATTGTTGGAAAGAATAATTCATAAGTGGTATTAATTCATTTGTTTAATATGCTGGGCTTGTACATTACCATTTTGTGAACTGGGAAACAGTGGACGGAAAAATTAGAAAAAGGCACTCATTCTGGGTAGAAAATTAGAGAAAGGGGACTTTCTGGATGTATTGTTGTTAATTTCTAATTTAATTTTGTTGTAGTAAGAGAACAAATTTTGCTAAATTTCAGTCTTATAAAACTTTACGAAAACTTATTTATGGTCCAGTGTGTGGTCTGTTTTGGTGAGCAAGGTCTTACTTGATGAACAAGTCAAATTGAAAAGAGTGTGTTCTGTAGCTGTTGGGTATAGTGTATATCAGTTAGGTCAGCTTGGTTGATAGTGTTAACTTCTATCTTTACTAATCCTTCTGTATCCTTACTAATTTATTTTTTCTACTCCTTTTATTAGTTACTCCAAATAGATTGTGTATTCTTCAGTTTCTCCTTTTAGTAGTTCTATCATGCTTCATGTATTTTGAAACTCTCTTATTAGGTACATAGATACTTAAAATTGCTATGCCTTCTTGTGATGAATTTATCCTTTTGTCTTGAAATGTTCCTTTTGGTCTTTTGTAATACTCTTTATCCTGATGGATTTTTTTTTGTCTGGTATTATGTCAGTTCTCTTATGCTTTCTGTTTGATAGTATGTGTTTCTCTGTCCTTTGCTTTCAACCAATGTGTGTTCTATGTCTTAACATTTTGTAGACATTATATAGTTAGTCTTACTTTTTTGTATAGCCCAACACTGGCTGCTTTTTAATTGCTGTTAGTCCCTTTATATTTAATGTAATTATTGCTATCATTGGGTTTAAGTCTATTTGTTTTCCATTTGTCCTTTCTTGCCTTATTTTGGATTAATTGGATATTTTAAAAGTATTGCCCTATTAGATTTTTATTATTATTTTAATACTTTTATTTTTAGTGATTTCTGTAGGTATAACAATATGCATCTTTATCAAAGTCTATTTAGAGTCAACATTCGACACTGCATTTTTCACTTGCTCACAAATTCCTCACATTTCAATACCTCACAAGGATGAATGCTATAATTCCATATACATACCCTTGTCATCCTTTATACTAATGATGTCATATCTTTAACCTCTATGTATGATTCAGTATTGTTATTTTTGCTTTAAATAGCCAGCTATTTTTAAGGAAATGTAGGGAATAAAAAATAGTCTTTTTAATAGAAAACTTTTTGAGATAAAATTCACATACCATAAAATTCACTCGTTTAAAGTATAGAATCAGTGGCTTTTAGTATATTCTCAAAGACATGCATCTATCACTACAATTAATTCTAGAACATTTTTGTTACTTCACAAGGAAATCCCTTACTTCTTAGCCCTGTCCTCCACCTCCCTTTGTCTCCGAGCCCTAAGGCAACCACCAGTTGACTTTCTATCCCTATAGATTTCCTATTCTGGACATTTCATATAAATGGAATCATATAAATAAATGGTCCTCTGTGATTGGCTTTTACTTAGTATAATGTTTTCAGGGTTCATGCATGTTGTAGAATGTATCAGAACTTCTTTCATTATTGAAGACTATTCCATTGTATGGATATTATCACTTTTCATTTATCTTTTCATTAGTTGATGGACACTTGGGTTATTTTCACTTTTTGGCTATAATGAATAATCCTGCTGTGAACATTCATGTGTAAGTTTTATGTGACAAATTGTTTTGATTATGTATTTAGGAGTATAGCTGTTGGATCATGTGATGACTCTGTATTTATCCAAATTGTAACACTTTTCCTAAGCAATCACACAACTTTACATTCCCACCAGCAGTAGATTAAGGGTTACAGTTTCTCTACATCTTTAGCCAGCACTTGCTATTATTTGTCTTTTTTGAGTGTAGCCTTGTTAGTGGGCATAAAACTGTTAAGTGGGCATAAAACTGTTAAGTGTAGTCTTTTGTATTCACCTACTTATTTACCATCTTTAGTGTCTTTCTTTCTTCTTTTGGATTGATTTGATAGTTGTATTGATTTTGTTTTTCTGCCTGAAGAGCATTCTTTAGTAGTTCATAGTATAGGTTTATCGGTGAAGAATTCTCCCAGATTTTGTTTATATGGGTGTTTCTATTTTACCCTCTTGTTTGAAGGGTCTTTCTGTGGAGTATGAAGTTAGGAGGTGTCATTTCACCACTTCACATGTGTCATTCTTTTTTTTTTTTTGTCCATGATGCTCAGCTTGTGGGATCTCAGTTCCAACCAGGGATTGAACCCGGGCCAGGGCAGTGAAAGCTCAAATCCTTAGCACTAACTAGACCATCAGGGATCTCCCCATTCCATTTTTTTTGTGATGAGAAGTCAGCTCTCACTTATATCCTTGGTCCCCTTTGTTGTAAAAATCTTTTAGGACTGCTTTCAAGATTTTCTGTTTATCATTGGTTTCTAGCAGTTTGAATATAAGTTTAGATGTGCTTTTCTTTGTATTCATCCTAGTTGGCATTTGTTGAACTGGGAACTGTAAGTCAGTATTTTTCATTCTATTTGGAATATTCCAGTGATTCTTTCTATATTATTTTCACTTCTCCTTTTGGAACTCAGTTACATGTGTGTTAGCTTCTTTGGTATTGTTTTATAAGTTGTTGGGGTACTATTCATTCTTCTTCAATCTTATTTTCTCTGTTCTTCAGGTTAGATATTTATTATTGGTCTGTATTCAAGTCTACTGATTCGCATCTGCTATGTCCAATCTTTTGTTAAGCCCATTTGGTAGATTTTTTCATCTGTTATTATATTTTTGTTGTACAGTTTTCATCTTGTTCTTTTCTATAGTTATCACTTCTCTTTTTAAATTTTCTGTCTGCACACTAAGATCATGTCTTCCTTTATTTTTTTGAATGTAGTTCTTTGGACATAATTTGTGTTAAATCTTTAAAAATATTTAAAATAGCTGATTTAAAACTTTTGGTCTTCTAGATCCAACATTTTGGCAAAGCTGATTTCTGTTGACTATTCTTCCCCCACCTCCGTGGATCACATTTTTTCTTTTCTTTTTTTTAACATTTAATACATTTTTCAGTTGTATACTGGATCATGTAGATGGTATTAGAAATTGCATACTTTATCTTTCTGTGTAGAGTGTTGTTTTTAAAAATCTTGTAGGTAGTTCAATTACTGGTTGATTACCTTGAACTTTGTAGGCTTGGTTTTAATCATTGTGAGGTTGGATCTGTGGAGAGCCCATTGTGTTTCCTTACTTTACTGCAACTCAATCTCCAAACTTTGAGTTCCTTGCAAAACTTGTTGAGGCTTGATTTTAGGCTTTGTTAGAGTAAGTCTAGATAGAATAAGTCTTATTATATGATGTAGTCCCCATTCTTACTTGAAGCCTTTCTGGTATCTCAACTAGATTTTTGAGGTGTTAATAAGGTGTTAATGTGGTTTCTCTACTCTGGCTGGGTAGGAACTCCAAAATATACCCAGCACTCTCTTCCTCTCTCAGCCTTCTCTTTTAAGCCTTGATTGGTTTTGCCCTGCGTATATGCAGTCTGTTCTTTGGCTATGGACTTATGGGAGTTCTTACACAGACTTCTGACCCTCTGCCTTACAGATTTCAACCATATCAACTGCACTGAAGTTTGATCTTTGCCTGTACAGCTTAGCACAACCACTGTGCCCCTCTTAAACTCTTGCTTGCTGGGCTATCGTCATGGAAATTTTTCCCAGATAGAAAAATGAGGCAATTGTAGGGCTTACCTTGTTAGTTTACCACTTCTAAGGGATTATAGTCTTTGTGTTACTCATCATCTAATGTCTGTAAACAAATTGTTTCATACATTTTGTTTTATGGTTGCTCAGGTGAATGCTAGTCTGACATCAGTTGCTCCATCATATTTGTTAGAAAATGCTGGACTTACTGTTGTTGAGGCATTTACTTCCTTTAGTCTCAGTTTTATGTGTACATGTTTATTTTCTTTACCTCAAAATTGGTAATTGGTAATTTCTGTTCCCTTTTAACATTTCTTTCCTTTTTCAGTTTCTGATTTTTTTTTTTACTGTCTCAGTTTCTCCCCTAAAACTTTTATAAATATACTTTTCTTCTCTTCCTCCTCCTTCCTCCTTCCCTGCTTCTTATTCTTCCTCCTTCTCCTCCTCCTACCTATCTGCCTCCTTCTCTTCTTTTTCTTCATGTAGTGAGTGTTTTAAAGTTGATTTGGATGTAATGTTGTGGAACAGCTCTGGAGAATTAATATCTAATATCTTGTAGGTCATACTTACAATGAACATCTCAAGACCATTCTCCTGAAGGAGATGGTTTTTCCTTACACTGTATGTATTTGATTTGTAAATTTGTTTAGAACAGATAATTTTTAACCCCCTTCAGTCTCTTAAAATTTGGGTAATTTAGTTAATAGTTAATTAGAAAATCACTGTGGTCAGTAGCTTTAGTCTTTTTTTTTTTTTCACCATATACCATTAATAAAAGTGCTTCATAAGATATTAAAATTTTCAGTTATTTTTATTAACTGTGATTTTTCTTTTTCAATACAGGAGAAAGTGCTGATCACTATTTATAGAATGTAAATATATCACTATGATTGGGTATCTTATGGCTATAATATATGTATTTTTGATTTTGTAAAATAACTATTTGTACATTTTAGTTTTTAAGATGCAGTGTGTGCATTTCAGTTCCTTATTTTATTGAGTGTAACTTAATGTTATAGTTCTTTAAAACCGTGGTTACTAAATGTTTAGTAATTATGTCATTTGTACTGTTTCTTTTTGAATGTGAAAAACATAGCCCTACCCGATAAGTCTCTTCTCTAATTCTTTTCATTTATACTGGGAATCTTTTTTTTAAGAATCATTTTATCTGCTGAGTAGTTTACCATGTATATGTATGGGTGTATGTATACACCCATACATATACACATATATTTTTTCTTGGAGGAAACCTTTTGTGAGGTTTGACCTACAGGTGAACTTTCTTTTCATGGATGGACACCCTTTGGGAGCTCTTTCCCTTATATATCCAGTTTTCCTTTGAAGTTGTATTGTCCAATTTGTGTTACAAGATTCAAGCAGGTAATAAGAAGCTGTTTATTAGATGTTCAAAGTTACTTGTTAAAAACACATTATTTTATTCTGCAAGAACCTGAAACATTAGCAGTTGGTCGTTAGGGATACAAATATAAACAGAGAAAGAATTAATGTATTTTCTCATTGCCTTTGTTTCTGCTGTGGGCATGAAATATTACATCTAACAAATGTATAATGATAGTTTGCCTGAGTTTGAATTCTAGATTTGCCACTTATTCTTAGCCAAGTGATTCAGGGAAGACTATTTTCTATAAGCCTTTGTTTTCTCATCTGTATAGTGGGTTTACCAGTAGCATATACTTGACAGAATTACTGTGAAGATTAGATGAGCACAGTTCAAATAAGTTTAAGAAGTTAGGTAAATTTAAGAGTATTTACTCTAATCAACCATAAAGAGTTACTTTCAGTATTCTAAATGCAGAAAAATAACAGCTTTTAGGTTAAGTTTCTAGACTCTTTTTGGCAGTTTACTTGTTTACTTAGCAGCTAGTCCCTGAGATAGTAAATAGAATGAGAACAATTGAATGAAAGTTTAACCTAGATATTTTAATGGTTGTCTTCATGTTTTAAATGTGTTAAGCTTGTTTTCAAAGGTAAAAAGTAATACTCAATTGTAGTTTATTAGTTATTGGTTTACTAATATAAATTTGCATTCTTTCTCATATATTCAATACATTTTCTAGACCACTGATTCCTAAACTTGTGTCATCCTAGGAATCATCTTGGGTGCCTATTTAAAACACCAATTTCTGGGCCTTACCATAGATCTTTTGTGGAGGAACTTAGTATTTTATACTGGCTATGTAGGTTAGTCTTGTGCTCCAGCAGTTTTGGAGAACACTGTGCTGAGTATACAACAGTGAGTGTGAGAGACTTGGTTTCTGCCCCCATTAATTTTATAGTATTTTAGGTCTTCTTTTGAGTCATTAAGTGGAAATTAGTTTTTTTTTCTTCTTTCTAAGGAGCAAAAAGGGAGTTTAGAATTATAAAAATATTCTTTGAAATTAAGATGTGAAAGTGGACTTTATGTTACTTCTTAAACAAGCTTTTTTTTTTTTTTTTTTTAAAGAAAAGTACTATTAAAGTAACAAATCTGAAATCCTGAACCGTTGTTGTAACCATTCTGCTGATGTAGGAACAGGACCTTTGGAGAAGCAAAAAGTTTTGGTGGGTATATCCTAAAGTAAGGAGTTTTTGCAATATTAGCATCAAGCAATCAAGCCCCAAGGGGGCTTCCCTGTAGCTTAGATGGTGAAAAAGCTGCCTGCAATGCAGCAGACCCCGGTTTGATTTATGGGTTGGGAAGATCCCCCTCCAGAAGGGAATGGCAACTCACTCCAGTATTCTTGCCTGGAGAATCCCATGGACAGAGGAACTTGGCTGTCTACATTCATGGGGTCACAAAAAATTGGGCATGACTGACTAACACTACTGCTATGAATGCATAAATGTTTTTGTGAAACAGTCTCTGAACAGGAAAGATCTAAATATTAGCCCCTTTAGGAAAGTGACATGTGATGTCTGTTTTGGCTGTCAGGCTGGGGATGGAAGCTTGTTCAGAAGTACATGATACAGAGTGCTATTTGTTTTGTCAAAAGTACGTAGGAAGATGGCAGACTTGATTAATGGAAATTTGAAGGAGATTAGCAGTCATCTTTTTAGTTCTATTCTACACTTGTCCTCCACTTTTTTTTTTCCACTGTACTTTTTTTAATCAAAGGGTATTGGTTTACAAAATGTTGTGGTTTTCTGTTATACGTCAACAAGAATCAGCCCAAAGTACATCCATGTCCCCTCCCTCCCATCTCCCTCTGCGTCCCACCCTCACAGATGGTCACGAAGCCCCTATTTGAGTTCCGCGAGTCATACAGCACATTCCCATTGGCTGGCTGTTTTACATATGGTTTTGTAAATTTCCATGTTACTCTCTCCATGTGTCTCACCCTCTCTCTCCTCCGCCCCCGCCCCCGCGTCCATAGGTCTGTTCCCTGTGTGTTCTATACCTGTCCTCCATTTTTAAACAAAGCCTAAGAAAGGTTATATGGTTGCATTGCTTACCTGCATGCCGTGTGCTTAGTCCTATCCCACTGTTTGTGACTCTCTATCCATGGAATTTTCCTGGCAAGAATACAGGAGGGGGTTGCCATTTCCTCCTCCAGGGGATCTTCCCTGGCCCAGGGATTGAACCCTTGTCTTCTATGTCTCCTGCATTGCAGGTGGATTCATGACTTGCTGAACCATTGGGGAAGCTTACCTGGCCAGCTTCATTTTCTTTTGTCTGTATAAATTTCAATTAAACTTTGATCACATTTGCTGAGTAAAATTGTTATTAATGTAATGCAACTAGATTTAACTCAAATCCAGTTTGTGTGAAACATGAAAATACTACAGTGTAATCAGAAACCAATTTGATATGCTTAGGACAATTTTCTTTTTATATTTAGTTTGCAGGATGCTGGCCCGAAATAAACCTTTAAGCATTCAATAATAATTTTTCTGCCAGTTTTTAATTTACTTTATATTTTACTTTGATAATATATATAAACAATATCATAATATTTGGTTTTTGAGGTATAATCATATGCAAATTAGAAAGCCTAAATATATTATTTATGCCAGGAAATGATTTAGAGGATAACTTTTTATTTTTTTAGTCAAAAGCAAATTTTATTTGCTTTTTTTCTGTTACCATTTAGTTGTTGTGGAGAGCAAAACATCTCACAATATCTCTGAAAAATCCTTAATTTAGACTTTATTTTGTGTTATATCCAAGTAATGATAGTTTATTTTATAGTATTTTTATTTTATATATTTCACTTTGACATTATATATAAAATATGTATATTATATACATGCATAAATAGTTTATTCTCTACAAAAGGAAGAAAATGTAAAATTTAATGGACTTTATTAGAAATGTTTTGGCGTATTAGGTTTCCTCTCATTTACTAAGTTAGAATATGTAAAAACCGGAATTCTGAGATGAAGAAAAATGATTGCAGACTTCACTCAATTTTTTTTTTAGAACATAAATATGATAGTTTCATTGAAAATTAATGAGGGCTCCATCAATATGGTGCAGTGCCTCTGCATCATTGATTTATATATATTTAATGAGCCTGCTATTCTGATTTCAGGTAACTGAAGCAGACTACATCTAACAGTAACTCTGATTTACTTACAAAAAATTCTTTCCATTAAAATAGAAAAGTCTTGAAATCTACCAGTGTTAAGTATAATTTCTTCATAAATAATTCTATAATGTTTATTTTCTGGTTGTAACTTAACATTTACTGGTTTCAGATAATGTTACCAAAGTATATTCTTTTATTTGATCTTCTGTCTTGCTATTGATCTCTGGAGTTGGAGTAGAAAATATGGAGGGGGAAAAAAAAACGTTTAAAAAGTAATAGGATTGTAGAAGCATGACATGGCAGATGTTATATTTTTGAGATCTGTTGAAGTGTATATGAGAACTGAGAGAGAACTATTTCTGTATTCTTTGGCATTATGAATATAATTTTTGATATTTGCATTTACTTTTAGTTTTGTTTTAAAATACTTTTAAGATGTGTATTTTGTTAGCTTATTGAAAAGATAATATTAAAAACATTTTTGACAAAGTGTACATAATAATTTTATAGGGCATTTATTTTAATTTTTACCTTCTGATCATATGTGTCCACATACACAAATGAACATAGAACTCAATTTATTATGTGCAGTTTTTATGGAACAGTAATTTGCTAAGCTACATTTACTTTATTTTCAAAAAATGCTAGTAGTGCCAAATGAATTTGTAATTGATACCTTAAGATTTAATAAAGTAGTGTTAGGAGATAGAAATTTCTTACCCATATTTGCTCTGTCAGTTGATAGCAGAGATAGTTTCCTTAGGTAGTTGAGATTGATAAGCAGAATTTTGAAGATAAAAATTCTTACTCTTAAGGTAGTTTAAATATATTTCTAAGATATAAAATGTGATATGTTGCAATAGATATTTCTGTATTATTCAGACTATGGATGTACTATTTCTCATAACTGCATCTGGCAAATGTCATTAATATTTAATTCCTTTTGGAGGTTAATTGCAAAAAGCAATCTATGTAATGTGCTACAACTAAATGCAAAAATGTACAAATTACAGTAGGAATGGTGTCAATAATAATAAATTGCCATGTCTAGTGTAAGTTTAGTGCTTGTAATTTCCCCTTGGGAAATATATTATTTTTGACTCCTCTTTATGAATCTTGGGTTTATGTTATTTAGAATTAAAATAGAAACTAACACTTATATATTAAAGCATTTGTATATTTGTATATTATATATAGTGAGCTTCCTTGGTGACTCAGCAATAAAGAATCTGCCTGCCTATGCACGAGATGTGGGTTTGATCCCTGGATGGGGAAGACTCCCTGGAGAAGGAAATGGCAACCATCTCTACTATTCTTGTCTGGAAAATTCCATGCAACCAGGAACCTGGCGAGCTACAGTCTATGGAATTGCAAAAGAGCAGGACACGACTTAGCAACTAAACAACAACAATGCAATATTATATGTAGACGTTAGAATGTAAGAAAATTAAGAGATGAAAACATACTGCCAGAGTGGATTGATTAATAAAATACCTCACAGAGGACAATTATATACATATGCAAATATGAAGGGTTTATTTTCCTACCAAAAAATAGAACCAGAAATTAAACCTGTGGTTTTTGATTGTATTCTGTTTATTAACACTGTGTTCCCAGTTGCTGTATTCATTTATGGGTGTTTAGTTTCCAGATTATGCTTACAGAGGGTCATTTTGGTACAGTGGTTAAAAGTATCAACTTTGGAATCAAAGAAACTTGAGTTAAATCCACATGCTCCCATTTACTAGTTTTGTGACCTTCAGTGAAGTCCTTTTTGACTTTCAGATTTGTAAATCTCTAAAATGGTGTTAAAATTATTAGGTTGGTGCAAAAGTAATTGCAGTTTTTGCATTGTTGAAATTTGTAAATTGGTTATGTTGTACATCATTTTAGTGCACATTTCTCACTTTATATATTTTTTTGCTAATGACTTATTACTTGATGTTTATATATTTTAAACTGCGGAAATGATGTTAGACAAAAAGCAAATTTGAGCAGTTTTCTTATTTGCCAAAATGAGCCATAAAACAGCAGAAACAACTCTCAACATCAGCAGTTTATTTGGCCTAGGAACTGCTGATAAATGTACAGTGCAATGGTGGTTCGAGAGGTTTTGCAAAGGAGAGGAGAACCTTGAAGATAAGGAGTGTAGTGGCCAGCCATTGGAAGTTGACAGTGACCATCTGCGAGCCATCATTGAAGCTAATCCTCTTAAAACTACAGGAGAAATTGCCAAAGAACTCAACATTGATCATTCTATGATCATTTTGGCATTTGAAGCAAATTGGAAAAGTGAAAAAGCTCCATAAGTGAGTGCCTGATGAGCTGACCGAAAATAAAAAAAAAAAAAATGTTTTGAAGTGTCATCTTGTCGTCTTACTTTATCCAACAAAAACGAACCATTTCTCTATGGGATTGTGATGTGTGACAAAAAGTGGATTTTTTATGACAGCCAGCAACGACCAACTCCAGTGGTTGGACCAAGAAGAAACTCCAGAACACTTCTGAAAGCCAAACTTGAACCAAGAGAAGGTCATGGTCACTGTTTGGTAGTCTGCTGCCATTCTGATCTATAACTTTCTGAGTCCCTGTGAAACCATTACATCTGAGAAGTATTCAGCAAATTGATGAGATATACCAGAAACTACACTTGCAGCTGGCATTGGTCAACAGAAAAGGCCTGATTCTTCTCCACGACAACGTCCAACTACATGTTGTATAACCTTCAATGCTTCAAAAGCTGAATGAATTGGCCTACAAAGTTTTGCCTCATCTGCTGTATTCACCTAACCTTTTGCCAACTGACTACACTTCCTCAAGCAACTTGACAACTTTTTGCAGGGAGAACACTTCTACAACCAGCAAGAAGCAGAAAATGCTTTCCAACAGTTCCTTGAATCTTAAAAGCACAGATTTTTATGCTACAGGAATAAACAAACTTATTTCTTGTTGGCAAAAATGTGTTGATTGTAATGGTTCCTATTTTGATTAATAAAGATGAGTTTGAGTGTAGTTATAATGATTTAAAATTCATGGTGTGAAACCATGGTTACTTTTGTACCAATCTAATAATGCTACCTACTTTCAAGTTTGTTGTGGAGATTAAATGTGATTTGTACAAAGTGCTTAGCATATTATGGTTAGCATATAGCAGCTAATATTTATTGGGCACTTACTATTAGGAGTCGTGGTGTCAATCTTAACTATTATGTGGTGTTTCTTTGTGGAAAAGTATAAAATACTTGCAAAAATAGAGAATTTTAAGTGTGCTAAGGATACTTGTTAACTAGATGTAATCATAGCTAGTTTCTCTGCATATATATTTCTTATTTTAAAAATTAAACACAAATGGATTGTTCTGTATAAATTTCTCTGCAGCTTCATTCATTCATCAGTATATCTTGGATAGCTTAACTTTGAACATACAGATATGTCATTCCTTTTTATGGTTTCAGAATATTCCATTTTTTGAAGTACATTAATTTATTTAATGTCATACATTAATGGAAGTTTTGGTTGTTTCCAGATGTTTAAAATTATAATTTTTCAGTATATTCTTATCTTTGTGTATATAAGAGCATATCTATACAATAAATTTCTTAACAGTAGTGTGTGCATTTAAAATTTTGGTAGATAGTACCAGTATTTTTTCTTTCTGTTTTGTTTTCTTCAGCTTTCTCAAGGTAGAATTGGCATTCACTAAACTGCACAAAAATTGTGTAATTTAATCAGTTTGGGTATATTTATGGACCCATGGAGGCAGCACTACAATTAAGATAGCAAATATTTCTCTGACTCCCCAAATTTTCTTGAACCATTTGTAATCCATTTTTTTTTTCTCTACTCCCATCCTCAGGCAGGAGCTGATCTGCTTTTTCTTACTGCAGTATAGTTTACTTTTGCTCCAATTTTACCCAGAATCATAGTCTGTATTCTTAATTTTTTGCCTCGCTTCTTTTATTCAATTATTTTGAGATTTATCCATGTTATTGTGTGTGTCAGTGATTCATTCCCTTTTATTATATATATTATATAATTATATACATAAATTAGTATAGATATACTAATTTTTTTTCCATTCATGAATTAATGGACACTTGTTTCCAATAGTTAGTATTACAAAAGAGCTTCTACGAACTTTCATGTAGTCTTTGTATAAACATATATTTTTGTTTCTCTTACATAAATACTTAGGAATGGCATGGCTGGGCTATGTGGTAGGCATATACTTAACTTTTTAAGTTTTATAGTTTTAGATTTTACGTTTGTATCTGTGATCCATATTGAGTTGCCTTTTGTGTATGGTGTGAGGTAAGAGTGTTTTTTATCCCCCACAAGTCTCTTTAGTTGATCTCATAGCGTTTCTTGAAATGCTTTTCATTTTTCCATTGGGTTGCTTTAGCATTTTTGTTAAAAATCAATTGACTAAATAAATGTAAGTCCATTTCTGAATACTCTATTTTCTTCCATTGATTTGTAGATATATTTGCCATTACAGAGTGTTTTAATTGCTAGAGCTTTGTGGTCTTCCACCTTTTTTTTTTTGAATTGCTTTGGTTATTCTATGTCCTCTGCATTTCTATATAACTTTTAGAATTACTTTGTTAACTTTTCTAAAAACGCTTGCTGGAATATTGATTTGGATTGTTTAAATTTGGGGAGAGTTGCCATTTTGATAATACTGAGTATTCTGATCATTAAAAGTGATGTGTCTTTTTATTTAAGTCTTTAATTTTGTTCAGCAGTGTTTTGTAGTTTTCAGTGTAGAGGTCTTGGATAGCTTTTATTGTATTTATTTCTAGCTAGTTTATGTTCTTTGGTTGTACTATATACTTGGTATTTAAAAATTTTTTTCACTTTCCAGTTGTTTGCCGCTAGTATATAGGAATACAATTAATTTTGTATATTAAATTTATATCCTTCAATCTTACTAAATTTATTTATTCTAGTAGGTTTGTAGATTCCCTGAGATTTTCTATGTAATCAATCATATCATTGAAAATTTAAAAATTTTCATTTAGTTAATTAATTGATTTGGTTGCTCTTGAGTCTGTTGCTGCGATGGGCTTCTCTAGTCGTGGCAAGTGGGAACTACTCTTTGTTGCATGCGCGGGCCTCTCATTGCTGTGGCTTCCCTTGCTGCGGAGCATTGGGCTGTAGGCACTGGGCATCAGTGGTTGCAGCAAGTGGTCTCAGCTGTGGCTCGCAGACCCCGGAGCGTGCAGACTTCACATGGTTGTGGCATGTGGGCTCAGTAGTTGTGGCGCACAGGCGTAGTTGCCTTGCGGCATGTGGAATCTTCCCGAACCAGGAATCAAACCGGTGTTCTCTGCACTGCAAGGCGGATTCTTAACTGCTGGACCACCAGGGGAGTCCCTTATCTGTATTTTAAAAAAAATTTTACTTAGTTAATTGTTTATTTTTGGCTGTATCACATGGCTTGCAGGATCTTAGCTCCTCAACCAGGAATTGAAGCCATGCCCTGGGCAGTGAGAGGACAGGCCCCTAACGACTGACCCCTAGGGAATTCCCAATCTTATCTTTAAATAGGGCTGTTTTAATTCTTTCATTTCAATCTTTAGTTTATTCATTTATTTAGCCTTAATACAGTGCTGGAAGCTCTACAATAATGCTGAATAGAAGTGGGAAAAATGGGTATTCTTGCTTTGTTTTTGATCTTGGGAGAATGCAATTTAGTCTTTCATCATTAAATATGATGCTGTCTGACAGTTTGAGAAAGTACCTTACTATTCCTAGTTTGCTGAGAGTTTTTTCTTTCATTTTAATACCATAAATTGATTTGAATACTATCAACAGTTTTCCTTAAACTGTTGAAATAACTATATGGTTTTTCTCCTTTATTCTGGCAATATGGTGAATTACATTGATTGAGCTTGGAGTGTTAAATCAGCGTGTGTTTCTGACTTCCCTGCACAGAGGACGCTGGAGGGCTACATGGGGTCACAAAGAGTGGGACCTGACTGAGCAATTAACACTTTCACTTTCCACTTGCTAGCCTTAACCCTAACATGACATTATGTATTATTTTCATATACTATTAGATTCTCCTTGCTCATACTTTGTTAAGGATCTTTGGGTAGCTTGTAATTGTTTTTTTTAATGACTGTGTTAGGTTTAGTATTAGAATTACTCTGACCTCAAAAAACCAGTTGTGCTGTGTATTAGCTACCTATTTCTTTGTAACAAATTATTTCAAAATTTATTACCTAAAAAACACAATCATTATCTCATGGTTTCTGTGAGAAAGGAATTCATTCGTGACTTAACTGAGAGGCTCTGGTTCAAGGTATCTCACGGGGCTGCAGTCAGGGTATAGGCTGGTGCTGCAGTCATCTCCAGACCACAGCTGAAGGATCAGCTTCCAGACTTTCGTGGATGAACTATAGTTATCTGAAGGCTCGGCTGGGGCTGGAATATCTACTTCTAAGCTCACTCCTGTGGCTTTTGTGAGGAGTCGTCAGTTCTTCACTGTTTGTTGGCCAGAGGTCTGAATTATTTGCTATATGGACCTTTTTTTTCTAAGAGTTTATTTCATGTCATCACAATATGTAACTTTTTCCCCCTAGAGTGAATAATTCAAGAGAGAGAGGCAGATGCCACAATGTCTTATAAAGTAGCTCTGAAAGTCTGGCACTTCCATTTCTGCCACATCCTATTTTTGTTGGAGGCTTAAATACAGCATACATTCAGCAGGAGGGGGACTCGAGCTTCACCTTTTTGATGAGAGAAATGTCAAAGAATTTTTGTACATATATAACACCATATCAACCATATATCTGTATGTTTATCACTGTTATAGACCACAATAAAGAGTGTTCCCAGTGATCCTTGACTCCTGGTATTCACTCCCTTGTGTAATTTCTTCTCATGTATTAGAGTTGTTTGTGTGACCAACGGAATATGGCAGAAGTGATGATTTGTCACTTCTGAGGCTAGCTCATAAAAGGACTGAGGCTTTCTCATGGACCACTTACTCTGGGGAGTAATAGTTGGTGTTGTAAGCAGCCATATGTAAAGGCCCCTGTAGTGAGAGATAGGCCTTCTGGCCTCTGCCATGTGAGTCAGCCATCTTGGATATGGATTCTTCCTAGTCATGTCTTCAGATGACCAGCTAACACCTTGGCAAATAAGCTACTACTGGATCCTGGCACTCAAACTGTATGAGATTAATAAATGTTTTTGATTTAAGCTGCTAAATTTGAGAGTATTTTGTTACAGAGTATCAGATAACTAATTCAATTACTTTATCTTTTTAGCACTTAATATGTATTTTGTGTGAATATTTCTCCAAAATTATTGATGGAAATTTAAAAATATGAAATTTTCATGACTCTTTAAAAATTTTTTTTAAATAAAGTGTAGTAGTTAATTAGCTACAATAGTATATAAAAGTGCCTGTTTGCCCATTCACCTTTGCAACACTGAAGCTTTTGTAAAGGCCATATTGGTTTTAATCCATTGTGACCACAGTTACACCTGTTGCATTTCATCTTTGTATTTAGCAGTGAGTCTTCAGTATGATTGTAAGAATACACATATAAGGTACTTTTTAATTTATATTTATGTTTTAAGCAAATACAGGAGTTGAAGTTATAGTTTAAAAATGTTTAATTTCTGAGTACTAAAAGTCTGAAAGCATTTAGAAATACAATTGTATGAAATAGCTATTGTTTGTAAGCACTTTATCCACATCTTATTTCCGTAAAAGAATCATATTACAGTTAGTATTAGATCTGCTCTTTGGACAGCTGGAAAGCAGGATGAGGAAAAATCATTCTCCTCTTGTCCAGTAGAAAGTATATTGTGCCCTCTAGTACCAGACTTGTGTTTTTTTTAAAGGATAATAGATTCCTCACAGGTGAGCCAGTTCTTTTGTGTTCTTACCAGGTGTGTTATTGATTTTCATGATGGTAGTCTAGGTACTCTCATTCAACAGTAGCTTTAGTAAGTTCTCCAAAAGAGCACAAAGAAAACCAGAGATTTTTGCATTTTGAGTTCAAGGAAATGAATTTCCTCAAATCTTTTGGCTGTTGTACTTTTCCTTCCTAGATGCTTATAAACTGTGATATCTTTGAAAGATATATGTAAGGTATGTAGTTTCCCTTTTTTTTTTTTTTTTGGCATGGATTGTATGATTTATTTAATTTAGAATGTGAAAACAAAGTATTGACTTACAGTTTTTTTTCTTGCCTATAAACTGAGTTACGTTAGGGTGGGAAGGTTGCAGAAGGTTATCCATGTCCCAGATTCTAGAAATAATCAAGTTCACATAGTTATCGAGAGTTAATAAACTGTTTGACAGTTACTTCACCCTTAAATTACAATACTAAAATATACTTTGGGTCCTAAGTAAGGCAACATTGAGAGTAATCTGCTTCTCTAGTAGCTCAGCTGGTAAGGAATCCACCTACAATGAAGGAGACCCCCATTTGATTCCTGGGTTGGGAAGATTGCCTGGAGAAGGGACAGACTATCCATTCCAGCATTCTTGGGCTTCCTTGGTGGCTCAGATGGTAAAGAATCTGCCTGCAGTGTGGGAGATCTGGGTTCGATCCCTGGGTTGGGAAGATCCCCTGGAGGGGTGCATGGCAACCCACTCCAGTATTCTTGCCTGGAGAATCCCCCTGGACAGAAGAGCCTGGCAGGATAGAGTCCATGGGGTCACACAGAGTCAGACACGACTGGGCGACTAAGCACAGCACACACAGGGAACTCTGAACAGATTTCTGAGTGAAAACTGTAATCTACCTGGGAGCCATTAATAACTGAAGGAAAAGTAAGTACTTGCTACTTTAGTTTGGAATTTTTTTTTTTCCAGATTTGCAAGTTGTTTCTTTTTCATTTTTATCACTAAGATGTGCTTAGTCGCTCAGTTGTGTCCAACTTTTTGTGACCCCATAGACTGTTGCCTGCCTGGCTTCTCTGTTCATGGGCTTCTCCACCTAGGAATACTGGAGTGGGTAACCATTCCCTTCTCCAGGAGATCTTTCTGACCCAGAGATCAAACCTGGGTCTCTTGTATTGCACGCGGATTCTTTACTGTCTGAACCACTAGGGAAACCCTAGCACTAAGATAGGAGCTCATAATTTCATAACTCTGAAGAGTTTATGATAGTATTTAATAGACACTCATAGACATGTCTGGCTTGGTCTCTTGTGATTTCACTGCTCCTTTCCCCTGGGTCCTTGTGTGCACAAGGTTTTGTTTGTGTCCTCCAAGAGTCTCTGTTTCCCCCAGTCCTGTGGAAGTTCTGTAATCAAATCCCACTGTCCTTCAAAGTCAGATTCCCTGGGGATTCCTAGTCCCTTTGTTGCACCCCCAGGTTGGGAAGTCTGATGTGGGGCCTAGAATCTTGGTATTATTGTTCTCCACTTTATGGGTTGCTCCTGCAGTAGGTATGTGATTTGATTTTAACGTGATTGCGCCCATCCTTCCATCTCACTGTGGCTTCTCCTTTGTCCTTGGATGTGGGATATCTTTTTTGCTGGATTCCAGCATCCTCTTGTTGATGGTTGTTCAACAGCTAGTTGTGAATTTGGTGTTCTCACAGGAGAAGATGAGTGCATGTCCTTCTACTTTGCCATCCTGGGCTGGCTTTGCTTGCTCCTTGGAAGAAAAGCTATTTTATTTTCTTTCCAAAGACAATCCTCAAAAGCGTATTGAAAAGTAGAGACATCACTTTGCCGGCAACGGTCTGTATAGTCAAAGCTGTGGTTTTTTCAGTAGTCACGTACAGATGTGAGAGTTGAACCATAAAGAAGACTGAGCTCCAAAGAACTGATGCTTTCGAATTGTGCTCAAGAAGATTCTTTTGAGAGTCCCTTGGACAGCAAGGAGATCAAACCAGTCAATCCTAAAGGAAATCAACCCTGAATATTCATTGGAAGGACTGATACTGAAGCTTAAGGTCCAATACTTTGGCTACTTTATGCGAAGGGCCATCTCCTCGGTAAAGACCTGACGCTGGGAAAGTTTGAGGGCAGGAGGAGAAGGGAACGACAGAGGACGAGATGGTTGGATGGTATCGCCAACTCAGTGGACACAAGTTTGAGCAAACTCTGGGAGATAGTGCAGGGCACGGAAGCCTGGCATGCTGCAGTCCACAGGGTTGCGAAGAGTTGGATGCGACCTAGCGACTGAACACCACCACCACCACCATTTAGTAAACAGTGGCAATGAAACTTTGTTTATTTAGGTTATATTTCCTTTTAGGGGCACATTTATTTTTCAGGTTATATTGTTTTTTTAAAATCTTTAATGCTGCTTTCATTCAGCAAATATTGATTACTACTATGTGGCAAGCATATTCATGGTTACAGAATGATAATATCTTTTTTGCCCTGGCTGTTACATTTCTTTGGTTATTGAATATATCTCTAATTAAAGGTTTTACGGATAGATTTTCGTTTCTTGTTTTGTAAATAATAGTTTAGTTTAAATGTGTTATTTAACCTTTTTTTTGTGGGTTCACATTTTTAGTATATATAAATTAATATCTGGCTAGTTGTGAAATCAGACTGTCTAGATCTGTGAGCTGGTAAATTCTAATTCTGGTACTTTATATGTTACAACATTTTGTTATTCTATTTTTTCAAATCAGATACTCATTTCCCCCTATTTCTAACTCTATTTTTCTTCATTTCCCCCCTTGTTTTCCTATTATATAAATAATCATCTGCTCTTTTATGACAGAGCAAATTGCTGTTTCAGTTTGAGTCAGTGATTTGAAATTTGTAGCAGTATCAACTGGGAGACCATAATCTGTTTGTTAGAAATCTCATGCTTAATTATTGGAAGGGATACCTAAAGAATTCTTGATGTAATTAGTGAACTTTCTGGGCAAGTCTCATCTTCATGAGAAAATTTATGATTCTTTATTCCATTACCTTATAATGGATCATAGTTGATTTTAAATAGATTATCAAGAGAGTGAATGTTGGGAAGGGTTTTAAGACATTTTGTGGTAAAATAGGTTTACATTATGGTATTCTTTAAGTGGTTTTTCTCTGAATTTTATGTATGCTTCACCAAAAAATAAATTGAGACTACCACACTTGGCTAGAATTTTTTTTTAGGTAACTGTGGTATTGTTCATAAGCAAAATAAAAAAAAGAATACAAAACATATTTCTTCTAGCCCAATTTGCAATTCAGTTTATCAGTTGCTGTATAGAGATAGCTTATTCTCATATACAGACTTTTTAAAGTAAAAGAAAAAATTCATCTAGTACAATTTCTTGATTTTATGGCTGAGAAAATAGATTTTTCTGTGTTTTAAAAAACTATTTATTTATTTGACTGTGCCGGGTCTTAGTTGTAGCATGTGGGATATTTAGCTGCAGCATGCAACTTAAACTGTTAGTTGAGGCACGTGGGATCTAGTTCCCTGACCAGGGATTGAACCCAGGCCCCTTGCATTTGAACCACTTAGAAGTTGGACCACCAGGGAAGTCCCCCTAGATTTTTCTTTTAAAGCTGTTGAGTAATGTAACTTTGCAAATTCAGATTGACCTTTACCTCAGTTAAAGAAAGTTAGTAAACAAGCAAGCCGTTAGACTGAAGTAGCTGTAATGCCTTGTTGACCTACTAAGCAAACCAGAACTTAAGCTTTCAGTGTGAAGAAATGGAAACCTAAGGACAGCCCATCACTAACACCAGCTAGGCTTTAAACTATAACCAATCAATAATTTCCTTACTTTGCTTCCTCACTTTCACTATATAAGTTTCTCTCGAGCTCCTGTTGGTGGTGTGCTCCAGCTATTGCCGGTTTGGTCCTGCTCTATTTGAATCAATTTTTGCTCAATTAAACACTTAAAAAAAAAGTAAGTTAGTAGTTAAAAAAAAATCTAATGAGTTAATATAAGCAGTTCTCATTGGTGCTAATGAAAATTTGAGTTTCAAATGGGAACAACCATTATTTATCTTATGGGAGAAATGCCATTGCTTCATTGTTGATTAGTAGTTTAGTTTTTAGTAAATGCAACGGCTATAGCCTGTATCATTTTAAATGACTAATTAAAGAGGAATGGCTTTTTATTTTCCAGCATGTGCATATGTGTTAATTTTTTAGAATCATAGACTCTGTGTTGGAAGAGATCTTGAAGAGCATTTAGCCCATGTTCTTATTTTATAGATGAGTAAACTAGGGTACAAAGTGGTTGAGTGATTTGTCTAATCTTCCTTGACTATAAAGCATTTTGTATGCTTGCCTCCACTGTGATTTAGTAAGGTGTAGACCTTAATGCTATCTGATTTCAGCTTTCACTTGGTAGAATTCCAGTTTATGAATGTGTTGTATCATCTGCTTTTGTGCTTAGTTATCAAGCAAAGAAAACTCAGAATTTATGGTGAGTAGTAATTGAGCAGAATAATTTCCTAAACCTATCATTATCTGTAATTTAGAATTACAGTGACCAGGAAGCAGTGTTAGTATAAGAATAGTTTAATACATCCATATTAATCCACCTGGCAGAATATAACATTTTAACATACCTTTTAGATCCTCAGTGATGGAAAAATGATTAAATTGCTTATTGTCAAAACAAAGAACTGCTTTGGATAGGGTCGTTTAATAAGCTGTTTTGCTTCATGTAAAATAGTTTTGCTTAAGCTCTGGAGATATAGTCACATGGATTTATCTTTCAGTGACAATTGTTTACTGTCTGGGTTTACATTTAATGCAGATGTTGGTGACAGTTTGAGATTCTTGACTCATTGCCCAGAATGGAAAATGATTGGTTTTGCTTGCTATACACAGTACTGTCTTTTAATGTTCAGTTGTTAATGCTGTTAAACCTGTCTTAATTATTCTCTCTTAATAGTGTTACGAAAGAATTGTTAGTGGTATGATATATCTGTTACATACTCTATGTATATAAAATATTATTTATATGTAAAATGAAAAGTTTATGTGTACATTGTATTTATTGCAGTAAAGTTCAGAAAGAAAATAAACATAAAATTTATACATTTATACACATAAATTGTATGATACTGTTGAAGCTCTCTTTTTTGTTCAGTATGTTCTTCCTTTTTCTTTATGGTTGTATATTTAAGTCTACGGTAATGGCTCAGTGGTAAAGTATCTGCCTGCCAAGCAGGAGAATGCAGGTTTGAACCCTGGGTTGGGAAGATCCTCTGGAGAAGGAAATGGCTACCCATTCAGTATTCTTGCTTGGGAAATCCCATGGATAGAGGAGCCTGGCGGGCTACAATCCATGGGGTTGCAAAAGAGTTGGACACGACTTAGCGACTAACCAACAACAGTGACTGAGATTGCTAAGGCATCTTCTCTTGTCTGTTTATCAGATAGTGAAGCTGATTGTCTTCTGACTTTGTACTGCTTACTACCTTTCAAATAGTCTAATAAATAAGGCTTATTATAGTTTCAGGTTATTTGATTTTAGAACTCCTACTTTTAGCCTCTTGTTTTATATTGAATTAAGGAGTATGAAGACATTCACTAAGGTATTAGAGTTGAATTGAAAGTAAGGAAGATTTGGGATAGATTTAGGAGATGAATTGAAAGTATTTGGTGATTCTTTTGCCGTTTGCCTTTTGAGGTTAAGAAGGTGTTGTCTAAGACAATTCTAACTTTTGGGATTTTGAAAAAGTCCCATGCTCAGTCATGTCCAACTCTTTGTGACCCTGTGGACTATACAGTTCATGGAATTCTCCAGGCCAGAATACTGGAGTGGGTAGCCTTTCCCTTCTCCAGGGAATCTTTCCAACCCAGGGATAGAACCCAGGTCTCCCGCATTGCAGGCGGATTCTTTACCAGCTGAGCCATAAGGGAAGCCCAAGAATACTGGAGTGGGTAGCCTATCCCTTCTCTAGCGGATCTTCCCAACCCAGGAATCAAATGGGGGTCTCCTGCATTGCAGATGGGTTCTTTACCAACTGAGCTATCAGTGAAGCCCTAACTTTTGAAATTTTGATGATTAGGTGAAAAATGGAGTTTTGCAGAGTCAGTGAACTTCTTTCTGGATAAGACAGGGAACATATCAGTTAATAAGCAGGCAAATAGATTACCAAGTGATAATAGCTGAAATGGTGGGTCTTGGGGTTTGGGCCGATTATGAAAGGTAGTATAGAGGGGTAAGCTGTAATTAGAGGAAAAAGGAAATATCAGAGGGTTGGCAGTCTGGATGAGATCCAGGGGGACAGTGTAGGTAATGATATAGAGAGCTAGTAGTTCAGAAGGTTGTGGCCAGAGTTTGGAATATAATTTAACAGACTGATATTATGTCCAGTGCTAAAAAAGCAGGAGAGCTAAACAACAGACAGAAAATATTTAGAAATTAAAAAAAAATGGAGCATTCTTAACATTAAGATGATTGTTAGAAAACTGAAGCATAACCATAGTACTTCATTACTGATGGCTTCTGTTTTTAGTTAAATCAATACTGAATATAAAAATCTCATCCTCTGTTAACCTATGATGTACTGTGTTGTGGTAAAAAATTTAACTTTATTTGTACTATGACTGTGACTTTAGCAGAGGTTCAATCTAACTTTTAAGTGTAAAATCCTTTTCTGCCTCTCTACAATTTAAAACTCATAATCTTAGAAAAAATATTAAAAATTTTGACATGCAAAAGTAGAAACATAACTTGAAAATAAAAATTGCTTTTTAATTAGTTACATTTTTGATCCTGCTGGGTGTTGGTTGCTGCATGCGGGCTTTCTTTCCTCACGGCGAGCGGGGGCCGCTCTTCGTTTGGTGCTCTGGCTTCTCACTGCACTGACGTCTCTTGTGGCTCTTGGCTCTTGGCACGTGGGCTTCAGTAGTCACACTGGACAGACTCAGTAGTTGTGGCTTGTTGGCTGTAGAGTGTGGGCTCAGTAGTTAATGGCACATGGGCTTGACTCTGCCAGGGCATGTAGAATCTTCCCTGACCAGGGATTGAACTGGTGTTTCCTGCACTGGCAGGCAGATTCTTAATCACTGGACCGCCAGGGAAGTCCAGAAAGTTGATTATTTTTTGAAGTATCTCCCCCCCCCCCCCTCCAAAGTTTGTTCTGGTGAAATCTTAAGATAATTCAGTTAATATAAAAAGATTGTGTCTGTTAAATAATAGAGTACTCTTGTCTACCACTTTTTGAGTACCTCTCTTGTTTTTCAAAATCTTTTTGAGAAACTTTCAGATATAGGACAAGTAATAAATCACTGAGTAGTTAGTACCATTCATTATATGACTACTATTTACATTTCATTCTGGAGAGTTTTATTGATGCAGTTTAATAATTTAATTATTAAAAGCAAAATGTATTAAGTATGTACTTGTTAGAACTCCAAATATATTGCAGTTGAAATTTGAAACAAAAAATTGAGAGAATAAATGTTCTTTAAGAAATAGGAAATGTTTTCAGATAGTATGGAGAAAGAGTGGAGACTTTTAGTTCAATAATAAAACTGAATGTTTGTAGATAAATCAAGTTTGAGAGTTTCTGTTTTAATAAGTTGTAAAGTTTAGGTTTAGAGATCTGTTTCTCTTATAGTAAACATTTTTAATATAGGAACAGAGCAGGGAAATGGTTTCCATATGCTTCTTAAGGTGTTAACAATGTACTTTTGGATTGGAAATGCAGTATAAACCTAAACTACATTTTGGAAGGTGAGTGGAGGAATATTTCAGTGGTAATGTGTGCAAGAATCCCTTGTGCTTTGTAGATTTGTGACTTATGGTTTTATGAGTTTCTGGAGCATGCAAATTACTCCTTTATAAACCTGGAATCTAGCACACCTTGCTCTGTCTTGCCAGCTTACAGCCTTAGTTGGTCCAGTATTTCTTTTTACTACGGTTCATTCCTCTGGGTTCTTTGTTGGATACCTTTTCTTTTGGGAGAATTGAGGCCAAGTTTGGGGACTTAAGATATATAAAACAGAGAATGGTTAGGCGAAGCAAAAATCCAAGTGATAATTACTATTTGTCAGACCCATCTGGGTGTTCTAATGATCATGGAGGCAAGAACAATTCAGTTTTTAAATTATAGTTAACTTTATTTCTGCTTGAGATTGAGTATATAGTATTATTATATTATTCGTTTACAAAACACTCGAATGTTTCTGCCTAAAAATAGTAGAATGATTGTCATTAATGATATTTGTGATTTTGAAGGGTTTCTTGTTTAATAACTTTCTTCTTGGTTGACTTTTAAAAGTCTTGGTTGACCTTTAATTTTTTTTTTTTTTTTGGTCTTTGTGATAAGGCACACCAAAACACAAGGAGAAATTCAAATGGATTTTTGAGAGTTACTTTCTGAAAAGGATTTTTCTAATCTTTTTTTCAGGATAATGACAAAATCTTCCAGAAGGAAGTAGGTCAAGAGGAGGGTTAGAATAATCTAGGAAAGTTTTAAAAAGTAATGTCACTCCTACAGAAATGTATATAGTGTCCTAGGCATAGCACTGAATGTTTTTTTTTCATTATTTCATTTAATCTTTTAGTAACTCTAGTGGCTTTTCATCATAGTTGCACTATTTTATATCCCAGCAGTGTACAGGGTTTCCAATTTCTATGTTTTCTTTTTTAACTTTGTTCATTTAACATTGTCGTTTTGAGTTATAGTTTTGAGATTCATCCATGTTGATGCATATAGTTGTAATTTATTTCCACTGTTTTATAGTATTCCACTGCATAATTTTATTGTATTTTATTTATCCATTCTCCTGTTAATGAACATGTGTTGTTTACAAATTTGTTCTTGCTATAGGAAATATTTCCATAACATTCTTGTACATGTCTCCTCGTATACATGGCTTAGGTGTTCTCCAGGTTATATTTCTAGAATTAGAAGTATTAGATAATTAAGCATGTAGATGCTTAATTTTACTAAGAAATGCCAAATTGTCCTCCAAAGGACTATATAGTCTACTCGCCTATAGGCTGTGTGAAAATCTGGTTTTCTGTATCTTTGCCAACATTTGATACTGTCAGACTTGAAAATTTCTAAAAATTTTTAGATGTGAAATGGTGTTTTACTTTTTGATTATGCAGTGTATTTCCTTGATTGATCATCTTTTCATGCTTCTTGATAGTTTCTGGTTCCTCCTCTGTTAATATGTGTTTAAGGTTAGAATCTGACCACTTTCTGCTCCATTTTTATTACTATCATGTTGGTTTGAGTACCTTCCTCTCTTGTTTGGATTATGACACTAGCCCATGACTTAGTTTATCTGGTTTTGCTCATGCCCTTTTTGTCTGTTTCCGTACAGTAGCCAGAATGATACTTTAAATAAGTAATTTATGTTACTTCTCTGCCCTAAACTCTGCAGTATCTTCCCGTTTCATGCAAGTAGAATCCAGACTCTTTTCTGTCTTACATGATCTTTTACCAGGCCCTTTGGTAAACTCCATGAGGGCAGGCATCTTTGTTTTGCTCACTGAGGCATCCCCAGTGTTAACAGTGCCTGTCACATGATGAATATTTATTAAATGAATTTGAATTTGGCAATAAAATAAATGCCATTATGGCATAAAGATTTTCCTCAAGTATTTTTTTGTTTTCTGAATAAGTAGAAATTTTCTATAAAACTAAACAAAAATGGAGTGCAATTTTATACTTGCTCTCATTTATGCTAACCGGTTTTATTTTCTCTTGTTGAACACTTGTTTACATGAATTAACACATTTTAGGGGATCTAATATTAGTTTTAATTAAATGAGTTTTATAACAGGATACTAATTAGAATATTTAATATCAAAACTAGATTTTTAGATCAGAAAATCAGATTGCACTACTGGTTTCATCACAGGGATAATCTCATTTCATGTTAATCACAAATGAGACAGTCTAAAAGTAAAAAGGCAACTTGAGAGTTCTTGATTGTATTCTAGGGCAGAATGTGAAGTACCAGGTGCTAGGTTGAAATGAGTAATTCCAAACCCCTGAGGTGGCTGAATAAGCAAATGAAAAGAAGGCAAAATTCAAGAGGTGTTGTTTTTAATGGGGTTAGATTGTGGTAGACAGTAGAGGAACTTTGAGAGTTGGAGCTGTTTATGTTTGATGTAGTGAGTGGAACTTTATTGTACCAAGGTGTTACATTCATTCAACCAATATTTGTCCTGAAACACAGGGCTTGGGATTCAATAATGAGTATAACAAATGTGATCCCTGTTCTTGTTGAATACCCTGGCAGGAGAGACAGATATTAAACACAGTTAACAAATATGAAATTATTGATTTTGATAAGTGGGCTATAAAGAGCAGGATATGTATCATTGGGGTTTAGTCAGGAAAACAAAACACCTTAGATATTTTAAGCCACTGGGAAATTAATACTAGCAATTGTAGACCTGCAAACCAGCTAGAAGGACTGAAGCCGCAAGGGGAGGGCAAATGCTGTATTTCAGGAAATCAGGAAAAGTAGGAATTACAGAAAAACTGCTGCTAATTCCAGTTGTCTGTATCACTGAAGTGGGTGGGTGAGTCATAGGAGAACACCTGAAATCTAGTTGAGAGTCATAGTTAAAGCCATCTGTACTCCATGTTACCATTTATGGAGGAAGAAGAGTGCTTAGGATATAACTCCGGGTATTTCAACTTTTAGATGTCTTACAGATGTGGTAAAGAAGGCATCTCTATTAATTAATTAATTTATATTTAAATTGTTTTTGGCTGTGGTGGGTCATCATTGCCGCGTGTGGTCTTTGTCTAGTTGCGGGAAGCCGAGGCTTCTCTTCTTGCAGAGCTCAGGCGCTGGGTGTGTGGGCTTCAGCATTTGCTGCGTGCAGTCCCTCGAGCCGGGCTCAAGCGTGGCTCGGTAGCTGTGGTGCGGGGGCCTCGTTGCTCCATGGCATGTGGCGTCTTCACGGAGCAGGGATGGAGCCCGTGTCCCTTGCATTGGCAGGTGGATTCTTAACCACTGGATCACCAGGGAAACCCTAAGAAGACATCTCTGAAGAGGAGATATTATTGGATAAGATCTTTCAAAAGATTGGAGAGATCAGTTTCTAATAAGAATTTTGATTATATTATGGCACAAATGAAGGGCTAGTCCTGGATAAGCGTAGGGACAATTTTTCGGTAAGAATCGTTGTGAACACATGACATTTGGTGTTGAGACTTTTTTTTGAGACTTGAATGCTGAGAAGAGACATCCATAGGATAATTGGGGGGAAGAGAGTTTCTGGCCTTGAAACTTGAATGACTTTGCATGTTGAAAGGACAGAAAGAAGATGAGTTTTAAATTGGTAGGACATGAAACTGGAGATTTAGGTTGAGGTCAGATCATGAAGAGTCTTCAGGGCTCTGGTAACACATTTATTTTATGCTCTTTAACATCATGAACAAGTGAGTGAAATGAGCCAATTTCTAATTTAAAGCTAATTTCTAATTTAATTCTATAGAGATGAATTTGGGGGCTAGTGATGAGTGTGGGTTGGGGGCCATAGTAGAATCATGGAGAGCGCTTGGGAATCTGTAGCATTACTTCAGATGGTAAGTGACAGTGGCTTGTAGCAATGGGGATGACAAAAAGTGAATTTTAGTGTGTATTTTTCGTGTGGATTCAGTTGGTCTTGAAATCAGTTAAATGTGAGGAATTATGAAGAGAGAAATGAAGGAAGTCTTCTAGGTTTTTGGATTGAGCAACTGGTTAGGTGGTGGTGACATTTATTGAAGTAGTAATAGTTGTGGGAGAAGCAGGTAGAGCAGGGTGAAAGAAACAAGAGTTCTGTTTTACACTGTTGCTTTTGAGATAACTCTAGATGTCCGAGTGGTTGTTGATTAGGTAGTCGAACTGGTGTCTGGAGCATAAGAATGAGATCAGGGCTGTAGTCTCATTCTGAGAGTCATC
Organism: Cervus canadensis; assembly: GCF_019320065.1. Taxonomy (NCBI): domain Eukaryota; kingdom Metazoa; phylum Chordata; class Mammalia; order Artiodactyla; family Cervidae; genus Cervus; species Cervus canadensis. The sequence goes on from NC_057391.1 coordinate 68,024,425, forward strand.
ATTAAAGCCAGTTTGTATATATGTGATCAGTTATGGAAAAGAGTACCCAGGACATAACTTTGGGCACTTTTAGATGTCTTGTAGAGGACAAGGAGCCAGCAAAACAAATGGAAAAAGAGCAGGTAGGCAAGAGGAAAATCAGATAAGTGTGAGGTCACCGAAGCCTAGAGAATATAATGTTCCAGGTTGAGGAAGTGGTCAGTTGTGTTAATGTTGCTAAGAGGTAGTGTAGGTTACGGGCAGAGAACTCTCTGTTAATTATTGGCTCTGGCAAGAATGAGGACATTGGTGAGATTCTTGAGAAATGTTTCAGTGTAAAGTCAGGAATAAAAGATGAATTGGAATGAGTTAGAAAATGAGAGGTGAGGCAGTGAAGACAAAATTCTAGACAAGTCTTCCTTCAGGAACTTTGCTGTGAATGGGAGCAGAGAAATTGGGTGGTAACTGGAAAGGAATGTAAAGTAGAATGTGTGTGTGTGTTTTAAAATGGTTGTCGATACTGAGATGTGTTTGTATTCCAATAGAAATGATTCAGGAGAGGTATAAGTTCATAATGCAGGAGAATAAGGGAAAACTTGCAGAATGAAAGTACTTGAGTAGAGATTGGGAATGAGTTGGAGGCACAAGAGGAGGGAAGAGGCTGGCCCTAGATAAGAGCAAGAATACTTTTTTTCACTTTAAAGGCAGGCAGGTAGTGCATAAAGATAATATAGAAGCAATTGGGTTGATAGAATTAGTGTTTAGAAATAGGTGATTTTTGTCTGACCACATCCCGTATTAATATAGTATGAAGCCAAGACACCAGCTATGAATGAGGTGGGAATAGGAAGTGTTGGAAGTCTGAGGAGAGAAGAGAAAGTATGAACTAGTTCTCTCAGTTTGAGAAAATGAATTTACTTAGAAAGTGTAGCAGGAATGTCTGGAAGTGTTGAGTGCTTATCAGAAATCTGTGGTAATAACTTTAAAGTGAATTTAGTCTGTAAGGATGATGGTTTCTCCAGCAAAATTTAGCCAGCTCAGCTACAGGCATGGACTGGTGGATAGATGGGTTTAATAACAAATGGATAAGGAGTATAACAGAGGAGAGGGGGCAAATGAGTTAAGTTATATGCAAAGGATTGCTTATAATTTTAGATGCTGAAATCCTAGCTTGTGTAATTTAGGACCTTGAGGGGGTGATGAATAGGGAAGAGTAGTAGTGTCAGTGGGAAGGTCCTTGTGGGGTCAGAGGACAGAGTGATGGTACTTAGTGCAGGTCATCTGAAAGGAGAGGGCTTCTCAGGTAGTGCTAGTGGTAAAAAACCTACCTGCCATTGCAGGAGACATTAGAGATGCAGGTTTGATCCCTGAGTCAGGAAGATCCCCTGGAGGAGGAAATGGCAGCCCACTCCAGTATTCTTGTCTGGAGAATCCCATGGCCAGAGGAGCCTGGTGGGCTGCAGTCAGTCCATAGGGTTGCAAAGAACTGGACAGGACTGAAGCGACTTAGCACATCTGAAAAGAGAAGGGATGTTTAGATAACTGGATGCTAGAAATAGAGAATCCAGAGATGTATCTACTGATAATGACACGATTGAGTTTGAAGGTATGAGGGTGGGTGACTGAAGTGTGATGGGGCAAGAGATCATTGGGGTTAAGGAAGTCATGGAATTAAGTGCCTAGGATAATGACTGGCTCATTTATGAGAATTTTCAAGATGCAAAAATGATGATAGGAATAGTGGTAAACAGGACGACCATACGTAGGATATAGAAAACTGTTTTAGAAAGAGAGGAGTGGCTACAGTTAGTGGAGTCCATAACTGAGATTAAAGATGGTGGAATTCATAATTAGTATGACACTGGCTGAAGTGTTTGGACAATATGCATACATATTGGGAATATTGTATATCATTCACCATATATAGGCACAGATGATGATGTGGAGAATATGAGAATAGTGTACATTTCTAATGAGGAAAAATGATGTACTTACATTTGAGACAGTTTAGAAGTTGTATAGTGTTCTAAGAAATTAATTTGGGTAGTTGAGGAACCTGTTGGGACATGACTGAGCGATGTTCACTTTCACTGACTCAGATTTAGTTCACAGTGGGTCTGTGTTCTCATCTAGTAGTCATTTCTTCAGTTCTCAAATGTATAATTGGAATAGACATACATGGTATTTGCTAGAACTTCCAAATTGATTTCTTGACCGGTGGGGTAAAGGCTATCATAGTGTGAAATGTCAAGCACCAGCCTCTAAAACTACTTTCCCTTGTCCTGGGAGGGAGAGCAATTCATTTAGTTTGGGGTTAACAAACATTCTAAATGTAGTAGTGAAAGTTAATCAGTCGTGTCCGACTCTTTGAGACCCCATGGACTATACAGTCCTTGGAATTCACCAGGCCAGAATACTGGAGTGGGTAGCCTTTCTCTTCTCCAGAGGATCTTCCCAACCCAGGGATTGAACCTAGGTCTCCCGCATTGCAGGCAGATTCTTTAGCAGCTGAGCCACAAGGGAAGCAACATTCTGAATAGAGGTGTGCTTTTCATACTCATAAGGCTGTGGCCAGCACCACTATCTGAACACTTAACATAGTGTTTAATTTACCAGTATGGTATCTTGAGCAACATTTTCTCTTACCAAGAGTCCCACTCTGTTGGAAAAGATGTGTGACGTTTTCATGAAAGTTCATGAAATCATTGATCTTAACACTAACTGCTCCACTTGTATTCTAGATTGGTGAGTGAGTGAGTGAAGTCGCTCAGTTGTGTCTGACTCTTTGCGACCCCATGGACTGTAGACTACCAGGCTTCTCCATCTACAGGATTCTCCAGGCAAGAATACTGGAGTATGTTGCTGTTTCCTTCTCCAGGGGACCTTCCTGACCCAGGGATTGAATCCAGGTCTCCTGCATTGTAGGCTGATGCTTTACTGTTTGAGCCACCAGGGAAGCTCATAATGGGCTCATGCATGCAACTAAGATGCTGGATTGGAGGTGATACTCTGAAAGGGTGGGCACCAATTCTCCAGGATGCTTTCTGAATCATAAATATTTATATGGGTATGACCATTATTTTGAGAATCCCTAATAGGTAAAATGGGCTTATCTGGTGGCTCAGTGGTAAAGAGTCCACCTGCCAATGTAGGGGACATGGGTTCAATCCCTAGGTTGGGAAAATCCCTGGAGAAGGAAATGGCAGCTCACTCCAGTATTCTTGCCTGGGATATTCCATGGATGGAGGAACCTGGCTGGCTACAGTCCATGGGGTCACAAAGAGTCAGACAGGACTTAGCGACTAAACAGCAGTAGGTAAAATACGTCAATCCTAGAACCAAGGGATGGAAGTGGGAGTGGCTTCACTTAGTGTTACACCCAGTCATTACTTGGGGAATTTGTGCTTTGCATCCATGTAACTTTAGGTTTTGTGGACTTAGAGATCATTGTTTCTGGAGCTGAAAATGTCCCATAGAACTCTGTTAAACTTTAAGCCTTGGCTTGTTAGGAGCTGGGCCACACAGCAGGAGATGAGTGATGGGTGAGCGAGCGAAGCTTCATCTGTATTTACAGCTGCTCCCCATCACTAACATCACCACCTGAGCTCCCCTTCCTGTCGGATCACCCGCAGCATTAGATGATTATAGTAATAGGAGTGTGAACCCTACTATGAACTGTGCATGTGAGGAATCTAAGTTGCATACTCCTTATGAGAATCTAATGCCTCATGGTCTGATTCTACATTATGGTGAGTTGTATAATTATTTCATTATATATCACAATGTAATAGAAATAAAGATTAATAATAGAAATAAAGTGTACAGTGTAATAGAAATAAAGATAAATAATAGAAATAAAGTACACAATAAATGTAATTCTCTTGAATCATCTCGAAACCATTCCCCTCTCCTCTCGGTCCATGGAAAACTGTCTTCCATGAAGCTGGTCCCTGGTGCCAAAAAGGTTGGGGACCACTGCTCTAAAGGACACTCTCTTCCTCTGTATACTTGTATATATTTATGTGCATACATTTATGTGTTTGTATGTATATATGTTTAAAAATATGTGATTTTAAAAGCATTGAACCAATTTTTTCAAATGCTGAAAATATATATTTTTGGAACAGAATTGCTATAAACTTTTAGAGTTTATAGTATATATTAAATTATACATAATTATATAAACTTTTGAAGAGATCCTGGGGAATCTGTGTCTTCTTATACCTTGTATTGCTAATTCCCTTTGTCATAGAATCTTCTATATCACATTCCTAAATATAATATTATAGCTTATAATATTCTTTTTTTTCCCCTTTGTTATGTTTGTGGTTTGTGGGATCTTAGTTTCTTGACCTGGGCCCTTGGCAGTGTAAGCATGGAGTCCTAACCACTGGACCATCAGGGAATTCCCATGGTTATAATATTCTTGATGGAATTAAAGTATTAAGGAAACGTCTGTACTATATATAAAGTTTGTAACCATAGGTGATATGGAAAATTTAATGGAGAAGGAAACACTACTCTAGTATTCTTGCCTGGGAAATCCCATGGACAGAGGAGCTTGGGGGGGAGCTTCATGGGTCACAGAGTCGGACATGACTTAAGTGACTGAAGAACAACAATAATGTAAAATTTAAACTGATAAACATCAGTTATATATAGAGAAAACACATTTATTTCTCTTTGGAAAAAAATTAACAATTTGTGTAACACTCCAAGGTATTTAGAATTATCAAACTGGGAAAAACCTTAGATATAAAACAATTTGACTTCCTCAAAGTTCGTCATATTGTGAGAGACAGAGCTTGGATGGCAACCTAAGTCTTATGATTGCCAAAGTGGAGTTTAATCATATCATCGTGTCTTTAGTACATCACTTAAAATAATTTTTGTGTGGTCAGTGATACTTTATCTTTTTGAAGAAGTGTATTCTAGACTTAGAGTTTTCTTTGGTAAGAAAACTAACTTTATGTGGTAAATATGAGATTTGTCATTTAAGGAAATGCATTCTAGAATAAAAAAATTTCCATGGCATGATCTTAGAGGAGATATAAGTACTTTTTCACAGTGGATTCACATATTTCCTCTCATTTTTGAGTAACATTTGTGGAAGAAAGTTAATTTATGGATTAGTATTGCTTTTATGGTTAAGGCAATTGAAGACATAGGTTTTAAAGCAATTTCGGTAACAAGTCTTAAGCTTGTCTATTATTTTATTAATTGATTTTCCTTAGTGTTTATTGGATATTTAAAATGACTAAATTTTGAATGCAGAGTTCCAGAGAATAGCAAGGAGAGATAAGAAAGCCTTCCTCAGTGATCAATGCAAAGAACTAGAGGAAAACAATAGAATGGGAAAGACTAGAGATCTCTTCAAGAAAATTAGAGATACCAAGGGAACATTTCATGCAAAGATGGGCACAATAAAGGACAGAAATGGTATGGACCTAAAAGCAGAAAACATTAAGAAGAGGTGGCAAGGATACACAGAAGACTGTACAAAAAGTATCTTCATGACCCAGGGAACTATGATGGTGTGATCACTCACCTAGAGCCAGACATCCTGGAATGCGAAGTCAAGTGGGCCTTAGGAAGCATCACTGTGAACAAAGCTGGTGGAGGTGATGGAATTCCAGTTGAGCTATTTCAAATCCTCAAAGATGACGCTGTGCAAGTGCTGCACTCAATATGCCAGCAAATTTGAAAAACTCAGCAGTGGCCACAGGACTGGAAAAGTTCAGTTTTCATTCCAATCCCAAAGAAAGGCAATGCCAAAGAATATTCAGACAACTGCACAATTGCTGTCATCTCACATACTAGCAAAGTAATGTTCAAAATTCTCCAAGTCAGGCTTCAATAGTACGTGAACCATGAACTTCCATATGTTCAAGCTGGATTTAGAAAAGGCAAAGGAACCAGAGATGAAATTGCCAATATCTGTTGAATCATTGAAAAAGCCAGAGAGTTCCAGAAAAACTTCTGCTTCTGCTTTATTGACTATTGCCAAAGCCTTTGACTGTGTGGATCACAACAAACTGTGGAAAATTCTGAAAGAGATGGGAATACCAGACCACCTTCCCTGCCTCCTGAGAAATCTGTATGCAGATCAGGAAGCAACAGTTAGAACTGGACATGGAACAACAGACTGGTTCCAAATCAGGAAAGGAGTACGTCAAAGTTGTATATTGTTACCCTGTTTATTTAACTATGTGCAGAGTACATCATGAGAAATGCTGGCTGGGTGAAGCACAAGTTGGAATCAAGATTGCTGGGAGAAGTATCAATAACCTTAGATAGGCAGATGATTCCACGCTTATGGCAGAAAGTGAAGAGGAACTAAAGAGCCTCTTGATGAAAGTGGAAGAGGAGAGTGAAAACGTTGGCTTAAAAAAATTCAGCATTCAAAAAACGAAGATCATGGCATCTGGTCCCATCACTTCATGGCAAATAGATGGGGAAACAATGGAAACAGTGACAGACTTTATTTTTCTGGGCTCCAAAATCACTGCAGATGGTGACTGTAGCCATGAAATTAAAAGATGCTTGCTCCTTGGAAGAAAAGTTATGACCAACCAAGACAGAATATTAAAAAGCAGACACATTACTTTGTCAACTAATGTCTGTCTAGTCAAGGCTATGGTTTTTCCAGTAGTCACGTATGGATGTGAGAGTTGGACTATAAAAAAAGCTGAGTGCTGAAGAATTGATGCTTTTGAACTGTGGTATTGGAGAAAGAAGGCTCTTGAGAGTCCCTTGGACTAAAGGAGATTGAACCAATCCATCCTAAAGGAGATCAGTCCTGGGTGTTCACTGGAAGGACTGATGTTGAAGCTGAAACTCCAGTACTTTGGCCACCTGATGCGAAGAGCTGACTCATTTGAAAAGACCCTGATGCTAGGAAAGATTGAGGACAGGAGGAGAAGGGGACGACAGAGGATGAGCTGGTTGGATGGCATCACCGACTCAATGGACATGGGTTTGGGTAGACTTAGGGAGTTGGTGATGGACAGGGAGGCCTGGCGCGCTGTGGTTCCTGGGGTCGCAAAGAGTTGGACACGATTGAGCCACTGAAGTGGAACTGGAACATAAATGATACTGTTTTTAACTTCAGGTTGCACTTATTCATTACTGGGACATATAGGAAAGCAATAAACTTTTGTTTATTGTATTCTGTAACTTTGCTATAATTATAATAGATTATTAGTTCTAAGAGGTTTTTTTTGGAATTCTTTTGGATTTTCTGTATAGACAATCATGTCATCTGTATGCAAAGAGAGCTCTGTGTTTTTTTTTTCCAATCTATCTGTCCATTATTTCCTTTTCTTGTCTTACTACATTAGCATAGACTTCTAGTGTCATGTTGAAAAGGAGTAATGAGAGGATATAGTCTTGCTTTGTACTTGATTTTAGTTGGAAAAGTTTTAGTTTCTCAGCATTAAGTACGATGTTAGCTATAGGTTTTTTGTATCTAATCTTTGTCAGGATTTTTAATTGACTTGTTTGCTCTTGAAAAAGTAAAGAAACAAGTTGATTGAAAATCTTGACAGAGGAATAGAAGTGGTTAAATATTCTTGATAGAAAAAAGAATCTAAAAATAAGTTGTTCAGAGAGGAAAGAGGGCAGGAACCATTCTGGTTTTTAAAAAACAAAAGAAAACCATAAAAACATCTTTGGGAATGGGTAATAACTAAGGATTTAGGCTTTTTCAGCAAATTTTCCTATGTTCTGCAGAATATAAGATTTTGTTTGAAAAAATTCCTAGCACTCTTGGAGGCAAAAGATTGCCCACATAACTGTCTTTTGGTTGCTGTGTTGCCAGATGAAGTGAACTAGCAATTAGGAATGTTTTCTTCTGTTTTTTTTTTATAAGATTCGTTTTCATGTATGTAATTTGAACATACGTATTTTGTAAATATGTAGAAAAATATCTGGCCACATAAACGCCGAACTTTATAGTTGTATGTCACATGTAGGAAGTAAAATGTAGAACAGAAGGAAGTAGCACTTTGAGTTTTTTCTCTACATACTTCTATATTTGAACTTAAAAAAAAATTATTTGTTCTTTTAACAATTAAAATCAGAAAGGGAAAAGTTGTATGGGAAGTAGGTTATTTAAAATATCTTTAATGCTATTGAAATCCTTATGATTTAGATTAGAATCCTTATGATGTAGATTTAGAATTGGAGATGTAGAACTAACTATGGTAACAAATAATATGTCTGAGTTACAATATGACTTTCAGAAATACTGAAGTGTTTTTATTACCTTGTTAACTGAATTATTGAATGGGTCTACTCTCCAAGACCTTCAAATACTGTATGGAATATTGGATTCTGTATAATAGGTCAATGATTTTGAGTATTTCAGGTAGCTTCTTGCCTATAAACATCTTTAATCAGTGTAGTTATATAGTGTGCTCATTTTCTTTTCTTTTTCTTTGAAGTAAAAAAGGGTAGCTTTATTACTTTGCCAGGCAAACGGAGATACATGAACTCCTACCTTAAAAAGCCATGTGTCCCAATCCCAGAGGATTTGATGAAGGGTTTCATAACAATGGTTCAAGACAAAATTAGGGTGTGTATAGGGCCTGCACTCTAAAGCTGCTCAGTTTCAGCTTCTCTAGTTGGATTTAATTTGCTCCAACCACAAAGATTAGGAGAAATGTACCACTCCCAATTTTCCCAATCCCAAGTGAATTTTCTGGGGTCTTGTTGATCTTGAATAAAGATGACTGTGATCTCTGTTCTCCCTCTTAGGGAGTTTTTGCCTGTCTTTTTCGATGATTCTCTCCCTGCCCCCATTTTAATATACAGACATGCCAAGGTCAATGTTAGTGTTTTACTAATAACCAACCTTAAATATTCTTATTTCTCTGTATCATTCTTTCCATTAGTGAACTACATATTTGGAAGAAATCAACCTTTCCCTTACTAGAATTTGTCTTTTTCCTTCTGTTATATATGTATATTTATAGTGATGTAGAAAAGATAGGTCAAATTCCTGCCTTCCATTCTAGTGGGGGTTACACATAAAGAAATAAAATAGCTTCAAATAATGCTAAGAAAGGAATGATTAGGGTTGGTGTGGCCCTTATACACTGTGTTGGTCAGTATTTCAGCTAGAGGACTACATACCAGTATGTTTAAATGTTTAAAGTTATAAATCAAGCGACATCTTTAGTGCAGCCTTAGTTACAACACTGCATCCTGAGTTCCCAGGAGCCTGTATCTTTAAGGCCCACTGGCTGAAGTGGCTGCTTGCTCCTGGTCAGCTTTTCACTTGGTAATCTGATTAGTAGGATGGATCTGCTCAGGCTGGGCAGGGATGATTGGATGGTGCCTGGACCCGTCTAAAACAATATATGAACTAACACTGTCAGTTCCCCCAGGAATCTCCTACAGAGAGTTAACCTTGCCAACTCCTTTCTTTTCAAACTGAAGACTTCTAAGAAGTTCTAAGCTCTTCCCCAAATTGTACTAGCCAAGAAGAGAGGAAAGAAGGGATGTAGGTATTTGGGAGACTTGGCTTGCCTGGGTAATCACTTTGGTGGATTTAGGGCAGCCAGCTTTAACTGATTAAAGATTTTATAAGTAGCCACTCTTTCTGAGATTTTTCAGGGCAGAAGCTGTGGTGATTTTTCTCCTTTGTCCACATATGCAACGTCAGTCTCAGTTCTTTATCCTCTGGCCTGAGGGGCCTCCTTCAGCCAGTACCTCTCTCCCTTTTGAGTAACTTCCACTGACTCAATTGCTTACTGAACTTTAAAGAACTTCCTTATAAGGCTGAAAGCAGGGGAAAGGTCTTTATTTTAGTGATTATGGTATGCAGGGTTGTCTAAGGTGCAGGTCCCTGCCAGGTCTGAGGGTTATACTGGTCTGAGAGTGGATTTGATCCTAGACTGCTCTTTTATATGCCTCTTTGACTTCTCCCTATCACTATCTGAATCCTCCTAGATCCTAAATCAGTTTTCAAAAATTTGTATATTTCTTTCATTTGTAAAATTATACTGGTGAACCGTGGACCACCTATGTCTGAAGTAGGCTCTACATGAAAATGAACTTTTTTCCTAAAGGTTTTTAATAAAAATTTTAGGTAGTAATGATTAATTTTCCTGTGCCTCCTCTCCCAACCTCAAACACCAAAACCGAAAAAAGGCAAACTATATACAGACTTATTGTTGATTTGAATACTAGCTTAAAAGTTCTGTTGTATTTTTCTCCCTACAGGTGTGAAAGTTGTGTGGATTTACTCTTTGTGAGAGGAGCTGGAAACTGTCCTGAGTGTGGCACTCCACTTCGAAAGAGCAACTTCAGGGTACAGCTCTTTGAAGATCCTACTGTTGACAAGGAAGTTGAGATTCGGAAAAAAGTGCTAAAGATGTAAGTGTTAATGCTTGAATGATTCACTTCACAAAGATTTTGACAGTTATTTCTATAATTGATGTAATTATTTACTTGTAGAAATGTGGACAGTTGGCAAGTAAGTATAAATTGATCTATGTATTTGTTCAATGTTAAAAATTTATTAAGTTCTTTGAGAACTCAGTAATATTATCTAACCTTTGTTAGAGAAGGGTAAATCTTTTTTATTGAAAAATAATTATTTTTTATTTTTAGCTGCTCTGTGTGGCTTGCAAAACTTCAGTTCTTGACCAGGGAATGAACCTGGGCCACAGCAGTGAAAGCCTAGAGTCCTAACTACTAGGCCACCAGGGAACTCCCAAAGAGTAAATCTTCTGAATTCATGGCTTCACAATTTATTTGCTTTATTTATTCTTTAATTTAATTAGTAAATATATATTGAGAACCTACTCTGTGCAAACAGTGTTATACATATTAGACCTTGAGTATGAAATGGCTTCCTAGGTGGTGTAGCGGTAAAGAATCTGCCTGCCAGTACAGGAGACATAAGAGACCTGGGCTCGGATGATCCCTGGGTTGGGAAGAGCCCCTGGAAACTCACTCCAGTATTCTTGCCTGGAAAATTCCATGGACAGAGGAGCCTGACAGGCTACAGTCCTTGGAGTTGCAAAGAGTCGGGCATGATTGAGTGACTGACCGTGCGTGCATGCGCACACACACACACACACGCACGCACACACACGCACGCACACGCATGAAATGAGTGTAACAGCTATGTGCCTTGCTCTTGTAATGCTTACAGTGTAGTAGCTTGGATAGCATTAAAATAGGCAAACAAAACAAATATGTGATTATAAGTTGGGAAAAATGCTGTGAAGTTAGGGACTGAATATTGTGAGTCAGTGATGTTAGGTAAGGCCTGAGGAGGTAACATTTGTTACTGAAAGCTATTAGAGAAAATTAGGGTTAGCGGCAGTTTATTTTGATATATCTCTCTGTGTGTGTATGGGTACATAAATATTTCTAGTGTTCTTTTTCCTCTTATGATTTAATTTTTTACTTTTTGTTAATAGTTTTGAATTTTATTTTATCTCTCCTTTTGCTTTAAGCCACCTTATTACTTTTTAGGTTATGGTTAGAATTAATATCTATGTATCTAGGTGGTCTACATTTCAACTTTGTTCACCAGTTTTTTAGCAGCATCTTCCTGGATACTTTATCAATAATCCAAACTGCTCTTTTATTTTTTGGATTACTTCTGGGAGAGAGTCTCTCTTAGATTCTTTTTTTTTAATTTATTTATTTATAACTGGAGGATAGTTGCTTTATAATGTTGTGTTGGTTTCTGCCATATATCAACATAAATCAGCCATAGGTAGGTTCTCTTAGATTCTTATCTTTTGTCATTAAGCCCTCTGATTTTCTAATTTTTCACAGGCACATTACATTATTTATAGATTTTTTCCCTTTCTTTTTTGCCATGTGAGATCTTAGTTCCCTAACCAGGGATCAAGTCTGTGCCTCCTGCATTGCGAGTGCAGAGTCTTAACTGTTGGGCCACCAGAAAAGTTCCACATTGTTTATAAGTTTTATTTATCTAGCATTCTTTAGATTATAACAGTCATGAAAAATAGGAAGGTGTCCTCTTTCTGGAAATTAGTGAATCTATTTATTAAAAGTAAACAATATAAAAAACCAAATATTCCAATGATAGACCTTGTTTAAGCTCATTTCCCATTTCTTCAGTGTTCTAATTTCTTTATTTTTTCTTGTCTTAGGACTTTACATATTGTACCATTCTCTTCATTCTACTCCTTCTCTGTAGTCAAAAGAATTTAAAAGCAACATTCTTGGTCTAGTTACAAACCTGGTGTCAAGAAAACTGTTTTACACCATAAGCAGTTCTTTTTTATTTATCATGTATGAATTAGGTAAGAACAAACCAGTTAGATAATATTAAAAGCAAGTGATATGTAATATGTTCATTTTTTTCTTCTTCAAGATACAATAAAAGGGAAGAAGACTTTCCTAGTCTAAGAGAATATAATGATTTCCTGGAAGAAGTAGAAGAAATTGGTATGTATTTAATGCTTGTACTTTGATGTGCTAGCCTGTATGCTTTTATCTTTTAGATGCCTAAGAGAATATCTCATATAAAAGTCTCTGACAGATTTTGTTGTGGTAGTTGATGTTTACCTAATTACTTTCCATTGTACCTAAAGGACATACTTAAGTAATAAACATTTTGTCTTAGGAAAAATATGATGAATAGAGGTACTACTACTTTATAGCTGGAAAGAAAGGTTTTATGTATATATATTATCTGTATGTTAATAATGTATTAGAATAAATGAGAAATATACTCAGTTTTTAAAAATAGAATTTCCATTAACTGTATCCATGGTGATTAAAGCCATAAGTTGTTTATTCATCATTTATGATTCTGTGCATGCAGTAATTTGAAAATACTATGAAGTAACTGAATGTTGAAGTGACATTCTGTTATTCAGCATTACTGTAGAATCAGAAGGTAGAGTAATCTTAGTGCTTATTCTTTCTCTTGTGATTAGTCTAAAAGAAGCTTTCATCAAAAGGAAACATTGTTTCTGTTTTTTTAATTTAAAAATTTATTTATTTTTAATTGAAGGATAATTGTTTTACAGTATTGTGTTGGTTTCTGCCATACATCAACATGCATCAGCCATAAGTATACATATGTCCCTCCTGTTTCTGTTTTCTTAAATGAGATTTTAGAGATGTTACAAAGTTTGAAATTGCTAAACATCAATTAAACTTGCCATAATTATTATTACTTAATCTAGGTTTGGAAATAATATAGAAGTTACAGACTATGAAAATTAGAACAAGACCAAGAGAATTAAATAATTATGTTTTTATTCTTTTCTCAAACCTGAGAGCCAAGTTATACTCACATTATTTCTTAAAATAGAATTATAATAAAATTTATTATTCTGTAAAATATTTCTATATGGTAAATTTTTTAGACAATTCGAATTTCAGAGGAATAGAGTATTCTAATTCTTTTCATTTCTGTATTAACTGAGGAAAACTCAAAACCTTTTATTTCGACTGTTATTAAAACTTTTCTAAAATACCTAACTTTATTATATCATAGTGAGTAGCACATACAGAACATAATTTAGCCTTTTTTCTGGTATCTTTTTGTGCCTTGGAACCATTGCTTTTTTATTGTAATTGTATTCATTGTACTTTGTATGTAATCTTAGCAACCCTGAATGGCTATAGATTTTAGCTGAAAAGGTGATAGATTTGGGAGTGCTAAGGTAAAGTAGAAAAGTTAGGATATAGACTGAGAAGATGAACTGAAAACAAATCTGCAAAAATGGGCAAGTGTGCAGGTATGTAGAAATCTGGCTATACTTAGATATTTGGTTTAGGAGAGGCAGTTGGACAACAAGCAGTAAGACACTCAGCTTACATTTCTTCTTAAGGTAATGTGACTAGTCAAAAGTCTAGTCAGGCAGTGAAGGGAGAGAAGATTATAGGTGTCACAGAGCAAGTTGAATACATGGTCACAAATCCAAGCAGTCAGGTAAGATAAATAAAAGAAACTTATAGACCAAGAAGGAGGGGAAGATGGGATCTTGATTTTGGAACAAGATTTTGGTTGAGCCATGATTTTGAAAACTACATTTTTGGTTTTTTTGCTGTGACATTAATTAGTTTGAAGATACGAACCACCTGAGGGCCCATAGGTAAAATCATGTCCAGAAGTGGGAGGTAGGAGTGACAGGTAAGAGCAAGTCTGAATATTAGGGCTTACAATACAGTCATTTTTTTCTTTACTGGATAAGGAAACTAGCCCAGAACATTTAATTTGAAAGTGATTCTGCTAATATGTATATTCATGAAGAACTATCTTTAGTTGCAATATGTTGACACTCTCTTAACCGAATACTGCTTAGTTGACTTATTGGGGTAACTGATATTTCCCAGTCCTTCTATAACATGAACTGACTGATTATTGAAGCGTAACCAATGCATAATGTGTCCTGTCCATTAAAAGATGTCTTTAAGTATACCTGTACTTCTCTCACCAGTTCAGTTATTTATAAAGTGGATTGCATAGGTAATCAAACCTTCTTATGCCAGTTGTACTTTTTAATTGTAATTAATTTAAGTAGTTTGTAAGACTGGAAAAATTACAGAACTTTAGAAGGATTCTATTTCTGAAGTCCTTGGTCCACTTTAAAAAAAATGGGAACTGAACAATATAGATAACACTTAGGGTTTATACAAGAAGGAAGCAGAATTCCCATTAAAAACTGTGTGTTTTTTACATTAGACAATGACTGTACACTTAGCACATATGCTTTAAGTTAAAATAAGGTGTTCAAGGAGTGTGTTATATGTTTCACCTCTTTGACAGACTTTTTTAAGTAATCCACTACTGATCCTGATCATGTTGGACAAAGAGCAGTTCTTTTGCATTTGAAAATATTGATGAAGTTTGGGACCTAGCTTCATGGACTCATAGTTTATTTTCTGAACTTCAGCTCAATTCAGCAAATACTGTTCTCTGTGAATTATTTACTTGCTGAGACTGTATGATCTTTGTGTTCAATAAGTTCATATTCTAAAGGGGGAGATAATTATGAAATTATAATTTAATGTGAAGGTAGCATGGGCATTTTTTTATAAAGTATTTCAGGAATATAGATAGCAATACAATTCAGCATTAGGAAGTAGAGGTACAGTTTGAACCAGTGAACACACACTCTTAAAAGATGAATAGTTTATCATGTAGAAAGAGGATGGAAGAATGTTTGTAGCAAAGACAAAGTCACAGAAATACATGTTGAGCATGTTGGATAATGTAGCAAGTGTTAATCTTTTACAGGTAGATAGAACCAGGGGAGTGACTAAAATGAGGCTTGAAAAACAGACTGGACCTGGGTTAATGAGGGTTTTGTAAGCTAGACTGTAAGGGTTAAAATTTTATTCCGTGGCTGGTAGAGAGACAGCAGAATATTGTGGTGAAAGTGAAAACTGAAAGTGAAAGTCACTAGGTCACGTCCGACTCTTTGCAACCCCATGGAATATACAGTTCAGGGAATTCTCTAGGCCAGAATACTGGAGTGGGAGGCCTTTCCCTTCTTCAGGGAATCTTCCCAACCCAGGGATTGAACCCAGGTGTTCCAAATTGCAGGCAGATTTTTTACCAGCTGAGCCACAAGGGAAACCTGAATATTGTGGTACTGATGTGAAATACTGACAGGAGATAACTTGAGGCTGGAAAACCATTTTTAGGGGCAGTAGCAACAATTTGGGTGAGTGCTTAGAGTAGGTTTCGGTATTGACCATCTGGTGATGTCCATGTGTACATCAGTACCACAAGAGAAGACTACACGTGGACGTCACCAGATGGTCAATACTGAAATCAGATTGATTATATTTTTTGCAGCCAAAGATGGAGAAGCTGTATACAGTCAGCAAAAATAAGACCGGGAGCTGACTTACTGTGGCTCAGATCATGAATTCTTTATTGACAAATTCAACCTTAAATTGAAGAAAAGTAGGGAAAACCACTAGACCATTCAGGTATGACCTGAATCATATCTCGTACAAATATACAGTGGAAATGATAAATACGTTTAAGGGGCTAGATCTGATAGAGTGCCTGATGAACTATGGACGGAGATTTGTGACATTGTACAGGAGACAGGGATCAAGACGATCCCCAAGAAAAAGAAATGCAAAAAAGCAAAATGGCTGTGTGAGGAGGCCTTACAAATAGCTGTGAAAAGAAGGGAAAAGCAAAGGAGAAAAGGAAAGATATACCCATTTAAATGCAGAGTTCCAAAGAATAGCAAGGAGAGATAAGAAAGCCTTCCTCAGTAATCAGTGCAAAGAAATAGAGGAAAAAAAATAGAATGGGAAAGACTAGAGATCTCTTCAAGAAAATTAGAGATACTAAGGGAATTTTCATGCAAAGATGGACTCAATAAAGGACAGAAATGGTATGGACCTAACAGAAGCAGAAGATATTAAGAAGAGGTGGCAGGAATACACAGAAGAACTATACAAAAAAGATCTTCATGGCCCAGATAACCACAATGGTGTGATCACTCACCTAGACTAGACATCCTAGAATGTAGTCAAGTGGACCTTAGGAAGCATCATTATGAATAAAGCTAGTGGAGGTGATGGAATTCCAGTTGAGCTATTTCAGATCCTCAAGGATGATGCTGTGAAAGTGCTGCACTCAATATGCCAGCAAATTTGGAAAACTCAGCAGTGGCCACAGGATTGGAAAAGGTCAGTTTTCATTCTAGTCCCAAAGAAAGGCAGTGCCAAAGAATGCTCAAACTACTGCACAACTGCACTCATCTCACACGCTAGTAAAGCAATGCTCAAAATTCTCCAAGTCAGGCTTCAATAGTACCTGAACTGTGAACTTCCAGATGTTCAAGCTGGTTTTAGAAAAGGCAGAGGGGGAAAAAAAAAAAAAGAAAAGGCAAAGGAACCAGAGATCAAATTGCCATCATCCTCTGGATCATCGAAAAAGCAAAGGAGTTCCAGAAAAACATCTATTTTTGCTTTATTGACAGTGCAAAGCCTTTAACTGTGTGGATCATAAGAAGCTGTGGAAAATTCTGAAGGAAATGAGAATATCAGACCACCTGACCTGCCTCTTGAGAAATCTGTGTGCAGGTCAGGAAGCAACAGCACTGGACATGGAACAACAGACTAGTTCCAGATAAAAGGAGTACGTCAAGGCTATATTTTGTCACCCTGCTTGTTTAACTTATATGCAGAGTACATCATGAGAAAAGCTGGGATCATGATTGCTGGGAGAAATATCAATAACCTCAGATATGCAGATGACACCACCCTTATGCCATAAAGTGAAGAAGAACTAAAGAGCCTCTTGATGAAAGTGAAAGAGGAGAGTGACAACGTTGGCTTAAAGCTCAGCATTCAGAAAACTAAGATCATGGCAGCCGGTCCCATCACCTCATGACAAATAGATGAGGAAACAGTGGAAACAGTGACAAACTTTATTTTCTTGGGCTCCAAAATCTCTGCAGGTGGCAACTGCAGCCATGAAATTAAAAGACACTTGCTCCTTGGCAGTAAAGTTATGACAAACCTAGACAGCATATTAAAAAGCAGAGACATTACTTTGCTAACAAAGGTCCATCTAGTCAAAGCTATGGTTTTTCCAGTAGTCATGTATGGATGTGAGAGTTGAACTATAAAGAAAGCTAAGCACCGAAGAATTGATGGTTTTGAACTGTGCTGTTGGAGAAGACTCTTGGACTTCTTGGAATTGACGGTCCCTTGGATTGCAAGGAGTTTCAACAAGTCCATCTTAAAGGAGATCAATCCAGAGTTTTCAAAGAAAGGACTTTTGCTCAAGCAGAATCTCTCAGTCACCTGATGCAAAGAACACACTCATTGGTAAAGACCCTGATGCTGGGAAAGATTGAAGGCGAGAGGGGAAGGGAACGACAGAGGATGAGATGATTGGTTGGCATCATTGTAACAGTGGACATGAGTTTGAGTAAGCTCTGGGAGTTGGTGATGGACAGGGAGGCCTGGTGTGCTGCAGTCCATGGGGTAGCAGAGAGTTGGACACGACGGAGAGACTAAACTGAACTGAACAGAACTTAGCGTCTAACCACCAGGGAAGAACAGGCTTAGAGTAGGTAGTAACAGAGATAGTTAAAAGGGACGTTTTAGAGCTAGAGTATTTGAGTGAATAATTTCATGGAAGAAGTGAGTTAAGAAAGAGTAGACTAGGATGAATTGCAGTATTCTGACCTTGAGCAGTTGCAACAAAAAGAATAAAATACTTAGGAGTATATCTACCTAAAGAAACAAAAGACCTATACATAGAAAACTATAAAACACTGATGAAAGAAATCAAAGAGGACACAAACAGATGGAGAAACATACCGTGTTCATGGATTGGAAGAATCAATATTCTCAAAATGGCTATTCTACCCAAAGCAATCTATAGATTCAATGCAATCCCTATCAAGCTACCAACGGTATTTTTCACAGAACTAGACCAAAGAATTTCACAATTTGTATGGAAATACAAAAAACCTTGAATAGCCAAAGTAATCTTGAGAAAGAAGAATGGAACTGGAGGAATCAACCTGCCTGACTTCAGACTCTACTACAAAGCCACAGTCATCAAGACAGTGTGGTACTGGCACAAAGACAGAAATATAGACCAATGGAACAGAATAGAAAGCCCAGAGATAAATCCACGAACCTATGGACACCTTATCTTTGACAAAGGAGGCAAGGATATACAATGGAAAAAAGACAACCTCTTTAACAAGTGGTGCTGGGAAAGCTGGTCAACCACTTGTAAAAGAATGAAACTAGAACACTTTCTAACACCATACACAAAAATAAACTCAAAATGGATTAAAGATCTAAATGTAAGACCAGAAACTATAAAACTCCTAGAGGAGAACATAGGCAAAACACTCTCCGACATAAATCACAGCAAGATCCTCTATGACCCACCTCCCAGAATATTGGAAATAAAAGCAAAACTAAACAAATGGGACCTAATGAAACTTAAAAGCTTTTGCACTACAAAGGAAACTATAAGTAAGGTGAAAAGACAGCCCTCAGATTGGGAGAAAATAATAGCAAATGAAGAAACAAAGGATTAATATCAAAAATATACAAGCAACTCTTGAACCTCAATTCCAGAAAAATAAATGACCCAATCAAAAAATGGGCCAAAGAACTAAACAGACATTTCTCCAAAGAAGACATACAGATGGCTAACAAACACATGAAAAGATGCTCAACATCACTCATTATTAGAGAAATGCAAATCAAAACCACAATGAGGTACCATTACACGCCAGTCAGGATGGCTGCTATCCAAAAGTCTACAAGCAATAAATGCTGGAGAGGGTGTGGAGAAAAGGGAACCCTATTACACTGTTGGTGGGAATGCAAACTAATACAGCCACTATGGAAAACAGTGTGGAGATTTCTTAAAAAACTGGAAATAGAACTGCCATATGACCCAGCAATCCCACTTCTGGGCATACACACTGAGGAAACCAGATCTGAAAGAGTCACGTGCACCCCAATGTTCATCGCAGCACTGTTTATAATAGCCAGGACATGGAAGCAACCTAGATGCCCATCAGCAGATGAATGGATAAGGAAGCTGTGGTACATATACACCATGGAATATTACTCAGCCGTCAAAAGAATTCATTTGAACCAGTCCTAATGAGATGGATGAAACTGGAGCCCCTTATACAGAGTGAAGTAAGCCAGAAAGATAAAGAACATTACAGCATACTAACACATATATATGGAATTTAGAAAGATGGTAACGATAACCCTATATGCAAAACAGAAAAAGAGACACAGAAATACAGAACAGACTTTTGAACTCTGTGGGAGAAGGTGAGGGTGGGATGTTTCAAAAGAACAGCATGTATACTATCTATGGTGAAACAGATCACCAGCCCAGGTGGGATGCATGAGACAAGTGCTCGGGCCTGGTGCACTGGGAAGACCCAGAGGAATCGGGTGGAGAGGGAGGAGGGAGGGGGGATCGGGATGGGGAATACGTGTAAATCTATGGCTGATTCATATCAATGTATGACAAAACCCACTGAAATGTTGTGAAGTAATTAGCCTCCAACTAATAAAAAAATTAAAAAAAAAAAAAAGAAAATAACAGTGGGAGAACTGGCATTATTTTTTTTACTGTTTTGTTGGGTGGAGAGTATGGAAATGAGGGAAAGACCAGGTTCAACCCTTTTAAGTTTTGTTAGGGTGTGACTCCCACCACTTACTTAAGTGTCATTGTTCTGATTGCTATGGTATAAATAAAAGTTGTTTTTTTTTTAATTTCCTTTTAAAACCTTGTTTCAGTAGCTGTTTATTTTGTGTCTTATTCATTCTTTCAAGGATAATTAGTTAGATGTTTGTGATATCTGTATTGGAGCTCTCTGTGTTAATCAATAGCATAGTTTTCACAACACTTGGGACAGGTATTTTAATCTATTTTGCATATGGAGAGGAGGCACAGAGAGTGTAACTGTTGTTCTGGAGATCACATTGCTAATATATAATGTAACCAGACTTTGAACATAGATTTTCCTAACTCCCAGAGCCCATGAAAGTACTTGATAGTCTCAGAGACTAGTTAATAGCCTGAGTCTAGAATATGGAGTGCTGATTAGTAGTAGAAGAGTGGGAGAAGACAAAAATCTATATTTTCGAGCTATAATTTTGAAGCATCTTAAAGAAGTTTGGTAGGAAGGAAGACAGGAAGGTGCTGTAGAGGTTAGAGTGAAAAGAATAGAGTTGGTAGGATGGCTAAGGAGTCAGTGTTTGAGGATTTATAAATTGGGAATCAGTTACTGTTATAGAAATTCATTATGAACCTTTGAATATGATGAATATAAAAATGTTTAGAACACTAGAATTTTGAGTAGTGGCATAAAAAAATTACAGTAGAAGGGGGCACATATGAAGATGGACTTTCTTATAGCTTTGACAATGGGCCCTTTTCTGTGGTTATGACAATCTAAACATAAAAATTCTTGTTCCTTTTGGCCTAAGGGATTATCTCAAAAGTTTGTCCTTAGTTTCATAATAAATATATTATTCTTTTGGTTAGGGTATTTTTGTTTTAAAAGGGTGAGAAAGTCCTAAGGGCTTTAATTATGAATTCTGGATTCCAAAAAGACTGCAGAATTGCACTTAAATAACATTAAATCTTTCAGAAAATACAGTAGGTTTTTTGTTGGCTTTTAATACTTGACTAAACACAGGTCAACATCTGAGCTAAGCCAGTAACCAGGATAGATAAAAGACCAAATAATTGTTATAGAAAATTCTTTTCTTTCTTTAAAGCTCTTATACCAGTCTGATTCATTGTATCATGAATGAGACTCGCCTCATCTGATGTTTTCAAAACTGTAATCCACTTTTAGTGTTTTTCTCTCTCTTTTTTTTTAAAGAAAGAGATTTGTATTACTTGTGATTATGATTTGCATCTATTACATTGCCATTACCTTTGCTTTCTAAATTAAAAAAATGAAATAGGTTATTTGAGTTTCATTAAAATTCATAAAAATTTTAATAAGCATAAAATAGAAATGATCTATAACAGATCAGTTTTACTTAGAATTTAACTCTACTGTTTCTAATTTCTATTTAATGAGAAGTTTTAATCAGCCCATTGTCTAGCTTGGTGATAAATTGTAATTTTTTTAAAATTGCTCTAAATATTCTAATAAAGTTCTACATAGGATATCAATTTGATTAACTTAACTTCTCAGTAGATTCATACCATAAGAAACAAAGATTACTTTTTTCCCTGTAGTTTCTCATTTGCTTACTTTGCCTTTCTAAATAATTCAGTTTTGTAATTATAAAGGTCATTTAAATCAATCTGTATTTATAAAGATAATTATAAATATAAGCATTGATTTCTTATTTTAGTTTTTTGAGATGTGATTGATATGCGATATTATATTAGTTTCAGGTGTACAGCTTAGTGATTCCATATTTTTATGTATTATGAAGTGATCATGGCAGTAAGACCAGTTATCATCCATTACTATAGAAAGTAATTACAGTATTATTGACTATACACACTCCAGTACTATTACCTGGAAAATCCCATGGATGGAGGAGCATGGTAGGTTACAGTCCATGGGGTCGCAAAGAGTTGGACACGACTGAGCGACTTCACTTCACTGACTATGTTCCCTATGTACATTATATCCCTGTGACGTATAACTTATTTTGCACTGAAGTTTGTACCTCTTTATCCACTTTACCTGTTCTGTCTGTCTCTCCTATACCTGTATTGGTTTATTTTTTTCCTCTTGTAATATTTTAGCAAGCATTTCTTGAGCTCTTAGCAGATGAGATGTTTCTTTTTTTAGTAGATTTTATTTTTTAGAGCAGTTTTAGATACACAGAAAAATTAAATGAAACATGCAGAGAGTTCCCTTATACCTCTTGTACGTCACATACACACAGACTCCGCCACTATTTGCATACTCACCTGAATTACAAATTTGTTATAATCAGTGAACCTACATTGACATATTGTTATCTCCCAAGGTCTATAGTTTACATTAGGGTTTACTCTTGATGTACATTTTATGGGTTTGGATAACTATATAATGACATGTATCCTCCATTGTAGTTTTGTACAGAATAGTTTTACTACCCTGAAACACCTCTGTGTTCTGCTTATTTGTCCCTTCTTCCCCTCAGTCCTTGGCAACCACTGATCTTTTTACTGTCTCTGTAGATTTGCTTTTTTTAGGGTGTTGGTTGAAATCATACAGTGTGTAGCCTTATCAGTTGCCTTAGTAATACACATTTAAGGTTCCTCTATGTCTTTTCATGGTTTGATGCGCTGTGCTCAATGGTGTCTGACTCTTTGTGACCCCATGGACTGTAGCCCGCCAGGCTCCTCTGTCCATGGGATTTTCCAGGCAGGAATACTGGAGTGGGTTGCCATTCCTCCTCTGGAGGATCTTCCTGACCCAGAGATTGAACCTGCATCTTTGGCATCTCCTGTATTGGCAGGCAGATTCTTTACCACTGCACCATCTGGGCTAACCCTTTGATAGCTTATTATTATTTGGTGCTTAATAATATCTCATTGTCTGGCTATACTCTAGTTTATTTATCTACTCAGAAGACTGAAGGACATCTTGGTTGTTTCAGCAGTGATGAATAAAGTTGCTGTAAACATTCATTTGCAGGCTTTTGTGTGGACATGGTTTTTAACTCCTTTGGATAAATACCAAGGAGTGTAGTTGCAGGCATTGTATGTTGTCTTATCATACTTGTTATTGTATGATAAGAGTGTGTTTCATTTTGTAAGAAACTCTCAAATTGCCTTCCAAAGTGCTATGCCATTTTGCATTCCCACTGCAGTTTATGAGTGTTCCTGTTGCTCCACATCCTTGCCAGCATTTGATGTCATCATGTAGGAGCATGGATTAAAGCAGATTATTTAGGGTAGATCAAACCTGCTTATAGGTCAAGCTAGAGGAAGCAGTTGTAAGTAATTGGAGGAGGAATTGAAGGGCTAATAATAGAAGCATAAAGATTAGAGAAATCCAAGGGAGATCTGAACTGAATTATGGAATAGGAGAGACAGTGATGAGGACCCTTCTTCAGATGAGCTTATATTAACACTGAAAGGGGTATGGCAGTGGGTAGTACTTTAAAATATGAATTTATATTCATATAAATAAAAAACATTTTTTTGTTCAGAGTTATAATAACCTTTAAATTTGCATATGTAAACTTAGAAGGGAGCTAGGCATTTATAATTAAAATCACTTTGAATTAGAATTTTAAAAAGATATTTCTAACTTACGGAAAGTTTATCTTCCTTCTGAACACGTTTCAGTGGCTTCTCTTACTCACTATTTCAGTCTTCAGTTTTGGAGCCAGATTATCCTTTACCTTCCCTGTTAGGTTTCTACTCTTATATATTTCATACTTTTCCAGATCTAGACTGTATGGGAAATGATTAGTCTTATGTCCAGCTATGTTGAAGATTAGAATAAAACCTGTTTTTGTTGGATAGTATTTTTTACTCCTTTGGATAATTTTTCTGTTTTTGGAGCTTAGATTCTTTTCAGTATTGATTCTGACTAGTGTAGTAGATTTCAGGCTTACTTTTTTATTTAAAAAATTTAAGCAATCTTTTTTATACTTTTAAAGTTAAAATGGGCAATATAAAATTCAAATCCACTGTGACTATGGCGAGCACATATCTTAGATTTTTTTAAGAGTATTCAGGTCTTTAGATAGTCTGTGTGATAGTCTGACAGTCTTTCCTTATATTTGGTTCAGAAAATCATAGTTGCTGAACTAGAACTAGTTTCTATAAAGTAGGGGGTCAGTAAAAAGATACAAATGGAGCTGAAAGGAAGGACAACCTGATGAACTAAGAAATCATTGTGATGGATATTTGGTTTTTATTATCTTTGCAAGATGCATGTTGAAACTGTATTTCATGTCACTGTTTCTTTTCTCATGCAGTTTTCAACTTGACCAACAATGTGGATTTGGACAATACCAAGAAGAAAATGGAGATATACCAAAAGGAAAACAAAGATGTCATTCAGAAAAATAAGTTAAAGCTGGTTGGTGCCAAGTATTTTCTTCTTCTTTTGTATTAGAAACTAATGCTTCCACCTGATCCTTTAAAAAGCTTTTTCTAAACCTAGTTGTATTTACAAAGAATTTAGCTGAAATTAAGGCCAGAAATACTAGTATATTTATATAAGCATATAGGTATGAGGCACACATTACTATAGCAAAAACAGTTTTGATGGCATTAGTAAAATATATTCTATAAAAAATAAAATATATTCGATAAAGGAAAAATAATTGTATGCATGCAGAGATTTAATTATCTAATACAGTTTAGCTGTCGTTTCTTCAGTGTAGTTTGGGTTTCTAGTTTTGGGGAAAGTGAGATAATTGTTTTTAAGGTGCTGTACCAGGAATTTGTAATCATTGGTAAAAATGATATAGGTATGTTTGGATTACATAACTTGAATGTTTGGATTACATAGCTTATATTTTCATCTTGTACTTAGAAAGATTTACTTGTTATAGTCTTCAAGTGTTTCATTAAGGCACTTCTTTCCTGCAATAAAACTCTTGAGGAATTGACATTTTATTCTGTTCATATCCACCCTGGCTTCCTTAGAAAGGTGTCTCATTTCTGAGAGCATCAGTATGCTATAAAAATTACTCTCTTTGCCCAGTAGCCTTCTCTGGGTACATCAGAAGATACATGCACAATAGGTATGCCTGGGTAACTTGGTGCATTAACTCTGTTTAACTGAATAAGGTTGTTCTTTTCAAGTGAGTGCTTTTTTCATTTATAGTTTTAAGCTAGAAAATAATACTGAGAGTTTAAATGAAAGAATGATCTAATTTTAGGCTGGTTATATTATTTTAAAGTAGGAATTTCTAATTAATGAAAACTTTATAATGATAGGTTATTGAATACAGTTGACCCTTGAACAACACAGGTTTGAATTGTGCAGGTCCACTTAACACCTGGATTATTTTCAGTAGTAAATACTACTATACCACATGTTGAGAGATTGAGTCCTTGGTTGCAGAACCTCAGACACAGAGGGAACTGCTGATAAGGAGTGCAGACTAAACTATACATGAATTTTCAACTGTGCCAAGGACCAGCATGCCTGATACCCCATTTGTATAATGATCAACCTGTACTTTGTTTAATGCATGTTAGAGTGACCACATTTATTCTTCATGTTAGCGTTTAGCATCTGGATCTGTTATAACTTAGTGTTTTGGTCAGTAATTCATTATCATTTATTAATTGATCATTCTATGATGAGCATTTTATTTATTAGTGATACGTAGCTATTTGGTGTTGGCATAAATACAGACATAGGACCATTTTTTAAGATGGTGCAAGTTCATGTGTGTCAGTAACTATGGTGTCTTTGGGTAGAGCCCAGTTCTGAAGTGGCCCAAGGAATGTGGACTATATGAATGATGCTTTTACTATCCAGAGGTAGCAACTTGCCTTTAATATCTTTGTGAATGTTGAAGTCTCACTGTTCCAACAACATCAGAATTGTATCAAAAAAGGGGAAAAAACTAATCTCTTGTATAATTAGGCACATAAGATGACCCGTTTCTGACAGAGAAACTATTACTGGGTTTACTGTGGAAGCTGAAGCTGCAACACTTTGGCCAACTGATATGAAGAGCCAACTCATTGGAAAAGACCTTGATGCTGGAAAAGTTTGAGGGCAGAAGGAGAAGTGGGTGACAAAGGATGAGGTGGTTGCATGTCGTCATTGACTCAATGGACATGAGTTTGAGCAAACTCTGGGAGATAGTGAAGGACAGGGAAGCCTGGCATGCTGAGGACCATGGGGTCACAAAGAGTCAGACATGACTCAGCGACTAAACAGCAGCAGCAGCAGCAATAACAGCAACATACATTTCAAAATAATCACCATTAGAAGTCAAGTTACCATTATGGTTGTATGGTTACCATCATGATACAAAGATACTGTATTTTTGTTGACTATATTCCCCCACAGTGGGAATTTCGTACCCGTGACTTATTTATTTTGTAAATGGAAGTTCATACTTAAATCTTTCTCACCTATTTCTTTCATTCCCCATCCCCCTTCCTCCCAGCAACCTCCTGTTTGTTCTCTGTATCTGTGAGTGTTTTGTTATTTTTGGTTACTTGTTTTGTTTTTTTGATTCCAAATATAAGTGAAATCATACAGTATTTGTCTTTGACTTTTTTAATTTTAGCATAGTACCATCTAGGTCAATCCAAATGGCAAGATTTCATTCTTTTTTGTTAATGTCTGAGTAATGTTTGATTTTATATATTACATCTTTTTTTATCCATTCTCCTGTTGATGGGTACTTAAGGTGCTTCTGTTATCTTGGCTTATTTAAATAATGCAGAAATGAATGTTGAGGTGCATGTATCTTTTCAAATAAGTGTTTTGCTTTTCTTTGGATAAGAACCCAGAATTGCTTGATTGTATTGTAGTTCTATTTCTAATTTTTTGAGGAACCTTCTTGTTTTCCGTAGTGCCTGCACCAATTTACATTCCTAGGGTCCCCTTCTCTCCACATTCTTTCCAATGTTTGTTATTTGTTGTCTTTTTGATGATGACCATTCTGACAGATGTGAGGTGATATTTCATTGGTTAGTAATTAAAGCTCAACATTCAGAAAACTAAGATCATGGCATCTGGTTCCATCACTTCATGGCAAATAGATGGGGAAACAGTGGAAACAATGGCTGACTTTATTTTTCTGGGCTCCAAAATCACTGCAGATGGTGATTGCAGCCATGAAATTAAAAGTCTCTTGCTCCTTGGAAGGAAAGTTATGACCAACCTAGACAGCATATTAAAAAGCAGAGACATTACTTTGCTAACAAAGGTCCGTCTAGTCAAGGCTGTGGTTTTTCCAGTGGTCATGTGTGGATGTGAGAGTTGGACAATAAAGAAAGCTGAGCGCAGAAGAATTGATGCTTTTGAACTGTGTTGTTGGAGAAGACTCTTGAGAGTCCCTTGGACTGCAAGGAGATCCAGCCAGTCCATTCTAAAGGAGATCAGTCCTGGTGTTCATTGGAGGGCCTAATGTTGAAGCTGAAACTCCAATACTTTGGCCACCTGATGCAAAGAGCTGACTCATTTGGAAAGACCCTGATGCTGGGAAAGATTGAAGGCAGGAGAAGAAGGGGACGACAGAGGATGAGATGGTTGGATGGCATCACCAACACAATGGACATGGGTTTGGGTGGACTCTGGGAGTTGGTGATGGACAGGGAGGCCTGGCGTGCTGTGGTTCACGGGGTCGCAAAGAATCGGACTGAGTGACTGAACTGAACTGAACTGATGGTTAGTGATTTTAAGCAATTTTTCCTATGCCTTTAGGCCATCTGTGTATCTTCTGGAAAAATGTCTCTTCAGGTTCTTTGCCCATTTTTTAATCAGATTATTTGTTTTTTGATGTTGAGTTCTATGAGTTGTTTTTTTTTTTATGTTTTGGGCATTAACTTCTTACCAGATTTATTGTTTGCTACCCATGCTACCCGTTTGACATGGGTAGATGTCAAAGAGCATGCTACCCATGTTGTCTTGTAAGAGTTTTATGGTTTCAGGTCTTACACTTAATTCTTAGATAATCCCTTTTGAGTTTATTTTTGTCGATGGTGTGAGAAAGTAGTCCTGTTTAATTCTTTCACGTGTAGCTGTCTAGTTTTTCCAAAACCATTTATTGAAGAGGCTTTTTCTTGTTGTATATTCTTGCCTCCTTTGTCATGGATTAATTGCCCATATAAGTGGGTTTACTTCTGGGCTCTCTATTCCGCATTGATCTCTGTGTCTGTTTTTGTACTAGTACTTTGTTTTTTTAAAGACTGTGTTTTTGTATTGTAGTTTGAAATCAGGTAGTATGATACTTTGAGCTTTGTTGTTCTTTTTCAAGATTGTTTAGGCTATTCAAGGTATTTTATGTTGCCATACACACAAAAAATTATTCTATTTCTGTAAAAATTGTGGTTGGTATTTTGATAGGGATTGCACTGAATTTGTAGATTGTGTTGGGTAGTATGGCCATTTTAATACTACTAATTCTTCATGAGCAGAGTATATCTTTCCATTTGTTTGTGTTGTCTTCAGTTTCTTTTGTCAGTGTCTTACAGTTTTCTTTTTATAGGTCTTTTACTTCCTTAGATTACTTCCTAGGTATTTTATTCTTTTTGATGCAGGTGTAAATGAGATTCTTTTCTCTTTCTGATAGTTTGTTGTTAGTGTATAGAAATGCAGCAGATTTTTATAGATTAATTTTTTATCCTGCAAGTTTACTGAATTTATCGGTGAGTTCTAATAGGTTTTTTGGTGGCATGTTTAGAATTTTGTATATATAGTATCATGCCATCTTCAAATATTGACAGTTTTTCTTCTTCCTTTCCAGTTGGAATTCTTTTTCTTTTTTGTTTGATTGCTGTGGCTAGGACTTCCAATACAGTACTTCCAATACTTTTTTAAATAAAAGTGGCAAGAGTGAGCATCCTTGTCTTGTTCCTGATCTTAGAGGAAATGCTTTCAGCTTTTCACTGTTGAGTATAATATTAGTTATGGGCTTGTCATATTTGGCCTTTATTGTTTTATGTTCATTCTGTGCCCACTTTGTTTAAAGTTTTATCATAAACGAATGTTGAATTTTATCAGAATCCCTTTTTACATCTACTGGGATGACTATATGCTTTTTATTTTTCAATTTATAAATGTGGTATGTCACATTGATTGATTTGTGGGTATTGAACCATCCTTGCATTCTTGGTATAAATCCCACATGATTATGGTATATGATCCTTTTAATGTATTGTTGAATTTGGTTTTGCTAATATTTTGTTGAAGAGTTTTGCATCTATGTTCATCTTAACTGACCTTTTTCATCTTCTCTCCTACCTATTTCTCCTATTATGTTCTTTATCTAAGTTGTTCAGGCCATATCTGGTTAGTCTTCATATACTGTTTTTTAAAAAACTTTATTAGAAATTGAAACATAATTGTTCTACAGTGTGCCGGTTTCTGCTGTATAATAATCAGTCATAATTGGAAAGAGTGTATATGTCAATGCTACTTTCTTATTTGTTCTACCAAATATATGATGTTTGTTTTTCTGACTTATTTCACTGTGTAGAGTAGGCTCTAGCTTCATCCACCTCATTAGAACTGACTCAAATTTGTTGCTTTTTATGGCTGAGTAATATTCTATTGTATATATGTACCATATTTTCTTTATCCTTTCATCTGTTGATGCATATCTGGCTTGCTTCCCAGTCCTGACTATTGTAAATAGTGCTGCAATGAACATTGTGGGTATATGTGTCTTTTTGAATTGTGGTTTTCTCAGGTTATATGCCCAGTAGTGGAATTGCTGGGTCATATGGTAGTTTTATTCTTAGTTTGTTAAGGAATCTCCATACTGTTCTCCATAGTGGCTGTATCAATTTACATTTCCACTAACAGTGCAGTAGGGTTCTCTTTTCTCCACGTCTTCTCCAGCCATTATTGTTTGTAGTTTTTTGATGATGGCCATTCTGATTGGTGTGGCTTCCCTGGTGGCTCAGTCAGTAAAGAGTGTGCCTGCAATGTGGGAGACTTGGATTCAATCCCTGGAATGGGAAGATCCCCTGGAGAAAGAAATGACTACCCACTCCAGTTTTCTTGCCTGGAGAATTCTATGGACAGAGGAGCCTAGTGGGCTGCAGTTCATGGGGTCACAAAGAGTCGGACACAACTGAGTGACTTAACGCTTTCACTTTCATTTTGAGTGGTGTGAGATGATACCTCATTGTAGTTCTGATTTGCATTTCTCCAGTAATGAATGATGTTGAGCATCTTTTCACGTGTTTATTGGCCATCTATATGTCGTCTTCGGGGAATCATATACTGTTGGTAGTCTTCCCTTATGGTCTTTCAAACCTAGTTCCTCCTCTTAATTATAGTATTATTACTTTACATAGTATTCATTATTTCTTACTTGAGTTATTGAAATATTCATCTGAGTCTTCCTGTCTTCAGTCTTGAACCCCAGTGTTCTGTATTCTTCACTGCTTCTAGTCATCTTTCTAAATTCTTTGTCTTACCAGTTGCCTTAGTATGGCATAAATGCACCCCTTAGTATGGTATGGTCAATTCTCCATCATCTGCCTTTCGCAGGCCTCTCCAGCTTTGTCAAGAGCTTTCCCCAACTTCATACTTAATGACTTGGTCATACCAAGCATTCTAGCTTGATCGTGTCTTTGTACCTTTGTTTTCTCTGCCTAAATGACTCTTCCACTCTGCAGTGGGGTTAAATACCTACTGTTTGAAACCTGCTCAGCCTTCATGTATTACTTACCTAGGGCTGTTTAAAACAAATTACCCAAAACTGGTGATTTCTAACAATGAAATTTGTCTCTTACAGGAACAGGCTTCTGTAAGCTAGAAGTCTGAAGTCAAGGTGTCATCAGGTCATGGTCTCTCTGAAAGCTCTAGGGAGGAATCTTTGTTTCTTTTAGCATCTTTGGCATCACTCTGATCTCTGCCTCTAACTTCCCATGGCCTTCTCCCTGTGTGTCTGTATCTAAGTTTCCAGTATTACCTATCTTAACTTGGTTACATATGCAAAGACCCTATTTCCAAATAAGGTCACATTTATGGTTACCATGGGTTAAGAACTTCAACATGTATTTTGGGGGCACACATTCAACCCATAACACTCTGAAATCTTTTCTAACTCTACCTGTCCTCCATCATAGCACGGGGAATTAACCACTCCATTAATTTTGCCACCACCATACTCTGTGTAAACCTATCACTTGTTTGACTTATTGCTGATATAACACTTTTATTTTGAGACATCCTTTTCTGCTTATGAACCTACTGTCTAGTAATTCACTTTTCCAGCCTTCATATCTTACCCCCTAACTTTGTACATTTATTCCTAGTAGTTTTTTTAGATCAAGTTTGAATTTTCTTCTCCACTGGGTGCCTGAGTTAGAATAGCAATCTCAGTAATAGAGGTTTTTAAAATTATAGGGGAGAAATGCTACTTGAACTTAGCAACTGACTTAATTTAAGGGGGATGGGGTTGAGGGAGAAGTAATAAAGATGACTTTGAGGTTTCAATTTGAGTTGACCGAGAGGTGGGTGTGCAATTAGCAGAAATCAGGAATACAGGAGGGTGATCACCTTTAGGAAACCAAATGCTGAACTTAATTTTGGATATACTGAGTTTGAATTATAAGGGAAATATTTTTTTCATTTGGGAGTCTTGTTTATTTCTGGGAGTTTATCTGATTTGTGAATTGATATAACCTTAACAGAGATTAACAATATGTAAATATTATTTTACATAAAAATATACTTTTCTGTGAGGTCTCTGTTAATTCATGTTAGTGATTCCAAAACATATTATACTGTCTCCCTCTATTCTGTATTTGCCTCAAGGTGCCATAAATTCTCAGTATTATGTTGAATTAAAAAAAGGTATTGCATTTTTAAGAGCAGCAGTCAAGGATTTAAAATAAAGCCATTAAGATATTACTGTATTTCTCATTCATAAAACTTAAAGAACAGAGCCGGTATAATACTGCTTTTAAATATGACTTAGGGTTGGAATAAATTTCAGAGTCTGGAAGTATTTAATATTTCTAAGAAACTTCATAAAAGGGAAGTAATGTAGGACTGTAGTTCATTCTCTCTACATATTAGCTTTGGATTTTGAATTTTTTAGTCCACAGAGAGGAAGGACCCTTGAAATTTATATGCTTGTGTTAGAAAATAACTTCAGCTTTTCATAACTTACCTTA
The DNA here is from genome assembly GCF_019320065.1 of Cervus canadensis. Taxonomy (NCBI): domain Eukaryota; kingdom Metazoa; phylum Chordata; class Mammalia; order Artiodactyla; family Cervidae; genus Cervus; species Cervus canadensis. Next base: position 68,056,688 of record NC_057391.1, read on the forward strand.
AATGAATGCTGTTTGGAACTCAAGCATCAGAAAGACTTATTTTAACTTGGGGTAAAGATGCTAAGTACTATGATAACTTTTCATTATCTTATGTATTTTGAAAATTGTTTCTATTAAATGAACCAGTCTTTTATATGGAGTGTTTCAATTAATAGTTTTATATGGAGATGATCTGTTTGTTGTTGTTGGGTTTTTGTTTTGCTTTCTTTGTTTAATCTAAATAAAGTCGTCTTAAGCAGTTTTCACATTCCTGCGGCTGGGATAAGTGTACTTTGTTTAGATTTCATTTAGTGCTAGATGTCATTCTCTTTAATAGTAACATGTCTGCGTGAAAGAAAACTAGTTCTTTTAAAGTGGAGCTGCTGCTGCACTATTAAACAGTTAGTGACTAGAGCAATTTATACTTTGAAAAAAGGTAGTATGGAGTATGATATAGACTTAGTTTTGGTCACTAAATTTATTTCATGCCATATATAAATGTTACTGTTTCAGACTCGGGAACAGGAGGAATTGGAAGAAGCTTTAGAAGTAGAACGACAGGAAAATGAACAAAGACGACTATTTATACAAAAAGAAGAACAAATGCAACAGATTCTAAAAAGGAAGAATAAGCAGGCTCTTTTAGATGAACTGGTATGTATTAATGTTGATTGTGATAAAAACATTTGTCTTCAGGGTTTATCTTTCCTGTTATACTGGGTGATGGTATTTAAATGGCATTTCTATGGTTTGTACTCATGTGTTCACCTTCTGTTCCTTTATTTTATTTATTTATTTCAAGGATTGACTTACGTGTTGGCTGTGCTGCGTGTTGGTTGCTGCCTGTGGGCTTTCTCTAGTTCTGACACGTGGAGGCTGCTCTTCGTTGTGTTGCGTGGCCTTCTCGTCGCAGTGGCTTCTCTTGTTGCATAGCACCGCCTCTAGGCTCGCAGGCTGCAGTAATTGTGGCACATGGGCTTCCTTGTTCTGCAGCATGTGGGATCTTCTCAAATCAGAGATTGAGCCCATGTCCCTTGCATGGGAGGCAGATTCTTAATCACTGAACCTTCAAGGAAGCCCCTATTTATTTATTTTTTTAAATGTTTGTTAATATCCATTTTATTTTCAGATAACAGAGTAATACTATAATTAACATAAGCCAGTTTACTATTAATGGAGTGTTGATGTGTTTCTCAGCTTACTGACTAAAACATGTTTTCAGAGCACTTTTCTCCTGATTGCTACTGATTTTCTAATAACTAGCTCATTTTCAAGCATTTTGGCTTCATGCTGAAGTTTTAGTGACTGGTTACTCTGTGAGAACTGTATTTTGTATTTTTGCATGGGGAAAATACATTTGAAAGAAATGGTAATGTCTTGCAAGTTATTGGTGTTTTCTAGTTGTTAGTTCCCCAGGTAGTCAATATTATTAGATAATAGCAGGGATTACAACCAAGGTTTATGAAATGTTTCATGGATTTGAGAATATATTATTTGATGCTTATAAACCAATGTGATACTGATGAAATCGCAACATGGAAATTGTCCTTTCTGGTAAAGGCTTTTTACATTCTTCCTTTCCCCTTTCTAGCTATGTAATTAGTGTCCGTGTGTTGTTAACATACTTAACTCTTCAGTTTACTAGTTGCTATGCTGTTTGTTATTCTGTGACCAGTGAATGTATGTGTGTATATTTTTTTACTGTGCTTTTGCCCTAAAAGCATTTAAGCCACATAACCAGGAATAAAAAGAGAAAGCAAGATTATGTATTAGGTTGGTACAAAAGTATTTATGGTTTCAAACCATGAATTTTAAATCATTTTAACTAGGCTCAAACACATCTTTATTAATCAAAATAGGAACCATTACAATCAACACGTTTTTGCCAACGACAGATAAGTTTATTTATTCCTATAGCATAAAAATCCCTGCTTTGGGATTTGATGAACTCTTAGAAATCATTTTCTGCCTCCTGCTGGTTGTGGCAGTGTTTTTCCCTGCAAAAAATTGTCAAGATGCTTGAAGAAATTGTAGTCAGTTGGTGAGAGGTGAAGTGAAGGTGGCGGATGAGGCAAAACGTTATAGCCCGATTTGTTCAACTTTTGAAACTTTGCTGTGTGACATGTGGTGGGCCGTTGTGGTGGAGAATTGGACTCATTCTGTTGACCAATGCTGGCTGCAGGCATTGCAGTTTTTAGTGCATATCATCGATTTGATCAGCACTTCTCTGATGTAATGGTTTCACCAGGATTCAGAAAGCTGTAGTGAGTGGGTCATACTGGCAGCAAACCTTCAGTGACCATGATCTTTTTTTGGTGCAAGTATTTGGCTTTGGGAAGTGCTTTGAAGCTTCTTCTTGGTCCAGCTGCTGAGCTGGTCATCACTGGTTGTTGGATAAAATCCACTTTTCCTCTCACATCACAATCTGATCGAGAAATTGTTCATTGCTGTTGTGTAGAATAAGAGAAGATGACACCTCAAAATGACATTTTTTTTTATTTTTGGTCAGCTCATGAGACACTCACTTATCAAGCTTTTTCACCTTTCCAAATTGCTTCCAATGCTGAACAGCCATAGCGTGGTCAAAGTTGAGTTCTTTGGCAACTTCTCATGTGGTTTTAAGAGGATCAGCTTTGATGATGCTCTTGGTTATTGTTAACTTCTAATAGCTGGCCACTGTACTCCTCATCTTCAGGTCTCTCCTCTCCTTTGCAAAACTTCTTGAACCACCACTGCACTGTACATTTGTTAGCAGTTCCTGGGTCAGATGAGTTGTTACTGTTGCAAGTTGTCTCTGCTGCTCTACAGTCCATTTTGAACTCAAATAAAAAAAAGTTGCTCAAATTTTCTTTTTGTCCAGTGTCATTTCTGTAGACTAAAATGCAAGTGATGTCATTGACAAAAAAATGTAAAGTGAGAAATGCACATTAAAATGATGTATAACATAACTACATTTATTTAAAGATGTATTCCAGTACCAGACAACAAATTCAACAATGTAAAACTGCAATTACTTTTGCACCAACCTAATAAATTAGAAGTAGGTGAGAAAGTAAGGGCCTTAGTGAAGCTTAGACAGTAAATGCTTATCATAAACCCTATCTACTTTGTATGAGTGGAACATAAATTTGATTCTAAAAATGAGGACAAGGAATTCCCTGGTGGTCTAAATGGTTAGGATTCGGCACTTGTGTCATGGCCCTGGTTCAGTCCCTGATCAGGAAGTAAGATCCCACAAACCACACGGCGTAGCCCAAAGCAAAAAAATGAAAATAGCAATGTATAGCATGGAAGATTTTTTTTTGTTGTTAGTAACTTCCATTAATTTTTTTGAAACTATTAAGTGGAAGTTGTGGCTTTAACAGTTGAAATGATACATACTGTGTGTTACATTTTTTGTGGACGTGTTGCTTGTGAGAAATTAAAAACTTGAAAGAATGAATTCGTAAAGCCTCATGTTACAGGTTTGTTTATTTTGAAAGGTTCTTTCTCTCATCATTTTATATATAGAGGAAGATGATTTTCTTTCCTTTGTACATTATTAATGCTTTCCTCTATACATTAATTCCAAATACTGAACTTAGATTTAAGACAAATATACACTCTAACTTTCTAAAAATGTTCCATTTATTATTAAGAATTTTTAGTTTTTATTTTGAGATTAGCTAGTTTTGCACAGCAATTATTTTTGTATATTCTTTTTATCTGTAGTCTTTTAGCACGAAATTTTGGTGCCTCATTGAGCTGCTTTTGGCTCTTGAGCTGCAACTGCCAGTGTTGTACATTGTGTATAATCTGGAGTTAATATTGGTTTTTGTTAAGAACTGCCCTCCCTTTCCTGTTTTCTTCACCTGCAAGTCATTACTGTGCATACTTTCTTCACTATTTAGATCATGTAACATAGTGGTTAAATAATCTTTAACAATTTACTGTATTCATTAGAACAATTAATTACAACAGATTGGTTTGAATACCAATTCAATTTGAATTTCTGGTTTTCGTTTTCAAATTTATTTTTAAAGATTGTTACTTTAACTTTTGAATATTTATTAAAATTTTTTTGTTAAAATGTTAACATCCATTTCATCCTTGTTGACTAATTGAAAGAATTCATTAAATTTCTTTTTATTTTCCTGAATCTTTATTAAGTATATAAAAGAATGCATTGTGTTTTTTCTACGTATGTTCACATGTTAAATTTTATTTAGAAAGACTGCATTGTAAATATATCTAGTACCTTAAATCTTAAAATGATTCTCTGGATCTAATTTAGACAACTAGTATAAGTACTCCTTATTAGTTTTTCTTCTCCTGTTTTTGGTCCTTATGCTAAAAGTCACTTTTTAACCTTTTAAAAAAGTGTTGGCATTACATTATACTCTATGTGACAGAATTTTAATGTTATGGTCTTAATCTTTATGACTTAAAATGTTGCCTAAAAAGTCCATTTATTTAATCCTAACTGTAAATTCAGGATTTTTTTTTCTAAAAGCTATTTGAAAAAAGATTTTTAAATAGGTCCTGACTTATTAAATCTTTTTATATTCCTGTTAGAAAATTCTCTTCATATTATGTCTTAAATTTTGCTAGGGCTAATACTGTCAAATGCAGTAGCTTATTTTTATTAGAATATTGTTTGCCAGATGGCTTGCTCAAAGTCAGTTAAAATAATCTTTCAAAATGGTCATTATAAAGCTTTTAATGAGTATTACAGGTAGTCTTAATTAAAATTTCTTTAAATATTGAGCATTGTACCTTCAGGCTATTAAATAGCTTAGGGAACCTTTCAGGGTAAAAATGGAAAGCTAAGAATGAAATATTGGGTTGGCCAAAAAGTTCATTTGGGTTTTTCCATAAGATACTGTGGGAGAGCCCAAATGAACTTTTTGGCCAACCAAATAACTTGAAAGGCTGAATCTGCATTCTCTGTATTCCTAAAAGCATGTATATTTCCCATAATTTATTTTACTCTATAGATTTTGTTGATGTGCGAGCTCCTACTTATTTCTTTCTTAACATTTATAAGATTTTCAGACTCCAAAGTTTTGATTGCTAACGTAGAGTATAGCAGATTTGAAGTAAATTGTATTGCCTTTGTATCAAAATTAGTTTTAGATTTCTAGAATACTTATTTTTATTAAATTTCAGTTCTTTTACCAATACATTTTAATATTCTGGTTCTTTTATAGGAAAGTGAAACCAGGATTAAAACAGGCATAGTATTGATTAGCAGCTTTTTTTGAAGTGCACATATTATTTTACTTTTATGTAAGAACTTTTACCTTTTAGAGTAAGTACTAGGTATGGAATTTGAATTCACTTACAGTATTAATTAGGAAGCAATGATTTAGCTTTTTAGCCAAGAAAATTTATTTTTCTTCTGTTAGTTTTTACATATGAAAAGATAGTAAGAGATTTTAAAAGATACTTTGGGCCACTGCCCTTTTAAAATGTCCTTTAAGTAAACATTTTATTACAAAATTCCTAATGGAAATCTTGAATAGCTGCAGGAATTCACAGTAATGCCATACTTCCCAAGCCACCAGGAAAGTCCCAATACTATGATTAATGTATTACTAATGCTTTGTTGTAGAATATGAGAGGTATTCAAGTATATTCTAGAATTTTATTCATTCTCCTTCATTATTGCTAAAACCAAGTCTTAAGAATTTTGCTGCTTACTAAAAGTTGTGCATTATAAATAAAATTTGTGTTTTTCCATTTCCTTTGAAAGTTTTCATCTTTAAAACATTTGCTTTTGCAAACCACTTCTGTTGCAAAGTTTTGAAAAACAGATTTATTTTAGGATGATGCTGTTGAAATAATTGGCTTGTTATTTGAATTTCTTCTGTACTGTAACCTTTAAACAAGTCTTTTAAATATATCCATTAGCCATATTTGTGCCCCAAAATATTAAGTTGTTGGATTTGGAAAGAAAATGAGGTTCTACTATATCTTCACTTTTATATTATAAAATGTTTAACAACATAGTTTTTTCAGGATTAAATTCTGGGTAGTTACTATTTTAAAAATCTGTTAGACCATTTGATGACTTTATTTTCATAGGTCACCTTGGTATAGGAGATAGAAATATATTTGCACCTTTCTTTCTGTTTACTGATATAGAGAGCAGTGTGTCTCTTTGTGTATGTTTGTGTATGATCTCCTTCCTTCCTGGTTTCCTTCTGCATGTGTTTCTGTGTTCTTATTTCACTGACATCTCAAAAGGGAAAATGACTTGGATACATTTAGTTTAGATCTTAGCTGTGTAGCACTTTAAACATGTAAGAAGACTTCATTTTAAATAGGATAAATAGCAGTTTACATATAAAAGTTAGTTATTTGATGATGTTATTAATATGTGTGTATGCAGATTTGTGTAGATAGTGGCCCTGTTTTAGTATCAATATATTAAAAATGTTTACTATTATTTTGCAAATTAAAAAATTTAGACTTAATTTATAAAAATAAGTAATAAAGGAGAAAATAAATGTACTTTTGGTTGTACTTAACAATCATTCCATTGTACAAAAAACAGAACAAGGATCATTTCCAAACGGCCTCAGGTGAAATCTAATGGGAAACAATTTCAAGCTAGTCTGAATTCACTGGTTAAAAGAATGTGTCTTAGATAAACATCTGATCTAGGTTATAGTACTTTGTACTACTCTCTTTGTGATTAGCTTCTAATTTTTTTTATTTTAATAAATATATGGTTGGTTTCACTAGATGAAATAAGACCCTATTATATTGTCTTTAATGTGGATTCTATAAAAATCCATTTTTGTAGGTTATTTTGATTTATGAGTCTAAAACAGCCTTTTCTTATTATGGAATGTTAAAGTCTTTTGTAAAGTGTTCTCCATAAAGTGAATATTTAGGTTGACATCAAGTGCTTATGGAAAGGCATAATTTAAAATAAAAGACTGGTTGCTCTTTAGTTTTTTCTTTTTAACTTTCACATTGCACTTTAACTTCTCTTACAGGAGAGTTCTGATCTCCCCGTTGCTCTGCTTTTGGCTCAGCATAAAGATAGATCTACCCAATTGGAAATGCAAATTGAGAAACCTAAACCTATAAAACCAGGGACGTTTTCCACAGGCATCAAAATGGTAAGCTCTAATTTTATTGTTTATTGGGAAGATATATGTCAAATATTACACTTTTTAACTTTATATTGACTTTTACAGATAAACTGGAAGATTCAACTATTTAAGATGTGTCTGATCTAGGCTACATGACTAGAAATAAAAATATGTGCAGTATAAGAAGAAAGTGAAAAATAATAATTTACAGAGTATGCAACACAGTTTTGTTCTATATAATATTGAGTTTGCATGTGTTTTATTATCCTGTGTAAGTTTTTAAGCTTGTGGTATAGAAAAACATTTCTTAAAATGCAGACTTCTGGTTTCTGGTATGGCATGTGAGAAGCTTGGAAATTGCCATTCCAACCTGACAACAAATAAAACTTAAAATCCACTGAAAAATCACCAAGTTTTTTAGTACAGAGAGGTCACACAGCAAGCCACTGCCCTTAAAATTGGAGAGACCAGTAGAGACTACAGTGAATCACAGCTCACTAGAACAGCAGCCTTGCTGGGAACCAGTGCTGGTGTAGGGAAACCTGAATTGGCTCACAAATTACTGGAGGCTCAGTATGGGCAACTCTTAAGAGTTAAAAACTCCAGGGGAAATGAATCATCAGAGGCCCCACACTTTTTGTGTCTTACCTGTTGTGTCTCAACCAGAATCTCTCAGTGTATATCAGAAAAATCCCCTCTTGCTTTTGATAGATGAAGGAAAAAAGGGGAACCATTTTAAGATGTGCCAGAGCATTCTGTTCTTCCTAACAAGATTTGCCCTCTAGGATAAACTATTTTACCAGAGTCTAACTGAGTTTTATCAGAGCTTAACTGATGTGGGTGAAGGGAAATACCCAACTATAACTGCTCCAGTCTTAAATGTTGAAGAAGGGAAATATACAACTTCAGTTCGCTCTAACCATCCTGCCCCACCTGGTGGCAGGGAGATTGAGAAGTGTGTGTGAAGTTCACAGGCCAGAAACACAGGCTTTCTAAAAGACTGAGACCTTACTATAGGACTAGGACTATAAATTGTTCTATCATCCCTGATACCGTCAGTTCAGTTCAGTCACTCAGTCGTGTCCAACTCTTTGCGACCTCATGGACTGCAGCATGCCAGGCTTCCCTGTCCATCACCAACTCCTGGAGCTTGCTCAAACTCAGGTCCATTGAGTTGGTGATGTCATCCAACCATTTTATCCTCTCTCGCCCCCTTCTCTTCCCGCTTTCAATCTTTCCCAGCATCAGGATCTTTTCCAGTGAGTGCGTTCTTTGCATCTGGTGGCTGAAGTATTGGAGTTTCAGCTTCAGCATCAGTCCTTCCAATGAATATTCAGGACTGATTTCCTTTAGGATGAACTGGTTGGATCTCCTTGCAGTCCAAGGGACTGTCAAGAGTCTTCTCCAACACCACAGTTCAAAAGCATCAGTTCTTCAGCAGTCAACCTTCTTTATGGTCCAACTCTTATGTCCATTAATGACTACTGGAAAAACTATAGCCTTGACTAGATGGACCTTTGTTGACAAAGTAATGTCTCTGCTTTTTAATATGCTGGCTAGGTTTGTCATAGCTTTTCTTCCAAGGAGCAAGCGTCTTTTAATTTCATGGCTGCAGTCACCATCTGCAGTGATTTTGGAGCCCCCCAACATAAAGTCTGTCACTGTTTCCACTGTTTCCCCATCTATTTGCCATGAAGTGATGGGACCAGATGCCATGATCTTAGTTTTCTGAATGTTGAGTTTTAAGCCAGCTTTTTTCACTGATACCTTACATTACTAAATACCTGTTTACAACAGTTTGTTTTACCCAGTGTGTCATGTCTGGCTGTCAAGGAAAAAAAAATTGCAAGATATACTTGCAAAAAATAAAGGCAGAAGATGCAGTTGGAAGAGACAGAGCAAGCATGAGAATTAGATATGACGGGGGAGTTGGAATTATCAGACTGGGAATTTGAAACAGTTAACTGTGATTAATATGCTAAGAGTGCTAATGGATAAAGTAGATAACGTGCAAGAACAGGTGGGCAATATAAGCAGAGAGATGGAAATTCTAAGAAAGAACTGAAAAGAAATGCTAGAGAAAAAAGAAATACAAACACTGACAGAAGTGAAGAGTGCTTTTGATGGCTTATTAATAGATTGGACATGCATGAGGAAAGAGTCTTTGAGCAAGAGGATATATCAGTAGAATTCTTGAAAACTGGAAACCAAAGAGAAAAAGCCTGGGGGGAATAAAAGCCCAGAACAGAATATTGCAAGGACTGTGGGATGACGACAAAAGGTACAACACAAGCATTCTGGCAGTACCAGAGAAGAGAGAAAGGAACAGAAGAAATATTTGAAACCGTAACAACTGAGAATTTTCCTGAATGAATGTCAGATACCAAACCAAAGACCCAGAGAGCTCAGAGAACATCAAGTAGGATAAATGGCAAAAAAAGTCCCTGTACATAGGGATAATATTTTCAAATGACAGAAAATTGAAGATAAAGAAACAAAAAAATCCTGAGGAAGCTCCTCCTATAGAGGAGCAAAGATAAGAATTATATCTGGCTTTTCCTCAGAAACCATACAAATAAGAAGAGAGTGGAATGAAATATTTAAGGTATTGAGAGAAAAAAGCCACGAGCCTAGAATAATGTACTGTGTAAAAATTATACTTTAAAAGTAAAGGAGAAATATTCATGTCAATGTATGGCAAAAGCCACTACAATATTGTAAAGTAATTAGCCTCAAACTAATAAAAATAAATGAAAAAAAAAAAGTAAAGGAGAAATAAAGATCATCAGAGAAAAACAGAATTTTTTGCCAGTGGATAATTTTTGCAAGAAGTGTTAAAAGAGGTTCTTTAGAGGCTAGGAAGGTGCTATAGATGAGAAATCCAGAAGAAAAAGCATTGCAGAAGAAATGAATGAAGATAAAATAAAACTTTTATTTTTCTTGTGCTTAATTGCTCTAACAGATAACAGTTTAAAATAATAGCAACACTGTTTGACTATGTTTGCTTATGTGTGTATATGTGTATATACACATGTATACTTATTCACACATGTCCTTATATATAAGTGAAATGAATGACAGTGATGATACAAGGGATGGGAGGAAGCAATTAGAATTATTTTGTTATTATAAGGTACTGACACTAACTAACCATGGTTCTACTACTCAGCTATTGTTTTTGAGTTTTAAAATTGCCTACTTTGTTTGTCATATGTTTGCCAGCTAATTAGATTTATAAACACCTTGAGGACAGAAGCTGTATATTTTAACTTTGTTTTGTATAATTGTGGTTATGTGGGCACCTGAAAAATAGAAAATATTCATGGTCTATTTTAAGCTTACAAATGTAGGAAGTATGAGCAGATCTTTACATAATGTAAAGGAACACACTACTCATTAAGGAATTACCAAAGCTTTTGAACTAAGAAGAAAGTGTAGAGGAAAGAAAATGGGCTTCGAAAGACTAGGATACAGTGGGATTAAATACCAGCTTCATCATTCACTAGATGTGTATCTATGGGTAAAATGTTAAAGTTGAGATAATTGTAGATTTATATGATTTGGATGATTAAAATATGTATATAAAATGCTAAACCAAGTGCAACAGTCATTTTACAAGTAATGCTTTTTGTTGTTATTATAGTTTAAATGTCTAAGTGAATTACAATCTCTTTACATTGTATAATTTAAGTAATACATATTTTTAGGCTTCTTGAATTTTGGGGAATTTTATGATAAATTTGGCATATTGATATCCTGGAAATCTGTGGCATTGCTTTGACCATAGTAGTGTGTTCTACAATTTTTTACAATTTATTTTTTAAATTTACATACAACAAAGGTCATTCTTTGTGATATATAGGATCTTGCCAGATGCAGGACAGTATAGCGATCATAAAATCATAATGTAGAGCAGTTCCATCACTCCTCAAAATTCTTTCATGTGGTTGTTTCCTTGGTTATGATTATCAACAAGGCTGTTTAAGCATTTGCTTACAGTTGTGTAGGTAAGTTTTAATTTGTTGTGGGTAAATACTACTAAGAATGAGATTGATGATTTATATATGAGAAAGATATATTTAGCTTTGTAAAAAATTTCCAAACTATTTTTTAAAGTGCCTGTACCAGTTTGCATTCCTATCAACACTGAGTATTCCAGTTGCTCTGCATCCTCAGCATTAAGAATTTTAGTATTTTAGGCATTCTGAACAGGTGTATAGTGGTATCTCATTATGGTTTTTAATTTGCATTTCCCTGATGACTAATGTTGTTGAGCACCTTTTTGTGTGATTATATTTCATTTGACCTTAGTATTTAGCTTAATATATTAGATATCTTTCCAGATAGTGTTGTGACCTTGTTATTATTTTCTTTCTTCTTCCCTTCCTCTCTTTTTTACAACCTTTTGTTTGGTGAAATGTAATGCAAATATACAGAAGTGCACAGAATCAAACCATATAGCTTAGTGAATTGTCACAAAGTGAATACCTGTGTAACCATCACATAGCTAAAAGAAAAAAATATTCTCAATGCTCTCGAAGTCCCCCTCATGACTTCTTACATCTAGCCTGCATCCCACTCTTTTTCCCCAAAATAGGCACTCTTGTCTTCTATGGCAGTCCCTATCTAGCTCTTTTAAATAACTTTAACATCTAAGCATGTATGCCTTATCCTGATTAATGTTTTGCCTGTCCATCTTATATTTGTGAGATTCACCCATGTTTCTGCATATAGATGTAGGTTTCCCGCCACCCCCCCCCCTCCCAACTTTTCATTGCTGGGTAATGTTCCATAGGAGGACTATACTATATCCATTCTACTGTTGATGGATCTTTAGGTTGTTTTGAGTTTCAGTATTATATATTATGCTAACATTTTTATATATATTTTCTGGTGCACATGTGCAGACATTTCTTGGTGGCTATTCACCTAAGAGTAGAATTACTTGGTTATGGTGATTATGTATGTTAATTTTAGGAGATACTGCCAAAACATTTTCCAAAGTGGCTTTTACCAATCGTACTTCTACCAACACTTGTGCCTTTCTGTTTTTTCCACTGTAACCATTCTGGTGAGTATTTATTACTGCTTTGTAATTTTATCTATACTTTATTTCACTGATCACTAATGAGATTGAGCATTGACTATCCTATTTTGCGAAATACTTATTCACGTTTCTTGCTCATATGTCTAAGTTCTTTTTATGTTGTGGATCTGTTAGTCATGTATTTTAAATAACTTTTGTCACTTTGTATTGTCTTTCCACTCTTTTAAGGGTTTGTTTTGAACTCTATTGTTTAATTTTGTATTATCCATCTGAAATTGGTTTTTTTCTTTTTTTTGTATGGTGGGAGGGAGGTGATCCAATTACTTTAATGCTTTTTGAGATTAAAATAACTTATGTGATGGAATACTTATTGCTCCTGTTTATTATTTAGCAAAATTTGGCATTTGGTTCAAGGGTATGGTGAAAATTTAAAATGACAGTTTTTATGTGGATTGATTATATTACTGAATGTGGAGATTGATATGTAATATAGATGAAAATCTAAATGTTTATGAAGTTAAGAGTTTGCACTGTTTGGTAGAATCATTTCTAAAATGCAGGGTGAAAGTAATATTTATTGAGCACCTGTATCCCAGGGATTGATTTCATTGAACAGACGTTGGCAAGGATCCCAACATTGCTTAAGACTTTGTGACTTGTGATAGTTTTCTTTTAATAAAAGGTAGCATGTTTTTGTTTTTATATCTCCATGAGATAGATGATACTTGTTTTTGCAGATCTGCAAACTGAGTCTCAGAGAGGTTGGGTCACCTGTAAAAGATGGCACTGAAACTCCTTCTGTTTCTACCTTGTTTAATTAATGAAAATGCTCAAAATACAAAACATAAATTCTTTCTCATTTGAGGATAGCTAGGATTTCAACTATTGCTTCTAGTAGCGGACTGATTGTGTGGAGGGCAACTTAAGGGATGGGAGCCAGAGCGATGACCTTTTCTTTTTCTGAGCTGCTGTACTTAAAGAAAAGTCAAACACAGTACAGCAGACGAAGTCAGATTTGCTGAACTTGGAGAGCGTCCAAGGAAGATGTATAAATGTGATTAAGGTTTTTGGAAATAAAGCCTTTGCCATGTGACCGAGAAGACAGGATTTATTTATTTACTAAACCTAGAGAAATATGAAGGGTTAAAAATTGGCATAAAATAATTAGTATGAAATGAGGATTTAATTATTATGTATTGAAATATGTAGAGTTGAGGTTGAATATGTTTTGGTAAGGAGTGTACACAGAGTGGTTGAATTTTTTGAATTTTATTTCCTAGAATTTAAATTCTCAGTGAGTGGAAAATGTTGGGGTAGAGTATTAGAAGAATTATTTACATATAATTTGTAACTTGAATATCTAAGAGAGTTCCACTTAATCACTGTTTTATATATGAATAGGAGAAACTTTAATTTGTATATATTTTGTCTTCTCTGTGGAGATAGTTCTTTGCACTCCTGAAGTAGGAATTGTAACTTTCTCAGTCCTTTGCTAGTTATTTTAAGCTAATTGGTTCAAATTCCAACAATATAATTTTAGTACCTCTGTTTCTTTTTTATTCTACAAATAATTGTAACTATATTTTCCCCTAAAGAGTAGATGTGGTTACCATTATTACATCATTCCTGTTTGAGGCAATGAAGAGATCTCAAAGTAATAGTTTTTCCTTCCCATTTATTACCAGCTTGTATCATTAAATATCCATACAGCATATCTACAGATTTAAGTACTAAGTCTCAGTCTTTTGGAAGCGAAGAAAGACACCTCTGTCATGTTGTAAATTTAGAAACCAGAATCTAAGGCTGGGAATCTGGCTTTTCTTTAGACATGATGGTGTTCTGCAGTTTGCTACACTTTTGCATACAAATGGGAAACAAACTGAGTCACAAGGACAACCTAAGAATTGTTTTTAAGTATAGCTTTTGCTCCTTTGTTATTAATTGGTGGGCGGCAATATAGAGGAGCATGTCATTTGTTGTCAGAGTTAAAAGCAGTTTGAGTATTTTAACCTTGATATTTAAAATTTTTATTTTATATTATTTGTGGGTAAGCCAGAAGGGAGCTCATTTGTGATATAAATTCGCTATTCTGATTTCAACAAATAGAATTAGTTGTTTTCATCACAGATTGCTTATTATTTGAACTCATTTAAAGATTGAACTCATTGTTAACATTTGTTATAGAAAATTGATATCCAGTTGTATCAGAAATAAAATAAAAATTTTGCTGAGTAGTCAGTTATGTTCTAGCTGCAATTGTGCTGGATAGCTTAAACACATTACCAGCTTCCTTGAAAAACAAAAAATAAAATGACTAAATAGTACTAAATCTATTCTTAACATATAATTTCCACTTTTCTGGCAAATCAAAGTGTAGAAACCAAAGAAGTCATGTGAAAATGCAAGTAATATTAGAGTTAATGATTTTGTCTATAAATGTGTTTTGAAATGTAAGCCAAATTAACATTAAAAATAGTCTTAGCAATTCTTATGCATTTATGAAACTCATAGATAATTGATTATGTCTTATAATTAGATATGAGGTGATTACTTTCTCTTAGCATTTAAATGTCTCCAGGTATTTTGTGTTATTTCAATAAAATTGTGGTGTGTTCTAATTTTAATTATAGAAATCTGTGAAGAGTTATATGTTAAATAGAAGTTTGGTTAATACAATCATTTTAAAGGAAATGTAGATTCTTACAACTTAAGATAATACTATAGTGAGTCCCTTAAAGTGACCTAATTAAATATTTTTATAAAATGAATATAAATATTTTTATAAAATGAAAATTATAAATTTGAATTTTATTATTTTAGAATTATTTTAAAAGGTTTGTTCTGATATTATTATAAAGGGCTTGAATTGTGACTTCTCTACTATATACATATTAACTGTATGACCTTGGACAGATCTCTTAACCTCTGTAAGCATTAATTTATTCACTTCTTAAGAACTTAGTTTTAATGTCCTTGTCTGATAATTCCATCCTGTCATTTCTCTATCTGCTTCTGTTGACAGTTTTTTCCCCTCCTGGTATGGGTTATATATTTCTGCCTTGTTTTTGAATACCTGGTAATTTATGACATTTCATTAAATATTTTCAGACTTTGGGGGTGTAGTTAAGTTACCTGTAATCTGTTAGATCTTTGCATGAATTTCTTTTAAGCATTGCTAGGGTCTATCAGAAGAGATTTAAATGTTAGACTAATTTAGCTCTACTCTGAAGTTGTACCGTTTTGAGGGCTCTGTATGTGATGTCCCATGTATTGAGAGGCTTTTTCCCTTGTTTATTGAGACTTCAAACTGTTCTGGTCATATGAGTTTTGGGAATTCTTTTGAGCTATTTCTTTCCAGTTATTTTATTTGTTGTAGTTCAGTTGCTAAGTTGTATCCAACTCTTTGTGACCCCATGGACTGCAGAACGCCAAGCTTCCCTGTCCCTCACTATCTCCTGGAGTTTGCTCCAAATCATGTCCATTGAGTCAGTGATGCTGTCCAACCATCTCATCCTGTGTTGTCCCCGTCTCTTCCTGTCCTCAACCTTTCCTAGCATCGGAGTCTTTTCCAGTGAGCTGACTCTTCGCATCAGGTGGCCAAAGTATTGGAGCTTCAGCTTGAGTAATCACACTCATGTGCACATCACCCAGGCATAAGTTAAGGACATCATTCTGTAGATCTCTAGAGCAGAGGTGGGCAGATTTACAGCTCACAGGCCAAGTTCCACCTACCACCTGTTACCGTAACTAAAGTTATATTGGAACATAGCCATACTCATTCATTTATGTATTGTCTTTGTCTGCTTTCATGTTTTAATGGCAGAGTTAAGTAGCCTGCAAAACCTAAAAAATTTATCTACCCTTTATGGAAAATGTTTGCAACTCCTGCTTTAGAGTTTTCTCTCTGTGTGCAGCATTTTCTTTTTTGGTAATCTAACCTTTACATTATAGCTACCTTGACAGCCCTGAATGTGCCGTCAGTTTCCTTGACTCACAAGCTTTGTTTGAGTTCCCCTTCCACACATCATGGCCTGGAAATTGCCTCTGTGTAGTACACCAGAGCAATACAGATACCTCTTCATTTCCTTTTCCTTGGAGATCAGGATCCTGTACTGACTGATACTCAGTTTCTAATTTCTGAAAACCATTGATTCTTATAATTTCTTGTTTTTTAGTTGCTTAATGTGGGGAATGGTCTTTCTAGTCCTCTTACAGTAAAATGGTCATATGCTGAAGTAGCAGCATAATATTTTGAGATTCATTCATGTTATTTTGTATATCAGAAATTCATTTTTTTGCTATATAGTATTCTGTTCATTTGAATATACCAGTTTTATGGTTCTGTTGTTGACAACTACTTGAGCTTTTTGTAGTTTTTGACTGTTTAAAGCTTCTATGAACTTTCTTATATGTTATTTTTGTAAAAATGTTTTATTAATTTTTTTACTTTTTAAAATTTGACTATTTTAGAGTATAATTCATTTACAGTGCTGTGTTAGTTTCAGGTATACGGCTGAATTATTCAGGTATATGTATACATATATCCATATATATGTATATATATATATATCTATCCAAAGATATATACATATATCTTTCTCAGATTCTTATCCCATATAACTTATTACAGAATACTGAGTAGAGTTCCCTGTGCTATATAGTAGGTCCTTGTTGATTATCTATTTTATATATATCTATCCATATTTGAAATAGTAATGTGTATATGTTAATCCCAAACTCCTAATTTATCCCCCCCTTCCCCTTGGGTAACTGTAAGTTTGTTTTCAAAGTCTGTGAATCTATTTGTTTTGTAAATGTTTGCTTCTATCGTTTTTTTTTTTAGAGTCCATGTATGAATGACATCATATGATATTTGTCTTTCTCTGTCTGGCTTACTTTGGCTTCTCAGGTGGCTCAGTGGTAAAGAATCCACCCATCAGTGCAGGAGATGTGGGTTCAATCCCTCAGTTGGGAAGATCCCCTGAAGTAGGAAATGGCAACCCACTCCAGTATTCCATGGGAGACCATATCCTCTGTCCATGGGAGAATCCTGGTGGCTACAGTCCATAGGGTCACAAAGAGTCTAAAACAACTGAATGACCGAGCGAGCATGCACGCACACATGCTGCAAATGGCATTATTTCACTCATTTGTATGGTTATTATTCCATTGTGTAAATATATCACATCTTCTTTATCCATTCCTCTGTTGATGGGCATTAAGGTTGCTTCTATAACGTACCTATTGTAAATAGTGCTGCAGTGAACACGGGGTGCAGGTATCTCTTCAAATTATAGTATTTTCCGGATATATGCCCAGAAATGGCATTATTGGATCTTCTGGTAGTTTTAGTTTTTTAAGAAACTTTCATATTATTCTCCACAATGGTTGTACTATTTTGTCATTGTTGTTCAGTCACTAAGTTGTGTTTGACTCTCTGCGACCCAATGGATTGCAGCACGCCAGGCTCAGCTTGCTTAATTAATGTCCATTGAGTCGGTGATGCTACCTAACTATCTCAACTTCTGCTGCCCCCTTCTCCTTTTGCCTTCAATCTTTCCCAGCATCAGAGTCTTTTCTAATGAGTCAGTGCTTTGCATTAGGTGGCCAAAGTATTGGAACTTCAGCATCAGTCCTTCCAGTGAATATTCCGGGTTGATTTTCTCTAGGATTGACTGGTTTCATCTCCTTGCAGTCCAAGGGACTCTCAACAGTGTTCTCCAGCACCACAATTTAAAAGCATCAATTCTTCAATGTTCAGCCTTCTTACAGTCCAGCTCTCACATCTGTACATGACTGCTGGAAAAACCATCGCTTTGACCAATTCACTTTCCGACCAATTCACTTTCCGACCAATTCACTTTCCAACCAGTACTGTGGCAGGGGTCCCTTTTCTCCACACCCTCTCCAGTATTTATTATTCTTGGCCTTTTGGTGATGGCCATTCTGACCGGCCATTCATGTGCCTCTTGGCCATCTGTATGTTTTCTTTGGAGAAATGTCTAGTTAGATCTTTTGCCTATTTTTTGATTGGGTTGTTTTATTGATATTGAGCTGCATGGGCCCTTTGTTTATTTTGGAGATTTAATTCCTTGTTTGGTCACTTCATTCGCGAATACTATCTCCCATTCTGTGGGTTGTCTTTTCATTTTGTTTATGGTTTCATTTGCTGTGCAAAGGACTACCTTTGTGGCTCATCTGGTAAAGAATCCACCTGCAATGTGGGAGACCTGGGTTCGATCCCTGGGTTGGGAAGATCTCCTGGAGAAGGGAAAGGCTACCCACTCCAATATTCCGGCCTAGAGAATTCTGGCCCAGAGAATTCCGTGGACTGTATAGTCCATGGGGTTGTAAAGAGTCGGACACAACTGAGCAACTTTCACTTGCTGTGCAAAAGCTTTAAATTTAATTAGGTCCCATTGGTTTATTTTTGTTTTTATTTTCATTACTCTAGGAGGTAGGTGCTGAGATTTATGTCAAAGAGTGTTCTGTCTATGTTTTCCTCTAAGTTTTATAGTATCTGGTCTTATATTTAGACCTTTATCCATTTTGAGTTTGTTTTTGTATGTGGTGTTAGAGAATGGTCTACATTCTTTTACTTGTAGTTGTTCAGTTTTCCCAGCACCTCTTATTGAAGAGACTGTTTTCTCCATTGTATATTCTTGCTTCCTTTGTTGTAGATTAATTGACCATAGGTGTGTGGGTTTATATCTGGGCTTTCCATCTTTTCTACTGATGATGTAAACACATGTTTTAAAGTCTTAGTTCAGAATACGAGTGAAATTTTTTATTTATGGTATATGTATTTAAATTTTAGAAGAAAATACTGATCATTTTTTTCTGTAACAGCTGCACAGCTTTATACTCACACCAGTAGTATGAGAGTTTTGATTACGCCGCTTTTTGTCATTACTTAATTTTGTCAGCATTTTGAATTTAACTCTTTTGGTGGGTGTTTAATGGTATGTTATTGTGATCTTAATCTTAATTTGTATTTCCTTGAGAATTAAAATGTTGCATACAAGTCTTTTGTCAGATAATCTGTTTTACAAATAATGTATCCGAGTCTGTAGCTTACTTTTTCATTTTCTTTAAAAAAAAAAAAAATTTTTTTTTTTTTTTTTGGGTCATGCGTTTTGTGGGATCTTAGTTCCTTGACCAGGAATTGAACCTGGGCCATTGGCAAGGCCCAAATTCTCTGGACTGCCAGAGAATTCTCTACTTTTTTGTTTTCTTAATGGTATGTTTTGATGATCCAATGTTTTGATTTAGATTAAGGCTCATTTATGGATTTTTTTCTTTTAAGGTTATTACCCTTCTATTTTCTGTAAGTATAGAAGTGAAGTGAAGTCGCTCAGTCGTGTCGCCTCTTTGCAACCCCATGGACTGTAGCCTACCAGGCTCCTCAGTCCATGGGATTTTCTAGGCAAGAGTACTGGAGTGGGTTGCCATTTCCTTCTCCAGGGGATCTTCCCGACCCAGGGATTGAACCCAGGTCTCCCGCATTGTAGGCAGACGCTTTACTGTCTGAGCTACAGGGAAGCTGTAATCAACCTTTAAATTTCCTAAAGTCAAAAAATACTCTTGTGTTTGTAAGCTTTATGGTTTTTTATTTTATAGGTAGATTCTTGATTCATCTTAGATTAAGTTTTATGTATGATGTAAAGTACATATGGGGTCCAGTTTTTGCATATGACCATACAGTTTTTCCAGTACTATTTGTTGAAAATACTTTCTTTTCTCCATTGGGTTGCTTGTGCACATTTGGTGCCTTTATTTAAACTTACTTGATTGTATGTTACTTCTGTTCTCTCTATTCAGTTCCAGTAACTCAGTAACAAGTCTTGATTTGTTACTCAGTCGCTCAGTTGTGTCCGACTTTTTGCACCCCTGTGGACTGAAGCACGCCAGGTTTCCCTGTCCTTCACCATCTTCCAGAACTTGCTTAAACTCATGTCCATTGAGTCAGTGATGCCATCCAACCATTTTGTCCTCTGTAATCCCCTTCTCCTCCTGCCTTCAGTCTTTCCCAGCAACAGGGTCTTTTCCAGTGAATTGACTCTTCGCATCAGGCAGTCAGAGTATTGGAACTTAAGCGTCAGTCCTTCCAATGAATATTCCAATGACTATTCAGTCCTTCTAATGACTTTCCATTAGGATTGACTGGCTTGGTCTCCTTGCAGTCCAAGGGACTCTTCAAGAGTCTTCTCCAACACCACAGTTCAAAAACACCAATTCTTTGATGCTCAGCCTTCTTTATGGTCCAGCTCTCACATGTGTATATGACTACTGGAAAAACCATAGCTCTGACTAGATGGACCTTTGTGGGCAAAGTAATGTCTCTGCTTTCTAATATGCTGTCTAGTTGGTCATAGCTTTTTTTCCAAGGAGCAAGCGTCTTTTAATTTCATGACTGTAGTCATCGTCTGCAGTGAGTTTAGAGCCCAAGAAAATAAAGTCTGTCACTGTTTTCATTGTTTCTCCATCTGTTTGTCATGAAGTGATGGGACAGGATTCCATGATCTTCTTTTTTTGAATGTTGAGTTTTAAGTCAACTTTTTCACTGTCCTCTTTCACTTTCATCATGAGGCTCTTTGGTTCCTTTTCACTTTCTGTCATGACAGTGGTGTCATCTGCATATCTGAGGTTATTGATACTTGCCCCGGTAATCTTGATTCCAGTTTGAGCTTCACCCAGCCCAGCATTTCACATGATGTACTCTGCATAGAAGCTAAATAAGCAGGGTGACAATATATAGCCCTGTACTCCTTTCCTAATTTGGAACCAGTCCATTGTTCCATGTCCAGTTCTAGCTGTTGCTTCTTGACCTGCATACAGATTTCGCAGGAGGCAGGTAAGATGGTCTCGTATTCCCCTGTCTTGAAGAATTTTCCACAGCTTGTTGTGGTCCACACAGTCAAAGGCTTTGGCATAGTCAATTAAGCAGAAGTAGATATTTTTCTGGAACTCTCTTGCTTTTTCTGTGATCCATCATATGTTGGCAATTTGATCTCTGGTTCCTCTGTTTTCTAAATCCAGCCTGAACATCTGGAAGTTCACGGTTCATGTATCATTGAAGCCTGGCTTGGAGAATTTTGAGCATTACTTTGCTAGCATGTGAGATGAGTGCAATTGTATGGTAGTTTGAACATTCTTTGGCATTGCCTTTCTTTGGGATTGGGATATAAACTGGCCTTTTGCAGTCCTGTGGCCACTGCTGAGTTTTCCAAATTTGCTGGTATATTGAATGCAACACTTTCACAGCATCATCTTTTAGGATTTGAAATAGCTCACCTGGAATTCCATCACCTCCACTAGCTTTGTTCATAGTGATGCTTCCTAAAGCCCCTAAGGCTTCCTAAGACTTCACATTCCAGGATATCTGGCTCTAGGTGAGTGATCACACTATTGTGGTTATCTGGGTGATAAAGGTATTTTTTGTATAGTTCTTCTGTGTATTCTTGCCACCTCTTCTTAATATCTTCTGCTACTGTTAGGTCCATACCGTTTTTGTCCTTTATTGTGCCCATCTTTGCATGAAATGTTCCCTTGGTATCTCTAATTTTCTTGAAGAGATCTCTAGTATTTCCCATTGTATTGTTTTCCTCTTATTTCTTTGAATTGAAATAAATTTATTCCAGTTTACTGATAAATAAACTTATTTGATAAATACGTAAATTTATAAATAAATAGATTTATTTCTTTGCATTGATATAAATTTATTTATTTGATAAATAAATTTATTTGATAATTATTTTATAAATAAATAAATTGATAAATAAAATAAATTTATTTCTTTTTATTGAAATAAATTATCCTCTATTTCTTTGCATTGAAATATTTCAAGGAAATAGTTACTTAAAATTTCATTTTTCTTGTGCTTACTCCAAGTGTGAACTTTTTATATCTTGTGCTCTGGCTCATTCTACTTATTATTTTTATTTATTTTATTTATTTATTTACTTATTTTTAGAAGAATCAGGTTTTATTTAATGATGTGAACATTAAGAATTTGCCTGCTTGGTTGAAATATTCACAAAGGACTTGATCATTCATACCCATACATTCAAAAATATGGAACACTTCACGAATTTGCATATCATTCTCGCACAGGAGCCATGCTAATCTTCTCTGTATCGTTCCAATTTTAGTATATGTGCTGCTGAAGCAAGCACTACTTATTATTTTTAGTAGTTGCTTTTAGGGTTTTTTTTTGGGGGGGTATTCATGCCATGTACATGTGGAGACAGTTTTACTTCTTCCTTTCTGCCTGTTTTTTCTTTGTCTTGCCGTATTACAGTGCCTTATTCTCTACTGAAAGGGAAAATCATTTAGTCTTTGAACATTATATATCATATTAGTTGTAGAATTTTCATGGATACCTTCAATAAGAGTGAGGAAAGTTCATCTTATTTTTTGTGTACAGTAATTTTAGAAAATTTTTGAGTGGATATTGATGTTTTTCAGATGCTTTTTTACTATGTTGAATATGATTTTTCTTCATTACAGTACATTATATTGTTAATGTTTAGTTAAATTTTCAAATGTTAAATTAGCTTTATGTTACTGTGATATATTCTGCATCATTCTCCATAGTTGTGATACATGTACATTTAATTTGCTAATACTTTTATTAAGAATTTTTTATGTGTGCATTTATGGGGAGTATTGGTCCACAGTGTTCTTTGCCTTTAGATGTCTTTGTCTGTGGTATCAGGGTAATACTGGTAACATTTTTACCAGTAATGCCTGGAACAGTTTTGTCAGCCCACTTGGTCTTATTTGAAAGTGGGGTCTCCTCCCATGTACTTGAAAGAGTTTGTAATAAGGTGGTGTTGTTTCTTCCAAAAATGTTTATAGAGTTCACTAGCGAAACCAATCTGGTACTCTAATTTTGTTTGCATGTAGGTTTTTGGTCAACTAAATTTATATAAATAGATGTATGCTATTAGATGTTCTTTTTTTTAAGTTGTTGTTTTCAAGAAATTTGAGCATTTCATATTTGTTGGCATAAAGATGTTTGTAATATTTCCTCAAAATTCTTTTGATACATGTAAGTGTTAGAGTAATATTTCTTTTAAAATTTCCAGTATTCTCTTTTATTTTGATAGGTCTAACAAGAAACTGTTGATTTATTCAATGAATCAGTTTTTTTCTGGAACAGGATTATCGAAGAATAATTTCATACATTAAAATCCACTTGTATTAAGTTTATAATTTAATGATTTTTAGTGATATTTAAGAGATACACAACCATAATACAGTTTTAGAATACAGTTAATTCCCTACATAGGAACCTTCAAGTTGAGAGCTTTCAAATGTGAACGTGCATTCCATTGGTGTCAGGTGAGAGTGAAATTGTAGCTTGCCTCTGTCTCCTGTCGCTAGTGATCCTGCAGCTCTCACATCTTCTACCCCCATCTCTCCTCCAGCCAGTGACTCTGCTTGCCTTGTTCACTCGATGCTAGCTAGCCCTTGTATGCCGCCTGTTGTACTGTACTAGTGTACTTTTCGAAGTAGTGTATTGTAAGATTAAAAATGTTTTATTTCTTGTGTTTGTTTTTTATGTATTATGTATGTGAAAATTATGATAAACCCATTACAGTACAGTACTATATGGCTGATTGTGTAAGTTGTGTACCTAGGCTAACTTTGTTCTCAGAATAGAACTCATTCATATGTAGGGGACTACTGTATTTCATCACCCCAGAAATATTCCTGTGACAGTTTGCAGTTAGTTCTTCTTCCTACTCTAAGACCATTTCTCGGCTTTCTGTCTTTATAGAGTTGTCTTTGATTTTTTGGCACATTTTTCTGTACAAGGAATTGTAGAATATGTAGTCTTTTAATCTAACATCCTTAACAGAATACTTTTAATGCTGCATTCATGTTACAACATGACTGCCTGGTTTTGGTGTCAGGGAATATTGGCTTCATAGAACAAGTTGGAAAATACTTCCTACTTTTTTGTTTTCTTGAGGAATTTGTAATGAATTGGTAGTATTCCTTCTTTAAAATTTGATAGATTTCACCAGTGAGACTGTCTGGCTTTGGTTTTTCTTAAATGGGAAGGTTTTCGAGTACTTTTAAATTTCCTTACTTTGTATGGTCTGTTTAGACATTTTCATTTTCTTTTGTTTTTCCTTCCCCTCTCTCTCCTCTTCTTTCCCTCTCATTTCCTCTGTCACTGTCTCCCTGTTAGTAATTTGAGTCTTCCTTGGAATTGATTGACTTCATCTAAGTTGAAATTCTGTAGGGTCAGGTGGGATGTCACTTCTTTCATTTCCTACTTGGATAGTTTGTGTCTTTTTTACTCTTGGTCAGTCAAGCTATCACTGTGGCAGTTTTGTTGATCTTTTCTAAGAATCATCCTGGCTTTATTAATTTTTTCCCTGTTGTTTCTGATTTCTGTTTTATTGATTTTTAGTCTAATATTTATTATATCCTTTCTCCTTACTTTGCTCTTCTTTTCCCCATTTCTTAAGAGGGAAGCTTAAGTTATTGCTTTGAGATCTTTCTTCTTTCCTAGAATGGAATTTAAAGCTATAAATCCCTGTCTGCACTGCTTTAGTTGCCCTAATAATTTGTGTTTTAATTTTTATACAGTTGAAAATATTTTCTTATTTTTCTTGTTATTTCTTCTTTGACCATCAGTTATTTAGCAGTGTGTTGTTTAATTTCCAAATATTTGTAAATTTCCTAAATTATTTTTTCTTGTTGATTTCCAGTTTAAGTCTTTTGTCGTTAGAGAACTATGTTGTATGAGTCTAATCCTGTTAAACTTATTGATACTTACTTTATGGCCCAATATATTTTCTATTGTGGAAAATTTTTTATGTGCACTTCAAACTAATATGTATTTTACTGTTGTTTGGGTGGAGTGCTGGATGTTGCATCATGTTGATTGATTAATGATATTGTTTAAATATTCTGTATCCTCACTGGTTTTTTGTCAGGATTGTCAGTTACTGAGATTGGAATAGTGAAATTTTTACTGTTGAATTGTCTAGTTTGTCTTCAGTTACGTAAGTTTTTTTCTTTAAGACTACTGTGTGGCTCTCTGATGGTTTTTATTTACACAGTTTATCTTGTTCTGCATTTTTGTTTTCAGTCTATTCTGTGTGTGTGATCCTGATGTGTCTTTTATAGACATTGTATAGTTGGATTTTGTTTTTCCAGTCTGACAATCTTTGCCATTTGATTGGTGTATTTACCCACTTACAGTTAATGTAATTATAGATATGATTTACATTAGCCATTTTTATATTTGTTTTCTATATGTCACATGTCCATTTTGTTCATTTTTTATTGCTTTGTTTTGTGTTTCAATATTAAAATTTTTTTTTGCTGTATTTTGCTGAGTTACTTTTTAAAGTTACAGTATGCATCTTAACTTATTGCATACTACTTCATGTTAATACTAATTCAATACCACTAATATAGAATCTTTGATCCAGATTAACTCCATTTATTTTTACTCTTGTGTGCTATTATTGTCATGTATCTTTTATGTGTTAAAAGCCAAATTACACTGTTTTACCATTTTTTAAGTTATTTTAAAAACAAGGGGAGATAAAGGGGAGAAAAGTTTTTTTTCATGTCTTTTATTCTTACCCATATAATTACCCCTTTAATGTTCTTTATTTCTTTGTGACAATTTAGTTACTACCTGCTTTTATTTCATTTTAGCCTGAAACACTTCTTTAGTACTATTATTATTTTTTGTGGTGCATGTGTGCTCTCAACAAATTACTCAGTCTTTGTTTATCTTGAAATGTCTTTATTTTGCCTCTGTTTTGTTGGACAAAGAATTCTTAGTTGACAGTATTTTTCTTTCAGGATTTTTAATATATCATCCTACCACATTCAGACTTCTGTGGTTTCTGATTAGAAGTCATTTGATCTTATTGGAGTCCCCTTATATGTCAATAGTCATTTTTTCATTTACTGCTTTCAAAATGTTCTCTTTGTCTTTCTACACTTTTAGAGCCCAGTAGGGCTTCAGCTTCCCTGATTTTGTCACCTTTTTGGGCTTTAGTATAAAGAGGTAAGTTTTAAAGGAAGATTATACATGTTTTTACTCTGTTTTAAAAATATTTATAATCATAACTTATTTCTTTATATATTTGCCTTTTTCCTCACATTTTCATAGCCATGGAATTCAACAATACCTGTTTGTGGAGGGGCTACTTAAGCATCTTTGCTAGTGAGAAATGGTAATAGTGTTTTAGTTTTTTGTTTTACTTTATGTTGTGCTTTTAAATTTTTCTGCTGCCTCATCAGATTTTATGTACATACACCCATATATATCTATTTTCTATATATTTGTTAGATAAAAACACATGTAAAATTAAGGCTTATAGTAATAAAAGGTATTAACTTTTTTTAAGAAACACAGGATCTTACTATATTTTCCCTTTGGTGAATATTGAATGATAATCTTGAAGACTAGGTGAAAGATACCATAGTATATTTAGTATTTTCATTGAGGTGTGTATTAACTTATTTACGAGTTTATGTCCATAGATATTTAACTGTAGACTATGTCATTGTCAAGTAATATCTGGGACTAAAGTCCCCAACACGCTATCTAATTTTGCTGCCTTATTCTTTAGAAGTGCTACTATGAGCAATAGGCAGGCAACAGAAAGAAAGAAGGTGAGTGAAACCAAAGGGGGAAAAAAGGACTAAAACAGATGGTAGGGTAATAAAAATAATAAAATATTTCTTAAGCATTGTTTGTTTTGGATAGTTTTCTTGTTAAGCACATGGAAATACTTTGCAAGTTTGAGAATTACTTAGTTTCCACATGCTGTTTTTGAGAAACAGCAAGTCATTCATATAATATAAACACAATTATAGATAATTTTGCTGGAATTTTATTTAGGGCTTACTTTTTCATAAGATAGATAACAGTGCCTTCTTTCAGATCATATTTTGACTTTACATTTGAGGGATCATACGTTTAAATTGAAAAGTGCTAATTCAAATAAGTGACAAACATTCCTTCAAAGCTTCCTATTTATAGTTTTACTGATTATATTCTGCTGTAAAAATGAATGTTATTTAATGTATATGAATTTTTTAGAATACATCTAAAATTAGTATATTGAGTTGTTTGAAATGCCTGTGGTGCTAGATTTCTATATCTGTGGTCACTTTAATGAGATCTTGTAATTGGAGAGTATTTTATGCCATCGAATGTACTTACATATAAATAAGCAGCATCAGTATTATTGATCCTACCTCTTTGTCCTTTTTTACTAATATGTCTTCTATGCCTAGGAGGACAATGGAAGTCAGAATCAGAATATAAACCTTCAGATTCTTAAGATTATACCAGAGTGTTTCTTGAGTTAAACATGTGAAGTAGGAGAGAGACAGGTAAAGATGGAAATGAAAGAAGGAAAAAGTATTTGATAAAGGAAATAACATTAGACCTTGAACCAACCCATAGGATCATGGGTAGGAACTCTTACATTGCCTTTGTGTATACTAAGAGGATTATTGATAATGACATGGTTCTATAAAATAGTCTTTTTATTTCTATAGTGATGATTTAGTTTCAGAAATTAGATCCACAGTATTGATTTTTCCAATCCATGAACACGGTATATTTCTCCATCTATTTGTGTCCTCTTTGATTTCTTTCATCAGTGTTTTATAGTTTTCTATGTATAGGTCTTTTGTTTCTTTAGGTAGATATACTCCTAAGTATTTTATTTTTTTTGTTGCAATGGTGAATGGTATGCAGAGGGAGGCGGGAGGGGGGATCGGGATGGGGAACACATGTAAATCTATGGTTGAGTCATGTCAATGTATGGCAAAAACCACTACAATATTGTAAAGTAATTAGGCTCCAACTAATAAAAATAAATGGGAAAAAAAAAAGAAATTAGATCCATAAATATAATCACCTATTTCTGGTGCAAGACCTCTTGTCCTTGAAATGGTAAATAATTTTGCATAGTTTTTTTTATAGCTGTCACTAGTTCTAGTAAAGCCCCACTGTGTTTTATCAAAGATCATCAAGTTATTTTCCTTGTGTTCTATATAGTAGCAACTTGTACTTTTCCCAATAGGGGCATTTGGGTTGAGAATGAAAGGTAATGGAAGGTAAATGTATCCTCCTGATATTCTATTTAATGGCACAACCAAGAGACTTTTATTTGCCTTTTTTACAGAAGATAGGAAGGATAGCAGTGTGATTAGGGATAGATAAGGGTTTTAGTATCAGACTGAGGAGTTTCAAATTCTGGCTGTATGAGTTAATGGTTATGGGACACGGATAAATAACCTTCTTCATTTGGAATAATATACTCCTTATTGACTGGAATATATTTTGTAATATGGTATTTGTGAGAATAAAATGAAATTAAGTGAAAGTAAGCTCAGAACAGATTCTTCGAATGATTTTCTTAGATACTGTAAATTATAAACTACTTTCCAGATTCCTAGCTAAGATAGTAGATAATATTTTTAAAAAGTAAAGAAGCTGAAAATGAGTAAAAGGAAGAGATTTAAGTGACTAACTCTAAACATAAGTCTTAGAACTGGATGTAGACTTTCCAAAAATTTTAAGCAGTCTAAACACAAAGGAAGAAGAATTTGTTCGAAGTTATAAATAGGTTAATAGGAAATAATGATACAGTCTATTAAAAAGTATTAAAGACTTTTTAAGTCATTAAAGAATGATTTAAAGCATAACTTTATTTTGCAGATAGTAAAAACCCTAAAAGTAACTCTATTCTTTATTGGGTTCACATTTTATGGGAATTTCTATTGAGCAGATACTGTGTGGTAGATGTATAGAAAAACAAACATTAGTCTGGCCATCACTTGGAATTATTGAAAACAGAAACCAAGAATGCAGACTAGGTTAAAGCCTTAGGTAAGCTCATAGTTAAGAAATGATCTAGTGCTTTATTGACTAAAATACTTTAGTTAAAGATGCATCCTAAGAATTTATGAATTTGTATTTGTATTACCATGGCGATTGATATCAGTGCATTGTTCTTAGCAAGAGCATATCTCTCTTCAGTAAGAGTCATGCTTCCAGGACTTCCCTGGCAGTCCAGTGCTTAAGACTCTGTGCTTCCACTGCAGGGGGCATGGGTTCTATCCCTGGTTGGGGAACTAAGATGCTGCATAGTATGGCCAAAAAAGAAAAAAAATAAATCATATTTCCTAGAAAGTCTTATGAGATAAAGAAAATGAAGAGAAGAAAAGTTGTAGTTAAACTTTGTAAGACAAATATTATGATTTGTGCACATAGAGATACATTTTTTTGTGTCATATAGGTATCATCTCTTCTTCATTCAGTTAAGTGTATACTTTTATGCATTTATTTAGGTACTGAGGCATGGCTCTATAAACTATTCTGGTACTTCGGTTGATACGTTGTAAGGTGTTTAGTCATATATAGGGATATTGAAGAAGGGATTCAAAATCAAGTGGCCAGTAAGACTGGAGATGATGTTTAATATATTGTATACTTAGAGGATTCTCTGAGTTTCATTATTTATGGACACTCAGATTTTAGCTAGGGCTTCTGTACTCTTCCAAGTTTTCATTGTGGAATTCCTGATGTTACCATAGTTGATTCATTGTGAAAAATGTTAATGCTTTTTGAGAATCTGATTTTAATATAGGAAAACATGAAGATGAAAAATTTGGCCCAGATAATTTGTGGACACTTGCTAAAAACACAAAAACATTATGCAAGGTATAAAATGATCAATGAATATTTCTTAGCCCATATATTTAAAAGGTAACTACTGCTTTGTATTTTGTTTCAGAAAAATATGTTTTACAAATGTTCTTTTTGAAAGCAATAATAATGTAATAAAAACCAGATGTCCACTGTGTAAAATCATGCAGTGCAATTTCTTTACTTCTAACACCTTAGTGATATCAGGAAGTTCTGTGGTGAGATGTAGGTTGGTGACTAAAATCGTGGAGCGCACTGAGAATCAGTAGGTTTGAGTGGAATGTTTCTCATTAGGAACTAAGTGTTAGAGTGCTGTGGCGACATAAAACGCCTGCCAAAGATAGTAGATCTGGATAGGAATACAGAAGGCAAAATCTGGGAAGCTGAAATTTCAGAAATTTGAAGTTTTGCCTAAGGCCAGGGTTGCACCCAGGAAAGAGAAAGCAAACTTTATTTTCTCTCATGTATTGCTTCCAGGGCTCTACTAAATTTAAGATAATGTTTTATATATTGTTAGCCTACTTTCAGGATTGTACCGTCATTCAAAACTTTTCTTTCTGTGGGAAAATGTCTTGAGCTTTTACAGACAGGCTTTTGAAAGGTTACCATTCATATGTTAATACTTGCCTGTGGTGATTTTATCTGGTGGTAGTGACTCATAGATGGTCTATGGCAATGGTGCAAAATATTCCTCTTCTTTCTCTTCCTGATGAAGGTGATAATAGAGTAGCATTTTGTACATACTAGACTATCCTGTCCTTTAAATATATTTTATTTGAGTCATGAAAGTAATTTTACAGGTAAAAATGAGGCGTGTTAAAAAAATGATATGGTCGAGCTGGGATTTGACTTTTTGGACTCCAAAGCCTGTATTTTAAACATTGCATTATTTGATGAGGACACAGTATGAGGAGTTTAAAAGAGTAAGGAGTTATAGGCAGATAGTGTATTTGTTTGCATTCTTGCTAGAAAGAAGAGAGAGACAGAAGAGAAAGCTGTTGTGGTGTGAAGAACCAAAATAAATGGAGACTAGAATTGTTCTTACAGCTGCTTTAAGTTATTTGGAGGTTAACCTGGGTTAACCTGCTTAACATTACAACTATGGGTTCTTTGGATGTTATTTTTAATTATAGTTATGACTTCATCAAGAGTGGTTTTGGATATTATGGAAATCTTAAAGCACATGCATTTCAAAATGAATTAGAGGGCTTAGGTATTTAAAAAATACCACCAGTGTTGACATAGTGTTAGAACATTGTGTAAGATCAAGTCTTGAGACATTTTTTATGTATTTGTTTCATGTTTTATAGTTATTGTCATCAATTTTTATGTTTCCTCAAGTAGTATAAACATTATGAATGAAACTGGTTAGTGATTTCTAGCATACTAATTACATCTGCTTAAAGATGTAATGCTAGCAAAAACAATTAAAATTTAATATAAGTTTTTTCTGAAAGACTACATATTTACATAAAAATTTTTTTTCTGTTTTAGTGACGAAGTTTAAAAATATCCAAACTCATGAAAATCTACTTGTATTCCCCAGACAGAAGGAGAGAGTATTAGAGAGACAGATTGTTTAAAACATCTTTTCTTAGGTCTGGAGCAATATAAATATGTTGCTTAAAATGTTTAATTTAACTTGAAAGAAATTTCTTATTTAACTCTTTACTTAGTTTGTCTTTACAGAATATATTTGGTATCATCTGTGAATATGTCTGTTTTGCTCACTAGGAACCCCTGATTCCTAAAAATGTAACATTAGATTTTTTCACCATTAAAAATAAACTCATGAATCAACCTTTAAAAAATAATAATTTTATCTTTTAAATTAAACTGAATTTATTCTGGTAAAATACATATGATTTACCATCTTAACCATTTTTAAGTATACAGTTCAGTAGCATTAAATACATTCATATTGTTTTGCAACCACCACTGTCAGTCTCTGTAATTTTTTTCATCTTATAAAATTGCAGTCCTATGTCCATTAAACAATGCACTCTGCCCCCCTCCCATAAGTCTACAGGCATTTCCCCGATTGTTTGTACACTTAATAGTAGTGAAAAAGATCAGAAGAACTTAGAGCAAGGAAATATTCACCTGAATCAACATATTTTAGTTTCCTTTATGTTGAGCAGTTGGCTGATAAGCTAGTTTGAACCTGACTTTCAGGATAGAATACTTGAGGTTATAGTAGTTTCTTTGTTTTCTACAGGCAAGTCTTGATGATGAATCAATTAGCAAATCCTGAAGAATTAATGTAAATGGTGTGGTAATTTCTGTTGTAAGAGATACTTCTTAGAATTCATGAAATTTCTCTTCCCCCACAGTATCAGATCTGCTGTTGAAGTGAGATCTGCCTGGTAGCAGTTATGTATATCAGAGCTCAGTTCAAAATTCTTTAGAAATGGTAACTGTTTATAAAATTCTATGGGAAAGCTAATTAAAATTGAACTTTGAAGTTAAAAAGAAAACACAAAACAGTATAAAAGTAAAGGTTAATATTTTCTCTGAAATGTTTTCAAAAGACCCATAGAAGTGCTATAGAAAGATTTCTTAAACCTATTAAAAGTATAAATCCTTGAAGACAGGCGTTCATTACCTGTGTTGAACTTGCTAAAAACAGCAAGGTCTGAGTATTCAAAGTATCCTTAGGTCTGAGTGTTCAGAGTATTATTATTTTTGAATGAATGCTACGAGACTAACAACTTTTTAGAATGTATGTTTTTTGTGCTAGCTTTTTCTTAATGTAAAATGAATCTCAATATGCCATATGATTGGTGACAAATAAGAAACTCTTTATGCAATTAAGAGAAGATCTGTTTATTTAAGAGCTCTCAAAGGTTGTAAAAGATTATACTTGGCTGTATGTGAAGGATAAATGTTGTGCAATAATGCCCCTTAGTTCCCCTTTTATAATAAATCTCAGCTGTGTGTTCAGCGAAAGGGCTCTGCGCCAAAAAGAACAGGTTCAACTTGTCTGTGAGGATTTGCACCACAGTAAAGTGCACAACTGCTTTTGTAGAGGTCATTGTGGAGGTCACAGGCATGTACAGTTGAATGAAAGCAACTTTAAAAACATGTAGAACAGATAGTGTTACTTAAGATTCAAAGATCAGTGTTAACTTGAAACATTGAAAGGATGGAAAATCATAAAAAGAACCCCCACATACATTTTTCACTTTATATATATATATTTACATGTTTTCAAATGGATGTGAAACAATTTCTTTGGCATCGTGTCCCAGCATATTTTAAAAGAACTTCAGAATCAGTTTTGTAAAAATTGCCCAGACTTGGGAAGCATTAAATATTGTTATCTTTGTTAAATTTTGAGCAGTGCTTTGAACAGAGTTCACATGATAAAGGTAGGTAGGATATGATGGTGGTAGGACAAAATATTTAGGGGTGTGCGTGCGTGCAATGTATGGTGTGTGCATTGCGTGTGGTGTATGGTATGTGGTGTGTGTGTGTGTGTGTGTTTTGAGAGCTGGGATAGGGGAGTGTGGGTAAGTTCTAATGGAAAGGCAGATGTGACCTAAAGAATGCCTCCGTGAGTCATGTATCTCTTGATAGAAAGGTTCAAAATGAACAACAACAAAGAAGGGCTCTTTCTCCCTAAGTATCTCACAAATACTTTCATATTCTTTGTGGTACTGGAAATAACTCATAAATAACAGTTGGAGAGACTGTAAGACCCAGGACTCCAACCTACTGAAGTTTTGGGCTTAGAATAAAGAACACCAGAAAATAATATAACTAAGTAAGTAGATACAGCACTTACCTAGAATTGTAGTTTACCTAGAGTTGTATTTGGCCATATAAGGACTGTATCTTTTTCCCTTTTTAAAAAAATGATAATCAAAATGGCAGGCAGCCATTGATTTCAGTATAGAGATTAATTAATGTCTTTATGCTTCAGCTTCAGCAAATGCAGTTGATTGGCAGTAGCACCTGTTTCAGCAACTGGTAGAACGTTAGTGCTTTTATCAAGCCTGTAATTTCCAGAAGGGCTTTAAAGCTGTGTTCATTAAACTCTCCCATACTAATTGCTTTCTTTGTCTTCTAGTGCACTGGTTTACTAAATGTACTTCTCATTTATTTCTGTGTGTATTTATGTATTTATAAAAGTTATAAAATAAAGTTAGTTTTTTTAATTTTTAAAAACAAAAACAAATTGTGTGGTAGTCTGTGTACTCCTGTATTGTAGAACCATTTTTATGCTTATTGAACACATAATGTTCTCAGATGAAAAATTTATACCAAGAATGTGATTTTTTTCTGAATTGCTTATGTAGTTCATGTCATAAACATAAAGCATATCTGTCGAGTATGAAAAATGATCTGTTAAACCGTAGTAAAATGTGATTTAAGGATTTGGTTATTAAGTCAACTTTCTAGGAAAGTGGCTTAGTTTTACATTTTTAGGATTTCTTTCCAGTTGAAGTAGTCTTCCTGGTTCATATTTTAAAATCTGTTCAGTTTTCATGGATTTATAGACAAGCCATAGTTTATTTTTTTTTTTTGAGCAAGATACTGTTTTGTTTGTTTGTTTGTTTGTTTTCCTTGTTAAAAAAGAAGACTGAACTTCTAAGAGAGATTCTAAGAAAGATGAAGCACATAGCTCAGTACAGGTGAAATTTGCATCAACCTAGATGTATTGTGGCGAAGTTGAATGTGAATGTTTTCTGAAAAGAAATTGAGTTGTATGTTTTAACGAATTAGGGTAACTTTCATTTAAAAAGCACTTATATATAAACATTTTAAAACAAATGAGCATTTCCGAATTTACGTTTAATATAAATAAAAGCATGTGTTGTTCAGTGCTTGAAAGCAGAACCCCCTCTCGCGGTGCACCCTTTCTCGCTTCCCTTCACCGGTGCCCGTTGCTGTGCCTAGTCTTTCAGTCGTGTCTGGCTCTTTGCAACCCCATGGGCGGCAGCCCGCCAGCCTCCTCTGTCCACTGGGATTCTTCAGGCAAGAATACTGGAGTGGGTTGCCATGCTGTCCTCCAGGAAATTTTCTCAACCCAGGGACCAAACCCGGGTCTCCTGCACTGCAGGCGGATTCTTTACCGTTTGAGCCACAGGGAAGTCCACTAGGGCCTAATGTCCTAAATGTTCAGATCAATCGATTTTTATACCATGGTCCTGTAGGAAAGTGCTTGGTGAATGCTGGAAATTTAGGGTTAAAACTTGGGTACGTTCCTTGGTCTTAGAGAACATTAATTTGTTTTCCTATAAAGTAAACAAAATAATACGTATCTCAACTGTATCTATAAAGGCTAGCATAGTACATGGCGTACAGTAGATGTTCAGTGAATATTTGTGTCCTTTGTGTGGGTGTTATTTGTGATTGTTGTGTGTTAAATAATCATATTCTCTATCTGCATGACTGTAGTAAAAGTTTATGTGAAATTGCAAGGGAATCAGAGAATCGTAAATATTCTATTCTACATTTAGAGTCTAGATCTAATTACGTGGTGGTTTTGTGAGTGTGGTAGTGGTGATATGTGTTTGGGGAAGGCAGGTTGGGATGGTTAGGGTATTCATAGTACTTGTTGTTTCCTTTTAGGACAAAAGAAGGATAAAGTCAGTATAGTTTGATTTAGCTGTTTTTTTTCTACAATGGGAATGGGACAATAACCACTTATTCTGTAGTTAAATGTCCTCAAATAGAACCAGATTTGTTTTGTAGTTTTTGAGAGGGATGGCTTGGATTAGAGGATTAGAGTGAGTGGTATATGGTGGATCATTATAAAACATTTGTTCATTTATGAAACAAACATTCTTGGTATGTGCTAAGCACTGTACTAGGCACAGAGGATTTAGATCTAAAAAATGTGTAATTTCTTGAACTATTTGATCTCTATTATGGTTTAAAGAAGCTTTCTGCTCCCTTTCCACTGAAAAATATTTCTGCTTCAAAATTCTACTAATCTTATGTGATATTTTTGTTTTGCTTGTATCATAAAAGTAATATTTGTAGAGAACTTTATATAAAGCAATTTTCATATTTTATCACGTTCAAAATTTTAGACTTAAGTCGTTGTTATTGATGGCTAATTAAAAGTCTACTTAGAGTGCCAAGATAGGAATTTTTTTTCTTGAAAACTATGTTTGTAATTACTAAAAGTAAATGAGCCAAAATGCTGTATGCCTGAAAAGTTTGTAAAATTTCTGGTAAAAAATGTTTTTCTTAAAATTTGTGGGGACTTTTTTTAAGGAGGCAGATTTTTGTCTCACCAAATAGTCTGCTTGATGTTTTTCTTTTCTGATCTTTTTATAGAAACAGATATGATTTGCTGGACACTCTGTCCTCTTGGCAACAAATGGTAGTTCAGTAGCAAGACAAGCATCAGAGAAAGAATGTAAAAATAATACTTTTCAACACTGCCTCATTTATTGGTGCTCAAGGGAGAATAAAACCTAAAACAACAAAACCAAAACAAACAAAAACTCTTCCTTGAACTCTACTTTTTCTTTACGCTAATGCCCTATCTCCCTATTTTCATTTTATCTTAGAATTTGATGAAAATAATAGATTTATTCAGTGTTTCTACTTCACAACTTCCATTCTTTCTTTTATCATTCATATTCTGGCTTCTATTTCTACTACAGTACTGAGGCTTTTCTTGGTTTAAAAAAATTTTTTTTTTTCATTTAGAAATGCTGTCTCTTTCCCTCCATGTAAGTCACATTCAGCCTTTGTAGCCATCTCAGATGCCGTTTATTCTCCATGAATTCAATTGAATGAACATTCAGAAACCTGTCATGTTCAGCAAAGTCATATCATATGTACATTTAACTTATTTGAATTTAACTAAAGTTGAAAACACCTAACTAGGGAGAAAAATAGCAAAGAATTCCTCTTTTCCCCCAATAAAAAGTGTTTTTAAAACAACATGGTTGCCAAAAGCAAGCCAAGTACTTTATCTGATTTTCCACAGAACAAACAGCAATCTATTCTAACGCTGGAAGAAATGCTAGCTGGGTTGGATTTATACATAGAGATTATAGTATGCACAGAAAAATGTACTTTATGGGCTATTTAAAGGACTTTTGAAGGGGTTATTTTGACCAGTTTTTGCTTTACTCTGACTGTAGAACCTAACCTGCACAGGGTGTGACTTTGTTATTATAGCTGTGTTGAACTTAAATCAGTCTTTTCACTTGGGATCCTTCTAGATAACATTTGGATATGTCTTGGATGTGTTAGGACTCAATGCCTTCATTGCCGGGGCCTGGGTTCAATCCCTGATTGGGGAACTAAGATCCACCAGCTGCATGGAGTGGCCAAAAAAGTTAATTGGTTAATTTTTTTAAATGTGTAGGATTCACTTTTTATATTTTAAATACTTTAATGATGTTAAAATCTTTTTCTAAAGATGTTATTTCCTAACTTCTCCCCTGAATTTAAAATTTCTATAAATGTTGCATTTTGTTTTTGAAATTCTTTTTCAAGGACTAGTTTAGATTGATTTAACAATACGAATTCTAAAAAGAGTTGATATATTATTAAAGAACATTGTTTTTTAATGTGGTAATTTGAACACTAAGTGGTGTGTTTGTGGGGAGGAGGTTACAAGTGAATTTAGTTAGGATTAAAGTAATTCCACTTTAGCAAACAGATTTTGATGATGTTTTCTGGGCCAATTTGATATAGAAACAGTTTCGGAGACTTGACTTGGCCAAGTGAGGGTATGACATTTTTAGGACTGTTTGATTTCTAATGATGAACAAGAGGTTTAAACCCAGCTGGGTAGTTAAATTCTCCTTTGATGTTTCAAAGCAATATCTTACATATTCGAATGGAACTGATTGTCACTAAAGAGTCAGAAAAATATGGTGCTTTTTCTAGTATATTCAAGATAAATTCTTTTTCATATTCTGGAAAAGTCTGTTTTTGTTTAGAAGGAAAAATTTGGGAAAAATAGGCTATTTACTATTTAGGCATCATATTTTTTTAAAAAACAGGAATGCTCTAAAGGCTGATTTGTGGGAATAAATCAGTGTTAGATTGTTTATAAAAGCCCACTGCAATTATTTTTTAAAAAAGTTATATTCTGCTCATTCCAAAACACATAATTCAGAAAGGGAGTGGAGCCTGATGATTATAAAGTTGGGAATCTGGGAATTAGTGATTGTTTTTTCCACTGTTTCTTTAGTGTATATGGAATCAAACTATTAGACATTAAATTTGGGGAAATTATTCTTATTTTCATGATACATTATCAGATAGTGGTTTATTTCCACTTAGTTGTGAAATCATTGCAGGTTGGACCTACGAGAACATCTAGTCCAACCCTCCAGTTTGCTCCCACCCTCCCATTGTTGATAAAAGTGAAGCTTAGAGAAATAAAATCACTTCAGTTTGTATTAGGTTAGAGGCAGTGTCAGCATAAGTATATAGTTACTTCTTACTATGCAGGATCTTGTCACTCATTTGTCTTTCTGTGAATTTTTTAAAAAATTAGAGAAAGCTGTTTCTGTGGGGGAAAATGAATTTTACTTAGCATGAAATTATGTGCTACCAGGAAGTTGTTACCATGCAGCTGTTGCAGTGATGACAGGCTGATATCAACGTAGAGTGACCAGAACAGCATAGTATAAAAATTGTTCTGCTTGCTCCTAAAATAAATTGAAAACAACTGAATTGAAACGAAATTTACTTAGAATAAATAGCATGAAGTCAGTGCCGGGTATATTTTTTAAGTATTCTCTCTTCCATTGAAAAACTGAGTATGCACATGAACACAATTAAAAAAACATGTCCACATCCTCATACTGATGCATATATGTGCACACATAGAAAACACCTGTATGTATGTGCACACACATATTTAAATTATTAGGACATTTACCAACATAGAAACAGTATTTCAAAAATAACTTAGTTGGTTTTTCTGAAAGGTCTCTAACAGATATTTTCTCTAGAAATAATTGGTAGAATTGTAGTGGTTTAATGCACTGAGACCAGTGAAATATTCTGGTTTCTAATTCCCTGTAGCCATGTTGTGTATTCTAATGGATTTGATAAGTTTAGCATGTAAGAGGATCCAGTTTTTGAAAAACAGCCACCACTATCATTGTTTTGTTGTTTGTTTTTGTTTTGTATTTAAATATTTATTTGGCTGTGCCAAGTCTTAGTTGCATCATGTGGGATCCAGTTCCTTAACCAGGAGTCGAACCTAGGCCCCCTGCATTGGGAGCCTGGAGTCTTACCCACTGGACCACCAGGGAGGTCCCTTGTTTTGCATTAAGATGATTCAACAAAACAGAAGTAACAATCTATTGAAAAGTGATTTACTAGAATACAAACTCCCTGGAGGCTGGAGCATGTATCTGTTTTATTGCTGTACTCTTTAGTTCTTGGCTTACAGTCTTTGTTCAGTATTTGTCTTTTGAATGGGTGTTTGGTTATAACAGAATAACCACAATGTTTTGTTGTCTGAAATTTTGTTGAAATGGTCCTTAAGTGGCTAGAAAGCACATTTCCAGGCTAGAGATAAAAAGCATCTACTGACTTTTTCTAATGAATAAGTGAAAGAACAGTATTAAAGTGTGGAGAAGCTGGAGATATATTCCTTACATACTCTCAGAGTACATGTAATTACAAAATTCCAATTGTTTACACACAGTAAGAACATTCTGAAATTTATAGAATTTGGAAACCTGACCTCCATCTTACTGGTTTT
The DNA here is from genome assembly GCF_019320065.1 of Cervus canadensis. Classification (NCBI taxonomy): domain Eukaryota; kingdom Metazoa; phylum Chordata; class Mammalia; order Artiodactyla; family Cervidae; genus Cervus; species Cervus canadensis. The sequence goes on from NC_057391.1 coordinate 68,096,209, forward strand.
TCTTATGTTCATACTACAATACCAGATGACTGTTCACATGCCCCTTTCTACAAAATACCAAGCCGTTCTTCCCTGCTGGGTACCGTGCTGTGAGGCATGGCATGAACAACAGGGCCTTACAGTCTAATGGGGTAGATAGACGTTAAACAGATGTTTATACCAAGAGGGTTTTACCAAGCTTACAGTTTATTAGCAAGTATGCTGAAGATATGGCTAGTCTGGTGAATAAAAATCATTTAAGTAAGATATGAAAATTAAGAGTGTTCTGAGTCTTAAAATTGTGTTAAAGCATTTTTAGAATCATTTAACCAGTCACTCTGAATTGCTAGTACTTTATGAATTATAACCTGTTGTATGGTATTTAACAGAGAATCATATACTAATTGATATAGAAGGGTATTTTCATTTATAGTATTTTTTAAATAGTTTATGTCAACAGCCTATATATTAGTGATTACTAATTGGCATTTCTGTTGCTGTTATTTTTACTAGAAAATCCTGTATTTTCTTTATTCATTTTACTTTAAATGGTTTGCTGCCTTCTCAGTTTGTGTGCGTGTATATGTTGACATAGTGACCAAAAGTTTTTTTGAAGAGTTGTTTTCAGAGTTAACTTTATCACTTATTAAATGGCTTCCAGAAATCTAGATCATATAATTTTTAATTTGGAAGTAAATCCTGTGTTTTAGAATTAACCCAAAAGATAGTCTGTGTTATTCCTCTGTTTGAGGAGAATGAATAAGGATAATGTTCGTAGTGTGCTATAGATGATCTAACGATCAGTCTCAGTTCAGTTTAGCCGCTCAGTTGTGTCGACTCTTTGTGACCCCATGGACTGCAGCACACCAGGCCTCCCTGTCCATCACCAACTCCCGGAGCTTGCTCAAACTCATGTCCATCGAGTTGGTGGTGCCATCCAATCGTCTCATCCTCTGTCCTCCCCTTCTCCTCCTGCCTTCAGTTTTTCCCAGCATCAGGGTCTTTTCCATCAGGTGGCCAAAGTATTGGAGTTTCAGTTTCAGCTTCAGCTTCAGTCCTTCCAATGAATATTCAGGACTGATTTCCTTTAGGGTTGACTGGTTTGATCTCCTTGCTGTCCAAGGGACTCTATAGAGTCTTCAACACCAACACCACAGTTCAAAAGCATCGATTCTTTGGGGCTCTGCTTTCTTTATAGTCCCAGCTCTCACATCCATACGTGACTACTGGAAAAACCCATAGCTTTGACTAGATGAACCTTTGTTGGCAAGGTAATGTCTCTGCTTTTTAATATGCCGCCTAGCTTTGTCATAGATTTTCTTCCAAGGAGCAAGTGTCTTTTAATTTCATGGCTGCACCATTTGCAGTGATTTTGAAGCCCCCCAAAATAAAGTCTGTCACTGTTTCCATTTTTTCCCCACCTATTTACCATGAATCTCAATCAACAGATCAATCTCAGTAAATTGTAAGCTTTTTTATAGTAAATGTGAAGCTTGCTGAGTAAGACAAGTTAAAGATATATTTCAAATTATTACTTAAGATTACAGCCATGTATAATTATCTTTGTCATTTGCATTGTTCTTCAAATGTTTTTATGTTTTTCTATATGGAAATGAGCTGAATTTTGGAAAGTCTTTTTAAGGGAGTTGTATGGCTTAGACAGTAAAGTGTCTGCCTGCCATGCGGGAGACCTGGGTTTGATCCCTGGGTCAGGAAGATCCCCTGGAGAAGGAAATGACAACCCACTCCAATACAAAATCCTGTGGACGGAGGAGTCCAGTAGGCTACAGACCATGGAGTCGCAAAGAGTTGGAAACGACTCAGCGACTTCACTTTCTTCACTTTTCTACAAATGCTTAAATGTGTGACTAGAAAATTATTGAAATATAATCTGGTGCTTTAAGGTATATCTTAGGAGAGAAACAGGGGCTCTATTTTGTTACATTTGGGGGAGTAAAACATTAATTATGCTTTTGAATGTACAGTTTGCCTGCAGTTTCCCACCTGAGTATGTGGATCTTATCTAAGTTTGCATGACTTGCTGTGCCTCTTCACACTACATTTTTACCCTCAGCCTCATTTATTTATTATTTATATGGCAACTGCAACAGAAATTGAAAAGGCCTGGGTTTTGTGTTAATAGTTTTGAAAGTCAACAAAAGCTACTTGAATTACTTAATGTGGGTGTTTTTCAGGACTCATTACTAGGATCTCATACTTTATACATTTGTCTCCCCCAATTTTTATTTATTCTTATGACTTTGACCATCATTTTGTTGGTGGTAATAGCAAAATTTCTCTTTTGTTTATGTTTTTAGCTGCTTTTACTGAAAATGTCTACATGTAAATTTCATAGTCAACAATATTGAATTTTTTGAACCACCATCTTAAACTCTTTATTTTGTAAACATTTATTGAGTTATAGTTTACTTACTATAAAAAATTGCTGATTTAAAATGTATGATTCAGTCATTTTTGTATTTTTGAGTAGTCACTTTACATTCACATTCCTAAACCCTAGCAATTAATGTTACTATCTATAGTTTTACCTTTTCTGAACATTACTTACAAATGGAATCGAGCAATATGTAGTCTTTTGCCTGGCTTCTTTTTTTGTTTATAATATTTTTGAAGTTCATATGTTACATGTATCAATATATTATTACCTTTTTTTGCTAAATAGTATTCAGTGTATGAATATTAAATGAATGACTTCATACTTGTTTTGTATAACTATACTTCATTTTGCTTATCCATTCACCAGTTGGTGGACATTTAGATTGTTTCCACTATTTGGCTACCATGAATAATGCTGCTATGAACATTCTTATAAAAGTCTTTGATCATACATTCCTCTTTAAGTGGAATTATCAAGTTGTATAGTAAATTTATGAAAAACTGCCAAACTAATTTCAGAGTGGTCACACCATTGTGCACTCTCATTAGCAGTGTTTAAGGGTTCTACTTTCTCTATATCCTCAGTGACACTTTGATTATAGCCATTGTGGGCGGTGTGAAGTAGTACTTCATTGTTGTTTTAATTTGCACTTTTCTAAAGATTACTGCTGTTGAGCATCATTTCATGTACTTATTAGCCCTTGGTGTATCTTCTTTGGTGAAATGTCTATTAAAATCTTTACCCATTTTTAAATTGGAGGTTTTGTTTTTTTAAAGAATTTTTCAGTTTTAAGAGTCCTTTACGTATATACTAGATACAAATTTTCTATAAGGCATGTCATTTGCAAATACTTTGCCCAAAGTCTGTGTTTTTTATTTTAAAAATTTTCTCAATCCTTATCTTTCCCAATTATCCTGTTTCAATTAGTCTTCAGATTTGTCTGGTTTTTTCATTTAATATTCAGCTGAGCTATTTCAGGTTGCTACCAAGTCTTGCAGTTTTAATTATAACTTTTTTCCCCCTCTTCCTCTCAGTCAGTACTCAGATCTTCAAACCTAGTTATGAAAATAGCTACAAACCTGACCTACTTGATTCTAGGCTCTTCTTTCTTTGGCACTATTTTATTTTCCTCCGCTATAAATGCATAGCTATTTTCCTTTTTAAACTAAAAAGATTCCATATGTTTTAAATCTATTTATAATGAAAAATTTCCAAAATAAAAAGTAGAAAAATCATACAGTGAAACTCATATGCCTAATGTCTAGATTCAGTCATCTTTAATTTGCTTCATATATATTTTTTCAGAATGATTTGGAAGTAAATTGCAGATTGTAAAATTTTACCTTTAAATTGCTTAGTCTGCATCTCCCTCTGACCTGCACTGATATAGGACATCCTTATACATAGCCATAATGCCATAATCATACCAAACAAAATTAATAAAATGTCTCCAATGTATTCTTATACCCAGACCATATTGAAATTTTATCCACTGTCCCTCAAATGTCTCATGACTTTTTTCCTTCCTTAATTGTTACTGAGCTAATGACTATTGTTATATTTATTAAACTTTTTAATTTTAAAAAAAATCTAGAACAGCTCATATCTCGTGCTGCATTTCTTGATTTTCTTTCTCATGCTGTGACTTACTGAACAGATCAAGCCAGTTGTCATTTGGTATGAATTGTTTCCCTATGCTGTTGCTCAATATGGTCCCATATATATTGTTTTTTATACTTTTTATGGTTATAAATGTAAAGTTTACCCATTTTGGTGAATTTAGAAAATACTGCATAGAGGTAAAAATATAAATAGTCCACATAATCTTATCACCTAGAGATTACTACAGGGAAAATTTTGGTGTTTTTCATTATAGTTTTTTCTTATGCAAATTTAAAAAATAGTTTGGATATCCTTATTATGTACCTAGTATTTTATTAATTTTCTCTTTGAACATAATTTTAAATGACATACATGCTATTATAATTGAACTCATGTTTACTTAATTTTCCCAATAGTCCTAAACATTTATGTTCCTTTTGGTTTTTCACAATTATAATGTAAACTGTGATGGATGATTTGATTAGTGTTTTCTGTTTTTTTTTTTTCTTACAAGTGGGATTATTGAGTTAAACTATATGAATACTTTAAAGGTTTACTAAATTGTTTTTCATGAAGAAAGCAATTCCATTATTGGAATTGTGCTTCTATCAGCAGCGTATGAGAACATCTTTCTCCACATTGTCTTGTCATATTGAGCATTATTATTTTATCATTTATTTGGTAATTTGATGGAGACAAGATGTGTTTTGACATTGTTTTGAAAGGTCTAATATTTAACCATGTGAGTTCAAATTAGTCTTGGAGTATTTTCTGGTTGTAATTTAGGCTTTAACATACTGATTCAGTTTCTTTCCACCCCCACATCCCCATATATCCATTCTCTGCTCCTGTTTATTAAATATTGTCTCAAGACACAAAATATCAGTCTAGTAATATTGCTGTCTTCTTCATTGCCTTGCTCTTGTAGACTTTGCCTGTCCTCAGAGGCCTCCCACAAGTTGCACTGTTTCAGTTTTCTACCTTTCATCGATTCTTCCTCTTTTAATTTTCTGTAGTCCTTAAGTTCATACCATATCATTTGGTGCCACGTTAGATTTAGTTCAGATGTTAAATATCACTACTGAATCATACAGTGTGACTTCTTTAATCTGAATCCATCTTTTCCTGATAATTTAGAATAATATCACACTTACTGTTTTGGTAGGAATATCACTTTGCATCCAGAAACTTTTAAACACTTTGCCACTAGTCACTTAAAAGCCCCTAACATTTTCCTCATATTGAGATATCTGATCTCTTGATGATTTTCTTTAAGCTTAATTATGTCAGTGATTTGTCCTGTAAGCTCTTTTTCGCTTTTAAATTTGAGAAATTTGGCATCTATAACACACCAGTTTTGGGGGGAAAGATTGAATGTTACGGGACTAGATTGAGTATCATTTGTGAACTTTCTCATTCTCAAGATAAATAGAATTATCACTAAATAATGTTTCTTTCTTTCTAACTGCCATAATACATTTTTTTCTGTTTGGACCTATGACATTTTGACCATATCTAAATTAATAGAATTTGTATAGAAATCTAGGACTTACTATATCAGGCTTAAATTGAGCAACTGTGATCTTATTGTCTAAAAATAGGATATTGAAAGACAGTGTGGTATGGTAGATCCCACACTGGACAGGAATTAGGAACTCTCTGTGACCTTAGGAGAAATTTACATTTTTAGGAGTCTTAGTTTCTTTATCCATAAAATAAAAAAATTATGGGAAAAGAACACAGGCTTTAGAATCTGACACCCTTTGCTTCTAATCCTCAACCTGCCATTAACTTCACAAGTGTGACCTTGCGAAGTCACATATCTAAACTCCTATCCTTGTCTATAAAGTAGAGATGATACTATTTATCTCATAAAGCTATTGTGAATATTAATGAAATAATGCATTGAAAGCCTTTAGACTGTTGTCTGGCACTGAGTTAATATTGTTAAGTATTATTATTATATGAACTTTTATGTACCCACAAACTTGCAGAAAAGACTGGATTATATGACATAATAACGTAAGTAACTTGGGTATCATTACTGTTAGAGAATGACTACTTTTAATATGTTGACTACCAGTTTAATGACTTAAGAGAGTCTCTCTTTTTTTGAATATTGCCTTCCCTGAGAAGTATTCCGGCTCTGGGAATTATCCATTTTGTATCATCTTTCCTGGGCCTTGCTTCCTAATTTATAATGTGAAAATGGAGTAATCAATGTAATCTAGATTACTGTATTATGGGATAGCTATAATAGGTGACCTTTTAAAATTCTTATAGTCTTTTCTTTTACTTGTTCTCTTCTTCTTTTTTTTTAACCCAAAACTGTGACAGGAATACTGGACTTCTGTATCATGTGGTGGGAGAATACAGTACTTGGTAACTTACTAAGAAGACACTTTGAAATAGAGATGTCACAGTGCCACTCAAAATGTCTTGCTTAGGCAGACCCCTTTTTAACCTATGTAATACTCTGTACTCAGATTTGTTGTTCAGAAATTGGAGTACTGAGAGGTTATACAAGATGTAGCTTGACAGTTTCAAGTTTATTTAGAAAGGCTGTGAAACATATGGAGGTTCAGGGTTAAAATAATGTTAATGGTGTTTTCCTATATCTCACTTTTATCTTCTTTTTTAATGTGTATTATTGCAGCCACATAAATGAGCAAATCAAATATCTAAAACCCATTTTTTAAAATTATGGTAAAATGTACATAACATAAATTTTACTACCATTTTGAAGGGCATTCACAGTGTGCACCCATCACCACCATTCATCTCCAAGATTTTATCTTCTCCCCTTGAAACTCTACTCATTTCAATACTAGCTCATCCCTTGCCTCCCCACAGTCTCTGGCAGTCATCATTCTGCTTTGTGTCTCTATAATTTGACTACTCTAAGAACCTCATATAATTGGAATCATACAATATTTGTCCTTTTTGTGACTGGCTTATTTCATTTACTTAGCATAATGTCTTCACGGTTCATCAGTGTTTTAGCACATATCAAATTTCTTTTCTTTTTACGACTGAATAATATTCCATTATTCAAGCTGGATTTAGAAAAAGCATAAGGACCAGATATTAAATTGCCATTTGTAAGATCATTGAGAAAGCAAGGGAATTCCAGAAAAAATCTGCTTCTGCTTCATTGACTATGCGAAAGCATTGACTGTGTGGATCACAGCAAGCTGTGGAAAATTCTTAGAGATGGAAATACCAGGCCACCTTACGTGTCTCCTGAGAAACTTGTATGCGGGTCAAGAAGCAACAGTTAGAATCTTATATGGAACAACTGACTGGTTCAAAATTGGGAAAAGGGTCCAACAAGGCTGTATATTGTCACCCTGTTTATTTAACTTATTTACAGTTACATCATGGGAAGTGCCAGGCTGGATGAATCACAGACTGGAATCAAGATTGTTGGAAGAAATATCAACAACTTTATATATGCAAATGATACCTCTAATGACAGAAAGTAAAGAGGAACTAAAGAGCTTCAATGAGGGGTGAAAGAGTAGAGTCAGAAAACTGACTTAAGTGCTCAACATTCAAAAAACTAAGATCATGGCATCCAGTCCCGTCACTTCATGGTAAATAGAAGGGGGAAAAGTGGAAGCAATGACAGATTTTCTTTTCTTGGGCTCCAAAATCACTGTGAACGATGACTGAAGCCATGAAATTAAAAGACACTTGCTCCTTGGAAGAAAAACTATGACAAACTTAGACACATACTAAAAATCAAAGACATCACTTTATCAACAAAAGTCCATATAGTCAAACTTAATGGTTTTTCCAGTAGTCATGTACGGATGTGAGAGTTGGGCCATGAAGAAGGCTATGCACTGAAGAATTGATGCTTTTGAACTGTGGTGTTAGAGAAGACTCTTGAGAGTCCCTTGGACAGCAAGGAGATCAAACCAGTCAATTCTAAAAGAAACCAGTCCTGACTTTTCCTTGGAAGGACTGATGCTGAAGCTGAAACTCCAATACTTTGACCACCTGATGTGAAGAGCCGACTCATTAGAAAAGACCCTGATGCTGGGAAAGATTGAAGGCAAAAGGAGAAGAAGGCAGCAGAGGGTGAGATGGTTAGATAGCTCACTGACTCCATGCTCATAAATTTGAGCAAACTCTGGGAGATAGTGAAACACAGGGAAGTCTGGTGTGGCATTCCATAGGGTCACAAAGAGTCGGACACGACTTAGTGACTGAACAGCAACAAAATATTCCATAATGTTGTATACCCTATTCATTAATTAATTGATGGAAACATGGGTTACTTTTATCTTTTGGCTATTGTGAATAATGCTGCTATGAGCACGACTGTTTAAGTTCTTGCTTTCTTTCCTTTTGGGTATAACCAAGAAGTGGAGTTGTTAGCTCATATGGTAGTGCAGGTGCAAGTGTTAGTTGCTCAGTTGTGTCCGACTCTTTGCGACCCCATGACTGTAGCCTGTCTGTTTCTCTGGGGATTTCTCCAGGTAGAAATACTGGAGTCGGTAGCCAGTGCCTTCCCCAGGAGATCTTCCCAACCCAGGGATTGAACCTGGGTCTCCTGCTTTGTAGGTGGATTCTTTGCTGTCTGAGTCACCAGGAAAGCCTGGCTCATGTGGTAATTTTATATTTAATCTTTTGAGGAATTGCTGTCTGTTTTCTGTATTAATTGCACTGTCTTACATTCCCATTAGCAATGCACATGTGTTCCAATTTCTCCACATCCTTGCCAATGCTTGTTATTTTATGTGTTTTTTGTTTTTGTTCTGGATAATAGGCATCCTAAATAGCTGTGGGTGTTAAGTGCTATAGTGGGGCCCTCTGTATTTGTGGGTTCCACATCCATGGATTCAACCAACCATGAAATTCCATCTGGGTTTGGTCAGTTTGTGGACAAAGAACCCAGGGATGAGGAATCTGGGGATGGAGTGGGCTGACTGTACTAGTATGCCATTTTATATAAGAGACGAGCTTCTGTGAATTTTGGTATTTGGATCTTGGAACCAGACCTTCCCTCCACCCCCAGAGATACTGAGGGATGGCCGTATATCATTATAGTTTTGATTTGGATTTTCCTAATGACTAGTGATGTTCGTCATCTTTCCTTGTGCTTATTGGCCATTTGTGTATCTCTGGAGAAATGTTTTTTCAAGTCCTTTCCCCAAATTTGGTGATGGACTTTTGAGGTCCCAGTGTCAGAGAAGCTATTAATATTGCGTTAAACCAGCTAAGATAATGTTACAGGGCATTAAGGTTGTTGAGAAAAACCCCGAGTAACATGCAGATGTCGTCAGTGTGTCGTTCGTCACTGCCTCAGCTGCACTTTTAAGTCATGGTATTTACCTTTTTTCCTTCCTCCTTTAAATAAAAGAGAAAACAATTTAGTAATGTATCCAATTTATGTATCCAATTTAGTAATATAGGGGAAAAAGAAAAGGAAACTAAGGGAGGCAATAAGAGAAATAAATTAAAAACTAGAAAATATTGGAACTAATAACTGTAAGAACTAGTTTTTATTAGAAAGTTAGGACATAGAAACTGATGAGGACTATACCAAGAAAAGTAACAGAACTATAGTTAGAATCAGAAACCATGGGCTGTAAAAAAAATACACATATTCAAAAATTAGAATTCTGTGCTCAGATTATAAATATGGAAATCTCAATGTAATGGTGCTATGTAGCTGAGGGGCATTTTATTTTGTATATTTTTAATCAAATATGGTCTTTTTTTTTTTCTTCAAATATGGTCTTTTAATTTTAGTTTTCCAGTAGTTCTTTTCAGAAAAATATGTGGATATTTTATCCAACTTACTTTTTAGCATAAACTTTTCTCATTGTGTGTGTGTGTGTGTGTGTGTGTGTAAGTAGACATCAAATACACACATTTGATAAGTTTAATTCCATTATAGACTCAGGATAGACATTTCTGTGACAAAACTTTGCATATAATAATTTCATTACTGTGCTCCCTGAGACTTTCAAGAAAGCACAAATTATCAAAATTGTAATAGGAAAATGTGAGAATAGATTATGCTTATATATTTGGTGAATTCTGCAATTGACATTGGGCTTCCCTGGTGACTCAGATGGTAAAGAATATGCCTGCAGTGCAGGAGACCCAGGTTCGATCCCTGGGTCTAGAAGATCCTCCGGAGAAGGAAATGGCCACCCACTCCAATATCCTTGCCTGGAAAATCCTATAGATGCAGGAGCTTGGCAGGCTATAGTCCCATGTGATCGCAGAGTTAGACATGACTGAGCGACTAACACTTTTCACTTTCACCATTGACATTGAACAACTACTCTTTAAGGCTAAATTTGAATTTAATGATGGATTTGGTTTTCATCCTTTAAATTATTTGTCACTGTATGTTAATTATATAATGCGGATTTCAGTAATGTAATGAAAAACAGGTAATATTTTTAACGTGAGGAAATTTAGCTCATCTTTAAAAACTGCAAATAAGTAGTAATATGAAAGTAATATTTACAAGTATTATTTCTTTCATTTTTCTAATAGGGTCAGCATATTTCATTAGCACCCATTCAAAAACTTGAAGAAGCTCTGTATGAATACCAACCACTGCAGATAGAGACATGTGGACCACAGGTTCCTGAGTTTGAGATGCTAGGAAGACTTGGGTAAGTGTCTAGAAGAACTTTTCATTGAGGAGCTGATGTTTAGGGCTTTGTTGTTTCTGTTTTTAACTGACACTTTAACATTGTTAGATTTTGAGTTTATAGAACTTTACTCTTTTGTAAGAAATGAATGGTGCTTAATACTAGGTTAATATGTTACTTTTTCCTACTGTCTTTATTAGGTCTTTTGAAATTGAATTGTACTAGTTCCCTTTTAAGGTTGTCATTGGCAGACATACTGAAGTAGCTCTTCATTTTTGCTCACTTTGTATTTTTTAGAAGTAGGGGCTTTGTTTATTAATAGTCAGCAGTAAACCATGAAAATAGAGTTGAACTCCTTGCCATGATAAAGAGCAGATTTACTATCAGTTGTGTACAGTGAAGTTATATTTATGAGAAATGAGCTATAAAATATGTTTTGTCAAAGGGTATGATATAGGACTGACCTAATGGCTCAGAAGCTGTAGTATGTGCATCCATTTTGGAAATGAACTTGGGGTTATGACTTTTGTGAGCCATGTAGATAATCATATTCTGTCTTGGGGGGGAACAAATGGGTATTTGTGTAATTGGAAAGTATAGGTACAAACTTTGTTGAATGGAGCACATTGGATCTTGATCTGCTGTCTCAATCTGAACTATTGAATAATCTAGAAAGAGTTATTTCTTAATAAAATAAAATAGCTTAAAAGATATAATATGAAAAGAAAATAATGAATACAGTGAAATGAAGTAAAAAAAAAAAATGTAGTTTAGAAGAGGGCCCCAACAACAAAAAGAAGATAGATGAAACAAATGGTAAAACCTACACGCATCTTCAAAACCACAACTGCAATGTTGAACATAACGCATTGTATTTTGCATATGAACATGGAGGCTCCTAGTTGAAATTACTGTTAGAATGATAGATAATTTACTTATACACTATTTTCTTTAGTTTTATAGTCTCTTAAAAGTCCTGTAACCTCCAAGCATAAAGTGTAGAGAAGTAAAACGAAGCCTAAAACCCCCATTGAGTTTGTGATAATGAAAGTATTAAATAATTGGCCCCATTTTCTCTGTATTTTCATTTTGAGACTCTGATTTCACATATGTAAAACCTTCTGATGTTGTTTTACAGTCTTGAATGCTCTATTTTGTGTTTTTTCAGTCTTTTCTTGAGTTTGTGTTTTGGAAGTTTGGATAATTCTTCTTGTCCTATCCTCACAGTTTACTTATTCTTCTTCTGTGCCCTTCTTGCTGATAAGCTCATCAAAGGTATTCTTTCTGATATTGCATTTTTCATTTCTAGCATTTCCATTTCACTCCCCTTTGTAATCTCCATCTTTTTGTTGAAATTTCCTATTTGTACATATTACCCACTTTTTCCACTAGTTCCTTCAGCTTATTAATCGTGTTATTTTGAAGTGCCTCTTTGATAGTTTCAGCATGTCTGGGTTCAGTTCTGTTGATTATTTTATGCCTTAATAATAGATTTGTTTTTCTTGCTCTCTTGTGTTTATTGTAATTTTGTTTGAATGTTGGATAGTCTATGCAACAAAACAGTAGAGACTTGAGATAAACAAAACTGATGGCCAGAAATATTTATGTCCCTTCTTCTGTCAGGCCATTAATGTAGAGAGCTGAGTATCAAGTCTGTAGTTTGATCTCAGTTTTGTGCCTGAAGTTATCATCCATGTATCATAGGCTTCAAATTCTTCTAGCTGTGATCTGTTGAGACCTGGAGTGCTGGAGGGTTTTTCCTACCTAAAATTTTATTTGAGTCTAAATAAAGGATACAGGATCATGATTTTATTTTGTTTTAGTGGTTGGGGGACTTTCAGTTATTACTGACTATTTAGAATATAGTTAGTTCCAGGCTTCTAGAAGTATATTTTCGTCTCTCTCAACAGACTGTGCAATATATTCTGTATCCACAACAGTCAAGAAGACAAACTGGGGAGGGAGGTGGGAGGGGGGATCGGGATGGGGAATACATGTAAATCCATGGCTGATTCATGTCAATGTATGGCAAAAACCGCTACAATATTGTAAAGTAATTAGCCTCCAACTTATAAAAATAAATGGGGAAAAAAAAAGCAATGGTACAAATTAAAAAAAAAAAAGCAAAAAAAAAAAAAAGAGACGACAAACTGTTTAGATTACCAGTTTGTATGTATTTCAAGATTGACTATAAATTTCAGCTTTCTGTGGCTAACTGGTGGAGAAATTTCTAGATCATCAATAGTGATGTCAGAATTCCTAAAGAATCATTGACTTTTTCTTGATGTAAAAGTATCTACCAGAATAAAAGGTGTCTCACACCTGCCTTCTCTCCAGACTTTTATCTTAAGAAATGGATTGAATTCTATACAGACAATTTCATTTTGGGAACCAGGATTAATTAGCTCAGGTGGTCTCTTTGGTGACATGCTATGACTTCATACTTAACATTTGCCAAAATAAATCCTAAATTGACTTCTTATTTTACTAGTTCATTTTCTTTTCTGGAATTATTATTTGAAGCCATATGCTTTCTTCTTTTTTAATAATTACTCTAGATCTAAAATGTAATCTGATTTTCAGAAAGACTTGGAAAGAAATTGAAGAAGTTGCTCAGTGAAGTGACTTTTCAAAGAATAATTTGGTATCTACAGAGGTACTATTCTTTTTTTTTTTTTCATTTTTTTTCCCATTTATTTTTATTAGTTGGAGGCTAATTACTTTACAGTATTGTAGTGGTTTTTGCCATACATTGACATGAAATCAGCCATGGATTTACATGTGTTCCCCATCCTGATCCCCCCTCCCACCTCCCTCCCCAACCCATCCCTCTGGGTCTTCCCAGTGCACCAGCCCTGAGCACTTGTCTCATGCATCCAACCTGGGCTGGTGATCTGTTTCACCCTTGATAGTATACTTGTTTCAATGCTATTCTCTCAGATCATCCCACCCTCGTCTTCTCCCACAGAGTCCAAAAGTCTGTTCTATACATCTGTGTCTCTTTTTCTGTCCTGCATATAGGGTTATCATTACCATCTTTTTTTTTTTTCATTTATTTTTAGTAGTTGGAGGCTAATTACTTCACGACATTGCAGTGGGTTTTGTCATACATTGATATGAATCAACCATGGAGTTACATGTGTTACCCATCCCGATCCCCCCTCCCACCTCCCTCCACCGGATTCCTCTGGGTCTTCCCAGTGCACCAGGCCCGAGCACTTGTCTCATGCATCCCACTTGGGCTGGTGATCTGTTTCCCTATAGATAATATACATGCTGTTCTCTCGAAATATCCCACCCTCGCCTTCTCCCACAGAGTCCAAAAGTCTGTTCTGTACATCTGTGTCTCTTTTTCTGTTTTGCGTATAGGGTTATCATTACCATCTTTCTAAATTCCATATATATGTGTTAGTATGCTGTAATGATCTTTATCTTTCTGGCTTTCTTCACTCTGTATAATGGGCTCCAGTTTCATCCATCTTAGAGGTACTATTCTTAAGGTACAAGGAGTATAAACTTTAGTTGACTTAAGGTATAGTAGTAACACATCTCTTCTAAGGTTTGTCCATATCTTTGTTTCTTGGTTAGAAGATTATATCTACTAAGCCTAAGGTATCCCTTTACAATGGGCTCTCTTCCTTCCCATAAAACTCTTAACTTCTATTCCTCTCTTTTACTGTTACAACAAATTTTCCATTTTATATTATGTTATCTTATAGAGGAGACAAGTTCAGTTTCTCTAGAGGAAATAGAGAATTAATTAACTACCTTATCTCCACTTCTTATATCTGTTTTGAAATCTGTATGACATGATGAAGTTAAGAATACTGCATTTTGTAGCTTCACATTAGTTGGTGCAAAACTATGGATGTAGACACTTTTAAAATAATTCTAGGTATATAATTTTGGGAGTATGTGGCATAAAGTCTTGGGGGCCATTGTGTCTTCAAAGAACTACATTTGTGTCATGTGTAATTGGAAAAAGGATAAAATTGAAAGTACATTGCCATGAGATTTTAGGTAATTTTTACTGGAATTTTTCCTAAAGTTAGTTAAACTTGGGAAGTAGATGAAGAATAAATGAGAATTTCTCAGTAAGGAGGGTATTATGAATATGTAATTATAGTTCAGATTGCACTGGCAGTATTCTTCAGGTTTGCTCAAGGCAATACGTAAACATGTTTTATTAATTCTGTACTAGTGGGAGCAAGCATTGGAGAAACTTACTGCTAATTGACCTTCCCCAGACTGCTGCTTTAGTGGTTAGTTTAGTAAAGTCTCATTGATTGGCACTGTGAAAGTGTCTTTTTAATAATCAACTGGCTTTGCAGTTAATATTTTACTGTTAATATTTATTTTTCCCAGCCAAAGAAGAGTATTTCCCTTAACTAATATAAACTACAAGCATTTATATAAATTTAATTCATCATATTATTTAGTCAAATATCTCTACTGTTTTAAATATCTGATTTATTTAATATGAACCTTTCATTCATGAACCTACTACAGAGATAAAGAAAAACATTTTATAGGATAAGCTATAATCTTTAAGCAAGATGTGTATTTTTCACTTTTCCGTATTTGTGAATTTAAGTGAACCATTTGCTACCAGATTGCTGTAGAAAAAAAATTTAATCTTCATTTCTGTAGAATATTTTTGTATGTTTCTCTGTGGTAGAATGTTGTAGCCAAGTGCATACATTCATTTCTGTCTCTTCTGTTAACATCACTGATGTACGTTCCATGCTATCAACTATGAGAGCTTTAAATAGACAAACTGTAATAGTTTAATATCTAGAGTCCTTCCTAACCAGTTGATGAGATCGTTTACTTATTATTGTGAAATCAATTGTGAAAAAAATTGTGGTCGTAATGACAGTATTGGATTAACTCAGTTAACTAGAACCTGATGATAATTAGAAGAAGGTTTCTTGTTTGATCTCCATCAGCACCTGTCAATATTGTTTTCTTTTGTGGCCATAGACGACATAGATAAAAATCAAATTGCTGAACAGAAGTAACTGACCTGTTACAAATCCATTACGGTTATTGGCAAAGCAATTAAAATGCTCATTCTTTAGGGAATAGGATAGGGTATAGTTCCCCTAAAATAGAAGATCCATCTATCTACCTTCATCATAACCCTGGAGATTTTTTGTCTTCCTTTCTTCTTTCCTTTCTTCAGTTCTTTCTTTCTGCCTCTTTCTTTCTCTCTCTCCCCCCTCCCCCGCTTCCTCACTCTTTCCCTTCCTTTCTCTCTTTTTTTCCCTCTCTCTCACTCCCTCCTTTTCTTCCCCCTTTCCCTCTTTTGAAAGTTTAGTTGATTTAGAGTATTAGGTATACAGCACTGTGAGTCAGTTTAACCTATACAGTGTATTAAAAAGCAGAGACACCACTTTGCCAACAAAGGTCTGTCTAGTCAAAGCTATAGTTTTTCCAGTAGTCATGTATGGTTGTTGGACCATAAAGAAGGCTAAGCCCTGAAGAACTGATACTTTAGAGCTGTGATGTTGGAGAAGACTCTTAAAACTCTCTTGGACTGTAGGGAGATCAAACCAGTCAATCCTAAAGAAAATCAACCCTAAATATTCATTGGAAAGACTGATGCTGAAGCTCTAATACTTTGGCCACCTGATGCAAAAAGCTGACTCATTAGAAAAGACCCTGATGCTGGAAAAGATTTAAGGCAAAAGGAGAAAAGGGCAGCAGAGGATGAGATGGATGGATAGCATCTTTGACTCAGTGGACATCAATTTGAGCAAACTCTGGGAAATAGTAGAGGGCCGTGGAGCCTGCTGTGCTGCAGTCACAGAGTTGGACACAAGTTAACAACTGAACAATAGCAAATAAATATTTAGATTATTTCCCATTATAGGTTATTATAAGCTATTAACTATAATTCTCTGTACTCTGCAGTAAATCCTTGTTGCTTATCTATTTTATGTATAGTAGTTTGTCTATGTTAGTCCCATAGTCCTAATTTATCCCTCTCTGTTCTCTTTCCTCTTTGGTAACCATAAGTTTGTTTTCTGTGTCTGTGTTTCCGTTTTGTCTCTGGATTCATTTGTATTATTTTTTAGATTCTACATTGTAAGTGATATATATTTGTCTTTGTCTGACTTGGTATGATATTCTCTAGGTCCATCCATGTCACAAATGGCAATATTTCATTCTTTTTTATGGCTGAGTAATGTTCCATCGTGGGTGCATATATATCCTTAGGTGTAAGATTGCTGGATCATATGGTAGCTCTATTTTTAGTTTCTTTAGGAACCTCCATATATTCTCTATAGTGGCTGCACCAACTTACTTTCCAACAGTGTAGAAGGGTTCCCTTTTCTGCACACCCTCTCCAGCATTTGTTATTTGTAAGCTTTTTGATGATAGCCATTCTGACTTGTATGAGGTGATACCTCCTTGTGATTTTGATCTGCATTTCTCTAGCGACTTAGCAGCAGCAGCAGCAGCAGTAGCAGCAGTAATTAGCAGTGTTGAGCATCTTTTCCTGTGGCTGTTGGCTAGCTGTATGTCTTCCTTGGAGAAATGTCTATTTAGGTCTTCTGCCCATTTTTTTGATTGGGTTGTTTGTGTTTTTGATACTGAGTTGTGTGAGTGCGAATATTTTCTCCCATTTGGTAGGCTGTTTTTTCATTTTATTTATGGTTTCCTCTACTGTGCAAAAGTATTTAAGTTTGATTAGGTCCCATTCATTTGCTGTTGCTTATTTCTTTTGCCTTGGGAGACTGATTTTAGAAAATATTGCTACAATTTATGTCGAGAATGTCTGGCCTATGTTCTCTTCTAGGGTTTTTATTGTGTCATGTCCTATATGTTGGTCTTTAAACCATTTTGAGTTTATTTTTGTTTAGAGTTTGAGGGAGTGTTATAATTTCATTGATTTATGTTTAGCTGTCTAACTTTTCCAGTGCCCCTCACTGAAGAGACTATTTTTTCTCATTGTATATTCTTGCCATTTTGGTTGCAGATTAATTGACCATAGATGTGTGGGTTTATTTCTGGGCCCTCTCTTCTGTTCCATTGATCTACATGTCTGTTTTTGTGCCTGTACCATGCTGTTTTGATTACTGTAGCTTTATTGTATGAAATCTGGAAGGTTTATGATGAACTTGCAGCTACTTTTCTTGGTCATTCTTTTGCTCTTAAAAATTGATAAATTGGAATTTTATATATCACGAATTTGAGATGAGATATTGAACATATTCTAAAAATTGTTTGTTTTAACATTCTCTTTGTCATCCTCCTTAAGCCTTCCTCCTTATTGCCAGAAAAAACTTTCTAATGTATCAGTCTGGCCATATCTCTATATTAGTGATATCCTTCAGTGGCTCATCATTATCTGCATAATCTGACCCCTGTCTACCTTCCTAGCCATATGCCCCAGTCCTCTCATCATGGTGTTTCTTAAGAACCTCATGGTGTCTCAAAGTTTTGTGCCATTGCTTGTGCTGTTTCATTTCCTTAGGAAACTCTTTACCTTTATGATTGTGGCATAGCCTCAGTAATTTCTTTCCCTCTTTTACTCCCTATGTATGAATTTTCAATTGTCTGTTTTTGCCGCACATTCTCTTTTCTATTGGAGTAATATTTTTACTTATTTTTATGTCAGCCATATAGTATGACTGCTAACCTTCAAAATTTAAAGTTTATCTTATATTGTTTATGATGTGAATTAGTTTTTTTGTTTGTTTATTTAAAGATCAGTTTTATTTTTGTGAAGCTGGAAATTATTCAAAATAATAATATTTTCTTTTTTTTCTTTTTTGGACTTCTTATGGGCATTGTTGACTTTGTACCTGTTTTTATTTTAATTGAAATGTTGTTGATTTATAATATTATGTTAATTTCTGGTTACAGCATAATGATTGAGTGTTTTTATAGATTGTATTCCCTTTACAGTTATTGCAAAATAATGGCTATGTTTCTTTTTGCTGTACAATATATCTTTGTTCCTTATTCATTTTATACATAGTACCTTTTTTCTTTTGATGTTTTTATTGAAGGATAATTGCTTTACAAAATTCTGTTGTTTTCTGTCAAACCTCAACATGAATCAGTCGTAGGTATACACACATCCCCTCCCTTTTGAACCTCCCTCCCATCTCCCGCCCCATCCCACCCCTCTAGGTTGATACAGAGCCCCTGTTTGTGTTTCCTGAGCCACACAGCAAATTCCGATTGGCTATCTGTTTTACATATGGTAATGTAAGTTACCATGTTACTCTTTCCATACATCTCACACTCTCCTCCCCTCTCCCCATGTCCATGAGTCTGTTCTCTATGTATTTTTCTCCACTGCTGCCCTGTAAACAAGTTCTTCAGTACCATTTTTCTAGATTCTGCATATATACATTAGAATATGGTATTTATCTTTCTGACTCACTTCCCTCTGTATAATAGGTTCTAGGTTCATCTACCTCATTAGAACTGACTTAAATGTGTTCCTTTTTATGGCTGAGTAATATTCCATTGTGTATATGTACCACAATCTCTTTATCAATTCATCTGTCAATGTGCATCTGGGTTGCTCCCATGTTCTAATTATTGTAAATAGTGCTGCAATGAACAATGGGATACATGTGTCTTTTTCAGTTTTGATTTCCTCAGAGTATATGCCTAGGAGTGGGATTGCTGGGTCATACAGTGGTTTTATTCCTAGTTTTTTAAGGAATCTCCATATCGTCTTCCATAGTGGCTGTATCAGTGTACATTCCCACCAATAGTGCAAGAGTGTTCCCTTTTCTCCACACCGTCTCCAGCATTTATTGTTTGTAGACTTTTTGATGATGGCCATTCTGATCGGTGTGAGGTGATATCTCATTGTAGTTTTGATTTGCATTTCTCTAATAATGAGAGATGTTGAGCATCTTTTCATGTGTTTATTAGCCATCTGTATGTCTTCTTTGGAGAAATGTCTGTTTAAGTCTTTTTCCCCCTTTTTGATTGGGTTGTTTGTTTTTCTGGCATTGAGCTGCTTGTATATTTTGGAAATTAATCCTTTGTCAGTTTTTCATTTGCTATTATTTTCTCTCATTCTGAGGCTTGTCTTTTCACCTTGCTTATAGTTTCCTTTGCTGTGCAAAAGCTTTTAAAGTTTAATCGGGTCCCACTTGTTTACTTTTGTTTTTATTTCCATTACTCTAGGAGGTGGGTCAAAGCAAGAGGATCTTGCTTTGATTTATGTCATCGAGTATTCTGCCTATATTTTCCCTAAGATGATTTATAGTTTCTGGTCTTATATTTAGGTCTTTAATCCATTTTGAGTTTATCTTTGTGTATGGTATTAGGAAGTGTTCTCATTTCATTCTTTTACATGTAGCTGTCCAGTTTTCCCAGCACCTCTTCTTCAATAAGAAGAGGCTGTCTTTGCCCCATTGTATATTCTTGCCTCCTTTGTTAAAAATAAGGTACCTATAGGTGCATGGGTTTTTTTCTGGGCTTTCTATCATGTTGCATTGGTCTATATTTCTGTTTCTGTGGCAGGAACATACTGTCTTGATGACTGTAGCTTTATAGTATAGTCTGAAGTCAGGAGGGATGATTCCTCCAGCTCCATTCTTCTTTCTCAAGACTGCTTTGGCTATTTGGGGTCTTTTGTGTTTCCATATGAACTGGGAAATTTTTTGTTCTAGTTCTGTGGAAAATGTAGTTGGTAATTTGATAGGGATTGCAATGAATCTATAGACTGCATTTGGTAGGATAGTCATTTTCACAATATTGATTCTTCCTACCCAGAAACTTGGACTATCTCTCCATCTGTTTATGTCATCTTTGATTTCTTTCATCAGTGTCTTATAATTTTTTGTGTACAGTTCTTTTGTCTCCTTAGGTAAGTTTATTCCTAGATATTTAATTCTTTTTGTTGCTGTGGTGAATAGCATTGATTCCTTAATTCCTCTTTCTGATTTTTCATTGTTAGTATATAGAAATGCAAGTGATTTCTGTGTATTAATTTGTATCTTACAACTTTGCTAAACTCACTGATTAGCTCTAGTAATTTTCTGATACTGTCTTTAGGGTTTTCTTTGTACAGCATCATGTCATCTGCAAACAGTGAGAGCTTTATTTCTTCTTTTCCAATCTGGATTTGTTTTATTTCTTTTTCTTCTCTGATTGCTGTAGCTAGGACTTCCAGAACTATGCTGAATAATAGTTGTGAAAATGGGAAAAAAAAATAGTTGTGAAAGTGGACACCCTTGTCTTGTTCCTGATCTTAGGGGAAATGCTTTCAGTTTTTCACCATTGAGAATAATTTTTGCTGTAGATTTACCATAAGTGGCCTTTAAAAGACGCCTACTCCTTGGAAGGAAAGTTATGACCAACCTAGACAGCATATTAAAAAGCAGAGAAATTACTTTGCCAACTAAGGTCCGTCTAGTCAAGGCTATGATTTTTCCAGTGGTCATGTGTGGATGTGAGAGTTGAACTCTAAAGAAAGCTGGGAGCCGAAGAATTAATGCTTTTGAACTGTGGTGTTGGAGAAGACTCTTGAGAGTCCCTAGCACTGCAATGAGATCCAATCAGTCCATCCTAAAGGAGGTCAGTCCTGGGTGTTCATTGGAAGGACTGATGTTTAAGCTGAAACTCCAATACTTTGGCCACCTGGTGCAAAGAGCTGACTCATTGGAAAAGACCCTGATGCTGGGAAAGATTGAGGGCAGGAGGAAAAGGGGACGACAGAGGATGAGATGGTTGGATGGCATCACCGACTCAATGAACATTGGTTTGGTTGGACTCCGGGAGTTGGTGATGGACAGGGAGCCCTGGTATGCTGCGGTTCATGGGGTCGCAAAGAGTTGGACACAACTGAGCGACTGAACTGAACTGAACTGAACTGATGTTGAAGTAAGTTCCTTCTATGCCCATTTTTTGAAGAGTTTTAATCATAAATGGGTGCTGAATTTGTTAAAGGCTTTTCCTGCATCTATTGAGATAATCATTTGGTTTTTATCATTCAATTTGTTATTATGGTGTATCACATTGATTGATTTGCGTATATTGAAGAATCCTTGCATTCCTGTAATAAACCCAACTTTATCGTGGTGTATGAGCTTTTGGATGTGTTTTTGAATTCTGTTTGCTAAAATTTTGTTGAGGAATTTTGCATCTATGTTCATTAGTGATATTGGCCTGTAGTTTTCTTTTTTTTGTGTGTGTTGTCTTTGTCTGGTTTTGGTATCAGCATGATGGTGGCCTTGTAGAATGAGTTTGGAAGTGTTCCTTCCTCTGCAATTATTTGAAAGAGTTTTAGAAGGATAGGCATTAGCTCGTCTCTAAATGCTTGATAGAATTCTCCTGTGAAGCCATTTGGTCCTGGGCTTTTGTTTTTTGGGGGGATTTTTGATCATAGGTTTAATTTCAGTGCTTGTAATTGGGTTGTTCATAATTTCTATTTCTTCCTGGTTCAGTCTTGGAAGTTTGAACTTTTCTAAGAATCTGTCGGAGAAGAGGCTTGATATGATTTCAGTTTTCTTAAATTTACTGAGGTTTGATTTGTAACTCAAGATGTGGTCTATCCTGGAGAATGTTCCATGTGAACTTGAGAAGAAGGTGTATTCTTCTACATTTGGATGGAATGTCCTGAAGGTATCATTGTGATCCATCTCATTGAGTACCTTTTTTCTTGATCCTATACCTGTATATTGCTTCTTCCTATTTCCTTCTCCTTTCAAATTGCAAGTTTGTTTACT
Source organism: Cervus canadensis (assembly GCF_019320065.1). NCBI lineage: Eukaryota > Metazoa > Chordata > Mammalia > Artiodactyla > Cervidae > Cervus > Cervus canadensis. The sequence goes on from NC_057391.1 coordinate 68,118,519, forward strand.
GTATCTGTGAGTCTGTTTCTGTTATGTGCATTCATTTGTTTTATGTTTTAGATTCTACATATAAATAATAACTAAGTTTTTGTCTTTGTCTGACTTATTTCACTAAGTATAATACTCTTTAGGTCCATCCACATTATTGCATATGGTAGGATTTCATTCTTTTTAATGGCTGACTAATATTCCATTGTGTGTGTGTGTGTGTGTGTGTGTGTGTGTGTGTGTGTGTGTACACATACATCTTTATCCATTCATCTGTTGATGGACATTTGGGTTGCTTTATGTGAAGTAAGCTTAATTTTTGAGCAGTAAAATATTTTATTGATGTTCTGCCAATTTTCAATTGCTCTCCTACTTAGGAAGTCCTAAATCAACACAAAGCTTTATATATATTTATTAATATTCTAATTTTTTGGCAGGTTCAATATTTACATGTAATCACTTAATCCATGTAGAATGTATTTTAATTGTAAGGAACAGTAAAAGAATCTTTACTCCATTATTTTCAACTAGTAAATCAATTGGCCCAGCATAATTTATTCATTAGTCCTTTTTTTCCCCCCCCCTATTGATGCTTTAGATTAACATTCTAGGATTTTTGGTCCACTGACCTTTCTTTTCCATTAATCTGTATTTCAGTTATTTAACCACATCACTTTCTTATTCATTTAAATTCATGATATGTTTTAGTATTAGTCATATATTTATTTTCTATTGCTATGCATTAAATTACCACACACTTAAGTGGCTTAAAACAATATCTATTTTATCTTATTTATTATCAATGTCTGCAAATTATGAATCTGGACATGGGGTTAGTTGGATCTTATATTCAGATTGCATGTGGCTGTGATCAAAGTGTCAGCAGGTGCTATGGGTCCATGTTAGTGAGGTTTGGGGGTTGTCTTTCAAGCTGATTCATATTATTGTTAGAATTAGGTTTCTTGCCAATTTAGAACTCACAGTGTTTTTCATCTTTTTCAGTGCTATTTTTTAATCTCTTGCTTTTTTAAGGGCTCCTACCTGTTTAAGTTTGGTCTACTTAGATAATTTCACTTTTTATTAACTCAAAATCAACCAATTTGAGATCTTAGTTACATTCCCAGAATTCCTTTTGCCATATAATATAATCTAAGGATTGAAATTCATCATATCCATGAGGATAAAATCATGTAAAGGTGCACACAATGGGGTGGGAATCTTGGGGGCTGTCTCAGAATTCTGCCTACCACAGTGGGGCAAGTCTTCCTTTGCTCTTTATGTTTTTGAAAGTGTTTTAGGATCTTTAAACGTTTATTCTTCCTAGTAAACTTTGTTGGCCAAAGCAAAAAAGCACCCTATAGTTCTTTCAAATTTTCTGTACATTTGAAAATTTTCATTATAGGATATTATGAAGCAAGTAATATAGCAAAGCAAGCCCAAACACCTTAACAAGTAAGACATTGCCATCCTTATTACCCTGTAGATTCAACCAAGCCCTACTTTTTTTTGGTATTTCATTTGGAATTGCTTTAAACTGAGAACTTTAAAATTTATTGCGTTTTCATATATCTTACACATTTCTTGGAAATTAGTTTTTGTTATACTTAGGATGCTGTACTTATAAAATTGTTTTCATTATGCTTTCTTACTGGTTCTTAGTTAAATACGTTTTCATTTTGTATATAGCTGTTTTACTGAGAATTTTACTTATTCTTTAAGGTGATGAGGTTTTCTATCTGGAAGCCAGTCATCTGAAAAAAAAATGAATTTTTTATTTTAAATGCTCTGTGTCTGATTTCAGTTTCATATTTTATTGCATTTGACTAGGACTTCTTAACTTGGTGTTACAAATTTCGGATGACTGCAGTTTTTCTTGTGTCTTGTTTTTTTGGTGAATGCTTCAAGTGTTTCATCATTAAGTATCATGTTGGTTGATTAAGTGATTTTTCTTTCTTATGTTGAAATTCTTTTTTAAATCATGTTGTAGAATTTCTGTTTTTTTGGTCAATGTCTTTACCTATTGACTTATTATACTTGTATTGTCAAAGGATAGATAAAAGGTATTTGTTTTGCTGGCTTTGTTTTTAATTCTGTACATTAAAGTGTATGTATTAGTTTTAGAAAAATTCTCAAGGGCAACAGAAAATCAGAATATGGAGAAGTACAGAATTCACAAAAACTGCAATATATATGTGTATATAGTATCATATATACTTTGTTGTAATTATGAAAGTATCACTAAATTAACTTCTTATGGCTATGACAGCAAAATGTTTTTAGTATCTGTTTTTGTTGGCATTTGAGTTAGAAATCAAGTCACACATCTATCATGAACCTTGTGCTTAAAGGTCTAGTCTGGCACTAGTCTGGTAAGTTTTAAATCTTTTTTTGCAATCATGGAAAAAAATATGTTTCTGCCTGAAGCAGTTGTCAAACAAGCTTCTTTCATCGACAGTCAGACACAGGGCAGCTGAATGAGGCTGTTTAGTCTAGAGTAAATGCTCACAAGATTACAAGGTCACCGAGGAAATGTAATTATGCAGTTGATTCCAGAATAGTCTTTTGTAGTGAGGACTTTAAGACTATTAAATCATAGTATTAATTAAATATATACTCTAAAAGTAAGCTCAGAAGAGCAGCAATAAATTGATAAATTATTTAGTTTAGTAATTAAATTATAACTATAAATTATTACAATGAAATATAGTTTTAATTCGGATTTATACAGGACCCTAAAAAAGGAAATTCCATTTATTATTAGAATTTGCTCAGTTTCTACCAAATCACTATAAAATTCAATTGACTCTGTATATCTATATGTAATTTTCTCCATTGGGAAATGAAGCTTCATAGTATTTAGCTATGCTATTTGAGAAAAAATCGATTATTTATCAGTTCTTTTACTTTTGTTATTCATTTGATTATTATTTGTTTGATTATGAAGCACCTCCTATGTGTCAGTTACTGTTCTGGGTACTGAGGAAACACAGTGAACAAAACAGAGAAGACACCTGCTGTCCTGAAACTTACATTGTACTGGGATGCAGTGAACAGTATAAGCACACTGATGAATTTGTCAGATGGCAGTATTTTGGAGACAAATACAGCAGGATAAAGGAATATGTAGTGACTGGGTAGAGTGCCATTTTTACATGGGTAGCAGTGGAATCTTTTGTAGGATGATATTTGAATAGACATGAATTAAGCAAAGAAGCTAATCATGTGATGTTATGAGGAAATTGTAAGTGCAGTGGCCCTGAGGTGGGCATGTATATAAGGATGAGAAAAGAGTGCAGTGTCTGCAATACCATGAATTGGAGAATGTTAGGCGATAAGGTCGGAGTGGTAGCAGGTTTTTTATGTAAGAAGGCAGATTGGACCCAGTTAGATCACATAGGGTTGTTTTTAGCTGATGGGCTTTTATTTAGTTGTTTTTAGTTATTTAGTTTTTAGTTATTTAGTTGTTTTTTTTAGCTGATGGGCTTTTATTTAGTTGTTTTTAGCTGCTGGGCTTTTATGATGACTTGGGCTTTTATTGTCAAGAAGATGAGAAGTCATAGAATTTTGAACAAAAGTGTGTCATATGACTTATATTTAGAAGGGTCTGTATAGGAGAATGGGTGGTGGATTGAAAGCAAGAAAACTTGCAACTGTCCTGGATAAGATTGTAGGGGCTTATACTAAGATGGTAACAGTGTAATTGCGAAGAAGTGGTCAAGTTATGAATATAGTTTTGATGGGATAAAACATTGAATTTTTGATGAATTGGATATGTGTGTGTGTTGGAGGGGGGTTGTTACAAAAAAGTTCCTCCCAGGGTTATCTCTGAGGTAAAAGTTGGCATTTAAATATGATACGGGAGATTGGGGGCAGGGTTCTCTGAAGCAGAGAGTTGTGTGAGTTGCTTTAAGTTCAGTTATTTATCAAATATTGAAATAAAATATGTGTCTAAAGAGCTGCAAGAACTGGGAAAAATCCTTAGCAGTTCTCCTTTTTTATAGGAGAGTGATCTGTCATGAGTTTACTACAGGAGAAGCCAAAGAAGAAAACTCTCCTGTGCTCATAGTCACGTCACGTCTGGGTAGTGCAAAGCTAGGACTACGTTTTTAGTTTCTTAGTACGTTTTCTCTGCTGTATCTTACAGCCAAGGCCATCCTATATACAGAGTTTTCAAAATATGACTGAGTTTAATTTTCATTATGCTTTTGTCATTGTTAGTCACTAAGTCTTGTTCGATTCTTTGTGACCCCATGGACTGCAGCACTCCAGGCCTCCCTGTGCCTTGCTATTCCCTGGAGTTTGCCCAAGTTCACAGAGAAGGCAATGGCAGCCCACTCCAGTACTCTTGCCTAGAAAATCCCATGGACAGAGGAGCCTGGTAGGCTGCAGTCCATGGGGTCGCTAAGAGTCGGGCACAACTTCTTTTTCACTTTTCACTTTCACGCATTGGAGAAGGTAATGGCAATCCACTCCAGTGTTCTTTTTTTTTTTTTTTTCATTTATTTTTTATTAGTTGGAGGCTAATTACTTTACAATATTGCAGTGGTTTTTGCCATACGTTGACATGAATCAGCCATGGATTTACATGTGTTCCCCATCCTGAATCCCACTCCCACCTCCCTCCCCGTCCCATCCCTCTGGGTCATCCCAGTGCACCAGCCCCGAGCACTTGTCTCATGCATCCAACCTGGACTGGCGATCTGTTTCACATTTGATAATATACATGTTTCGATGCTGTTCTCTCAGATCATCCCACCCTCGCCTTCTCCCATAGAGTCCAAAAGTCTGTTCTATACATTTGTGTCTCTTTTTCTGTCTTGCATATAGGGTTATCATTACCATCTTTCTAAATTCCATATATATGCATTAGTATACTGTATTGGTGTTTATCTTTCTGGCTTACTTCACTCTGTAATAAATGGGCTCCAGTTTCATCCATCTCATTAGAACTGATTCAAGTGTATTCTTTTTAATGGCTGAGTAATATATTCCATTGTGTATATGTACCACAGCTTTCTTATCCATTCGTCTGCTGATTGGCATCTAGGTTGCTTCTTGCCTGGAGAATCCCAGGGACAGGGGAGCCTGGTGGGATGCCATCTGTGGGGTCGCACAGAGTCAGACATGACTGAAGTGACTTAGCAGCAGCAGCAGCCCAAGTTCATGTCCCTTGAATCGGTGATGCCATCCAACCATCTCATCGTCTACCACCCTCTTCTCTTTTTGCCTTCAGTCTTTCCCAGTATCAGAATCTTTACCAATGAATCGGTGCTTTGCATCAGGTGGACATAGTATTGGGGCTTCAACTTCAGCATCAGTCCTTCCAATGAGTATTCAGGGTTGATTTCCTTGAGGATTGACTGGTTTTAGATTATTTTAATTTCAGACTATGTTTCCGAAGGCAACTGATTCAAATTATGTAGCAACTTTTCTTATTTTATTCTCAAAAAAAATGAAAATAAAATTATTCTGTGCTAAGATTTCAGTCTCCATTTTTTTCCCCATGAGGAAAATAGCCCTGAGGGCATTGTGAGTCACAGGCCTTTGAGTTGGAGCTCAGGTAAAGTTGCCTTGACCGCAGAGATGTACGAGGGTGGGGTGATAGGAATGGTCTCTTACAGGTACAGGCAATAAGGGTTGCATTGTCTATAGAGAATTGGAAAAAATAATAAAAGAAAACCAATTAAAAGACAGTCTTTTTTTTTAAAATCAACATATACTAGCAGTTCTGAACAATGTTAGATTTCAAATACTCCTTCCTGAAAATGTCTTCTTTTGGTCCATGTTCTAAACAATTGCTTTTATTACTTTTAAATTTCATAGCATGTAAGGAAGCTTCCAGTGTTAGTGTTAGTCTCAGTCGTATCCAACTCTTTGCGACCCCATAGATTGTCGCCCGTGAGGCCCCTTTGTCCGTGGGATTCTCCAGGCAAGAATACTGGAATGGGTTGCTGTTTCCTTCTCCAGGAGATCTCGACCCAGGGATCGAACCCTGCTCTCCCGCATTACAGGCGGATTCTTCACTATCTGAGCCACCAGGGAGAGGTGGATAAGCTTCCAATGAGCATATCTTTATTTTTTGTTCCTGAATAATATTGTATTATATACAAAAGTGAAATCACAGAACTCCCAGCTTTATAATCAGCCCCAGAACACCGCCCCCTGCACCCCCCCCCCCCAACAAACCCACCTATATTTAGCCTCACTTGAGAGTAAGTTTGTAGGGTTTAGAATCCTTCTGGCTCCCTTCTGGCAAAATTTCTCTTTTCAGCTCCCCTGTAGTACTAAATATTTCTGAGTTTAAGTGGTAGATTTGAAGTAAACTGATAGTCCAATGATCATATAGATGTGGAAACAGAACTTAAGTTCTTGGAATATTTATTTGTTTTTAAAGCTTTTTGACTAGAGAACACCTGAAAGTTGCTAGGAAAAAAAGCCTAAAGAAGCAAAGGCATGAACGGTGTTGTAATTTCTGGAATTTATTGTAAAATAGCTATTTTATGAGATTCTGTCAAACAAGAGTTTTTTCTAGTTGTTTGGATACTTGTTGCTTAAAGAAAGAAAGTTGAAATTAACAAAAAGTATTCTTCAATTTATTTTGAGCATAGATAAACAGAAATATCTGGCTTTTTGACTATTGAACATGAATATGCAAGGAATATCAACTTTAATGAATTAACCGACAAATTTGCATAAGAGCTCAAAACAAAAACTTTATTACATTCTTTCTTGTACTTAACCAATATTTTTTTGTTTTTAAAAGTTAATATAAAAAAAAAGTTAATATAATTAATGGGTATTTTAGCCTTTTTTCTTTTTTGTTGTTGAATTTTATTTTTATTTTAAAATTTTAGTGGCATAATGTGCACAAAATCTAATAGAAGAAAAAAATCTTACTGCCTCCTCTTCATTGTTACTATTTTTCATTTCATGATTATTACAGAAAATAATTTTGTTGTATAGAGGAGTGGTTGTGATGAAAAATGATATACTCTGGCTGTCCAATATCCTAGGTATACAGTTGCCTGATAAGAGTTGGCCCTGAGGATGGGATCCTGTGTCACATTACTATAACACCTAATCTTGTCAATTTGGTCATAAAAATAAATTCTCCATCATATTTCTCATCATCAACTGTGCATGCTCAGTCGTGTCCGACTCTGCAACCCCATGGACTGTATGTAGTTCACCAGGCTCTTCTGCCTGTGGAATTTTCCAGGCAAGAATAAGGGAATGGGTTGCCATTTCCTTCTCTAGGGAATCTTCTCTACCCAGGGAACAAAGCTAGTGGAGGTGATGGAATTCCAGATGAGTTAGTTCAATCCCTAAAAGATGATCCTATGAAAGTGCTGTACTCAATATACCAGCAAATTTGGAAAACTCAGCAGTGGCCACAGGACTGCAAAAGGTCAGTTTATATCCCAATCCCAAAGAAAGGCAACGCCAAAGAATGTTCAAACTACCACACAATTGCAGTCATCTCACATGCTAGCAAAGTAATGCTCAAAAATCTCCAAGCCAGGCTTCAACAGTACGTGAACCATGAACTTCCAGATGTTCAAGCTGGATTTACAAAATGCGGAGGAACCAGAGATCAAATTGCCAACATCCGTCAGATCATAGAAAAAGCAAGAGAGTTCCAGAAAAACATCTACTTATGCTTTATTGATTATGCCAAAGCCTTTGACTGTGTGGATCACAGAAAAATGTGAAAAATTCTGAAAGAGATGGGAATACCAGACCACCTTATCTGCCTCCTGAGAAATCTATATGTAGGTCAAAAAGCTACAGTTAGAACTGGACATAGAACAACAGACTGGCTCCATACCAGGAAAGGAGTATGTCAAGGCTGTATATTGTCACCCTGCTTATTTAACGTATATACAGAGTATATCATGTGAAATGCTGGGCTGGAGGAAGCACAAGCTGGAATCAAGATTGCCGGGAGAAATATTAATAACCTCAGATATGCAGATGACACCACCTTTATGGCAGAAAGAGAAGAAGAACTAAAGAGCCTCTTGATGAAAGTGAAAAAGGGGAGTGAAAAAGTTGGCTTAAAATTCAACACTCAGAAAACTAAGATCATGGCATCCGGTCCCATCACTTCATGGCACATATATGGGGAAACAGTGACAGACTTTATTTTCTTGGGCTCCAAAGTTACTGCAGATGGTAACTGTAGCCATGAAATTAAAAGATGCTTGCTCCTTGGAAAAAAGCTATGACCAACCTAGACAGCATATTAAAAAGCAGAGACATTACTTTGTTGACAAAGGTCCATCTTGTCAAAGCTATGATTTTTGCAGCAGTCATGTATGGATGTGAGAGTTGGACTATAAAGAAAGCTGAGAGCCAAAGAATTAATGGTTTTGAACTGTGGTGTTGGAAAAACTCTTGAGAATCCCTTGGACTGCAAGGAGATCCAACCAGTCCATCCTAAAGGAAATCAGTCCTGAATATTCATTGGAAGGACTGATGCTGAAGCTGAAACTCCATTACTTTGGCCACCTGATGTGAAGAATGGACTTTGAAAAGACCCTGATGCTGGGAAAGATTGAGGGCAGGAGAAGGGGACAACAGAGAGTGAGGTGGTTGGATGGCATCACCGACTTGATGAACATGAGTTTGAGCAAGCTCCAGGAGTTGGTGATGGACAGGGAGGCCTGGTGTGCTGCAGTCCATGGGGTCGTAAAGAGTCGGACACGACTGAGCAACTGTGCTGAACTGATTTATTCTTACATCTGTAAAGTATTCATAGAGTGACTTAAAATTACAGAAAAATTGAAAGGGTCCATTAGACATAGATGATAAATCAGTTCCTCTGGTTACTGTTCCTTTTCTAAATCCAACTTGACCATCTGGAAGTTCTTGGTTCACGTACTTTTGAAGCCTGGCTTGGAGAATTTTGAGCATGACTTTGCTAGTGTGTGAGATGAGCGCAATTGTGCGGTAGTTTGAACATTCTTTGGCATTGTCTTTCTTTGGGATTGGAATGAAAATTTATTAAGTATAAATAAATAGTGGAAAAAACTTTATTAGTAAATTTAGCAGAGATTTTGACATAGGACAGTCAAATTTTTATTCCATATATTCTTTTTTCAACAGTATATAACCAAAATTGACAACATCCTTTGAATGCAACTAACCACTGGTCAGTGGTCATGCATGAACATAGAAGATATGCATCTTGTAAATACTGAATCTAGATTTCAAATATATATCTTTGGTAGATTCTAGCTTATCACTGCCTCTTGCTCTACTTACATTTATATCATCAAAATAAAATGCATCGGTAATAAGTTCAAACTTACTATCTTATTTTTTTATATTTACAGTGTCAAAATTAAATATTTTTGAAACTTTGATGCCCTGTAATTTGATTGAAGAGAGGATCACTATCTCTTTACCATATAATTATAAAAGGTTCTCATTTTTAGATTTATAAAAGATTTATTGGATTGGTTAGTTAGAATGACCAACCCAATTAATTAATCATTTCTACATCATCTCCTTCCTTTATAAAATGCTTTGTGTATGTACCTGCCTATAGTATTTATTTACTTAAAAACTGTAGCAAGTTGTATAAAAGTGATGGTATACAAACATCATAAAAAATAGTGACATACATCCTTAAGCAAAATAGATATTTGAAGTTCTTGTCCCATATTATGGTGGAGTGAAATTCATTCTCTTTAATGTCTGGATGAGAAGTAATATTTTCTTTTAGTCCTTAAAAAATGCACACTTGAGTGACTGTAATTGGGAATCAGGGATCTGTTTTGGGTCGATGAAAATGTTCTAAAATTGGATTGTATTGATGAGTGTACAGTTCTTTAAATTTGCTAATTCAAAAATCATTGAGTTGTACCTCTTAAGAGATGATACAAAGAAAAGAAGTAGTAATTTGGGCACTGCAGTAAGAAAACTGAAGGTTGATGTAATTATTGTGATTATTTTACCTATTGTATCATTTTCCAGATGATTCCATCACTCTTGTTTCTTATTACCTTCTTTATTAGCCTTGTGGCAAATGAATGAAATAACTTATAGGTTGATAAAACCATAATATGTTTCAAGCTATACTAAAAATAAGATCACTAAGATTCGATTATCTTATATTTTGAAAATGTTAATGTATCTATATGGTATTTTAATTATGGAAGTTTAGAATTTATGTATTCTGCTTTTAAGCAGCATTACTGAGTATAATTGACATACAATAAACAGCATGTATTTAAAATGTGTAGTTTATGAACATTGACATATGTTTATGATTATGAAATCATGTCTGTAATCAAGATAATGAACATGTACCTTCATCCCTAAAAGTTTGCTAGTGTCACTTTATAATTTCACCTTCATACCTGTCAGTCCCCAGCCAAGAAACCACTCATATGCTTTCTGTAACTGTAGATTGTTTTGCTGTTTTCAGAGTTTTATATAAATTGAATTGAGCAAAATGTATTCTTTTCTTTGTCTGGCTCCTTTCACACAGAATAATTGTTTTGAGATTCATCCTTGTTGTAGTGCATCAGTGGTCATTCCTTTTTATTACTGAGTAATGTTCCATTATATGTATATGCCAAAATTTTCTTGTTGGATATTTGCGTTGTTTCCTTCTGGTTTTGGGCTAAGAAAACGAAGCTGATATGAACATTCACGTACAAGTCTTTTATTTGTGGGTAAATACCTAGGAGTGGAATGGTTGCATCATATGTACATGTATATTTAAGTTTTGAAGACACTTGACAAATTGCTTTCCAACGAGATTGTGCCATTTTACGTTTCTATCAGCAGTGTATGAGAGTTCCAGTTGCCTTCCATCCTCACCAGTACTTGGTATCGTCAGTCTTCAAAATTTTAGTCATTCTAATAAATGAGTGGTGTGTCGTGTGTGTTAGTCACCCAGTCATGTCCAGCTCTTCACGACCCATGGACCGTAGCCGCCAGGCTCCTCTGTCCGTGTAATTCTCCAGGCAAGAATACTGGATTGGTTGCCATTTCCCACTCCAGGAGATCTTCCTGACCCTGGGGTTGAACTTGGGTCTCTCACATTGCAGACAGATTCTTTACTGTCTGAGCCATCCAAGAAGCCTAATAGCATTGTTTTAGTATTCATTTCCCTAATGATTAGTGATGCTGAAAATCTTTTCATCTGTTTATTTGCCATCTGTATATCTTCTTTGCGATTGGAGAAGGAAATGGCAACCCACTCCAGTATCCTTGCCTGGAAAATCTCATGGACAGAAGAGCCTGGTGGGCTGCAGTCCATGGGGTTGCAAAGAGTTGGGCACAACTGGGCAACTAACACTTACTATACCTTCTTTGCAAAGTGTCTGTTGAAATCTTTTGCCCTTTTCTTTATTGAGTTTGTTTTCTTATTTTGAGAGCTTTTTGTGGTTTCTGGATTCCAGTTTTTATATATTGGAATATATATTCTCCTTATAAGATATGTAGTTTGCAAATATATTTTCTCAGTCCTTGGCTTGTGTTTCAATCCCTTAACAGTGTCTTTAGGAGAGCAGAAGTTTAAATTTTGATGAAGTCAAATGTATAATTTTTTCTTTTATGGGTCATGTTTTTAAAAATTAATTTAAATATTGAAGTATAATTGATTTATGTTATTATGTTAACTTTGGGTGTACAGCAAGGTGATTCACTTTATAGATATAACTGTGTTCTTACATATATATTTTAGGTTCTTATTCATTATACATTATTACAAGATATTGAATATAGTTCCCTGTGCCATGCAATAAATCCTTATTGTTTATCTGTTTTGTGTATAGGGTTTATATGTTAATCTTGTACCTCTTAATTTGTCTCTCCCCCTCCCCTTTCTCCTTTGGTAATCATAAGTTTGTTCTCTATGTCTGTGAGTCTGTTTTTGTTTTGTAAATAAGTTCATTTGTATTGTTTTTTAGATTCAATATATAAATGGTATCATATAATACTTGTCTTTCTCTGCCTGACTTACTTCACTAAGTATGATATTCCTAGATCCATCACTTAGTATGATATTCTCTAGGTCCATTCATGTTACTGCAAATGGCAATTTTTAATGGGTGGGTGATATTCCATTGTGTGTGTGTGTGTATATATGTATGTGTGTGTATATATATATATACACACACATCTTCTTTATCCTTCCCTCTGTTGATGCTTCCATGCCTTAGCTATTGTGAATAATGCTTTTATGAACATTGGGGTGCATGTATCTTTTCAAATTAGAGTTTTTGTCCTTTTATGGATCTTGCGTTGGTCTTGCAGCTAAGAAATTTTTTGCCTTTTTCAAGGTCAAAATAATTTCTTCTAGAAATTTTATATTTTGGGGATTAGCATCAGTTAGGCCTGTGATGTACAGTTCGTTTTTATATATGGTAAGAGGTATGGTTTGAAGTAGTTTTTTTTTTTTAAACATATGGATATTGAGTTGCTTCCATACCATCTGTTGAAAGACTATTATTTCTATAGTAAATTGCCTCTTCACCTTTGTCAAAAATTCATTGTTTATAAATGTGTGGATCTGTTTCTCAGCTCTGTTCTCTTTTAATGACTTGTTTTATGATCTTGATATGAAAATTATATTGTCTTGATTACTTTGGCTTTATAAAGTCTGAATATCAGACCTCTGAATTATTCTTTTTTTTTAGAAAGTTATTTGGCTATTCTAGGTTCTTTGCATTCCCATGTAAGTTTTAGGATCAAATTGCCCGTTTCTATAAAAAATACTGTTGGAATTACAAAAAAGTTTAATTTTAGAACATCTTTGGATTTACAGATAAATTGCCAAGATAGCATAGAGAGTTTATACCCCCTTGTGATTTCTCCTATTATTTGTTGTAATTAATGAACTGATATTGATACATTTTAATTAATTAGAGTCCATACTTGAATCCAGTTTCTTTAATTTTTACCTAAAGTTCTGTCTGTGTTCTGGGATCTAATCCAGTGTACCACATTATATTATATAGGAATGTCTCCTTAGGCTCCTCTTGGCTAAGAGGACAGTTTCTCAGACTTTTCTTGATTTTGATGACCTTGACAGATTTGAGTAGTTGTCAGATAGTTTTTTGGAGAAGACAGTGCAACCCACTCCAGTACTTTGGCCTGGAAAATCCCATGGACGGAGGAGCCTGGTAGGCTGCTGTCCATGGGGTCATGAACAGTTGGACATGGCTGAGTGACTTCACTTTCACTTTTCACTTTCATGCATTGGAGAAGGAAATGGCAACCCACTCCAGTGTTCTTGCCTGGAGAATCCCAGGGGTGGGGGAGCCTGGTGGGCTGCCGTCTATTGGGTTGCACAGAGGCGGACATGACTGAAACGACTTAGCAGCAGCAGATAGTTTTTAGAATATCTTAGTGGTTTAGTGGTTTAGTTGCTAAGTTGTGTCTGACTCTTTCGACCCTATAGACTGTGGCACACCAGGCTCCTCTGTCCACGGGATTCTTCAGGCAGGAATACTGGAGTATACGTTGCCATTTCCTTCTCCAGGGAATCTTCCCAACCTAGGAATCTAACCCAGGTCTCCTGCATTGCAGGCCGATTCTTTACTGAGCTATGAGGGAAGCTCATAGCTTATGTCTTAGTACATGCTGTCAACATGTCTTATCACTGTTGATGTTAACCTTGATCACCTGGTTGAGGTATTGTTTGTCAGCTTTGTCCACTGTAATGTACTCTTATCCCTTCTGTCTTTATTATACTCTTGGGAAGAAAATCACTATGCACAGACTGCACTTAAGGGGTGGGGATTAATGCTCACTTTCCTTGAGGATGTAGTATCTACGTTATTTGGAATTCTGCATTGGAGATTTCTCTCTTCTCCTCCATCTGTTTATTTATTCATTTTTCCCCTGTCATTAAGGACTAATGAATATTTATTTTACAGTTTGGATTATAATCCAATTTTGGCCATTTGAGATGTTTTAGTTGGCTCATTTGCCCATTTGCCTTTCTCCCATCATTGCATCTTTTTATATCTTTACTTTTGGCGCTGAAAGAAGCTCCAAGCTCCTGGTATATGTATTTCTTGATTTAGTTCTAGAAGGAACCATTTCTCTAAGAAGCCTTGGTTTCTTTTATTGGAGAATAGTATTAGAAACCAAAATCCTGGACTAGATAACTCACAAACTGGCCTCAAGATTGCAGGGAGAAATATCAACATCAGATATGCAAATGATACCACTTTAGACGAGATCGGGCGCGTTCAGGGTGGTATGGCCGTAGACAAATGATGACACTTTAATGGCAGAAAGTGACGAGGAACCAAAGAGCCTTTTGATTAAGGTGAATGGGTGAAAGAGAGTGGAAAAAGCTGGCTTAAAACTCAGCACTCAAAAAACGAAGATCATGGCATCCAGTCCTATCACTTCAGGGGAAATAGATGGGAAAAAAGTGGAAACAGTGTCAGATTTCATCTTCTTGTGCTCCAACATCACTGCATATGGTGACTGCAGGCACAAAATTAAAAGACGCTTGCTACTTGGAAGAATAGCTATGACAAACCTAGACAGTGTATCAAAAAGCAGAGACATCACTTTGTGGACAAAGGTTCGTCTCGTTAAAGTGGCTGAGTGCTAAAGAATTGATGCTTTTGAACTGTGGTTCTGGAGAAGACTCTTGAGAGTCCCTTGGACAGCAAGGAGATCAAACCAGTCAATGTCAATCCTAAAGGAAATCAATCCTGAATATTCATTGGAAGGACTGATGCTGAAGCTCCAATACTTTGGCCACCTATGTGAAGAGCAAACTCATTGGAAAAGACTGATGCTGGGAAAGGTTGAGGGCAAGAGGAGAAGGGGGTGACAGAGGATGAGATGGTTGGATGGTGTCACTGACTCAGTGGACATAAGTTTGAGCAAATTTAGGGATACGGTGAAGGACAAGGAAGCCTGGGGTTGCAGGCTTCCTACTGTCCATGGGGTTGCAGGGAATTGGACACTACTTAGCGACTGAACAACAACAGTTAGAAATCAATATCTGTGCTTTAAGTGTTCTTGTGCTCCCGGGGTATCTTTGCTCATAAGATCTGCCACTATTTTGAATCAGTAGATCATTTTGGAGGGAGCTGGCTCTGTCTTAAAATAGAGTCTTTTGGTTCATGAACAGAGTTTATTTTTCCATTTATTTTGGTCGTCTTTAATTTCTCTCAATAACGTACAATTTTGGTGGGCAGGTCTTGCATATATTTTGTCAGATTTACTCCTAAGTATTTTATAGTTTGTTATTATAAATGGTATTTAACTTTTTTTTCAATTTATGATTGCTTTTTTCTGGAATGAACAGATATTTTATAGATTTTATAGCCTATAATATTGCAAAACTCATTAGTTCTAGTAATTTTTTGTAGTCCGTTGGTTTTCTTAAAATGTAAATATTCATGTCTTTTGCAAATGCTCTTTTACTAGGAATAGAAACATTTAGGGTTGTTGTTTTAATTTTTATTTTCTTTATCATTATGAAATGATCCTTTATCCCTGATAATACTCATTGCTATGAAATCTAATTAGTTTGATATCAAAACAGTCATACCATCTTCCTTTTGACTAGTGTTAACATGATATGTTACTTGTGTTAACATGTTATGGAGGTTTAACTGTTATTTTTAAATGAATTAATAAGTACTTTCCAATTTCTTAGTTTTAAATTTTAATATAGAAAATATAAGTAGATATAACTCATCTAAATGAAATCTCTTTGGGAGTCCTCAGTAGTTTTTAAGAGTGTAAAGAGATCTTAAGGCCAACAAGTGTGAGAATTGCTAATCTGGTTTATATATATGTGTGTGTATATATACACACATATATATATTTAGGATATATGGCTTTTGTAGTAATCATCTGTTTACTCATCCACTTATTCATCAAGTGTTCATTAAGCCCAATTTATTTTTAGGAAGTAAAAGTATGTAAGTCATCATTTTGTGCAGCAAAGAACTGTTAATATACAATTATGGGATACAGTGGTATGTGAGTAAATAGGATACAAGGGAGTATAAGATATATCCTGCCATAGTGTTACTGTGTTTGGCTTAAGCAACATAGACTTTAATGTTAAACATACCTAGTTTTAATGGCTGAGTAATATTCCATGGTGTATATGTACCACAGCTTCCTTATCCATTCGTCTGCTGATGGGCATCTAGGTTGCTTCCATGTCCTGGCTATTATAAACAGTGCTGCGATGAACATTGGGGTGCATGTGTCTCTTTCAGATCTGGTTTCCTCGGTGTGTATGCCCAGAAGTGGGATTGCAGTTTTAAATCCAGGCTCTGTTTCTTAGCTGTGAGAACTTGACATCTCTGAACCTCACTTATTTCTAAAATGAAGATGGTAATAGAATCTATCTCTCAGGATTTTTTGTTTATATAACTTAGTTTATAGCATTTAAGCTTTTGATTCCTAGGAAACATTTAATAAATGTTAACTGTTATTGTTGTTTAGTAGTAAAGAAGGTTTTATGTGCCAATGGAGAAGGAGAGGTCACATTAGTTTTAGAGGCAAAGAAAGAATTAATTCTTGAGTGAGTCTGACTTTGATTGGCCAACACTGGGAACTAGTTAACAGACAGAAGGAATGCCATTCAGTAGTTAGGATTACATACTGCCTACACCTGATGAACAATTAGTGTGGTTAATGAATATCACCAGAATGATAAATTACCAGTAGGAATAGTGTCACCTGTTCCTCTTATATTTTATTAAACATAAAATGCAATAAAACCAAAGTATTTAAGGCTTATTATCACATTAACTTTCTAGTATGAGAAGAGAACATACTCTGGAGCTAGACTGAGTTTGAATTCTGGGTTTTTCACTGATTTTAATTCCCTGGACACTTTACTGATTTCTGTGTGTCTTGATTTATTTACTCATTTTCAAGATATGGATAATATTAGTGCCTATCTCATGGAATTGTGAGTATCAAATTAGTTAATAAATGATAGACCCTTGGTATAGTATCTGACACATGATAAGTGATGTATAAATATTAGCTATTTGAGTGACAAGTGCTACCATTGGAGTTAACATTTCTTACTGAGAATATTGCTGATATGTAATGAACTCTGTATATATTGAACTTAAACTCATTTTAAAGTTTCTGCTGCTGCTAAGTCGCTTCAGTCGTGTCCGCCTCTGTGCGACCCAATAGATGGCAGCCCACCAGGCTCCCCCATCCCTAGGATTCTCCAGGCAAGAATACTGGAGTGAGTTGCCATTTCCTTCTCCAATGCATGAAAGTGAAAAGTGAAAGTGAAGTCACTCAGTCATGTCCAACTGTTCATGACCCCATGGACAGCAGCCTACCAGGCTCCTCTGTCCATTGGATTTTCCAGGCCAGAGTACTGGAGTGGGTTGCCATTGCCTTCTCCGATTTTAAAGTTTACGTCCAGCTTAATTTTGTTGATTGATTTTGTTTGTTTTTTCCTTCTGCTGATCGAGGTGCATTTTCAGGCACAGTTAATTTTAGTATAAAAACAATGTCAAATTATGTAGTCTTGGTCATTTAATTGTCTAGCATGATATATATGAAATTTTTAAAATAATTTTTAATCTAAGTACTGTTTCTTTTTCTACAATCTCTACTTTTTATTAAGTGTGATGATTTTTAAAGACCTGTTAAGAGTAATCATACCCTGTAGTTTGTTTTCTGTCCAAATTTATGGCAACTATAAAAATATATAACTTACTTACATCATACTATTGAGAATTACTCACTAGTCAGTTGTGTACCAGAAGTAGTAATCAAGGAGTGACTGTTAAAGGCTTAAACAGATAAAGAAGAAGTGAGATGAGTATACTAGTAGGAATTTATCTTTTATCTTTTTTTTTTGGCTTAGTGGCATGTGGAATCTGAGTTCCCTGACCAGGGTTTGAACCAGCGCCCTCGGCAGTGAGAGCACAGTCCTAACCACTGGACTGCCTACAAGTTCCCTTGTCATTTATCTTTTGCTTGTAGTTGTTCTAAAGAAGACTTAATGGAAATTGTTAAGTGTTTTTAGAAGGAGTTTTGAGTTTGTAAATAAATAAGCATAGAACAAAAATTAATTACCTGGAGATTTATACCTATGAAGTGAGAGTCTTTAAAAACATGAGCAGAAGTCTCTCTTTAATGATATGTTGACTGGCCCTTTAATTGGGGGTACTGTAAAGTGTATAATAGCTCATTAATTCTTCATTTCCTTGGTGAGAACTCAGGATCACATGCTAGAATTCAGGTAACTCTTTTGAGGTATGCCCTGAAAGAGTCATATTTTCTTAAAAACCACTTTCAAGAAGGGGTAAGTCTGTCTTCTTTCAGTATGTAGTAGAAATTGTATTTCCATTTGAAGAGACTGATGTTTTTTTAAAAAAAAAAAGGAAAAGTACTCTGGAGATTGAGTTGTTAGGAAATTATTAGACATGTGTAGCTTGGTGACTCTCTTAACCTTTCAAATGTAAAACATGTTGGCTCTTAGGTTAAAGAACCTTGCTAATTTATAGTTATCATGTTCTATGATTGTAACTTAGGTCTGTTTTCTTTTTCTGTCCCCTTATTAACTAAGATATAATTCATGCTTTTAATTTCTCTGAATCCCTCTACCGTGAGTTTTCCAACTAAATTAAGCATCATGCTTCAGAAACATTAGATTTTATACAAGCTACTAGAAATTGTCATGCACTCCTGTTTTTAGAAATAAAGATTATAAACATTTATATTTGAAAGAAAATACATGCAATACACTCTAATGCATCAAGACAAGTAAGGTTTTTCTTCTCCAGTTGTCACATGCGGCTTTAAGGGCTTTTATTTATTTATTTTTTTTAAGGGCTTTTATTAAAATACATAAATTCTTCGAGTTTTCCCTTTTATAAAGACAATGTATATTCATTATAGGAAAACTTTGAAAGCACAGTTAATAGAAGAAAAAAATTATCCATGTCTACTATTTAGTTTTTTTTTTCAGTATTCACAATCACAATAAATCATAAGTGGTTTGTATTAAATATTCTCGGGAAATAATAACCGGTATTCCCTAGGCTTTTTTCTTAGCACTTTATTGCTAAATGTCAGCTACCTTCTCCTGGTTTGGAAGAAGTCAGTGTCACCACTCTCCAAAGAAACGTCCAACAAGTGAAAACCAGATCACTGGTTCTGCTAGATAATTGGTTCAAAAGTAACATTGAGTTATTTTAGCATTATAGGAGTGCTCACAGTTGTCATTATTCTGGTTTGAAGGTATTGTTGCCATGTTTTTTGTTTGTTTGTTTCTCTGTATTACTGGTTTTAAATGTAAAGACATAAATCCTAAAGAGTGGGAGTGGAAAAACAGGGATGGTTTTCATTTGCTACAATTTCCTGTGAGACATGGCTCTAAACAAGTCCCATATTTACACAAGACAGTATAGTTTTACATACAGTTGGTGTATTCAGCACATTTTGAAATTCTTTAAACAGTCATCTGTATTTAATTCTTTCATAGTAAATGTGTTTAATAATGCTAGGTGAAATTTGAAATAATTTTTAAATAATTTTACAGTAGAAACACCAGTTAAATCAACCTTTTGGTAATAAATGTCAGAAAAAAGTTAATTATTTTTGCTGCCACTGCAAAATCAATTGTGTAACTGTTCTTTTTAAACTGACTTTTATAATACATTACTAAATTCTGAATGCTACACTCCTGTAACTTGTCAGAAGCAGGTTTTGGTTAATAGGTATTTTCAGTGATGTAATGGG